>NC_135887.1:6573539-7188308 GCF_964194155.1 Cetorhinus maximus
CTCAACGCAAACTGGAGGAACAGCACCTCATCTTCCGACTAGGCACTTTACAGCCTTCCGGACTGAATATTGAATTCAACAACTTCAGATCATGAACTGTCTCCTCCATCCCCACCCCCTTTCTGATCCCCCCTTTTCCCATAATTAAATTTTTTTTATATATATATAAATTTTTTTCACATATTTTTCTTTTCCCACCTATTTCTATTATTTTTACATTTATTTCCATCCATTCTTTTATCTCCACCTTTCAGCCTATTTCGATCCCTTCCCTCCCACCCCACCCTCACTAGGGCTATCTGTACCTTGCTTATCCTGCTTTCTACCCTTAATGTCACCATTAGCACATTCCTTAGCTAATATCACCACCGTCAACACCCCTTTGACCTTTTGTCTATGACATCTTTGGCAATTTTCTTCTTTGCCTCCACCTATCACTGGCCCTCTATCCAGCTCCACCTGTCCCACCCCCCTTCAATCAGCTTATATTTCGCCACATTTCTATTTTTCCTTGGTTCCGATGAAGAGTCACACGGACTCGAAACGTTAACTGTATTCCTCTCCGCAGATGCTCTCAGACCTGCTGAGTTTTTCCAGCTATTTTTGTTTTTGTCTCTGGAAGCACTCCTCCTTTATGCTGCCACAAGTAACAAAATCTAAAAACAAGCAGATACCATGTTTTAGAATAAGGTGGGATAGCAATTCCTATTCTGGTACCACCACAGCCATTTCCCTTTCTCCCCGTTAAACTGCCTGTAGGTTAAAAAGAGGGCCAGTTTCGTGAACAATACTTCCAAACACTTAGACCGAGATTTTTCCTGTGGGAATGATGATGTTCAGTTGACAGCAACCATAGGTGAGGAAATGAGTAACTCTCCATTTGTCAGCTTAGTGGGACAAGGTTACTCAGTCAGTCAGTCAGGTTACCATGTCAGTGGTAGGGAAACTATTGGAGAAAATTCTGAAGGAGAGAAACTATCTCCACTTGGAGAGGAAAGGTTTGATCAGGGATAGTCAGCATGGCTTTGTCAGAGGGAGGTCATGCCCAACAAATTTGATTGAATTTTTTGAGGAGGTGACCAGGTGTGTAGATGAGGGTAGCGCAGTTGATGTAGCTTATATGGATTTCAGCAAAGCCTTTGACAAGGTCCCTTATAAAGAAGGCAAATGCACATGGGATACAGGGTAATTTGATAAGGTGGATTCAAAATTGGCTTAGTTGTAGGAGACAGAGGGTGATGACAGAAGGATGCTTTAGTGACTGGAAGCCAGTGTCCAGTGGTGTACCACAGGGATCTGTGCTAGGTCCCCTATTATTCGTCATTTATATAAACAACGTAGATGACTATGTGGGGGGTAGGATTAATAAGTTTGCGGATGATGCAAAGATTGGCCGGGTGGTTAACAGTGAGGCTGAGTGTCTTGGGCTACAGGAAGATATAGACGGGATGGTCAAATGGGTAGATAAGTGGCAAATGGAATTTAACCCTGAAAAGTGTGAGGTGATACACTTTGGAAGGAGTAATTTGACAAGGAAGTATTCAATGAACGGCATGACACTAGGAAGTTCTGAGGAACAAAGGGACCTTGGCGTGTGTGTCCATAGATCTCTAAAGGTGGAGGGGCATGTTAGTGGGGTGGTGAAAAAGGCATATGGGACACTTGCCTTTATCAATCAAGGCATAGATTACAAAAGTAGGGAGGTCATGTTGGAGTTGCATAGAACCTTGGTGAGGCCACAGCTGGAGTAGTGTATGCAGTTCTGGTCACCACATTATAGGAAGGATGTGATTGTACTGGAGGGGGTGCAGAGGAGATTCACCAGGATGTTACCTGGGATGAAACATTTAAGTTATGAAGAGAGGCTGGATAGACTTGGGTTGTTTTCGTTGGAGCAGAGAAGACTGAGAGGCGACCTGATCAAGGTGTACAAGATTATGAGGGGCATGGACAGGGTGGATAGGGAGCAGCTCTTCCCCTTAGTTGAAGTGTCAGTCACGATGGGACACAAGTTCAAGGTGAGAGGCAGGAGGTTTAGGGGGGATGTGAGGAAAAACTTTTTTACCCAGAGGGTGGTGATGGTCTGGTAGGCACTGCCTTTAAAAAGTACCTGGATGAGCATTTGACACGTCATAACATTCAAGGCTATGGGCCAAGTGCTGGTAAATGGGATTAGGTAGGTAGGTCAGGTGTTTCTCACGTGTCGGTTCAGACTCGATGGGCAGAAGGGCCTCTTCTGCACTATGTGATTCTGTGAATAACACCTTTTCTGGGAAGGGGGATTTCTGCTCTTTTCATCAGCTCTGAAATCTCAAATCAACTTGAAGAAGGGAACTCTACAAAATGATCTTCGTTCTTTCTCACTTCTCAAATGTTACCATTTTCTCCAGTCTCATGACCTAGAAGGCTCTCCCCACTCCTGCAGATAAGCATCTCCACTTGGTCAATTACTCTCTCGATAACATGGATAGGTGACCAATATGCATCAGATACTCAAAGGTTGTTGAAATGGCATCACTATTGATTTCTTTAAAAAGATATTTTCTCATTTCAACATCTTACAATTAGCATGAGCCTCAAACCACCAAAAGTTATTTTTGCATTTTAGGAGTAGTCCCAACTTCAACAGGACAATATGAAGAAATGAAAAATAGTTCACAAAATACATCATTGGCGATAGGGCACAGCAGTTCTAGCTTTTCATCACATCCTCTGTATGAGGACTCTGCAAAGTTTCTTACTTCCAATTGTAAGGTTTAACCATTTCATCTTGCAAAGTTTTTTTGACTACCCCATTAATGAAAACACATGGACCACCAGGATAAATTCTGGACGTAGCTCTACCGATTCGCAATAGCAACTACTGATTGAGTTATCATGAATTTCTGACGAGCAAATACTCTTCTCATCCATTTCACAGCAAATCCTCATCTGGGCTGATTGCACGGAGGCAATTTATCAGAGGTAAGTATGGGAAGATTTCAGTCCTTAACATTTAAGTTGCAAGTTATGACCAATAAAATTAGTAATAAATCCAACGCTAATTTATCTACAAAGGTTTTGGCACCAAGGTCTCGCCAATGAAATACTAACGCTGTTAAAGAAAACAGCAAAGGATTCAGTCAGATTACACCTCTAGTTTATTTGGCCCATTAAGTGCTTCAGACTACACTATTAATATTGATATGCCAAGCACAAAAAGTTATCCAAGCTGATTTTTGCAATTTATATTCTCCATCTTTATGAAGCTGTTTGTGCGTTATCCAGTTTGAAGTAACTTTTTCATCTTTATCGACTGATGTATTGAAACCATTTGTTTCTGTTCAAAATTGGAAGTAGCGTGGAAGATTGTAGATCAGAGAATTCTTAAAGCATTAGAAGTGTACAGGTTTAGTTCAGACTGTCATGACATGACAGTTTGTCATATTATGTGGAACATCTTCATGCTCGTGCAGCTAAGCAAGCAATTCAAGCTTGAGGCAGAAGCAGAATATACCACCATAGAAATAATTTACTGATTTCATACTCTTAAGCAGGAAACCTCAGTCATCAGGAGGGGAGTGATTTTTTTTCAACTGCTTTAAATGATTAGAGTACCACTGTGATTGCGGACTGGAAATTATTTGTGTTCTTGGACAATTATACCTTTTAAATATGTGCAAGGTGTCAGCTAATGTGAGAAGATGACAACTGTCAAAGAACCAGCAATAAAGGTGATGGATGACTCTCTGAAGGCTTACCCAAGGAGCCAGAAACAGCCTACTACATACCAAAGGAAGACAATTATTTAGTGTAGTGGTTAAATTACAGCTTGATGAAAGAGGTTGTATGCTTTTAAAGAGTAAATTACCCACATATAAAACAGGACAATCACCCAAGTTACCTGTTACTTTACTATACAAACAGGAAGCTAATTTTACTAAAGCTCTTTAACCTTCCAAACTGAATGGTATTGTAATGCAAAGTGAACTGTATAAGCTCATGCAGCATTATGGAAATTCCAAAACCAATATATTCCCTTTGTAACCATTTTGTGACTCATTCTACTAGGTAAAAGTCGTGAAATAAAAGTAGCTGTATTACATTTAAATTGCAGCCTTTTCATCCCTCTATACTTTTGAGTTGAATTAAGGTGATATGTGGTGTTTGACAAGCACTCTGCTGTACTGTCGTGCTAGTGCAAGCATGAAGACATTACATTTTTTTAAAAAACATATTCTTCTTAAAATGGGCTCTGATGAACAGTAAAATGGCTGCTGAGGGGGGTCATCTGACTTATGCAACTTCAACAGCCCAGCAAGCTTTCTAGAAAGTTCCAAACTGGATTATGTTGGGGAAGGATCTTCCTTGAACGGAAATGCCTATACAGCATTCTTCTGTGGAATTTAACACCTGCTATTGTCAAGGCCTACTCCAAAACACAAGGCCAACAAACTCCCAGCCTCTCTGACTCTGGGTCTGCTATGTAATGAAGGACGGCTATTGAGACTCAAGAGAGTATCCACAATGAAGTGCCAAAAACCACTATTTACTTTCCATTTTATATCAATAGCTTTTGACCACGTGACTGAAACTCCTTCTTCACTATGAAAGACCATCAGTTACCTTCCATCGTGTATCAATGGCCATTCGTCATGTGATCAAAACTGTCCTCTTGATTTTTGAAATTCTTTTATCCAAAAACTGAGAGACCTGGCAGTCCACAGGACGCCAGCAACAACATCACATGTGAAAAGAAAGTCTGTGTCACCTTGCGTTTTCAAAACCTGTGAGGCCTAAAGTCTTATAAAAACCTCTTCCAACCTGTTTCGAACAGCTCCAAGTTCACCTGTACGAAACTGGACCTCTGGTTACAACAGCCATCAAGACTTGTCTGCACAATAAGTTGAACAGTTTTTATTTCGAAGGAATCCTCCAGTTAAACAGAGTTTGATCCCAGCCATCTGAATTTACCTAAATTTCAATTCCAGAGTGGGAAAGGTCCCTCCTTTACTGGGCTCCCAAGGGTGTGAGGACTGCTAACTATTCTGCCGCTTTTAATGTTTACAGAAGCGCACTACTGTCTTTAATTGTATCTTGGGCGTGTATTGTGTGATTGACGTAGCGATAGACCTTTCCAGGGTGCGTGTGTGATTAAATAATACTCCTTGTTTAAATCCATGAAAGTCAGCTGCTGGTGACTTTTAAATTGACAGCACGCTAACCGGGTAGGGGGTTGGTTTGGGAACACAAATCAACCTTTATCAAAATGAACCTACATTGATTACAGGCAGAAGGGAATTGGGGGTTTCAGCTTGCCTCTTTCCCTGTCTGTAACGCTACTTAGTTCTTCTGGCAGTCAGTGTCTACATCTTTTATAGATTGATTTGTGCAGGGTGATTCAAAAGCCTAAAATTAGACATCACCAATAAAATCCCCAAGGTAGGGGTGGGGGACTTAATTGCAACACATTATCCCCATTCGAAGAGGTGAACCAGACACAGACATGAAGGCACCTAGCCCTCTTCCCCCCGTCTGAAGCTTTTGTGCGCCAGGGAATTGAGTGGGAGGGCGAAGAGAAATGAATGAATACCTCTTTGGGAAATAAGTGGCAGGGAAAAATAGGATAACAAATGAGACATCCAGTCTATTGTCCTCATGTTGTCAGGAGATTATTGTACAGCGGGGCCGCAGATTGGCAGCAGATTAACGTCAACGCTCAATCGGTTAATCTGCCCCGACTGCAACAACTGAACTGTCCCTACACGGGGTTTGCAGTGCGCATCGGCGGCAAAGGAGTTATCCTGGCAGCGGATCTGGAAACAGCAGGTTTTACGATTACAAAAACGGAATGGAAATCTCCGCATAAATAAAATTTCAATATTCATGAAAGAATGCAGTTAGCAACAGTTTCATAATAATACAGGGAGGGATGTATAAAAATATCATCAACACTGGCAACATTCCACTCTTGTCAAGCTGCCTCAGGGCAATGACATACAGCTATGGTTTGCACTAAGTTGAGTTTCTAATACTGTTTATGTGAAGTGTTCCGTGTAATTTATTTAAGGATGCAACCGTGTTTTGAGCTGAGAGGGCACATCAAAAAGCTTAATTTTTTTTTTTCTCTCTGTCAGATAATGGAATTTCATGTTTAACTAAGACAGGAACCAAGAAAGCTAATTAAATGTGTGCCTCTGTTGCTTTTGTTCAGCTACCGCAGGACAAAAAGTGGATCAGCATTAAATAGACTGTTATATTTTCATTAAGCTCATATTCTTGGTTAGAGTATTAGGATTCAGTATTTAAGCAAATGTTACAAGCTATCAAATTACAGGTTCAACAGTAATGGAGCAACCAGTTGAGGCAAAGCATTGTGTACACATGATGGACTAAATTGGCAAATGTTTCATACATTTGCTTTGGTTAAATAATCCAAGATAATTAATTATGATCACACTTTTAAAATTCTGTAGACAGTGATGTTGACCTTTACAAACAAGTATCTAAAAATTGCAGATGCTGGAAGTTTGAAACAGAACGGAAAATGTTGGAAACACAAAGGTCAGCCTGAATCTGTGGAGAGAGGAACCAAGCTAATGTTTCAAGTCAATCATCCCTTGCTTTATATCTTTATCACTGCTACTTCCTGAACCATATGCCTAAGTAATTTATGGCTGCATTCGCACTACAATCCAAAAGAAAATGTGTCATCCCAATACTAAGATATTTTTCTTTAAATCTGGCATCCTGACCAGACTTTGGAATGGAGTGTGACTCCCTGTCTGTAGTGATTGTAAGTAAAACCTTTCCTACTGTTTTAGGGGGGTCACGTGAATCTGGCGAATCAGCCCTAAGTGCGGGTAATATTAGGGGCGGAGCTTTCTAGTCAAGGACCTGGTTTAAGCGTGTAGCTTCATCAGGAGCTCTGTAAATAAAGTTAACTGTTTCAAGTAAGAAACCTGTCCGGCACACCAAGTTTATTATACTGTCCATCCAGAGATAGACCTTGACTTCAGAATTATACCACAATTTTATGTAGTTAACCACTTTGGACTGATGCTGCAGTGTACACACAAAGCACTGCTGTACATGTTGACACTGCCAACTTGTTTCAGAAATTCAAATGAATGTTATAGGGCAACAGAGCAAGGATCAAAATTATGAACAATAAAACATCCTCTTTTCATGTACTCCTAATAGTCTAGCTACAATTCATTTTAAATATTAAGCTCTAGTCTTAGACCGTGATCATTTTCATGCAGAACTGTTGGGTTTTCCTCCCAGTTTCTGTTGCGTCATCTTCTATCCCTGTTGCTGCTGCTCCACCTTGATTCTTTTTAATCTAAGATTTCTGCCCATCAGTTCCATGAGCTCTATTTTCTCGGCTAGATCTCCCCACTTTGCCCATTCCCTGTTCAGTCTACAAACCCCGTTGAACATCCCCCTTGAACTTTGCCAAGCGAATGCCTTTTAGCTCAGAATCTCTGCCTCCAAAGGCAGTTTCAGAATTATTATTCAAAATTTTACCTATTTCCTGGACTTTTCCTCGCAACTGTTCATCTCCCTTTCAACTACAAAGATTTCTTCTTGCACATGGGTTGAATTTTCTACTGTCACTTCCGGTTAACAGGTTATCAATCCACATCCTCTCTCACAGCTATACTGTTTTGCCTAAGGAGAAATACTTGCTTGCATTTCTGAATTTCTAGGAACCTCATGTGTAGGACAGACCCTGTAAAGATCAGGATTGAGTAAATTGTCCAGCAACTTAGCATGGAAGACCCCATGGGCAGAATTTTGCCATCGGCGAGCAGGGGGCGGTACCCACTCGCCAACGTGTAAAATGACGCGGGACCCCCCCGATGTCATCCCGGCCCATTTAAATTTTTGGGAAGACGGGGGCGCAGCAAAATCAGCTGCGGGCCCGCCAACCTGTCAATGGTCAGTTGAGGTCGTTGACAGGATCAATTATACAATTAAAGGACCTGCCCGTCCAACCCAGGAGCCCCGGCGGGCAATGGAAAAAACATGAAACCTCATCCACCGGCGGGATGAGGTTTCATGTAGGGTTTAAAAAAGTTTAATAAACTTATTATGTAAATTATGAACATGTCCCATCTCGTGTGACATTGTCACATGAGGGCGACATGTTAGGGAATTTTTTTTTTTTCGATTTTTCATATTTTTAAAAGTGTCAGCGATCTCCCTGAGGTTGCACTTAGCCTCAGGGAGATATGCATTCTGTCATGCACATGCGCAAAAGAGCGCACTCTCGTTTTGGGGAATCCCCCCCCCACCGCCCGCACAGGGAGCACATAGCACTTCCCGCCGGACGTCACGCTGGGTGGGCCTTAATTGGCCCGCCCACGTAAAATGGCGGCGGGGCTCGCTTCTCCGGCGGGGATCGGTTCCCCGCCCACCGGAGATTGGGTCGGGCCCACCCGCCCGACAGGCAGAAAATTCTGCCCCATGTGTTTCTTGCAATCTGGCGTAGTGATAAACATGTTCCAACAACATGTAGTTAAGAGCTTCTTTCATTGGATCGATCATCTTAGGTCAAGCAACAGAAGGTAATTTATTGTCTTTATTGCATGATGTTCAGGACACATCGTGCCCTGATGCTGTTATGGGAGGTGTGCATCATTTAAACAACTCCTATAGGCGGCAGTGAGATAAATCATATCAGCTCCAGCACCCCTCACCAACTTAATCTGTACTCATTTTAAAATTCTTCATTGTGGTGATTCCTCAAAGGGGTGGAAAGAAAAGAGTTGACTAAATAAATAAAAGCAGCAATCTACGGCATTCTCACGTCTCCCGGCAGTAGAGCAAAGACTAGAACACTCAGCAGACTAGAAATTGGTTCCCTCCTGCCCTTTTTTGGGGGCAGGACATTGTGTAAAGTGATCAATAAAGAAAAACACAATGCTTCTGAATTTGTAAGCAAAAAATAAAGTTCGCAAAGCATAAAGGAGCTAGAATATGGTAATTAATAATTCCAATAGCTGTGCCTTTAACATCCAGAATTCTTGCTGGCGTTAATGTCATTAGAAGAAGCAACCAAAACTATGTTTTCTCTCACTAGTTTTGCTCATTTTCAACCTGATGCCATTCATTAATTTGGATGATAGGGACAAACAATTAAGTGGCTTGTTACACAAGATGATGTTTCAAACAAGATCCTCAAATGAATCCATACTCAATATATAAATATACCCAACTAAATTTACTAAACACTAAAACCTTTATTCAGCAGCTACTCATACAAAAACTATGAATACAAGTGGTCATTTTAAATAAGTGAAAATGATATTGAAAATAGACTGACGCTTGCTACAATAAATGGTTCCCTTCGACCTTCCACTTAAATGTTCTCTTCTGTTTTCCTGAAGCTTTCCAGTACTAAACTCAAATAGCCAATCTTCATGTGTGAACTATAAGGAAGAGGAGCCCTTGTTGACAATTTTCAAGCTAGACATTGAACCAGCACGTTTTGGCAAGTTGGGAATATTGCTGACAGGGTGAAAAGCTCGTTTTAACATCAAAATCTGCTGAGCTGTTGCAAAGCAGCAAAACCAGTCAGCACTCTCAAGAAGCAAAAAAAAGGCAATATGAAGGTAACTAAGATGTCTGTGTAAATGAGGCCTTGACGAGATTATACAGAACTCAATGGGCCTCTTCAATCTTTATCAGAAAGTTTGCCAGCTTGACATTTGATATTTGTTCGAGCTTTCCAGTCAATCGACTGTTACTGTGGTCCTCACGCGATGTAATTTACTGGAAGTACCTGGGCGGACAGTGTCATGTTACCTTTAACTTTTCAACAAAAACCTGATATGTCATTGGTTATCATGATCTAAGGCTATCAATAGATCAATCAGGCCTTGGTGATGTAACCAAGGAAAGGAAAAGATATGAAAGAAGCTGTTAAGGTAATTTCATTACTGCAGACAAGGAAGGGACCCTGACCTATCATAGGAGAGCTGCAGCCAAGATCATCAGAAGGAGATGACAGTCGTAGAACCAACTCACCTTCAGGAGGATATCTGTTTTGGGCTTGGAATTTATTCAGGGAGCCTGACTCATCCTCTGCAGCGTATGTGTAATCAAGAGGTTCACCATTCCAAGGTGATTATGTGACCATTTACTGAGAACATTTTGGGGTATTACATTGCTAGAGCACCTTTATTGCTAAAAGTACCTTAAGAAGGGCACTGTGTTGTCGGATACACTAAGAAGGGCATTGTATGCTAGGTTTAGAGCTCACACTCTGAAGTGTATGAGTGTATGGTCTGTCTGTGTGTGTGTCTGTATCATTACCAGTGTAGGCTCTGTGCCTTTTCTCTGGATCTGCTTGGAACATTTATTCTAAGTCCTACATAGCCCATTTTAGAATACAATTTTGCATGGAATTCCTGATCTAACAGAGCTTAATATTTAATTCAGATTGTTTGAGGGTGCTCTCATTATTTCTCATCATTTTCATGTCTGAACCATAAAGTAATCTATCAAAGGTGGAAGGTTATGTTCAAAAGAACCAAGGCAGTAAGCGTCAATACTGATTCAATATGGGGAACTTAATGCCAAGCTTGTTCCTCTCCTCATCAATATCCATACAAGTATTTGGCTAGGGATTACAGATCATTGGCTAGTGATCAGGATTGGCAAACCTGGCAAATTCTTCCTACCCTAGGCAATTTTAACAAACCAACTCTGACTGAGATCAACCATCTCAGCAAAGATCAGACTCATACATTTGTCAGTGTCACATTGAGCAATGCACTTGCCAATCCAACAATCAAGAGGAGTTTAATCAGTAAACTTATTTTGCACAATAAGTAAAATTACAGGAAAATAGCGCATTACAATTATTGCTTCAATTTCAAAAAACTACCAACGTATTAAGATTTTGAGCATGGGGAAAGATTTTGCCAACCCTATTTAGATGCAATTTCTTCCTTTGTAAAGTATAATAAATGTCACGACAACAGGAAACTGACTGAGTGAGATCAACCTACAACATTACCAGCTAACTACAGACATATTGAACTGTTTAAAAGAGACCTGTTTTTTTTAAAAAGTGCAAGAAAAGAGACTGCAAAAAGTGACTGCCACGAGTCACCTGATGTCTGACACTGTAAAGTTGGCCACTTTTCTGGTTTATGAATTTCACTGCAGACCTGTTGCATGGAATTTCATACTGGGGAGGTCGTCTGACCCAGTCATAACAAACCAGAAACAATAGTTTTAATATTAGCCTAGAAGTGCTTAACATTTTTGTATGCTTTTTATCAATTATGTTAATGGATATATTAGACCATTTACTTTAAACAGTTTAAAATAACACACACAGAAATGCCTGATGAAATTGCTAAGGATTCATACAGTCATATCACAACAAGTAATACTTAGACTTTGGGCCAAATTCAGGAATCTTGCTTAGGGCTGAGTATCTGGACCTAGGCCTCCCTCTACAGCACTTGTGCAAAGCAGCGCACATTGGATAATTGGATGAGGTGGACTACATGGCCAGGATTTTCCCGTCGGCGATTTGGGGGTGGGTCCCACTCACTGACGGGAAAATGATGCGGGATGACGTCGGGAGAAATCCCCGACACCATGCTGGTCCCTTTAAATTTTCAGGAAGGCGGGCGGACAGCGAAATCAGCTGTCCGTCCACTGACCTGTCAATGGCCAATTAAGGCCATTGACAGGCTAATTAAGATTGTTAAATGCCCTGCCCGTCCAAGCTTAAGGCTGGCGGGCAGGCCAGGAGCCCCAGCGGGCTTCTGATAATACATGAAACTTCGTCCACTGGTGGGATGAGGGTTCATGTCCGTTTTTAAAAAGTTTCATAAAGTTTATGTGTTTCTCATTAACATGTCCCATCTCGTGTGACATGGTCACATGAGGGGGACATGTTAATAATTTTAATATTTTTCTATATTTGGAGTTTTTTTACCTGTCAGTAATCTCCCTGAGACAGCACTTGGTCTCAGGGAGCAGTGCGTTCTTTCACGTGCATGCACGAAAGAGCGCACTTTGACAATTGGGGAATCCCTCCCCCACCCCCGCACAGGAAGCGCAGGCCGCTGGGTGGGCCTTAATTGGCCCTCCCACTCAAGATGGTGGCGGGACCCGTTTCGGCGGCGGAGTTCGGCTGCGTGCCCAACGCTGAGCTGGTGGGGCCCACCCGCCCACCGAGGGCAAAATTCTGCCCCATATCTTCAAAACCCACTCGATTTTCTGTCCAGTTAAGTTTAATGGACAAGGTTCCCTATCTGAGGTTCAGCCAGAATGATGCTTCATGCCTAAGGGCTCAAAAGTAAAACTGGGCTCACAAGTCAGAAAAACAAAATCTCAATAGCTTATCAAAACCATCATGTCATCAGTGTAAGCTACGCCAAGGATACTCTTGAGTATATTGTCTTTACAAAATATGTGGAAATACAGTGATCCACCTCCTGCAGTACACTTTTTGAAAGTGGTTAATCTCAATAGGTTTGTATTTGTTACTAAAGTAAGCATTTGGAGTCAGGGTTTTTGGCATTGTAACATTACACTGGGCCCCTTCATTGCATCACATTCATCAGCATCCACAACACTGGGTACAATTCGTGTATGAGATTTTAATCATAATCCTATACATAAATCTGATTAACAGTAGTAAGATGCGTCAGTCACTTCATAACATGTGCAAATGTACTATGCCTAACCCTCCCTCTTTTCCAGGTTTTTCTCTTCCTTTTCCATCTTTGGAGAAAGGAAATCAAGCAGGTGCAGAATAGGTGGTCAGTCTTACATTATGTATTTTGCACCATCATTGCAGAAGGTCGCCATTTGGATCAGTGTGTCTGCACCAGCTCTCCAGATGAGCAAGTCACCTCGTGCCACTCCTCCGACTTCTCCCCATAACCCTGCACGTTCTTTTCAGATAAGTCTAATTCCCTACTGAGAGTGCATCGATTGAACCTGCCTCCACCACACCTCCAGGCAGTGCATTCCAGACCTTAACCATTCACTAAGCAGTTTACACATCAGAAATTTTCAGACTATCCAATGGTAAAGCTAAACAGACAAAGTCCATAACCCTGAATGGTTGGAAGGCAGATGCTGTTATAGAAAGCCTTGAAGTTCTTTCACTTGTACAATTCTTTAGATCACATCAGCAATGCCAGATGATTGCATTCCATGGCCAAAGAAATCTATATTACCAACTATTATTAACTGCAATACAACTTGAAAAGACCAGTTGATACTTCAGTATGAAACCACTTGGTGATGATACTCACTGTGCACATGGAGAGACAGTAACAAAAGTCCCTGGGGGTGCAATACTGAATCAGACTGATCTGAGCACCTTGGATAAATGTCCAATCAAAGCTTATCTCCCCGAGGGATTATCAGACATTGACTGTCACTGTGAATGAGCACAACCAGTAAACAGAATGACAAAAGCTGGAGCTGGTAGAGCGGAACTCAAAATATCTACAGATCTTGTTTGAAACAAGGACTCTCAATTTTCTTGTTAAAAAGTTAGTTTCTTTTTGAGAGACAAGGCATATTCAGCCAGATGCGCCTAGGAGCAGAGAGTCAAGGTAATTCAGAACTAGGAAACTCAATTTAAATTAGACCAGTTTCCAAACAGTAACCAACCTCCCTCACCTCTGTTCCAAATATGGGAAAGATAGTTTTGAAATGTGATTTTATTACATAACTGTTGCACTGGGGCTTCTCCCTGTCTAAGTACAAACAACATGAAGATACACAACCTTGGAGTCTGCTTAACCAAAGAAAATAAAGTCGGACTTGCGCCTAATGATGATTGCTTTTCTCCTACATTTCATCTCCTAGCCTGGCATTTTTCCTCAACATCACTCTCCAGCCAGAAAGACAGATGGGTGATATAATCCCGGTTCAGTTGATGCCGCTCTCGCCAGCGATTAAGGGCTGTTTGTGGGTGAGCTGAATTAACGTGATCTCGGTTAATCCTTCCCTATGTAGAGACACCTTGTTCAATTGTACTTCTGTTTCCGCTTGCTCAACAGTAAACAAAATTTTGTATTTTTTAATAAATAAAAAAGGAAATAGTGCAATAAGTCATCAGGGCTTGCAGCTTCCTTTGTACAGACAATAGTTTTGAAGGCAGTGTAAAATAATTTCAAATCCAAAGACACAGCACAACCATGTACAATTTATTACCACAGATGCTTTTACTCAGTGCACAGACAGAACCTCAGTTTATTTCGAAATGAGATTTATTGTCTACAGTTGCAAATAAGACAGTATTGTTCTCTATTCTTATGCTTGGAAGCGTCTACAGGTTTAGCTGGCATCACTAGTTCTGTGACCTTAGACAGCTTGTGTAGCTGTTTATCGTAAAAAGCAGTTTTGAATTGTTGAGTATATTTATTTCATCAAGCTTCTCCTCTCTAAGGCATTGGCTGTTTCCTGTAGTACCTTTCAATGGAAGCCAGATATACACCAGCCATCATAATAAAAATACTATTGCTTGTACTTAAATAACATCTAACCATATTAAATCATCTAAGTACTTCACGCACAGAATGCAATTTAAATGTAGTGATTGCTACCAGCAATACCCCACCGACTGCAGGAAAAATAATGACCTGTTAATCCTTTCATTGGTGGCAAGTGACCAAAGGGATACGAGAAAAAAACCCCAGCTCTGGTCAATGAAAAGCAACCAGGAGGAGAAATTCCAGCCAGTTCTTACATGCAGATACCTGAGGCCAGCTGTAGCTTTTATCCCAATGACAATCTGCTAATTCAGGTAGTCATTGAGCCTAAGATCTTGCTGGCATAGTTATCTTATTCTCGGGATGTAGGCAGCACTGACAAGGCCAGCCTTTATAACAACAACTTGTATTAAAATGGTGTCTTTAACGTAGTAAAACATTCCGTGGCATGTTACAGGAGTATAAAACACAATTTGACACTGGAGGTAGTATTAGGGCAGATGATTAAAAAAAAAACTTGGTCGAGGGTAGGTTTTCAGGAGCCTCTTAAGGGAGGAACACGAGGTAGAGAGGCAGAGGGATTTAGTGAAGGAATTCCAGAGCTTAGGGGCAAGTGGCAGCTGAATGCAAGGCTACCAACGGTGAAGCGATTAAAATCAGAGAATGCTCAAGAGGTCAGGATTAGATGAGCATAGATATCTCAGAAGGTTGGGGGGGGGGGGGTGGGGTGGCTGGAGGAGATAACAGAGAATAGGAGGAACTAGGCCATGAACGCGTTTGAAAACAAGGATGAGAATTTTAAAATTGAGGAGTTGCTTAATCCGGAGACAATGTAGATCAGCAAGCAGAAGGATGGTGGGTGGACAGGACTTGGTGCAAGTTAGGATTCAGGCAGCACAGCTTTGGATGACCTCAAGTTTATGGCAGGTAGAACATAGGAGGGTGGCCAGGCATGTGGTGGAAGAGTCAAGTTTAGAGTTAACAAAGGCATCACCAGTTGCACTGCAAAGGTGGTAGTGAGCATTCTTCTTGAATCACTGCAGTCAATTATGTGTAGCAAATCTAATACACCGAGATGCTTACTGATTTTATCTCAGTTTTCTAGCATCCACTACTTTTGTTTGAGTTGCTTAGACAGTGCAAAGCCAATCATGAATGTGGGACCCCAGGCTGCTCAAAGATGGAAGGTTCCCTTCCCTGAAGAACATCAAGATTAACCACCTAAGTATTTATGATAGTCCAATAGCTTCACGGTCATTTTTACAGATACCAGTTTTTTTTAAAAATAAAAAATCATTTCCGCTTTTTTTTTGATAAACTAAATGGAAATTTTCAAATCGCTATGGAGGGATTTGAACACATTCTCTGGATTATTAACATTACCCATTATCCATTATCATTGGCTAAAATTGTCAAGCCATTGGGGAGCTGCACCTGTTTTCCACATCAGTAAAAGTTATTAGCCATTAAACCGGACAGAGCTCATTCCTCAAGGGAACGTGTTATGTATTAAATGTAATAAACTTTTTTCATCCGCATTTTAGATGGTTGGAGATCTATGGGCTTTGTTTCTGGAATATCAGGATTTTCTACTATGATGCGAGATAACCTATTCCTTCATATTAGCATTTTCTGTGCTCTGCAGGTAATGCAAAGGCTGCAGAGACACTTATGATACTCAGCAGATCAGCGCAATGCAATAAGACAATCGGGTCAATGAGTACTGTCAAGCCCGAGGCATATCACATTCCTAACTTTACACATGAACTGGGCTTGTATGGAAGCTTCTGGAACTGTCTTTTGTTTGTTTAAAGTGGACAGTAAGGAATTGTTGGCTGTCAAGGGGTCAGGTGACCTTTGTTTATTCAACACAGACCATCAAGCTTCTAGAAAGTTCAGAATTGAATAACTATAGACGGCGGCATCCCACTGGAATGTACATACCAAGACAAATGTCATCTACGGAATTCATACCTGCCACTGTTCGAAGCTTACTCAAAACACAGGAATCAATGAACTCCTAAACTCCATGGCCCAGATCTTCTGATCTCCAGGTGGCCAGAAACCAGACTTAGTCCAGAAGATGTGCTACGGGACCCCCTCGGAAGTCCCAAGGCAAGGACATCTTGGGAATTGCCTGGAAAGTTTGAACTTCCGATGGGCATACCTGCCATCCTACCACCTCATCTACCTGCTGCCCCATCATTCACCTTACACACCCTACCCCCTTACCCACCATACCACCTTACCCACTAACTTTACCCATCATACCCCCTCACCCGTGTCAAGAAAATATCATTTTTTTTCCCCCAATATTACTGTGGGATACTGTGAAGCAGGATTGTGGGGGCTGTGTGCAGTTGTGTGTGCTTGTGCACGTGCATGTGTGCGTGTGTGCACGTGTGACTAATTTAATTAGACTGAAGACAGTCAGACTGCAGGGTTTAAATCATCAAAGGGGTTAGGTGTTAAAGCAGGCATTTTGAAGTGGAGATAGACAAGGTAAGCTGGGGTCCCAGTAGGTACAGCATGAATAGGAATTTACATTAGGAGATAGATAAGGAATTACATTTTTTGTTGTTGAATTTCAGAGACCTAACAGGAAGTTTTACAACTGGCAAAGGTCATAAATGGATAAAGCAAAGTTATTAAGTTTATTTTTCCCGGAAGTGCTGGCCATAAAGACAACAAGAAAGATATTTACATTCTGGGAAACGTAACTTTCAAGAACAATAGGTTTAAAGATGAAAGGGTAAAAAATGTATTTAAGGAAAGATTAAAAGCTGTATGAGGGGCGTGTGGCCATGTGAGATCCTGAAGGGTGGGCTGTACAAAAACAGGCCTGTGAAAAAGTAACTCCTAATCACCCCAGAGAAATGGTTGTTTCAGAAAACAAGGTTTTGTTACAAGCCTTGGATTGCCATTGTCGAGTGAGAGGGAGGGAGAAGCCCTGTGACATGCCTCCCTTATCGCAACAGTGGGTACCTTGCAGTAATATTACTGTATGTTTTATAGATCAACAATCTAGTGGGACTGTTGTCTGAAAAAAGGAGTTTATTTGTCAGACTAGCTAAGCAGAAATCTTTTGGGAAATGTTATAAGACTAACTTTAACTGTGCAACTGTAATCTTGTGTATTTAAGTTATTGTTTCTTTTGTTAATAAATGTTTTAATTTAATATTTTTAAAATATCCAAAAGTGATAGTGGAATCTTTACTTCTGACTTCAGTCCACATACCTTCTTGTAATAAAATACAAATTGCAAATCGCTGTGATAAAAACATAAGAAATAGGAGCAGGAGCTTTGTCCCTTGTGATAGAGACTGTTACAAGGTCTTTCCTCTCATTAGCTCCGTGCTTATCTGATATCTTTGGAATGTTTATAGTGTCCTCCACCATGAAGACCGATGCAAAATATTGGTTTAAATTATCTGCCATTTCCCTGATCCCCATTATCAATTCTGCAGTCGCATCCTCCAAGGGTCCCAAGCTCACTATAGCAACTCAGTTTCTTTTTATATACCTACAGAAGCTCATGCTGTTTGTTTTTATATTTCTTGCCAATTTACTTTCATAATCAATTTTCTCGCTCTTTATTAGCTTTTTAGTCATCCACTGCTGGTTCCTAAAAAATTCCCAATCCTTTGGCCTACCACTAGTTTTTGCCGCTTTGTATGTCTTAGTTTTTGATTGGATACTCTCTTTAACTGCCTTTGTTAACCATGTGTGGTTCATCCTTCTCATCGAGTCCTTCTTTTTGACAAGGATAAAGTTTTGTTGAGTGTTATAAAATATCTGCCACTGCTCATCCACTGACCTTCCCCTTAGTCTGTTTTCCCAGTCCACTTTAGGCAATTCTTTCTTCATATCTCTGTAATTGCCCTTATTTAAGTTGAGGACACTGGTTTGGAATCAGAGTTGCTTGCCCTCAAACTAAATTTGAAATTTTACCATGATGTGATCGCTACCTCCTAGAGGATCCTTAACCACGAGATCGCTTATTAATCCTACCTCATTACACATTACTAGATCTAAAACAGTCTGTTCCTGGGTAGGTTTTGCAATGTATTGCTCTAAGAAACAATCCCTGATGCACTCTACAAATTCGTA
This sequence comes from Cetorhinus maximus, assembly GCF_964194155.1. Taxonomy (NCBI): domain Eukaryota; kingdom Metazoa; phylum Chordata; class Chondrichthyes; order Lamniformes; family Cetorhinidae; genus Cetorhinus; species Cetorhinus maximus. The sequence continues at coordinate 6,592,112 of NC_135887.1, forward strand.
TTCCATGTTACCCCTGCCAACCTGATTTGTCCAGTCAATATGCAGATTAAAATCACCCATAACAATTGTACCGCCCTTCTTACATGTCTCCATTATATCCCAATTAATACTTTGTCCTACAGTGAGGCAACTTTCCGGGGGCCTATAGACAACTCCCACCCTTGACTTCTTCCCCTTGCTATTTCTTATTTCCACCCAAACTGAGTACACATTATGATCTATTGCACTTATATCACTACTCACCACCGCACCGATACCTTCTTTTATTATTTATCTATTACCTTTAATCTATTACCAGCAAAGCCCACATCCCATGAATGAACTTTTAAAAATTGCAGAAGAACACCGACAAAGCAACAGCTGCAGAGAAAGGCTGTGTCACCTTTGCCTTTTAAGAACCATCAGGCGTCAGACTAAGAAACAGACTCTGAAACTCTGCAAGCCATCAAGCAACTAAAGTACTTAAGCTGTCCCCGTTTCAAAGTCCACCTGAGAACCAACCTCCAAGAAACCTCACAATCTGCTGTGAACCCTTTGCTTTACAAAACCCTCAACTTCAACTTTAAATCCTCAAAGATATTCAAGAAATCATAGGCCTGCTAAATGGGAGATGGAAATTATAAATTAGAGACTGAATTAACTGTAAACTGTAAAAGTGCACTAAGAGTGTGTGTATACAGTAATTCAGGGTAATTGTGTGAGAATAAATAACCTTCTTTATTTAAACTCACGAAAGCTTGTTGATAAATATTTAATTGAAATAAAGACTCCAAAGTGGAAGAAACAACACTTCTCTTTCCATAAGAAAAGAATATTGATTACGGGCAGTAAGAAAGGAAACACATTCTACCCGTAACAATACAGTGATTTGCTCACGTATACTGGAAGATGACACTCCATAGAGCATTTTGAGTTACCAGCACAGAGCTTTAAACATGCTAATTAACCTTCAAATCTTTCCATTTTGTTGTATTGTTATTTGGCTCCGGAATTTGCCAAATTTCCAGATACGTGTCCAGCATTGTGGCCGATCAATGCTGCTAAAGCCTTCACTCCAGTAATGATTAACATATTTTGCATTGGCATGAAAAATGCACAGGTCCTAAATGCCAAGTTAATTAACAATGTGAGACATACACTTATGACAACCTCCAATTTTTCATCTACTTTGCTGGAGGAAGAGAAGATTTGTTGAGTGCTATAATCAATTATGCATGCCTATGCATTAGTTGATATACGATTAGAATTCCTTTATCATTGTTAGATTTTTTTTTTTCTATATTTGTTCATGGGATGTGAGCACCACTGGCTAGGCCAGAATTTATTGCCCATCCCTAATTGCCCTGAGAAGGTGCTGGTGAGCTGCCTCCTTGAACTGCTGCAGTAGGTACACCCAAAGTACTGTTAAGGATGGAGTTCCAGAATTTTGACCCAGCGCCAGTGAAGGAAAAGCAATATAGTTCCAAGTCAGGATGATGAGTGGCTTGTACAGGAACTTCCAGGTGGTGGTGTTCCCATGTGTCTGCTGCCCTTGTCCTTCTCAATGGTAGTGGTTGTGGGTTTGGAAGGTGCTGTTTAAGGAGGCTTGGTGACATCCTGCAGTACATTTTGTAGATGGTACACACTGCTGCTACGGTGCATCAGTGGAGGAGGGAGTGAATGTTTGTGGATGGGGTGCCCATCAAGCGGGGCTGCTTTGTCCTGGATGGTGTCAAGCTTCTTGAGTGTTGTTGGAGCTGCACTCATCCAGGCAAATGGAGAGTATTCTATCACACCCGACTTGTGCCTTGTAGATGGTGGACATGCTTTGGGGAGTCAGGAGGTGAGTTACTCACCTCAGGATTCCTAACCCCCCGACCTGCTCTTGCAGCCTAGCATTTATATAGCTAGTCCAGTTCAGTTTCTGGTCAGTGGTAACCCCCAGGATGTTGATAGTGGCGAATTCAGTGATGATAATGCCATTGAATGTCAAGGGACAATGATTGGATTCTATCTTGTTGGAGATGGTCATTGCCTGGCACTTGTGTGGCACCAATGTAACTTGTCACTTGTCAGCCCAAGCCTGGATATTGTCCAGGTCTTTCTACATTTGAACATGGACTGCTTCAGTATCTGAGGAGTCGCGAATGGTGCTATCATCAGTGAACATCCGAACTTTACACCTTATGATGGAAGGAAGGTAATTGATGAAGCAGCTGAAGTTGCCCTAGGTTGGGCCTAGGACAGTACCCTAAGGGAACCCTGCGGTGATGTCCTGGAACTGAGAAGATTGACATCCAAAAACCACAGCCATTTTCCTCTATGCTAGGTATGACTCCAACCAGCAGAGAGTATTCCCCCCGATTCCCTTCGATCCCAGTTTTTCTAGGGCTCCTTGATGCCACACTCGGTCAAATGATGCCTTGATGTCAAGGGTAGTCAGTCTCACCTCACCTCGGGAGTTCAGCTCTTTTGCCCATGTTTGAACCAAGGCTGTAATGAGGTCATGAGCTGAGTGACCCTGGCAGAGCCCAAGCTGAGTGATTGTGAGCAGGTTATTGCTAAGCAAGTGCCCCTTAATAGCACCGTTGATGACCCCTTCCATCACTTTATTGATGATTGAGTGTAGGCTGATGGGGCAGTAATTGGCCAGGTTGGATTTGTCCTTTTTGTGTACAGGACATGCCTGGGCAATTTTTCACAATTCTGGGTAGATGCCAGTGTTGTAGCTGCACTGGAACAGCTTGGCTAAGGGCGCGGCAAGTTCTGGAGCACAAGTCTTCAGTACCATTGCTGGAATATTGTCAGGGCCCACAGCTTTTGCAGTATCCAGTGCCTTCAGCCATTTCTTGATATCGCGTAGAATGAATCAAATTGGCTGAAGACTGGCATCTGTGATGCTGGGGACCTCCGGAGGAGGCTGAGATGGATCATCCACTCAGCACTTCTGGCTGAAGATTGCTGCAAATTCTTCAGCCTTATCTTTTGCACTGATGTGCTGAGCACCCCCATCATTAAGGATGGGGATATTTGTGGAGCCTCCTCCTCCAGTGAGTTGTTTAATTATCCACCACCATTCACGACTGGATGTGACAGAGCTTAGATCTAATCCGTTGACTGTGGAATCGCTTAGCTCTGTATATCACTTGCTGCTTATGCTGTTTGTCATGTGTTGTAGATTCACCAGGTTGAGACCTCAGTTTTAGGTGTGCCTGGTGCTGTTCCTGGCATGCCCTCCTGCACTCTTCATTGAACCAAGGTTGACTACCTGGCTTGATGATAATGGTAGAGTGGGGGATATGCCGGGCCATGAGGTTACAAATTGTGGCTGCGTAAAATTCTGCTGCTGCTGATGGCCCACAGCACCTCATGGATAACCAGTCTTGAGCAGCTAGATCAGTTCGAACCCTATCCCATTTAGCATGGTGGTAGTGCCACACAACATGATGGAGGGTATCCTCAATGTGAAGACAGGACTTGATCTCCACAAGAAGGTCACTCCTACCGATACTGCATCTGCAGCAGGCAGGTTGGTGAGGATGAGGTCAAGTATGTTTTTCCCTCTTGTTGGTTCCCTCACCACCTGCCGCAGACCCAGTCTAGCAGCTATGTCCTTTAGGAATCAGCCAACTCGTTCTGTAGTTGTGCTACTGAGCATTCTTGATGATGGACATTGAAGTCCCCTACCGCAGAATACATACTGTGCCCTTGTTATCCTCAGTGCTTCCTCCAGGTGGTGTTCAACATGGAGGAGCACTGATTCATCAGCTGAGGGGGAGCAGTATGTGGTAATCAAGAGGTTTATTTGCCCATGTTTGACCTGATACCATGAGACTTCATGGGGTCTAGAGTGAATGTTGAGGACTCCCAGGGCAACTCCCTCCTGACTGTATATGACCATGCCACCATCTATGCTGGGTCTGTCCTGCTGGTGGGACAGGTCATACCCAGAGATGGTGATGGTGGTGTCTGGGACATTGTCTGAAAGGTATGATTCCATGAGTATAACTATGTCAGGCTGTTGTTTGACTAGTCTGTGAGACAGCTCTCCTAATTTTGGCACAAGCCCCCAGATGTTAGTAAGGAGGGCTTTCCAATGATGAACATTAAAAATACACTGATGCAAGTGAGAAGTGTAAATACTGTCCCTAACCCCAAACCACATTTGATATTTATACTATAGCCTTGTTATATTTTCCAAAATTCCTGACAGCAATGCAGGCAGTCACTATGTTGGACACATTTCTGAAAATGTTGTGAGAAGACTAAGACCTCACACTGCATATTTTTATAAAGTAGATATCGAGATACCCGTGGCTATTCCTAAAATTTTTAAAAACTGGCCAAGGGCTTTTTAAAATGGCTGAATCCTTGCGGTCCCACGAGGCCTGTGACCCCTGAACAAAAGGAGTTATCTGGCAGTTTTGAAGAAACTTACACCTCATTATCTCGAAAAAGAGACAAATGACTCATTGTGGGCTGCACAGACTAAATTCAAAGAGAACGATGCAAAGGCCATCTGCATTTGCTAGCCCATGATGGCCAACTGGAGCCTATTGGCCTGCTAGACCAAAGGGCCCTGCAACTTTCCTTTCAATTGTAAAATGATTGAAACATTTGACCATCTTGGGAACCCATGCAGGGCATCCACACCCTTTGTCAATGCCACAGTGAAGAGGTGTGGCATGAGCCTCTAGTTGGTGGAACCAGTTATATTGCCTTGCTGTAATGCAAATGTCAGTCTGCCATTTTAACATGTAGCTAGCAGCAACACAGGAAAGGAGCACTGCCCAGATTGAATACCTGGCCACATCTACACTGCTTCTCCAGGAACTTTTGTACAAGAGTAATTGATCTCCATGTGCCTATCTCATTGTGGAAGTCAGCTCTACTGGAAAAGTGAATGATACAGTTTTCAGCCTGCTGATCTCTGTGAAGGAATACCTCATTGGAATTTTACTTCTGGACTCTGGGCCCATGTGAAACAATAATTATTTTCTCTGTGGTAGTTGCCTTGTAAATCTTTCTTTTCTCTATCCATCTTTTACTGAATGAGTGCACAGGAGGCAATGTGGTATTCCCCCTCCCGCAGTTTGAAAGTGTGCAAATAAACTAACCCTTTGAGTTCATCCGATCTCGCGTTTGCTGTGGGGTTATTAATAGAAAATTGGGTATCACACCAAAACTGAGGGGTTGGGAAACACACCTTTGCTTATAGAGGGGGAAGCAAATCAAAAACACATGGCTGTTCAAATTAAAACCCCTCTGGTCTGTAACAATGCCAAGGAGAATTTAACAGAATGACAGGATTCAGAAGTTTATTTGTATGTTCAGGTAGCATCAGTGGTTATACTACTGATCTAATGGTCCAGAGAATGAATTCAAATCCCACGATAGCAATCTGGATTCAGTTTCAGAATTAGAAAATTTCAAAAACTGGTACAGTATGTGTGAAAATGACCATAAAGCTGTTAGATGGTTGTTAAAAACCAATTGGTTTACCAATGTTCTTTGGAGAAGGGGACTTGCTGTCCTTACCCAGTCTGGCCTTTATGTGACTCCAATCCCACACCGATTCAGAGGGTGGTCGATTCAGAACCACCCTCTGAAGTGGTTTGGAAAAAAAATCACAAAGTTGCATTGAATTTTCAAGCAGAGAGCCCAGCACTACCTTGGAAAGTGCAATGTTCACATTCTGAAAAAACGTTACAACAAATCTGTCCCAAATGAGACATGAAGCTCTAAAAGAGGATACTTTTTTGCCAATTCCATCAATCTACTCAAATTAAGCATCGCCCGTAAGCAGCAAGCTAGCATGATGCCCTATCCCATAGCTTCATCAGCAGGTTAGATGCCACTATTAAATGCCACTATTAGATGCATTAAAGCATGACACAGGTTAGATTTGCTGAGGATGAGACACTTGCTTTTACAAATTCTCTCAGAACAGCATTTATTTTTTGGGAAGAACAAGCTTGAGACCCAATAAAAGGAGAGAACCTGAAGCAACAACTTATGTGACTTTTCACCTACCAAGTGCTGGATGGCAAACACATTTTGGTTAAATTGCGTTTAATACCCTGGACCAATCTGATATAAAAGGAAGATCAGAGAAAAACAAGGTAGCATGAGGAGAATAAGAATTTGGCGTGACGGGTTTAGCAACTTAACTCTACATCTGTTCAAGATGGGTCAATGCATTCAAAGTATCCCAATTGCACAGCTATACAAAGCCAGCAGTATGACTCAGACATCTACTCCACACTGCTCTAAGTATAGGTTCTAGCATCAAAGATTACAATACAATGGCATCATTATAGGCAGGAGCTTGTTTTCTTTGCAAATTCCCTATCACTGTACCTCCATGGAGTACCAACACACTCTGGAAACAAATCTTAGCACTATATTCCCTCATTCTTATATATATAATACATTATTAATATATATATTTAAAAATTAATAAACAATGCTGTTAAAAGATTATAGTGTCGAGGAAAATCAACTTTGACACTTCCTACTTATTTACTGACCAAGTATGATGCAACAACTTATTGGCAAGAGATATACTGAGCATCCCTGCATGACTGCAACCTGACAATGGGCAAGTTCCTAAAATAGAAGAATGTTTTTTTTTAATTAAAAAGTGAAATGAATTTGAGGTTCTTTTCGGGGGCTCGTTTTAATGAGTGCCCGTGATATTGAAAATAAAATAGTGGAGGAAATGCAGTTTTAATAATTTAACAGGAGTTATGGGAGATGCAGTGACTCTAAAGCTGACTTCTCCTGGTAGGTCACAAATTAATTTGAAAGCTTCTTCAGCTCATGTTCAGTGCTAGCAAAATATTCTAATAGTTCAGTGGAGGTCTGAGGGTCAGGGTAAGAGGTGCAAAATAACATAGTTCAACCAATCCTGGAACTCGTTCCATTATTACTAGCTTCTTCAGGTTAATATTAAAATATGTCATTGGAATATGTACCACAACACGTAGGCCTCTGTTGTCAGCCAGCCATGTAGGCAGCATGTCCCATTACTGTCGCACCATTATTTAAACACAATATCTGTCAAAATTGGCACTTGAGCTCTTTATCAAAAAAGGCAATGAAAAATTAACACTGGACTATCCCTTAGTCAGACCTATGGAGTGACTTTTACTTATAAATCAGAATCTTGACTAAAAAACATTCAACTCCGCCACTGTTAACAATCAATTTTCAATCAGGTTGTTTAACAGAGTGTTTTGTGTTCAAAAAAATAATTAATTGTATTTTGGAGAAGGGAAGAGACAAGATTACATGTGGGGCACACTTTGAATATTCTTCCCTATCAGTTGATCATCACGCAGCCGTGGGGGTGGGGGGCGGAATGATCAGCCCTGGCTGCTGTAATCTCCCAGATGAAGATGACAGTAAGTGCCAGCAATGACACACAAGGCGGGCAGGAGAGAACAGCAAGTAGATAACAACAAAGTTCACCAAGTGAATGCAGTCTGTATGGTGTCGCATTTCTAATTACAAGCTTCAGATGTTTCTTTCCACGTGTTAAACCATTAACGTTAGTAAAAGCTCAGTAATTATTCATACATGGGGGTTTTTTTTTTCTGGTCATATTGCACCAAAGTGGTAGAGATTAGAGGAAACAGTAGAATGGAAATTGCATTATTTATAAAGCACATTATTGAGATCTTGGAATATCCAAGGGTGCTTCACAGCCAATTAATTACTTTGAAAGATTAGTCACTGTTGTAATTTGAACACATCAACACCCCACAAATAGCAAATTAGTTCATCAGTTTTTGATGGCCGAGGGGTAAATGTTGGCCACAACACTGCAGGAGTTCTTTGTTCCTCGACACATAGACAACCTGATCTTTCATGTCGACCTGAACCAGTAGACAGGACTGGAGTTAAACATTGAGACCAGGAGACAGAAAACACTACTTTCTTCCTCACAGATCGTCTTTTTCTAAAACTGACAAGTAAGTTTGCCACAGAGCCCCCCCAATAAAACAACTGTCAGAATAGTTCGCATCAAACCTTCCAGTTTCGTGCAAGACAAGATTTTATAACCAATATTCTTCTGATTTAACTCCCAACCCTTTCTTCCCCTCTTGTGGTTTATTTTGATGCCCCTGAGCTATGAATAATTAAGCTTTTAAAGTAAATGTATTAGTTTTCCATTAACAAGTAACAGGGGAACATGTTTAGATTTTGCTGCAGGAGAAATTGTTTTCTGTTTCGTTGGTTCATTTCCATCGTGCCATTTTTAAAATGTGATTATTTCTGGAAAATTCTAGCAATCTGCAATTTGACGTTTGGTTGCAAGCTAAGGTTAAATAAAGGTTCATCACCTGTTCACAGGATATGTAATACTGGTAAGCAGCTGCTTTCACCTTAGCTGCCGTGTCCTGCCAAGTTTAGTAGCCTGCATTTCTCACTAGTAACAGGTTAAATTTTGTGATGCTAATTGGATTAACACCCGTGAAAAAACTGTCTGCAATCTTTTAACCAGATCTTCATCCACTTTGTATCATTTGCAAAATCCTGTCAGTCATGAACACCTGTACTCACGTCAGAAATATGAGTTTCGAGCAAGTTCATTTACATATTAATTTGTAGGCATTCAGGCTTGCAGGACATCAGTTTTTTTTATACATTCATTCTTGGGATATAACGGACTCAGAATACAATGGGGTAGAAGCTGTGTTCTAGCTGTACAAACCCCTGGTTACACCACTCCGAGGGCGGAGTCATCCCAGATTTGCACTAAGTGAGGTAGCGGATGGGTAAAATGACACTTTACCCGCTGGCCGCAATGGCGGGTTTTTAAACCGTATCATCCCAAACTCGCCGCATTAGTTATGCGTTCCCCAGGGAAAGTCTGGAATTAAAAGTCTGATGATGACATAAAAACCCATCTGGTTCATTAATGCCCTTTAGGGAAGGAAATCTGCCACCCTTACCTGGTCTGGCCTACATGTGACTCGAGGTGCACAGCAATGTGGTTGACACTTAAATGCCGTCTGAAATGGCCTAGCAAGCCACTCAGTTGTATCAAACCACTATAAAGTCTAAAAAGAATGAAACCGGACGGACCAACCAGCATCAACCTAGGCACCAGAAATAACAATGGCAATCTCAGCCCTGTTGACCCTGTAAAGTCCTCCTTACTAATAGGAAAGCTGTCTCACAGACTAGTCAAACAAAGGCCTGACATAGTCATATTCATGGAATCATACCTTACAGATAATATCCCACACACCACCATCACAGTGGCGGCACAGTGGTATACAGCTGGGAGGGAATTGGCCTGGGAATCCTCAACATTGATTCCAGCCCCCATGAAGTCTCGCGGCATCAGGTCAAACATGGGCAAGGAAACCTCCTGCTGATTAACACATACCGCACGCCCCCCACACAAAATCAGCTGAATCAATGCTCCTCCATGTTGAACACCACCTGATTTCACTGTCGCTGGGTCAAAATCCTGGAACCCCCTCCCTAACAGCACTGCGGGTGTACCTACACCACATGGACTGCAGCGGTTCAAGAAGGCAGCTCACCAACACCTTCTCAAGGGCAGTTAGGGATAGGCAATAAATGCTGGGCCCAGCCAGCGAAGCCCCACATCCCATGAACGAATAAAAAAAATGTTTTCCTTTGCATCTCTATATACGGGCAAGCTGTGTGCACAATGAGATCCCTTCGGCATCGATGAGAAATAATATAAAAATCTATTTCAATCCAATGTCAATAAAATTGCACGTGGAACTGAAATTTGGCGTGACAGCATTTTCTGCTCATCTAAAAGGAGAACAGAAGCTAAAAACAGTGATTCCTACGTAAAGCCAGCAAAACTGATTGCTGCCAGATTGTCTAGCCATGTTATGCCTATTTTGTCAAGTGGAAAATTTGTGCCCATAATGGAAATCTCTACATTGTGTTGTGTAAATTTAACTCAATACTTTTTGCCGTCAAGCACTTCTTTTTTTTTTTAAAATCCAGTTCGTACAGCTCCAGTCCTCTACCCGGCTGTTGCAAAGGTCACTGACTCCTGTTCTTTCATAATTGCATAAATGACAGTAATTTATTTTGGAAAAAAGTTGCATATGAAATTCAATTAGTATTATTCAACAGAGTAAAATGGTTTCAATCAATATTTTACTCTGTGTTGGTGAAGAGTGAAAACAATTTGCTGGTAAAAATAAAGGTTTTCAGCTCCCAGTAATTGCAAGGGGCATCTCCAAGGAAAAGATCTACCATACAATTAATTCTACTGTAGCAATCGCTTTGTGCTCTTATCATAGTCACTTCATATTAAGAGAAAAAAAAACAATTTTGCCCACACCACCATATGTAAGCATGGTGAGTTAGATTATAGTGATTAAGAGGTGCAGAAATTCAAAATTTCTGGACTAAAATGTATAGTTTAACACATTGACCTGGATTTTGCAGTCAGAATGACAGCATAGCTGTCAGCGTTCAGCCCCAAAACTAACAGCAACTTCCAGAGTCCGCACATGTGAAGAATAATGTGGAGCTCCAGGAGCTGCTGTCAGTGATTCTGTGCTCCTCCAGATGCTGCACTGTTGAAGCACCCCGGGTTGGAATCAATGGAACATTTTATGAATTGACGACAACATTCACCTTTGCGCTATTAATATCAATGTAAAAACTTTTGAGGTGTTACTGGGTCTTTTAATGGTGTACTAACAACTTAATTACTGGTGATCGCCCTCACTGGCCCTGAAAAGTTTTTTTTTCTTATTTGTTTATGGGATGTGAGCATTACTGGCAAGGCCAGCATTTGTTGCCCATCCCTAACTACCCTTGAGGTGGTGGTGGACAGCACCTTCTTGAACCAGTGCAGTCCATGTGTAGATACAGCCACAGTGCTGTTGATGAGGGGATTTCCAGATTTTTGACCCAGTAACAGTGAAGGAATAGCGATATAGTTCTAGTCAGGATGGTGTACAGCTTGAAGGGGAACTTGTGGGGGTTGGGGTTGGAACTTTCATCTGCTGCCCTTGTCATTCTAGGTGGTTGAGGTTGTGCATTTAAGCGAATTTTATATTTGTGGAATGTCAAGGTCCTCATTGCGTTGATTGAAAAAATGTTATAAGTATGTAGCGTTTTAGGTTTGTCTTTAGTTTAGTTTAGCTTCTTTCTTAATCCATTCATAATCATTTATTTCATGATCTGAAAATTTAAATTTAAAGCAAAGGGTATTAAGTGTTCTAAACTTCCCTGGTTTGTTGCGTGTGAATACTTCAATATGTCTGGCTGCTTACATACTTACTGACAGTACTACCGCTAACACCAGCTTGGTGCTAGATTTAAACTGCTTTGAGGAAAGCCATGCCACAGATTACTGACTGCAAAATCCAGCTCAACTACAAATGTGTACAATATATGCTTGACAGAACTGTCTTGCTGAGCACATCTTGTTCCGTTTGCCCTTCACTCCTATCCTCACTGGCTTACACTGGCTCCCCGTCCCTATCAGGAAGATATAATAATTTCCATAATGTTATTGGAATTTATTGTAAAATAGAGTAATAGTGGGATATGTGTGTATGTGTGTGTGTGTGTGCGCGCGTGTGTGCATGACAGAGCGAGAAAGACTTAATTGAATTAGAGGCAACTAGTCTGGGTGCTTTCATGTAAGAAGAGAAATTAGGTTTGAAATGTTAATTAGGTAAACATGGGGAAGTTTTAGAATGTGAAGTGTATAGGGAACATTTACATTTTTAAACAAGCTATAGAGGCTTGAATTCAAAGGAGGGGGTGTAATGTATACCTAGCCAGCAGAAGTAGTGAGAAATAGTGTGCTTATTTACTTTTTACCAAATGTTACTTGTAAAATTGTTACTATGATAGATTTTTTTACCAGTAGAGAGGTAAAGTTCAAAATACATAGTGAAACAATGGGAATTTGCTTTCAAAGAGGAAAATATGTATAAAGGAGAGATGGCTGTTTGTAAGGGAGGCAGTTTAAGATCCAACAAGTATGAAAAGCCTGCAGCCTGTATGGGCCAAACTGCTGCCTCCAGGGACTGAAGTTAAGAGAACTCGCTTTGAATCCAACTGTTCTGGGTATTGTTTACTTTGCCTGGGTCTTTTAAAATCTGCATCTCATTGTTGCCTTAACAAAAGTGTACTTGGGAGTTAAATTAATTAGGGGATTTAGAAGTTATTATATTAGTAATTTGTAGACATACATATGTGTTTACAATCTTCTTTTATTTTCTAAATGTTTTAGTTTTACAAAAACCTCAAGACTGGGTGGTCTTATTACTGAATTCAAAGCCTGCATCTCGAAACATACAAATTGAAAATTAGTTGTGACAGTTGTTTCAAGTTTCCCTCTGGGATTTGAACAGTTCAGCATTTACTGTCTGCCGTGCCATAACAGCCCCAAAGCGCATCAAATTGAAAATCGTTTGACTTGTTTCTAAACTGCTCTCCCGCCGTATCTCTGAAATATCCTCCTAAAATCTGAAATCAGAGGAATGGAGCATTCAAAACATGCCCCACCACCACCCTCCCCACCCCCAAACCTACCAACTCCATCCCTTCCCCTTCCCACCACAACATAGGTGGCAACATCTTCAGCCACCCAAGTCCTACTGTCTAGAATTCTTTCCCCAAATCTTTCCAGCTCTCCATCTTTCAAAACTCTTTCAAAATTCTTCGACTTGAAATAAGTACCAGCTTACCATCCATTTTTTGCATATATTGAGAGATCTACAAATCTATTCATAATGAGTTTATTTCTAAGGGGGGTGGTGGGGGCACAACATCAGTTCCTAACCACAATAACCCCCTCCCTACCCCAAGCTAAGCAATGAAATTCCACAAGCAACTATTTTTTTTTACATTTGTAGCTGAAGAAGTAAATCTGGACACCCACTGAGAGCTCCCTGTGAACTGAGCGGCTTAAGGTCACAATGCTCCTGGTGAGAAAGCAACACAGAATTACCAGTTAGCATAAATCCACTTGGGGATTCTTTTTTTCCCCCCAAAACTGCTCAATTTGCCATTCCAGGTTATATTTTCTGGGAAGGACGGACTGAGGTAAATTCCTGCCCCTCTTGTAGGGGGTAGAGTTCGCTGAAATGATTGAATACAACCTGCCTCATTTACAGTGATTTTACATGTGTTGCACAGACCCATACCCCTTCAATAGGGTACTGTCAACAATTCATCCAAACTAGTAATAATTTAATAATCAAACGCTATGAATAAATTCACCTGGCTACAATCTGCACTCATTATATTAAGCAATTTATTATATTAATTAGATAATAACTAAAATTAAGTAATATTTTCTGTTTACTTATTTCCATTGGAAATTCTGTGATCCAAACATCTGAATAAACGACCATAATTTAAATTGGAAAGGATTTACTAGAGATGATCCCATTCTGCTATTCAAAAATACTGATTACATTTTAATGGTAAGATTGCTTAGACATAGCAGTGATGGTACTGTTTAGTTGTGGCTGTTTGATTTCATTGGGACACTTCTTAAAGCTTTAAAATGTCCCTTAAGTTATCTTTGCTGGGGAATAGAACTCTTCTTACTTAAAGCACCCAATGACAATGTCAAGCACGTCAATGTTCTACCTCAGTCAGATGCAGGGCAAAGCTGCCTTTACTCTACCCCACAGCCGAGCCAAGACCTAAACTGTGAAGAGAAACTGCACCAATGTTTTCCCATTTCTCACACTAGTCTTCTTGTGGCTTATCTGGCAATATCAGCAGTCTGGCACTGCAGGATCATGCCCATTAGGATGTGGGTGAAGCTCGCCCAAGTAGTTTTGTTTAAGATGCTTATGGTTAAATAGGTGAAAAATAAATATTTGAAATGTTATGGGGAAAGGACAAGAGAATTAGGAGTAAATGGATAGCTCATTCAGAAAGCTGACACAGCCAAGTGGCCATGTATTGCCCTAGAAAACTCTATATAATTACTCTGAGCACCAGTATAATTTCTTGTATGCTGGTGGCGAGTCTGAGTGGAGTTATCATCTGGGCTGCATGACTCAATGTAGAAAATTAAATTTAAAAAGCATAATAAGTAGAAATAAGCATGTCAGTCAGCGTTTGAAAAGACTATTCAAGTGGGAATCTTTAACCCATCTTTTCCTTTGCACATGATAACAGACTTGCTGCACATCCAACATATACTATTCTCATTTCAGATTTTCGGCAGCAGTTGAGTTTTTTTCTTCTATAATATAATATGAATAAGCACTGTGGAGGGTGAATTCAGAGCACCGTAAGCTAATTCTGAGGAACAGAAAGAAGAGAGCATTCTGCTAAATCTTTAACATGATTTAATGTGTATTGCTTAATCAATAGAATGCAGGGTAACTTACACAGATTCCCCTTTCCCCCTTTCTCAAGAATGCCTTAAGCAACAAATCCCTCCGTACGTAAGAGGTCAGGTTAGAGGCTGGGAATTCTGTGGAGAGTAACTCAACTCCTGACTCACCAAAGCCAGTCCATCTTCCACAAGGCACAAGTCAAGAGGGTGATGGAATAACCTCCACTTGCCTGGATGAGTGCAGCTCCAACAGCACTCAGAAAGCTTGACACCATCCAGGGCAAAGCAGCCCGCTTGATTGGCACCCCATCCACCACCTTCAACATTCACTCTCTACTCCACCACAGTGGCAATAATGTGTACCACCTACAAGATGCACTGCAGCAACTCAAAGGGTCCTTCAGCAGCACCTTCCAAACCCACAACCTCTACCACCTAGAAGGACAAGGGTAGCAGACGCATGAGAACACCACCACCTGCAAGTTCCCCTCTAAGCCACTCACTATCCTGACTTTGAAATATATTGCCATTCCTTCACTGTCGCTGGAACTCCCTCCATAAGGACATAAGAACATAAGACATAGGAGCAGAAATTAGGCCATTCGGCCCATCGAGTCTGCTCCACCATTCAATCATGGCTGATAAGTTTATCAACCCCATTCTCCCGCCTTCTCCCCATAACCTTTGATCCCCTTACCAGTCAAGAACCTATCTATCTCGGTCTTAAATACACTCAATGACCTGGCCTCCACAGCCTTCTGTGGCAATGAATTCGATAGATTCACCATTCTCTGGCTAAAGAAGTTTCTCCTCATCTCTGTTCTAAAAGGTCTTCCCTTTACTCTGAGGCTGTGCCCTCCGGTCCTAGTCTCTCCTACTAATGGAAACATCTTCCCCACGTCCACTCTATTCAGGCCTTTCAGTATTCTGTAAGTTTCAATCAGATCCCCCCTCATCCTTCTAAACTCCATCGAGTATAGACCCAGAGTCCTCAAACGTTCCTCATATGTTAAGCCTTTCATTCCTGGGATCGTTCTCGTGAACCTCCTCTGGACCCTCTGTTCCAGGGCCAGAACTCCTTCCTGAGATACGGGGCCCAAAATTGCTCACAATATTCTAAATGTGGTCTGACCAGAGCCTTATAAAGCCTCAGCAGCACATCCCTGCTTTTATATTCTAGCCCTCTTGATATAAATGCCAACATTGCATTTGTCTTCCTAACTACCGACTCAACCTGCAAGTTAACCTTAAGAGAATCCTGGACTAGGATTCCCAAGTCCCTTTGCACTCCAGATTTCTGAATTCTCTCCCCATTTAGAAAATAGTCTATGCCTCTATTCTTCCTACCAAAGTGCATGACCTCACACTTACCCACGTTGTATTCCATCTGCCACTTCTTTGCCCATTCTCCTAACCTGTCCAACTCCTTCTGCAGCCTCCCCGCCTCCTCAATACTACCTGTCCCTCCACCTATCTTTGTATCATCTGCAAACTTAGCCAAGATGCCCTCAGTTCCTTCATCTAGATCATTAATGTATAAAGTGAAAAGTTGTGGTCCCAACACTGACCCCTGTGGAACTCCACTAGTCACCGGCCGCCATCCTGAGAAGGACCCCCTTATTCCCACTCTCTGCCTCCTGCCAGACAGCCAATCTTCTATCCATGCTAGTACCTTGCCTCTAACACCATGGGCTCTTATCTTACTGAGCAGCCTCCTGTGCGGCAACTTGTCAAAATACCTTCTGGAAGTCCAAGTAGATAACATTCATTGGGTCTCCTTTGTCGAACCTACTCGTTACCTCCTCAAAGAATTCAAACAGATTTGTCAGGCATGACCTCCCCTTGATGAAACCATGCTGACTTTGCCCTATTTTATCATGCACTTCCAAGTATTCTGAAATCTCATCCTTAATAATGGACTCTAAAATCTTACCAACGACTGAGGTCAGGCTAATTGGCTTGTAATTTCCCATCTTTTGCCTCACTCCCTTCTTAAACATTAGCGATTTTCCAGTCCTCTGGGACCCTCCCTGACTCCAGTGATTCCTGAAAGATCGCCACTAACACCTCCACTATCTCTTCAGCTATCTCCTTCAGAACTCTGGGGTGTAATCCATCTGGTCCAGGTGATTTATCCACCTTCAGACCTTTCAGTTTTCCTAGCACCTTCTCCTTGTTAATGGCCACCATACTCACCTCTGCCCCCCGACTCTCTTGAACTTTGGGGATGTTACTCATGTCTTCCTCCCTAACGGCACTGTGGGTGTACCTACACCACATGGACTGCAGCGGTTCAAGAAGGCAGCTCACCAGCACTTTCTCAAGGGTAATTGGGGATGGGCAATAAATGCTGATGTCTCATGATTGTATAAATGAAAAACAGAATATTTAAGAATTTTATAGAAAAGATTAATGGGAGTTTTTTTTCATTATTTTCAGTAAAACTCAGCTGCTGTCCAGGGCATGTTCTCCTTGCCACAAAGATGTCATTTTCTTAAGCAATGTACAGAATAGAATTGTTATTATGGATTGAGAATTTACTGGGGTTGAAGCCATCGTTTTGCTCAATCACTCCCTTCTCAACACATTGGATACCTTTGTTCGCAATAAACTATTATTACTCTCACAATCATTTCA
This sequence comes from Cetorhinus maximus, assembly GCF_964194155.1. Taxonomy (NCBI): domain Eukaryota; kingdom Metazoa; phylum Chordata; class Chondrichthyes; order Lamniformes; family Cetorhinidae; genus Cetorhinus; species Cetorhinus maximus. The sequence goes on from NC_135887.1 coordinate 6,609,057, forward strand.
CTGGTATGGCATCTATCTCTTCTCCCTCAAGTCTAAAGGCACAGGCACATATGGTTTAGACATCCATCATCAGTTCTGGCTGGACTGCAACAAGTGCCACTAGGCCTCTTGGTCCTCTTAAAAACACCCATGACTCCTGTGGTGATACATTACAGTGATGGAACAGGATTGAGCATATTTGACCTGTCTATTTCTCCCAAATTGACTTTATCTTCCAAATTGTGTGTGCGCGTCTGTGTTTCATGATACCTCTCTGAATCTGAGTCCTCAACTCCAGATGCCAGCGTCTTTCTCTACGCAACCTCTCAGTAGCTTGGTTTTCCACTGGACATATTTATTTTTCTTAAATTTCTTAAATCTTTTCACGACAACAAACTCACAAATGCACCACATCCTGCAAACATGCTGTGTTAGCAAGCTAAGAGTGCTGATGGAAATAATGGACATGTAGCTTCTTATTTTGAGAATGCAGGGAAATATGGTCCCGTCTATAAAGAAGCCCATCATGTTAACACTGCACAGAAAAACAGAGACAGATTTCTGACACAAATATTGCCATCAACTAAAATTGTTCTCTCCAGGAGGCCACATTTTCAATTTTTCGTATCAATATGTGAGCGAAGCAATAAACGAGTTTCAAATAATGGAGCTTTTAAAAAAATGTTATGCTTTAAAAATCAAAACCACAAATGGTTGTTCCAAATGTTTGTTTCACAGAGCGCTATCAGTTTTACATCAGTAATTTCCTATTGAAGAAGCTCTCAACTTCAGTCTCTCCATTGAAGAAAGCACAAAAGCACAGGCAGAGTTACTTATTCCATGCATCATGATTTCTCCTCCACACATTTTAGTTGTTCAGAAAGGATTGGCTGAAAAGATAACTTCAAAAAAAAAATGGGAGAGCTACACTCACTGTTTTCCTCTACCTTTCTTCAGCTGGGCTCACACAGCACGGAGACAGAAATACTTCAATTGCTCCCTTGTGAGTAGATTTGTTTTTAGGTTTTAACACTTTAAAACTCCAGCCATATTTTACAGAGAAGGCGAGGGCATTACTGCTAGGAAATAAATCAGCTTTCAATTTTCTAATGAGGCTGCATTTTCATTTCCCACATGCTGTTCAGACGAAGTCTAGAATCATATTCCTGAATTCGTGCCATGTCTACTGGGACATAAAGCAAGTGGTCTGAATTCCCATTTCTTAGCAGCTCAAGAAGGGACGTTAATCTCCCTATAGAATTTATTTATGATTATACAAGTACAAAATTTCATTTGTACCATTAACCAGCCTATCAGAGAAAGGCCAACTCAACCAGGGGGAAGTGCCTTCAGGGGCCAATGGATGTTTTTTTTTAAAACCTACTCTTCTCCGCTTCTCACCAGTTCAGCAAATACCTGCCACAATTTGCGTTACTTAATGAACCTTAGCTTCCAGCAACACCACTACTTTTATGAACTTGAGGTGACGCTGTCAAGCCTATTCAGCTTGGCTCAAAGCTCGATGTAAGACACTGTTGAGGTTATTGGATTTGTGCGTACAGAATGTGTGACTAAAAACGAATAACTTTTTTAAATGGCATATCGGAAGTATTCTATTTTTAAAAAAATCTAGATTTTAAATAAGCCAGAGTCAATTAGGAAGAATTTAGGTTTTTCACAAAGGGCTTGCAACATTGCTCCCCAAATTTAAAGGTGACAAATTTATTAATAGACGGACAACAGCAATGAAGAAATGAGTTAGGCCAACTGCAGTAAAAAATGGTTGCGTTCATAGGCCGTTTTTTTTTGCAATGTTCCAAAAAAATATCGATAGTTGAAGCTTATAATACATTAATGATTGCAAATGTTCTGGACAAACAAACAAGTCAAACAATACAAATTCATAGGTCATTTCAGTATGAGGAAAGACTACTGGATTCTAATCAGTGATAGTCAGATTTAAATGCCAGGCTTGGTATTTGGTACTTGGTGCAGGTATTGTACTATATACATCAGTGTCAGAATATAAAATACAGGGCCACAAGTAAATGCTTACTGTTAAGAAAAGTACCAACCTGAAGTTCACAATTTTTCAACTCTATAATGACTAAATCACCATCCTGATACTAACAGAGGCACGTCATGATAGTTCAATAGCAAAAAGCTGCAAGTAACTGTAAGAAACGTGTCATTAAATAACAATATTACAAATAAAATGTACTGAAAACAAATTTCTCTGCATTTGGAACAGAATACAACCTTGTAAAATCCTTCTCAGCAAAGTGATGGTGTAATCCCTCAGAGATTTACATTTTTTTGGGGTGTCACACTACTGTGGCTGTAGCGTCGTTGCACATGCTGCACATTGTGAATCCACGATGACTGACACAACTGAATTGTATGCAAATATGTTAAATCATAAAAGCACCCACGCGCTCAGCTGGTTCAGACAATGGTTAGCTAAGTTATGGAGATCGGGTTCAACCAGTAATCTGTTTTCACAGTCAATCTTAGTGGATCAGTTGTGGGACGCTACAGTTGGCTTCATTTCCCTGTGTTAGAAAGGTAAAGAAATGTGCCCATGATTCCCACTCTTGATCGTTTTCAGATGTTTGTTTGCATCAATGTCAGGTGAAGACAAGCTAGGCAATGACGTAACTAATGGTCAGATTGCCTGCCGACACTCACTTTTGTCATGAAGCTATTAATGTATGTAATATTATTGGAAAATATTTTTCTTTTAAAAAAGAGGTTTAGTCCCTGGGTGTTCTTAATTGGATTAAAGCCAGCTAGTCTGGGTGCTTTGATGTGTACTAGTTTTGAGATGTAAGGGAGGTAGCGTGCATTTGCATTTTTTGAATAGAGCATCCAAGAAGTGGGCTGAAATCTGGCACCTAATGAGCGGAGACCAAGCAATATGTTTATATTGCTAATAAAATTGGTACTATGAAAGGGGTTTTATTGTTAGAAGAGGTGGGTTCAAAGAGACTGGTGATACAATGAGAATTTACATTCAATGAGCTGTGCTAGGTATAACTTTAGCAGTACTGTGTGCACAGAGCAGAGACAAGGTAAGATCAAAGCAGCTGTAAGCCTCCAACTGACTCCACAGGAACCAAAGTGAAAGAGACCTCATTTTGAATTTGTAAGGTGAAAATGGTTTGCCTGGTGTCTGCTTAAAAATCTATGAGTTGCTGTTGCCTTAATGGAGATTAGCTTAGAAATTTGTTAAAAGTTATGATAGTAGTAATTTGTAGCCATGTATATGTATTTAACTTGTGTAAATTAATAAAATGTTTGCCTTAGTTTAATATAAAATCTCTCGAGAACTGGTGGTCTGATTCCTGAATTTAGAGTTGTATCTCAAACACACCACTTAAAAATATAGGTTATGACAGTTGTTTAAAGTTTCCCTCTGGGATTTTTAAATAAATCAGCCTTTAACAAAAGGCTGTCTCATTACAAATTTCACATGAAGAACGGCCAAGGATTTGCACTTATTGATGAGACCCCTGTAGGAGCATTATCCAATGCCAAAACCAGTGGACTGGCAGAGATAGAGGGTGAAATGGAGCAGTTACCATTTTAACTCATCCACTCCTTTCCCACTGATCAGGGAGAATTAAAAATCACCCCTTCAGCATTCATCTGACATTTACAAATGGCTTTGTAATCCATGTTTGTTGAAGCCCTAGATTCAGTTACTACCTTATAATTCTCTGCTTACTCCTATTCTCTTTGTCACAGAATACTGCCTAAGATAATTGATAACTTCCAATCAAATGTTACATTTTAAACTTCTAATACGCCATTTTTCACTCCCATCTTTACATAAATCTTACAAAAAACCGGCTTTGCAGCAGAATGTTATTGCTCTGTCTCTTATCTGTCCTATGGGGCATCTATTAATGAGACTGTACCAGCATCTGCTATGGGGAAAGGCTTACAGGATTAACGTACTATTTAAAATTCAATACATATAAAAATCATTCAAGATGAACAACAATCAGCCAGAGCATCTCCAGCTTGTAACAAATAAACATAAAAGCCAGGCCTTGAAATACAAAACTATAATGGTGCCCCAAGATTAAAAGAAAATGTTTTTTTAAATGCTCCAGTTGAGTCCTGCATCATTAAGACGACTATAAAACATTCATTAGCCTACAGGATTAAAAGGCAATGTTTCTAATACATTCACAGCCACGCGGGGAGAGGGATTTCAGATATTTCAAAAGAGTTACACATCAGCAAACAACTATTTTCTTGTGGCATATTATTATAGATTTGTTGCCATAGAGATAAATTAACACGCACCTTATCATGAGCTACTGTACAGCAACAATGCACAAAGCACTGAAGAATCCAAAGCAAAGATCTAATAGTGTGCAAACTTGGGAAGTGGATGGAGACGTTTAGTAGAGGAAAAGAATATCAAACAGGTTAGGCTTTTATTGATCCACCTCTAAGCTCACTGTGCTTTGTGTATTTTCTCCACCTCTTGCAACATTTAGATGATTTTGCTTTTAAGCAGAATACAAATATGGAAGTACAAACCTAATTACGGTATTCAGTGGGTCAATAGATCCTTTTATCCCTGACAGCATTCTACATGCATAGAAAGCATCATAAGGAGGCGTCATTTTTCCCCTGGAGTGTGACTTTGCTTTTAACCAGTGTGTGGTAAATGACTATCAGATTCTGCATAAATTGGCACAAAGGATTATTGCCTCTGCTTGGACTCCCTCAACTATGCTATTCAGCTACTTTCCAATTCCATTCCAACTACTTTGTGCACGCATCTATGGCACTGTTTCTTCTACCTGTTTAAGCACAAAAGAAAAATCAGCATGGAAACTAATATGGAAATTTTCATTTAGACTCAGATCTTTGGATGCACTTCTACGTTAATTAAGAGTAGATAATTGTCCATGTGTATGACAAATTAACAAGGTTCTTCAAATTGCAACAAGTAAAACTATAGGTGAAAATCAGTTCCACAGAAAAAGTTTAGACTCATCAAGATGATAGTGCTCTGTATCATAAAGGCAGGAAATCCAGTTTCACACAGTGGATCACCAATCAGTTGCATAGAGTCAAGTCACACGAATTCAAAGCTCTAATTTCCCTCTCCACCCCCACATCGTCGTGTAAGAAATTTTGATTTTCACTTCCGAAATACTCAAATTGTTCTTCCAACACACTGGTGTGTATGAAATCAAGGCCTTTCCATTCTTTAGCCATGGGAGAAGAAGCATTATTTGAAGAATCATTAGCATCTCAACCTCCAGGTGCCCTTTCTTAATCCCACCTTCCTGCACCCGGCCCATAGCCCTGCAGCTTACAGCACTTTAGGTGCAGATCCAGGTACTTTTTAAAGGAGTTTAAAGTTTCTGCTTCTACCACCAACTTGGGCAGCGAATTCCAGACACCCACTACCCTCTGCATAAAAAAGTTCTTCCTCATGTCCCCCTATACCTTCTGCCACTTCTCTTGAATCTATGTCCCCTGTTTCTAGAATTCTCCATCAAGGGAAACAATTTTATCCTGCCCACTCTATCTATTCCCCTCATAATTTTGTACACCTCAATCAAGTCACCTCTCAGCCTTCTTTGTTCTAAGGAAAATAACCCCAACCTATCCAATCTCTCCTCGTAGTTGCACTTTTCTAACCCTGGCAACATTCTTGTAAACCTCCTCTGCACTCTCTCCAGAGCTATTACGTCCTTCCTGTAATGTGGTGACCAGAACTGCACACAATACTCCAGTTGTGGCCTCACCAGTGTTTTATATAATTCCAACATTATATCCTTACTTTTATATTCTATACCTCTGCCAGTGAAGAAGAGCATTCCATATGCCTTCTTTACAACCTTGTCTACTTGAACTGCTGTACGCCAAGATCTCTCACTTTATCTACCCCTCTTAGTATATTCCCATATTTAGTTTGTAATCCTTGTAACTGTTTGACCTCCCTAAATGTATGACCTCACACTTCTCTATGTTAAAATCCATCTGCCACTTTACCGCCCACTCCACCAGCCCATCTATATCGTTTTGGAGATTATGGCTATCCTCTACGCTATCCACTACTGGGCCAATCTTTGTGTCTTCTGCAAATTTCCCAATCGTGCCCCCCATGTTCACGTCCAAATCGTTAATATATAACACAAACAGCAAGGGTCCCAACACCGAGCCCTGTGGAACATCACTTGAGACAACTTTCCATTCGTAAGGGCATCCATCAACCATTACCCTTTGTTTCCTGTTACAAAGCCAACCTTTTATCCAGTTTGCCACATTACCCTGAATCCCATGGGCTTTTACTTTCCTGACCAATCTGCCATGTGGGACCTTGTCAAATGCCTTGCTAAAATCCATGTACACAACATCCACTCATGGGGAAGTTGTTAGATTTCATCTTGTTGGGAGATGGTCATTACCTGGGAGTTGGGCTGCAAATGGTATTCAGTCCACACAAGCCCGCACGTTATCCAGGATTGCTTCATAAACTGAGGAGCTGCGAATGGAACTGAAAACTGTGCAAGCCTCAGTGAACATAGCCATTTCTGAACTTGATGAAGGAACTGAAGATAGTCAGGCTTAGGACACTGCTCTGAGAAGCTCTTGCAGCACTGTCCCTAGGCTGGGATAATTGGCCTCTAGCAACCACAGCCAAATTTCGAAGTGATAGGTATGAATGTTCCTCCTGACTTCAATTTTATTAGGGCTCCTGTTGCCACACTCAGTCAAATGTTGCCTTGATGTTAAGGGCAACTCACCCTTGCCTCACCTCTGGAACTCAGCTCTTTGTCCATATTTGAACCAAGGCTGTAATGAGGTGTAGAGACAAGTGGTCTTAGCAGAACACAAACTGAGGATTGGTGAGCAGGCTGTTGAGACTAAGTGCTGCTTAGTAGCACTGCCTACGACACCTTCCATTACTTTGCTGATGATCGAGAGACTGATGGGGTGGTAATTAGCCGGATTGGATTTGTCTTGTGATTTTTTTGGACAGGTCATATGAGAGCAATTTTAGACATTGTTGGTAGATGCCAGCATTGAAGCTGGACTGCAATAGCTTGGCTAGGGTCATTGCTAGTTCTGGAGCAGATATTTTCAGTACTACAGCCAGGATGTTGTGAGGGCCCATAGCCTTTGCTATATCCTGTGTAGTCAGCCATTTCTTAGTATCACATGGAGAGGATCGAATTGTCTATTCACATCAATGGCATTGGGGATCACAGCAGGTGACCAAGATCGATCATCCACTCAGCACTTTTGGCTGAAGATGTTTGTGAACCCTTCAGCCTCATTTTTCACACTGACATGCTGGGTTCCACCATCATTGTGGATCGTGCTGCCCAGACTGCATTTTCCGCTTATTAGTTAATTGTTCATCACCATAAAGAAGGGATGTGCAGGACTCCAGAACTTTGATCTGATCCATTGCTTGTAGGATCGATTTGCTCTGTTTATCACATGCTATTTCTACTGTTTGGCATGCATGTAGACCTGTGTTGTAGATTCACCACATTGACACCTCATTTTTAGGTATGCCTGGTTCATGCATGCTCTCACACACTTCTCATTGAACCAAAATTGATCTCTAGGTTTGATAGTAATAATAGGGTCAGAGAAATACCAAGACATGAAGTTACAGATTGTGGTGGAATGTAATTCTGCTGCTGATGGCACAAATTGCCTCATTGATGCCCAGTTTTAAGCTGCTGGATCTGTTCTGTATCTATCTAATTTGGCATGGTGGTAATGCCACATAAGGTGGAGGGCGTCCTCAGTGTGAAGACATAGCTTCATCTGCAAAAGGATTGTGCAGTGATCACTCCTATCAATACTGTTATTAACAGAAGCATCTGCGACAGGTAAATTGGTAAGGATGAAGTCAAGTAGTTTTTCCCTCTTGCCTGTTCTCTCACCACCTGCTGCGCAAGCCCTGCTTGGCAGACATGCCCTTCAGAACGCAGACTGCTCGGTCAGCAGCAGTACCACCCAGTCACTCTTGGTGATGGACATGGAAGTTCCCCATCCAGAGTACGTTTTGTGCCCTTGCCACCCCTCAGTGTTTCTTCCAAATGGTATTCAACGTGAGGGAGTACTGATTCATCAGTGGGGATGGCAGTTAGGTGGTAACCACGAGGAGGTTTCCTGCCCATGTTTTACCTGTTGCTATGAGTCTGGTGTTAATATCAAGGATGCCCAGGGCCACTTCCTCCCGACTGTATACCACTGTGCCATCACCTCTGGCGGGTCTGTCCTACTGGTGGGCGAGGACATACCCAGGGATGGCGATGACAATGTCCGGGACATTGGCTGTAAGGTATGATTCAGCTAGTATGACTAGGTCAGGCTGGTGCTTGACTAGTCTATGGGACAGCTTTCCCAATCCTGGCACAAGTCTCCAGATGTTAGTGAGGAGAGCTTTGCGGGATCGACTGGGTGGGCTGAGCCTTTGTCTTATCCTGTGCCGAGATTCAAGCCAGAGGAGTACTGGTTATTCTGATTTCTTAGAGGTTTGATACAACTTGGCTTGCTAGGCAATTTCAGAGGGCAGTTAAGAGTTAAGCCCCACATTGCTGTGGGGCTAGTGTCACATGTGGGCCATATCGGATATAGACTGCAGATTTCCTTCCCTAATGGACATGAATGATCCAGATGGGGTTTAATAACAATCCAATAATTTCATGGTCACCAACGCCGAGGCTAACTTTTAATTCATATTTATTTAATTGAATTTTAATTCCCCTATTGCCGTGATGGGATGTGGACTCATGTCTTCAGAGCATCAGCCCAAGGCCTCTGGATTCTAGTCCAATAACATTACCACTAAGCTAACATTCCTGTTATAGTGGATAATGCTCCTCTTTCCGATGTAATCTCCAACAAAGCATAAAGTTTGACCTCCAAATGTATAGAATATGTTACAATGATATTAAGGGCAGCCATTGTTATAATACATTTATAAGGTCTTATTGAATAATCACATAATTATACAGCTGAAAGGGAAACATATCAAACAAGAGCAAGGCAAGAACACAAAAAAAAAAAAAATTAAAAATGAACAAGAAGCAAAATACTGCAGATGCTGGAAATCAGAAATAAAAACACTCACCAGTTCTGGTACCACCTATGGATAGAGGAATGTCAGATTAATAGCTCAGAAGTTAGGAGAAATGGTGGTGTAGTGGTAATGTCACTGGACAAATAATCCAGGGGCCCAGGATAATGCTCTGGGAACATGGGTTCAATTCTGACCATAGCAACTGGTGGAATTTAAATTCAATTAATAAATTGAATCTCCAAACAAAGCTTCCTTTCAGAAAGGAAATCTGCTATCCCTACCCAGTCTGGCCTACATGTGACCCCAGATCCACTACAGGGTGGTTGACTGTTAAGTGTTCTCTGAAATGGCCTCTCAGTTCAAGGGCAATTAGGGGTGGGCAACAGTTTTTTTTATTTTCAATTATGGGATGTGGGTGTAACTGGCTAGGCCAGCATTTATTGTTCATCCCTTCAGAAGGTGTTGATGGTGAGCCGCCTTCTTGAACCGCTGCAGTCCATGTGGTGTAGGTACACCCACACTGCTGTTAGGGAGGGAGTGCCAGGGTTTTGACCCAGCGACAGTGAAGGAACGGCGATATATTTCCAAGTCAGGATGGTGAGTGGCTTGGAGGGGAACCTCCAGGCAGTGGTGTTCCCAAGCATCTGATGCCCTTGTCCTTCTAACTGGTAGTGGTCGTGTGTTTGGAAGGTGCTGTCCAAGGAGCCTTGATGATGCCCACACAAAAAGTTTTTAAAAAGCTTTGGAATTCTGGTTACGAATTGGCTGATATGATGGTACACAGTGTGGAGGATTCATTCTCCCTCTCAAACTCTGCCAAATGATTTTCTAACATAAAAGCAATCAAGAAATTGTTGCAATGCCAGAATAAAACAGTGCAGAGCCATTTTCACTTCTGATAGAACAGGATTTATATTTACTTTTCATCATGGCAAGAATTTGTTATCCGCCTGTGGATACAAGGAAGGTGTTCACTCATGGCAATGAGTTGCCTCTTATTCATGATTTAATGCCCAGTGACTAATAAATAAGTTAGAAACCACTAACAAGGAATTGCTGGAAACTGAACAAACAACTCTAGTGCTCATAGCCATGTAATTCATTTTAAAAAGTCGGGAGTTTATACTGTCTTGAGAAAAAAAAAACAGACAGAAATGATCAGACACAAATAATTCATACTCTTTAAAGTTGATATTCAGTTACATTTATTGTAACCTTGGGACTCTTAATGTTGGAGAAATATGACTAGCCGGCTCTTAAAGAGACAAACAGCTTTGGGAGGGATTGCAATCAACTTGTTTGGAAGAGATATGTAATCAACATGAGACTTGAAAACAATAGATTGATAATTTCCTTTAAAATCTGTGGCATTGCCAACAGCAAAAATAGAGACCGGAAAAAATAAAACCGAAATCTAGAGCAGCAAAGAATAGTTATAAGTGATTTTACACTGCAATTGTAGCATCAGTAAAAAGCACAAATAAGGGAGAGTAATAATATAACTGAAGCTTCAAAAAGGGAGGCAATAATGCAAGTTAATAAAATAAAATGCAGGTTAAAAAGAAATGTAGATAGTAGAAAATGGATGAATGAGTGAGCGACTGGCAAAATAAATATCGAGAGGAAGATAATTTAACAAAATAACTAAAATGGGAGAATTTAAAGCAAAGTGAAAAGAAGATAAGAGTTTTTCTTTGCCACATGATCAGCTCATGATTGTTAATGCATGTTTCCAAATACTTCATTATAACAATTTCAAACCCACATTGCAAAATCAACATTTCAAAGTAATCAGTCTTCTTCAGTTCATATGTAAAGTGAGTGCAATTTTTATAAAACTTGTTTTGTAGTCTGTAGGTTCTGCTCCCTCGAGCACATTTCCAGTTTTATTTTAAAATATTAATCTAGTCGCTCTTTTGTCTAAATGTCAGCACAATACCTCATTATTCACTGGAATCTAAGCCGCAGAAACATTTTGAAGTTTTCTTATGAAAACCATGTATTTTCAAAACACATCAGGCTTTGTACAACAGGATACTGTGTAGATAATCCTCTTGAATATACAGCAACAGTCATTATGAAACTAGTAACCAGCTCAGTGACACAAGAGGTGCACTGAAGGAGGCACAAGAGTGACAAAACCTCCTGGGAATATGACAAGCTGGAACAGGAATAGGCAAAATAAGATTTTGCACAGCTCCCAATAGTATGATTAAAAAGTAAAACGCTTTAACGCAACAATATATTTAAATCTTTTGACATTTAAAATGAGACATTCACGGATGTTACATCTAAAAAAAAATACACAAATGCACAGGAAGAGCAATAACAATGGTTGGCTGGTCCCATACCTGTAAAGAATGGAGGAATTGTTTAGCATTGAAATGCACGCTGGTGACTGTTGGTAACTGTTGGTAATCTTTATACAGGGCAATGTGCTTTATTAAGTGGAAATCCTAATGGGAAGGAGCACTGCATGCAAATTACACAGGTTCCCCCACCCAATCTCTGTCAAACCGTCAGGGAGAGAAAAAAATAAAGCGAGGCATGTAGTTTCACCAGCTCAGCCATTTTACATTCACGTCCTGGCAACTAGTGAGAATCGGATTAGAAAATGTCATGCAAATGTGATCTATCTCACACAGACACACACACACACACACACACAGACACACACACACACAGACACACAGACACACAAACACAGACACACACACAGACACAGACACACACACACAAACACACACAGACACAAACACAGACACAGACACACACACAGACACACACACACAGACACACACACAAACACACACAGACACAAACACAGACACACACACAGACACACACAAACACAGACACACACACAAACACACAGACACAAACACAGACACGCACACAGACACACACACACACACAGACACACACACAAACACACACACACACACAGACACAGACAGACACAGACACACACACACACACACACAGACACACACAGTTAATAGGCAGTCTTGAGCCAGAAGCAGGAATGTGATGTTGAGTTGATGAACTAAGCGGCAGCTTTTCCACCTTCAAATATGCAAATCCAAATAATGGTAGCTACTTTTAAACTGTGAAGAAGAATCAAAAGGAAAGGAATAGTTGTAAATTTCAACCTTCCCATGAGCCATAGGCTTGCTTTTCTCTTTTCCTGATTTGTGACACAACCGAGAAACCATGTTGCTTGGTGTCTGACACCTGAAGTGTTACAAACATATGCTACATGGCAGGCATTAAAAAATCTTGTTAAGCGCAGATTGTGTGTGTGGGGGAGGTGGAGGGTGGGGTGGTGCAGGAGGAGGGGAACATGTGCCATCTTTAGCTTTGTGACATTCCAGTGCAGCTTCTCAATAGAATTTGCACTTAATAAAACACACTGTCCCGTCTAAAGATGGGATTGTTTCCTACAGTTAACAGTAAGTGCCTAATCCACTCTGCTACCAATAGAAAAAGAGAAACATTGAAGATCACAGCACAGGACAGTAACGTTCTGCCCATTGTGTCTGCACAGGTTCTGTGCTACATCAATCCAAAACAAACATGTAAAACGGGTAAAATTTTTATAAACTTATTTTTAGAATCTGTTTTGTATTCTGTATGTTCTGCTCCCTTGAGCACATTCTCAGTTTATTTCTACCCATAGCCTTTTATCTTTCTATGATTCAGGTATGTGTCAAATTTAGCCTTAAATGATACGATTCCTGCCTCAACCACTATGTGGCAAAGCCTTCCAATGCTTCAACAGTCATCATCATAAAGAAACATCTCCTCACTCTCCATTGCCAGTTTTAAATTGATAATCCAGTCAGTCAACTTTTATGGTTTTGTCATCATGTGGTGAGGGGGCTGAAACTGTATAACTGGTTCTGGCAAAATTGGTAATACAGTGTACTTTTGTTGTGACTCCAAGGTTTAATGACAATGCACAAAGTGTTTCTTCAAAAATCTTTAGTGTAAAATCACCAAGCATATGTATAGCAAATATAAAAAAGGTGGGACAGAGACTCAAAAGCATATCTGTTATAGCCCTAGTTTTGGAAATGCAGCTCTTGTATGACTCCAAAGAAAACCTGTAATCCAGCTGTCCCTTATGAGGTTTGCCCATATTTTGGAGCCTCTTAGCCACTCACCCCAAAGACAGCAGTACCTGATCCTAAAGTTCATATTTGATTTGCTGACTGAAGAAGAGAGGAAGACAACCAGTCCCCTGTGGAATAAAAAAACAGAAAATGCTGGAAATACTCAGCAGGTCAGACAACATCTGTGGAGAGAAACAGAGTTAACGCTTCAGGTTGTGATGACCTGTCAACTGAACAACAGAAGAGACAACCCCGAAATCCCATCGGAGACAAGAGCAGAGCTTCTTCGAGGTGGACGTGCCCGGAAGGGAAGCAGCAGTGAATTAAACATGAATACGGAGCACTGCAGATGCTGGAAATTTGAAATAAAATTAACACAGAAAATGCTGGAAATACTCAGCAGGTCAAACAGCATCTGTGGAGAAAGAAACAAAGCTAATGTAAACATTAACTGTTTCTCTCTACAGATGCTGTCCGACCTGCTGAGTATTTCCAGCATTTTGAGTTTTTATTTCAAATTTCTAGCATCTGCAGTATTTTTCTTTTGTAGCAGATCCCTGTGGATTTGTAAAGGAACCTCATCATTATAATAAATCTAGTGTTATGAAAATCTGCTATCCTTACATGGTCTGGCCTACATGTGAATCCAGGCCCACAGCAATGTGGTTGACTCTTAGCTGCCCTCTGAAATGGCCTAGCAAGCCACTCGATTCAAGGGCAATTAAGGAACAACGATGCCCACATCCCATGAAATAATAAAAAAAAAGGCAAAACAGTTCAATTGTTTAACCCCTTTGAGGCAGACGCTCCAGAATTAATTGCCACCTTTCCAACGATTTGAAAATCAATTAGATAAGAAGCTATTTTGACCCACAGCAATATCTGCATGTTTTGAGATCAGGAGGTAGACATTTTTAGCGGGAATGTTAAAAGTGTGGTTGATGAGGTCTAATTTTGAGCATCAGTGACAGGGTCTGGTTTAATAGTCTAACTAGAAATGCACATTATTTTACATCCATATACCAGGAGTTATCTTTTCTTTGAAACATTGCTCTGTCCTGTAGGGAAAGACAAGCACCTTCTAAAGTGCAAGTCAAGTTTCAGGATCAAGATTGACATGTTCTGGCAGCTATACTGGTCTAACCTGTAACGTTAAGCTTGAGCTAATGCGTGCCATTTCTGATAAATGAATCTTTACAGTGCCAATATCAAGTATTAGGAAAGCAATATTGTATTCGGAGCAAAACACTCCAAGGTCAAACTTAATTTGCTATATGTTAGTGATAAACACCTTTAGTCATGACAATATTCAAGTTGTTTCAAACAGACCATCACTGTAGCTGCTCAGCAATGTTATTCTAAGACTATAACTGTTGGATCAATGAGAATTGACCCAAACAGAGTGTCTTGCAGAGGGATGTGACTGGTCAAGCACAACTAAATCCAAATGAGTACACAACTAATTTAGAATAAGGATTATACCTGAGTCAGCATTTCTCTAACCTGGAGATAAAAATAGCCAATTTGAAAATCTTTGCGCAAGCGTTTAAAATTGTGTGTTTAATTCGCCCAGCACAAAAAAAAATAAAACATTCTGTCTGCTGCACGCAAGAGAGATTAAACTTGACATTTAATTTACTGCACCTAATGCTGCCAGCCTTAAAAAAAAAAGCAAAAATGTTGCACTTCAATTGATATTTCAAATTTAAATGGTATGGTTAAAGCAGGAATTCTACGTAAATATGAAATGGTTTGCTGCATTACAATTCAATGCTCAGGTCAGATATAAATTTATGCGGAGTTAGATGTATCAGCAATTCAAAGCACTAACTCAAGTATGGTTAAATGGAACACAGATTTGCCCAGTTTGTAATTGCTCTATGCCATGCAAGCACTATGGGTTTTAATTTATACGTTCCACCTTATGTTGATTGCATAGTTGTAGCTAAAGAAAAACTCAAAGGGATAGTGTGTGTTGGGATACCGAATACTTTCTTCTACACCGCTTCTACATAAACAGCAGTGGTTTGGAGCACTGGGATCATACAGTAACATTCAGATTTCTGAATACCCCGTCTTTACCATCCAACTATCTAACACAGGGTCAGGGTTCTTCACTAAATGTTTCTTATTAAAAGCTAATGGGCAGGATTTTATGCGCTGGTGAGCAGGAGCGGGGCCCGCTCGCCGACGCGCGGTGACGTCAGGGGGAACGCCCGACGTCACCGTGCCCCTTTTAAGTTTTCCGGTAGGCGGGGGTGCAGCGAAATCAGCTGTGCGCCCGCCGACCTGTCAATGGCCAATTGAGGCCATTGACAGAGGCAATTAAAGTAATTAAAGGGCCTGCTTGTCCATCCTTAAGGTTGGCAGGCAGGCCAGGAGCCCCAGCGCGAATTGGAAAAAGCACGAAACCTCATCCATGGTTTCATATAGTTTTTAAAAAATTTTAATAAAGTTTTTGTGAAAATTATGGACATGTCCCAACACTTGTGACAGTGTCACATGAGCGGGCATGTTAGGGAAATTTTATTTTTCTACTTTTATCTTTTTGACATTTACAGCCGATCTCCCTGAGGCTGCACTTAGCCTCAGGGAGATGAGCGCGCTCTTTCGTGCGCATGCGCGGAAGAGCGCACTCTGGATTTTGGGATTCCCCCCGCCCGCACAGGGAGCACATAGCACTTCTGTGCGGACGTCACACTGGGCGGGCCTTAATTGGCCCGCCCACATAAAATGGCGCCGCGCCCCCGCTTGGGGGCGCCGATCGGAAGCGCACCTGTGCGGCCCTAACATTCAACTTCCCCCACAACGGGGGGGATAATTCAGCCTAACGTTTGGCTATTAACACTCTTCATTAAAAAAACATTAATCTGGGGTTACAAAGTGAGTTTAGTTTTAAAATATTCATAAATGAATGGTTATGTGGTGCAGCAATATTTTTCTAATTGGCTGATTACTGGGACACCAGTATTTTCATTCTGCCTTTTGACTGCTGTGATGACTTTTGGCAGTTTTTGGCCCATCTAGTAGATGATCACCAGGCTCTATTGGCAGCAGGCATTAGACACTGATAACCTGATCTACCATTTATTTGAAATGATGGCGGCACACACACATGGAAAGGAGGTGCCTCACTGGGGAATGTACAGGCAGTTAGGAGGCTCCTGGCCGGGTTATTCAGGATCTGCTCAAAGCTCTGCTTGTGGAGAAGCATTTGCCTCATAGTCAGCTCAGTATCTGTCTTGATGCAACCTTTTGCAGTATGTTGTTTTAAGGGAGCAGAGGGATGGAATTGTGAAGGAACAAATGCGACTGATGATCCAATAACCTCACCTGGTTAACATTATCTGACTCCGGACTACACCTCTCGAACATCTGGAATCCCGGCAAATTATCTTGCCAGCCATCCAGCAAAATCTCTAAATTACTGTCCATACAAAATGATGATGAAAGCAATGTTGTGGATAATCACAATGATCTCTATTAAAAATCTCAGATCTGGTGTTAACTTCTGAATCCTAATGAACGTACAAATAATTTAGCATGAGGGTCATGTCTGGCTCAGGGTTTTTGTAAACTAAAGGTGAAAATAGTCAGTTTGAAAATCTTTACTTTATGAATTCCTATGTCCACATTTTATGTTGAATGTATGCTGTCATTATATCCTCCAGCCAGTGGTGATATTACATACATACGAATTAGGAACAGGAGGAGGCTATTCGGCCCCTCCAGGCTGCACCACCATTTAAAAAGATCATGGCTGATTTTATACCATCTCAGCTTCTCATCTCCCAACTCTTCAGTCCCTCCAGAGAAACTCCAATGGTCTAATTATCTCCCAGCTCTAAACCAGGTCCACCTGATTCTGACTCTCCATGTGCAATGGAGAATTGGATGATGTTAAAAATATTGACCTGGATTTTGTGGTCAGTCACATTGGTACAAGACGTACACTTACCCAAAAGTAGGCTGCCCACGAAGGTCTCTGTGACATGGATTTTGCCTTTTTTACTGACATTAGTTTCATTCTGGTGCCAACTATAGGGGATCTCTGGTGTCCAGCAATAGGTAAACAGCCAATCACATTGAAAAGTTGGCACAGGCAACACACCAGGAAGTAACAAGCAGGTTTTATCAATCATTTTTTAAAAATGAATTTATAGAAAGTAAAATAAAGATTGGAACATGTACATGGATAAAAACCAAAATATCAATCTTTTAAAAAAGCTATTTTAAAACTCTATGGAATTATCCTGGAATGGAGAAATTAGGCATTCCACAATTATGGAATTATTTTATTCAGGGCCAGAGAAGTTGTTCAGTAGTAATTATGACTTAGGACACCATTATGTACCTAGTTACGCTTCAATCAACAAAACGTAATGTTTTCAAGTGTTTTTAAAGTGAGTAATATGGAGAAAAGTAGAAACTCGTGTCAAATCAGTAATTTCTCACTGATTTTCATCTGCGAGGACCTCAACAGCGCTTCTTCCAGAGGAGCAGAGTTTCAGTGACAGCAACATGTGGATTCGACTGCCCATGTACAGATGTCAGATGTTGCTGTCAGTTTCACAGAATAATGAGTAGTGAACCCCAACCTGGATACACATTACTGTGTCTTCATTATCTCGGGGTGAGGATCCTAGAATTGCCCAACAAACACTTTTGTGGGGACACCATCACTGCAACGAATGCAGTGGGCAGGATTTTGAGTTCATCAGGCTTCAGGCCCGGGAGAGGCCGGGAAACGGTCCGCCGCTCGCTATCTGCCCCCAACCGCGATTTCACGCTGGTGGGTCACTGGTCAGGAAGGGCCAATCGGGGGGGGGCGGGTGCCTGTCAACGCCAGGCAGTCCCCTGGAA
Source organism: Cetorhinus maximus (assembly GCF_964194155.1). Lineage (NCBI taxonomy): Eukaryota > Metazoa > Chordata > Chondrichthyes > Lamniformes > Cetorhinidae > Cetorhinus > Cetorhinus maximus. The sequence goes on from NC_135887.1 coordinate 6,627,090, forward strand.
GGCTCTGCCACGGGAAAACGTCTCCTCTGCATCTTCAACATTCACGTTATGGGGTTGACTGCGGCTGGAGACACCAGGCGGGAGAGCAAGTCGGGTGGGCACTCGGGCCCCTCCCAACTTTCCTGGTGAGTGCCTCGCCATCCTGCTAGAGGTGGCGGCTGCCAGGAGAGACACCCCTGTGCCCAGAGATGGGAGAAGGAAGCCACCGCACCTCACCAAGAGGGCGCGGGAGGAGGTGGCAGCCCTGGTGAGCAGCCATGACATGTTGGGGCGCACATGGATGCAGCGCTGGAAGCAGTTCAATGACCTGCTGTGCTCAGGGAAGGCGAGTACCGTGTTGGCATGGGTCACTACGCTAAGGTGTGGCCCCCCCCAACCCCTCAGGGGTGCTGCAATCTGAGTGCCAACTGTCAAATGATGCCAGAGCTGGCCAAGAGGGTGAGCCCTGGCTGTTTGGACTGAGTGCCTTGCGGCTCGAGGGCCACAACTCAGATGTGCCCTGCAAGGTGTTCCTCAGCTGGGGTTGGCCAGGCTGCAATGGCGCTGCAGATAGAGAGTGGACTCATCAATGCTCCTCTGTCCTTTCAGGAGAAGACGAGCCATAACCAATCAGAGAGGTCACGGACAGGCGGAGGCCCCACCCAACCTCCTGCAGTTTGGTTCAAAGTGAGAATTTGAATGGTAAATCTGATCCAAGTTCAAACTGAGAGTGAAAGTCAGGTTATGAACTAGAACGAGCAGATTTTTAAGTTAAATAGTTAAAGAAGCAACTGCTGCTCAGGATCGAGCAGGATGTCTTCGAGCTCGAGAGCTGATATACTCCCCGGGCAAACGGGTGTGGAGAGGCGGGGGTTGCCAGATGAAGGTAAGAGCGCAGTGCGGAGAGGTGAGAGTTTCAGACTGTGCAGCCATTCTGCTGTAGTCTCCTCATTGATAGCAGCCTCAAACCTGGAGTCCCCATTGATCATTGAAAGACAATGGCACCATGATGCAGATCTCCATTGTGTCACCAGGATGCCTGGCATGCACAGTGACAGTGTGATGACTTTAACTAATGACATGTCCTTCTTCTCCTCCCTTTTAGGTTCGACAGCACGCACCTCGCTCTGTGGGCCCTGAAGGGCCACCCCTGATGCTGGAGGACCACCGGGCTTCATTTGCACCTGCGTCACACCCACTCTCTGAAGCGGGCAGCAGCGCAGATACCAGCACCTTAGTGGGCATTAGATCGGCAGCTAGAATGTCGGTGCACATTGGCGAGGGTACTTCACAATCGCTTGAGGTGCAGGCAGAGGCAGAGAGTGCCCAGGGCGCCGGCAGTCAGGGGGCTGCTGGGGATCAGGACGATGCTCAGTTGAAGGCTGATGATGAGCCTCTGGAGTGGTTGTAAGGAACATATCTTTTTCTTTTTATTTCTGTGGGACTGCAGTTTTAAAAATTGAACTGTGGCTTTAAAAAACTACCATGGCTGCAGCTGAAAGACATGTTCACTGGAAAACGATGAGGGATATACAATGTTGCTATCTCCTGGAACAGTGTGTACCAGGTTGGACAAAATGGTGCCGGAAATGGTGAACTACGGACTGAAAGTGCTGTAAGACCATCTCATGTCATTAACAATGAACTGCAAGGAACTTGGAAGACATCGATCAAAATCAAATCATCTAGTCCCGTACTCTGGATTAATGCTATTGGATTGTTTTATCTCACCCTTAAAATCAATGTTTTGTGTGTGTGTGTTTTTGTGTTTAGGGGTTTAAGAAGGGGTAGAGTTTAAGTTATTAAGTTAGAGGTTAGCAGTTCATATTTCTTTCTTTTGCCTCTAGTTAAAGCCAATTTGTTCAATAAACAGTTATTTACTTGTTAAGTTTACAAACCTGATGCTCGTATTGTGTTAACCTAAATTAAACAGTTGGGTGGAATTGGGGCAATCTGGCGGTTTGGTCAAACGTTTCCCATTTGTCGCTGCTCGGGGAGCAGTGGGGCTGATATCACCGCGCACTGTCCCCAGTGAGTCCTGACAGTTGTTCATTAGGTGGCAGATGCTGCATGTCCAGCGAGATGTGCGGAAGGATCTGGCAGAGATCCATGAGGGTATGCATTCCATGGTCTCTGTTGTGGATGAGTCACTGCGGAGCATGAGCAGTGCGTTGACCCTCATTGCCAAGCGCACTGCCTCCTCTATTGAGAGAGTGGCAACGCTCATGGAGAGGCAACTCCAGGGACAGAATGAGGGATTTCTGGGGTTGCGCTCAGACCTGCAAGCCCTCACACAGGCACTGACCTCAGGTGGTCAGTGCCAGTGTGGGAGATGGATGAGGCACCCAATATTCCAGCTGGGTGCCCGTCCATCAGTGGTGAGCAGGGAGGTCCAGGGTGACCTCACGTTGGCTCACCAGCTGCCTGTTGTCTCTGGGGGCTCCTCTCAGGGCGCTCTGGATGACGGCAGCAGCTCCTCCGCCCCTCCGCCAGTGACCGTGGCATCTGATGAGGCCACGGCAACTGGGGAGATGCCAGCCCTGGCACTGGCCGCTCCCTCCCAGGCAGGGCCAGCACAGGCTCCACTGGACAGAGGACGACTGCCAAGATCAGCCAGGCCATTAAGACAGCAGAGTCAGCAGCTGTCTCCAACGCCGGTGCCAGCGAAGGGTGAGGGGGTGTGTAGGAGGGCACCAAGACGTAGCTCTCGCAAACGTAAGTTAAAGGCCCCATGAGCACAAGAGGTCACAGGTCACGGGTTATTTTCTGTTCATTTATGTTTAATTTATCGTTACTGGTCTGGGAGTGAAGACTAGAGAAGATTATGTCAATTTTTTTGGTTTGTCAAAATGAGATAAATTTTTGTTTTTGTCATAATGGCCTGAATATGCTTCACCTTTTTATTTTCTTGGTGCAGGGTACGCCAGTGTGTAATGCTGGATGTGAGTGGCTCTGAACGTTATTGCACAGGCGCCGAGTGAACTTTGGGTTCAAATGAAAGGGTCATTTCAGACATTGGGATGGAGGCGCCTGAAGCTGATCTTTGGTAGTCTAGCTGAAGGAGCGTTGGATCAAGGTGTCCCTGGTGTCCCTGCCTCTCCGGAGGTTACTGAGGTCTGGCTCCACGGCCTCAGCATTCTCCTCACCGTGCTCCTCTTCTGACTCACTACTGGACTCATCACCTGAGGCCTGTGCAGTTGCGTCAAGATCCTCTTCCTCCAGTGGGTCCCCCCTTGCCAGTGCCAGATTGTGGAGAGCGCAGCATGTAACCACTATCAGTGATACTCGCTCTGGGGGGTATTGTAGTGCACCCACTGAACGGTCCAGGCATCAGAAGTGCATCTTGAGAAGACCTATGGTCCTCTCTATCACCGCCCTTGTGGAGACATGACTCTATTATAACGCTGCTCTGCCTCTGCTCTTAGATGGCGGAGAGGCATCACGAGCCACCTCTTCAAAGGATAGCTCTTGTCACCCAGCAGCCATCCATCCAGCCGGGCTGGAGCACTGAAGAGCCTCGGCACCTGGGAGTGTCTGAGGATGTAAAGTGTCATGGGAGCTGCCTGGGTACCTTGCACAGACTTGTAGAATCAGCATCCTGTGGTCACACACTATCTGCACGTTCATGGAGTGGAAGCCCTTCCTGTTAACAAAGGCACCGGGCTGACCCACTGGTGCCTTGATGGCCACATGTGTGCAGTCAATGGTACCCTGGACACGGGGGAACCCAGCAATCACTGCAAAGCCTTTGGCTCGCTCAGCCTGGCTGGCCTTGTCCATACAGTACAGAATATGGGTCAGTACCCGCCTGAACAGAGCTACTGTCACCAGCTTGACAATTGTGGACAGTTGATTGGGAGAATCCACACAGATCCCCCACTGACCCCTGGAAAGAGCCAGAGGCATAGAAGTTGAGGTCCACTGTGGCCTACAGAGCCACTGGCATGGGGTGTCCATCCACACAGTCGGAGCTGATCTCAGGCCCAATTATCTGACAAATGGAGGTCACTGTCTCCCATGAGAGGCAAACCTCCTTCAGCATTGCACCTCAGACGTATTGAGGTAGTTGCATTGCCGCCTGTAAACCCTGGCAGCAGGATAGTGGCGTCTTCTGCGGCCCCTTCTGCCTTGGACTTACTGCTGGCCCTGTGCCCCTTGTGTCTGCACCTATTCCCCCACTGGTCCCTACCTTGGAAGCTGCATAGGGACACCTGGCCTCCTCTCCCTTCTGTCCCTCTCTTCCTCCTAGGTAGAGGTGCCTCCAGCGGAGACCACAATCCCCATTACCAGGGTAAGGGAAGGCTATCTGATACCTGGAAGGGTCCACACGGTCTGAATCCTCCAGGGGCCTTGGAGCCACCAAGGAGTCTTGAAGTGAAGCCTGGAAATGCTAAGAATGAAGCCCCAAACAGATATAAGTGCCAAGTACCAAGAAGTCACCAGCAGCAAACTATGTACCAAAATCCCCACTACTGACACTGGCAATGCTGCTCACCCCTTTTATCCTGGTCATGGATGAGGTTTTTGGGAATGTCGGTGGCCACCTGCCTGTTTTGCCTGTGCAACAAGCGTGAAATTGCACAGGCAACGAAAACAGTCGGCGCCAATTGGCTTTTTAGTGGCTTTAAGTGGCCTCTTAATTAATAGTGGGCGTGGCTCCGGCACCAGCTCGCACCCGCTGACCGAAATATCGTGCGATTGCGCGATGACGTCGGGACACTCACCCGACGTCATCGCGCACTGTTTTCCGCCCGATGTTTTACGCGCAGGACATAAAATTCTGCCCAGTGATATAAGAAGACGTACGTGCTTCTTCTCAGGGCAATTAGGAAGGACAAATAATTGCAAGCTTGTCAGCATCATCTAACCTGGGAACAAACAAAAATGTAAAAACTCCCCACGGAAACAGATCACTGTATAGCTATGAAGTGCACAATAGCTCCACTGTATACAGTAACATTGCATTCTCTGCTGCAGGGTTAACAGTAGTTTAATTGTCTTCGTTTTATCTTGTTGAGAACCATGCACCTGCAATGTGTTGACTCCCTGCTTCCATGCTGTCATTAACAGAGCCCTGCAATGATGATTCTTTATCTATTCAAGAAAAAAGAGTTTAAAAAGGGGACAAGGCCAGCTCTGATTTATAGAATGTCTGACCACAAATGGTAAAATTTGTCTTTTGAGAAAACCAAAAGGGCAATTGTTAACCAAGAATAACGAAGTGCACTCTCCAAAGTACCACTAGGAACCGCATTCTCATCTAGGGTCAAACTCTGTAGCATTGTGACTGCAGAATCATCCCGAGGCTTTAGTAATTACGCACAGAAATCCACTGCACCTCGTACTTACAAGTAACTTTCATTTTAATGTAGAAGCAGCCATTTAGGGAATAGAACGCAAGATATCAAGAACAGCAATCACCCCTAAAGCCAAAGAACCTAAAGGTGTCAGCACACAGCCTATCCCAGTATTTCGATGCTGCTCTGTTTTTATACACTTCTTGCTCTGGCAAGTGTGCTGCTATATCTCTGCTTCCTGTTTAGCCATTTATCAATTATTTACATTTTTCAATGCTTCAAGTAAGTCACTGGCCTAGGGGCAGCCAACAACCTGATACTTGAAGGTACTCCTTAAATTAAAGTTAACTCGTGACTTCCTTTACTTATATCTCTCTGTTTGGCACAAAGACTGTCGGTTCAGATCTGAAGGTTTCAGACACTCGGATCTGACACCTTCGATTTTTCTAGTCTCTATTTGAGCTACAGAAGTGAGCTCCTCAGAGGCAACCTGAAATACAGAGGACAATGGCCTGCGCCAGCTCACATTCTCAGTTGAGGGAACATGTGAGCAGTGAAATAAGCAATGATGTGAGCGATGATGAGAGAAAGGCAACGATGAGGAAGTGGAATTAATGGGCATCATGATTTGAAAATTTCATACCAAACAGAAACAACTCTGGGGCATCACGTAGCACAAAAGAAAACTCGAATGAAGAAATAGATATTGCAACCCCCAGCTTCAACCACAAGCCAACCAAAAAAAAAATTGTGTATTTTTAATGTTCTGTAACCACTGGCGGGGGGAGGGGGGGCCTGTGGGGGTGGGGGTGGGGAGGAGGGTGCGGGAATACATTTGTCAAATGGAAATATAGGATAAACCAGGTTTATAAGAGTGAGGGGAGAAAAGTGATGAGCAATTTCTTTTCCTTTTGCACACTGCATTTCCTTTTCAATTTTAATCAACTACATTGGTCCTTATTTGCCAAGCCAGTGTAACGCCACTGTCGACTATGTCAAGAAAGAAAGTCCCCTCTTTTTCCCACAAAGCAAAAATCCAATACAACACAAAGCAATGAAACCACTTGATATTTCAACGTTACAAGTTGAACAGTCAATTTCTATTCCTCTGGTGAGGCTGTTAACAGTTTTATTCACTGGATAAAAATAGCCTCAAATTCTTTCACATGTACTCTGTTCTGCAGAAATCATTGGGGGAAGAGGTAAAGGGGAGTTACTGTTAGGGACTATGACCCTTTGGAAAGAGACTAAGACACTTGAACCTTTGTTTCCAAAACCCCGTTGCCAAGAATTGATATTTCCCTACCAGCAAGGGGAATCTTGCTACTGCTTTTAAATTATACATATAATCAGTCCCTTTGGAGAAGACATGTTGCCGTTTGATACAAAAATGTCCTTGAAGAGGCAAGGAAGAGAAAGTGCGCTGAGTGATCCAAAACCTAACACAAAGAAGCTGAACAATGACACACAAAGGCTTTGAAAGAGAACACCTTTTAAATGGTTAACTTTGAAAGTGGCCATTGGTTCAATAAGCTAGATAGCAAAACTATACATTTATCAATAAAGTTTCATTTAAATTTGCTTCCACCGTTATCATATATTCCATTGCTGTGACAAAAGGAGAAGTTGAATAGTTCAAATGTTCTCCAGGCAAATTATATCTTGCTCCAAAGAAAGGAAAAATTGTCACTCTCCAGTACGCAAAAAATGTGAAACCAGTCATGCATACAGCTAGCTGGTAAAAAGCTTCCACTGCAAATACACACGACCCTTGTTAACAGTCTAATGGTTTTGCAATTTCATTGATAAGGAACAGCATACAGAAAATTGCTTTTAATCTGTTACACTCTAAAAATATTACTGTGTTGCCTAACATCAAATAAATGTTGAAATACAGTACTTTTAATTAGTGACTTTAGATATTCAGCAACTATGTGAAAACTAGAAATCCCATCATGGTGCTCATGATGAGAAGAACTCATAAGTCTGGCTCATCAAACAGAAAATATCTTAACATGACCTACTTAGAAGCCTTCCTCCAATTGTGTTAAAATAAGCTAGAGGCCAATGTGGTATATTTGGAACATGTTGAACTTTAAAAGGCAATTGAAAGGGAATTTTACATTACAAATACGACTAGATTTTTGGGATTGCTCCAGTTAGCATAAAATAGATCTTTCAAAAGCTCCAGCAGAAACAACATAAAACACAGCCTGTGAGGCTCTTCAAAAGGGAGCTATCTATTTAATTATTAGAGCGGTACAGCATTATTTTGAAAGAAAATGAGAATTAATAGAAGTTTTTCTGTGCCTTTATAGGCCCCCAATTCTACCTCATCATGTTGACCACTGAACCAGAGAAAACATGAGGATTGTGTGGTGCAGCGAGTTTGTAAAGCCAGGCTTCTGTCTCCTAAGACAGGGATTTGAATACAGGCCAAACTCATGGGATCAAAGTGCAATCTGAGTGCTGCAATATCTTCCTTATATTTATCATACAGTATTTGTTCAGACTATGCGTAATGCATGGAGTGATCATCCCGAATGCTTCTTGCATCAGCGGAGTGACCTCATCAGCCACAGAGGATCACTTTAACTATTGGTGAGTGTGAAGTGGAGAACGTCCAACTGGGCATCCTTTATACACTTTGCCAATGTCTCCTTTCTACTGAAGTTAATAATGTGAATGGTATAATGGGCAAACAACCAGGTATCATCCAAAAAAGGTGAAAATACCCCAACTGTTACTCACCCGCTTCTGTAGTATTCTATCTGGGGGTTCACTTTGTGGGTCAATACATTAAATCAACATCTGGCTGTCCTCAGCCTCCCACACTGTTCCAATGAAGCTCAACGCAAGTTTGAGGAACAACAGTGCATCTTTCGTTTAGACACTTTACAGCCTTCTAGACTTAGCATTGAGTTCAGTCATTTCATACCAGGAGAACTGCTTCCATTTTTTTCTTTGTATTTGGACAGCAGCTGTTGATGATGATTGTGCTTTTCACGTTTACATTTGCTCGAGACACGTCTTTTGTTTCTTTACTTGTCCCATTACTATCATCCTTTTCACCATATCACAAACCTTCCAGTTTGTTCTTTCCTCCCTTCACCACCACCCTCCCAACATCCCCATCGCAGCCTTTCCCTGCCTTGCTCAAAACCTGTCCCATCTCTAAGCACTCCTAGTTCTGATGGAGAGTCATTGACCTGAAATGTGGGACTGGATTTTCAAAATGGCGGGCAGGACCCAGGCGCAGAAGTCCCAACCCCATTTCTGACAGATACAATTTTTGTTGGCCGGGGAAGGGCCCATGGCATGACTTACACAGCCAGGAAGCACAAACTCAACAGAGCAATTTGAACATAGCACTAAGCTCAAACAGGTCCTTTTTAGCTGTTGCAAGGGCCTTAGCCCACAGTGTGGAAGTCCTAAATTCATGAAGAAATGATTTTGAAAGGTGGGTAAGGTCTGTTTAATTGTTATGATCTGACGTATTTTAAAATCCCCACTCTTTAAACATGAAAAATGGCTTAATCTGTTCATGGGAGTTAAAAAAAAACCCTCTGCTGGATTGCTTTGATTAACAGGCCATGTGGTATTGGTTATAAAAAACTTTACCATCTGGTCATGCAGTTTCAATAGGCTCTTTATTGATACTGCCCCAAGGACTATTATTTGTCATTATGAATGCCTGGCTAAGTTTCAAAAGTGGCGTGCTGAGTTCACAGTTCACAGTTTGATTAACAGTTTAAAGAGACTATTAAAGGATTAGCTGCCTTTGGTGTGGGGTCTAAATAGAAGATTGTTTTTATAAGAGATTAATCATGAGGAAATTTTTAAAATTTGAATGGGTCTCTTGAATGCAAGTGTTTTCACTGTCAAGTGTAAGACCTGAATTAGATTGTAAGGAGTTTATTTTTTTCATCTCAACATGGCTCTTTACATCTGCCCATGGTGGATACTGGGTGAGGGGCTATGGAAGTGGCATGGGGGTAGGAGGGGGCATGAGTTGGCATGGACGAAACATGGTGTATGAGCGGCCTTAATGGCAGAGGTGGCATGGGGTATGAGGGGGGTGGGTGAGGAAGTGTGAGGGGTGAAGGCTGGAGGGCCTAACAACATCTAAAACAGCTGGGTCAAAATCCCAAAGAACCAAGACGGACCTTCCAACCAGCCCACCTTGGCACACGCCTGCCCTTACGGCCACCTAGGATCTGCTTCTAGAGTCGGCATGGCCTCCCCAGAGTGAAAATTGGGCCGAATGAAGCCCTTTAAACCGAGGGGCATCTGCAGGATTGGGAAATTTCCTGACTCGAGTTACCCACCTTGGTAATGAAAATCCGATCCATTAGCTCTGTTTCTCTCTGCACAGATCTGCAGAGTATTTCCTGCATTTTCCTTCTTTAACTTTCAGATTTCAAGCATCTTTGCTACTTTGCTTCTGTTTGAAAGTATTTATTTTGATTTGTCGAGTGGCAAAAGCTGCCTGGTCATGGGGTAAAAATTGCCCCAATTGTCGTTATTCCTTTTAATTAATTTTGTAATTTATAGAAGTTAGAAATGTACAGCAATTATACTCCAGCCGGTAACACTTTATGCCACTACAAGCTGATAGTTTTGCCTGAAACTTATGCTATCCTACATTCTGGATAGCATCAGGGTGCAATGATGCACATTTCAAGGACAGTTTCAACAACTGCTGCACAAATCCACTCGCTAATGTGTAAAATCACGGGGCTCCAAGGAACCCAACTGATCGCTGGTCAGGCAGATTAAAATGTTGTTCTCATTAGAGAGGCATAAAACTGACCATATTGTAGCTATAATCTTACCCAAAGGACACAAGAGGTATATCCAAGGTACAAAATAGATGCACCACACTGGTGCAGTAGGCCCATCACAAAGGCTGAGTTTAATGTACACCATGTGAAGAAAGCTATACAGCGCAACTGACTCATTATATCTGACCTAGAAATGCAGAACGCAGACAGGAGTTGCAAAATAAAATGGGAGAAAAAGTCTGTTTCTCTGGCACAGAGTTAAAAAGAATACATAAAAATGCTTTTAAGAACACCAAATAGAACACGATCTTTGAAAAGAATTTCGAAAGCTACAAGAAGCACTTTGTTCTAAAAGCATTCACTAAGTTACATTAATGCCTTAGCAATTACTGGGTTGGAATTATCAACTATCCTTTATTTTAAGAGTACATTACACAATGAGATTGTTGTCCATTTTTTGGACCAGCTGAGAAGACTTGTGTACTAGAAAATGCCCATTACGGTGTAATGGTCTAGTTTTCTACATGTGTAGGCACACACACAAACTACTTTGCTGCACATATTATTCAGGTCATTACCTACTGTGCTGGTGAACTACAAATGAAGAGAACTTACTGCACCATTTTTAGATGAACTACCTTCTAGATAAAATGTGGCATTACAAATGAAAAAGATAGGCATAGACTCTGGTGGTGCTTACAATGCTTAATAGTAATGGATTTGCTATTTTTCTCTTTAGTCCAGCATGTAGCGGCAAACCTGGATGGAGCTTTAGTTTGCAAATGATCAGACTAGAGCAGCAAAATACACACACGCTATTTGATGAAACACACATTCATCTTTACAGGCCTAATGAGCTTACTTAATGAAATGTAGTATCACAAATTTTACTGGTATGAATTGTATTTGATCTTCAAAATTCAAAAGCATGTAGCTAAAATAAGCAGGACATCTAATTAAGCACTTCAGCCAATTATTTGTTTTCCTACTGATGGGAACTTCCCCAACTCACCTCCTTGTTCAAGATGGCAGAGCCTGCTTATCTCTCAACCGTTCACGGTCAATGCTGCTTCTTGGCCAGACTATCAAGAGCAATGCCTCAGCATTATGATAGAGACTCCTTTTCATCTCTGTCCCCTCAGCCTTTTACCTTCCATAAAACCAGCTTTTACATCCTGCTCCCAACAACCTGGCTGGGACCAAAATAAAAACACCTCCAGAGAAAGACAAAATATGAAATCCTCCAGAACCCTTATCAAGAAACCAATACTGGGCTCTTATAGCAATCACCTTTCTAGCTGCATAAACTATTTAATAACATTTGTGTTTATACAAGTCCATTCACACCAAAATATCTTGGGAACTTTACATAATGAGTTACCTTTTGAAGTGTAGTAAACCTGGCATAAACAGGAACTGTTACACATTTAGCTAACTTGCTGAAATACAGCCAGGTGAACTTCTAGACTACAAAATTCCCTCAGTGCCTTTCTAAATAGTGATTATTTTTCAGCATATTACTGTTGTGAAAATAGCTTTCTGTATCGTCCCAGAAGTACAGAACTTATTCTTTGCTCATAGAACAGCCAAAACTAGTTCTGTTACTCATTCCATTTATCAGATTAATTCCCAATAAGAAAAAACCCAAACCGTTGAAAATGACTGCATTGCTGAAGACACCCTCTCGCCTCCCCCTGAGATGTATTCTTTCTTGGGACACAAGTCAATGATGGACACTTTGCAGGCAATAAAATAAAGAAATGATGCATTCACTTCAATAGCTTATTGAACAGACAGAGACCCAGGCCAGCAATGACATTTTTGAAACCTAGAAACTTGAGATGACGCGACGACACATATATGGCCTGAATTTTGTAGCCAGCATGAAGCAAGAACACTCACTATTAACCCTGCAGAGAGCTGCCCACACAGACCTAGCAATCTCTGTGATATGGTTTTCTCCTTTCCCAACAGCAGTTTAAATCTCGCACCAAGTCAAAGGGATCTCTTGGAATGCTGCAGCATGGTGTCAGTAAGCAGTCAATCACATTGCAGTATGCACACACAGCAAATCAGAAAGTTAAAAGCACTTACTATCCCTCGCCTTTTAATTTTCATTTTGAGATAGCGGAATAAATGATGAATAGTTTATGATAGAAACTAAATAAAATGAAGAAATCTGACATTTAACAAATATAAAATTACTTCTTCAAGGCCAATGAAAGTATTTAACGGCAATTATGAAGTTAGCATGATGTTAAAAATAAAATTATAATGACGCATAACTTTTTCAAAGGTTTTTAACAGTGAGACGAAGCAACTTTTCATCAACTCGATGGATTTCCATCGACTGCAGTCTTGTGGGGGAAGACTGAACAGCAAACCTTCTGCAGAAGCACAGGATCACCAACAGCAACTTCTGGAACTCTGCATTATTCTGCACGTGTGCTGTCTCCAGAATACTGCTGACTGTTTCACTGGAACAATGCTGGCAAACACCCACAGCTCCACGAACGTTACCTCCCATAAAATCCAGGGCACAATTAATGTCTAGAATCGCAGAATCAGAGTTGCAGCTGATGTTTCTGTGGCTGAGCTCCTGTTTGATATCAGGATATTGGCTTGGTAATGCAAATTTTAACACACGCCAAGAAAATATTGCGCTGCTAGATTTACATCAACATCAAATCTTCATAGACTAACTTGACTCAGAAACAATGAAAGCCTTGGTTTACATCTGAACCAACAGCTAGTTCACAAAAAAACACTTAAAAGAACTTTTCCCCCAGGAGTGCAACTGTGAAACTCTGTTGCTGAGAAAAGAAATACTGAAGACTGGGTGACATCGGTAAATGCTCATATAGCAATAAAAGAGGCCATCCCTCTAAATGAGGGTTCAATGAGCAGATTAAAATAGATACATCCATGTGATTTTCTTTGACCGGAAGGCAAACAATCTTAAAGTGCCTGGAGAGTAAGTGAATTACAACAACAATTTATGTAGCACCTTCAACATAAAAAAAAATCCCAAGGCACTTCATGGGGATGCTGTAAAGCAAAATTTTGCGCTAAACTAGATAATGAGATATTTGGGGAGATGACCAAAAGCTTGATCAACGAGGTAGGTCTTAAGCAGCGTCTTAAAGGAAGAAGGCGAGGTAACGGATTGAGAGGTGGAAGAGACTTCTGGAGAGAACTTCTGAGCTTGGTGCATAGGCAGCTGGCAAAATGGCTATGAATGGGAGATGCATTGAAATCAGAGATGGCAAGTGTGTCAGCTGTGGCTCAGTTGATAATACTCTTGCCTCTGAGTTTCAAGTCACATGCCAAGACCTGAGCACATAAAATCAACACTGACACTCCAGTGCAAAACTGAGTGTTGTCATCAGAGGTGCTATCTTTTGGATGAGATGTTAAACCAAGGCCTTCTCAGGTGGACATGAAAATTCAATGCCCCTACTTTGAAGAAGAGCAAGGGAGTTATCCCTAGTGTCCTGACCAATACTTATCCCTTAATTAACACGACAAAAACAGATCATTTGGTCATTAACATAGTTATTTTTGGGAGCTTGCAAGGTGAAAATTGGCTGCCATGCTTCCTTGATTGCAAAAGTGCTTCATTGACTGTAAAGAGCTTCGGGGCATCCGGTGGTCATGAAAGGTATTTTATAAATGCAAGACTTTCTTTTCTATATTCAAGAAAGGAGAATTAGAAGAGCGCAGGTATCTCAGAGGGTTGTGGGGCTGGAGGAAATTGCAGAGATAAGGAGGGGCGAGGCCAAGAAAGATTTGAAAACAAGGATGGGAATCTTATAGGCAAGGCATTGCTTAACATGGATCCAATGTAGGTCAGCGAGGACAGCAGGAATGGATGAACACGACTTGGTGCGAGTTAGACCAAGGACGGCACAGTTTTGGTTGACCTCTCAAGTTTCAGAGGGTAGAACATGGAAGGCCAGCCAGGAATATGTTAGAATAGTCAAGTCTAGTGGTTACTGAGGCAGGGTGGAGTCAGGTGATAGTACAGAGATGGAAACAGGCAGTCTTAGTTATGGCACAGATATGTGCTGGGGAACTTATCACAGGGTCAAACATGGCACCATTATTGTGGACATTCTGGTTCATCTCAGATGGTTGCCAGGGAGAGGAAAGGAGTCAGTGGCTAGAGAATGGAGATTGTTGCAGGGGCCAAAGACTGTAGCTTCTGTCCTCTCAATATTTAATTGGTGGAAATTTGTGCACATCCAGTATTGGATGTTGGCCATCAGTCTGACAATTTAGAGACAGTAGAGAGGTCGAGAGAGGAAGTGGTGAGGTTGGGTGTCATCAGTGTACATGTGGAAACTAAAACTGTGTTTTTAAGATGATGTCACTAAGGGGTCACATGATGATGAGAAATAGGAGGGAGTCAAGGATAGTTCCTTGGGGGACATCAGAGGTAACGGCGTGGGAATGGATCGAGAAGCTATCGCAGGTAATTCTCTGGTTACGCTAGAGAAGTGTAGTTGCACCAGTTGGATGAGAGTGGAGAGGTGTCGGAGGAGGATGGTGTGGTCAATCATGTCGAAGGCTGCAGTCAGGTTGAGTAAGATGAGAACTGATGGTTTACCTTTGTCACAGTCAATAAGATGTCATTTGTGACTTTGATAGAGCTGTTTTGGTAATATGGTAGGGTTGAAACCTGATTGGAGGATTCAAACACCGAGTTTCAGGGAAGATGGGCATAGATTTTGGAGGTGACAACATGTCCAAGAACTCTGGAGAGGAGAAGGAGGTTGGAGATAGAATGGTAGTTTGCAAGAGTGAAGGAGACAAGGGTTGTTTTCCTTTGAGGAGAGAGTTGATGACAGTAAATTTGAAGGAGAAGGGGACAAAGGTGATGATAGCTGATCTGCTGGCAGAGTTCACAGGTCAGCAGTGGCAGGGGAGAGTAGTATGGGGAGGGGATTAGCCAGATTAGCCCCCAGCAGACACATTGGGCAGGAAGGTCAGTGATAGAGTAAAATGGGGCAGCTGGAGCTGCTGCTTGTAAGGAGGCAGCGCAAGTGCCTCAGTAGGCCCTTCAGAAGATGCCAAAAGAGACAGAGGGGAAGGATAGGCTTATCCTAGAGGGAGTCAATGCAGGAAGAATGAGAGTATTGAAGGTTTGGGAAGGGCAGATCATCTGACAAGGGAGAAATCAAGGTCATGATGTCAGAAGAGAAGGTTCTAGGAGGGACAAAGAGAAAAGTGTATATAAAAAAGAAAAAAAGTGGAAATAGAAGTGATGAGCTCTCTCCCACAAAGTAAAATTCTGAGCATTCAGATGGCAAGTTCTACAAGAGAGCATGAGGAGATTAATGTCTGGGCGGAGGTAGTATGCTACTAATGACTGTGAGCTTTTCAATAAAAAAATCCCATTAATCTAAAATGACTGAAAATAATGTGAAACTATTCATGGTTAGATAAAAAAAGTGCCTTTATATTGGTATATTTTAAAAGTCCATCCCACCCCCTCAATCAAAAGCAATAGATCATTACAGCCAACAGTACAGATGTAGGGTGTGTTGGCATGAATGAATTAAATTATAACACGTAGCTGTGATTTCAAAAAGGTTATGAACACAGTGCAATTTTGCAGCAATAAAAAGGTTAAAATGGTTAACAGAACAAGACACTGTAACATCAACTGGAGGTAGGGGAGAGGAGTGGGAAAGAAGGCATTATAGAGAGAATTGCAGGTTTTGAAGCAGGCAGAGGCAGAAGGGAATAGAGCGTATAGTGCTGTGTCAGCTGTAGCTCAGTTGGTAGCATTCTCACCTCTGTATTATAAGGCTCGGTGTTCAAGTCCCAATGCAGGGACAAATCAAGACTGACACACCAGTGCACTACTGAGAAAGCACTGTACAATAGTGCCCATGGCACTATTTCAAAGAAGAGCAGGGGAGTCATCCCCAGTGTCCTGGCCATTATTTATCCCTTAAATCAACACCACAAAAAACAGATTATCTAAAGAATATTACATTGTTGTTTGTGGAAGTATGTCGAGTGCAAATTAGCTGCCATATTTCCTACATTACAGCACTTCAAGTGTTTCATTGGCTGTAAAGTGCTTTAAGACACCCAGTGGCCATGAAAAGCACCATATAAATGTAAATCTTTCTTTTTTTATATAGGTCATGCAAACAAAAAATTGGTAATGTGGGATAAACTCTTCCTTTGTCTCCCAGTGAACGAACCTAAGTCCAACCTCAAAAATGTTTCCATATTTGAAAGGATCAGATAATTCATCTATGCAATTGACAGGAAAAATATATAAGGCATCTTTTGATCGCTTTAATTTGTAGTGTTTTCTTTCAACTCTCTCTCTTACGCAATGAAATTATGAGGATTCAGATGACAAGTTTGGGAAGGGAGCATGAGGCGATTACTGCCTGAGTGGAGGTAGTACACTCAATGATTGCTTTAAGCTGTTTTTTTAAAAAGATACTATAAACCTAAAATGTGTCTCAATAATGTGAAATTGGTAGTGGTCATGTTTTTAAAAAGTGCCTTTTAAATTGATCTATTTTTTTTTAAAATCCCACACCCTCACACAAAAGGAAAGAATTGGCAAGCAGTTGCCAATTGTTTGACAGTGAAAGGTCTTGGCAACTATAAAAGGATTTTGTAGGGTCCTTTCATACAGCAATACATTCTCCTTGATTGGGTAGCAATAACACAATGATTTATAATAGGTTCAATATAGCCTGAAACAAACACAATTCGAAGAATCCACCAGCTTTGCTCTTTGGTAATAGGCTCTTCTAAAACATGGCTGACAATTTTGGAAATCAATATACCATGTCAAAAGAGTTATAGAAGGCTCCTAACACATTTGCTAACCAAGCCACATGGTGCAATCTACACTTTGAGCTCCAATGTAAAAATTTGCAAGAGAATGCACTTAGACAAGCAGACAATTTATTACATTTGCTTGTCAGACACAAATGTAAATGCGCATACTCATGGGAGCCCTTGTATTTGTGTAGCCAAAATCAATCCTGATAAATAATGATTGACAACCTCTTTAATCTTGCTCACTCGCCCTCAGTGTTTAATTTTGCTCCCTGGGGTAACTGTCTGAACCCATCTCATATAATTTTCAAAGACAACACATTGAAATTTACGGCACATTGGGACAGAAGAATAAGTCACACATTATGTGCACTGGTTCACATTTACTCTAAGGAAACAGATGAGAAACTGATGCAACTAGTTTCGGACAGTGCTAATTAATATTAGCTGAAGGCTAGCAAAAAAAAAAATCACTATTTAGTAGATCATGGGATAAATGCAACAAAACCAATAAGTAAATGTGGGTCAGAGGTTTACTGCCCACTGGAGGATCATGTTAACTGTAAGTGTTCTAAATCCAGCTATGTTGCTAGCAATAAATTATTATGTATCACTTCAGAATTATTCACTTGATGAAACAGTGATCTATTACAACATTCATATTAATGCTCACAGTTCAGCTGCAATCACATAGAATGGCTCTGCCTTTAAGCCAAATTAAAAGGGACATATATCTTTTTTATATAAAAAAAGATTCACAGGCTACTGAGGACACACAAGTAGATTACCATGCAGCAAAGGATCATCATATACAGAATAACAAATTACTGAGAGGGAGCTTCAAGGTTGCAACATAATTGATGAGATCTGATTGCATTATAAAACTGCAACAGCACAAGTTATGTGGTTTATGAATGTCATCAAAACCTTGATATTGAATTAGTCTTTAACACTCTCTCCCCCCCTGTATTGCATTATTTAAAACATATGTAATTTGTCTTGGTGTAATCAGTTAAATGAAGTCACTTCATATGCTATTGTAGGAAACCCTTACTTTGCACGAGGACACTGAAATTGCCTCACTCTGTAGCACCCTCGATGAGGGAACTTTTGTTTGAGTGTAGTCATGAGGTGGATGGATATCAGTTATGCTGGAAATATTTATGAAGGAATGGGTCCAAATCATTTCAACAGATAAGTGGACAATTTAAGCCACCCCATGAAATGTTTTTGCAGCTCTAGTAACTCTGAGGTCGCTGAAGTATGGCTGAGGTAGGAGAAAGCCATAGAACCTCTCATAAATTGAATATTTTTATCTAGCAAGAAATCAACATTCATCATTTTATTGCCAAAGTTCGCATGATATTCAGTAAAATGGGAAAAAGTTGATTGCTTAACAACATAATTAAATATAACCTTTAACAGCTAGCCACACAAGGATAGGATTAATTCAATTCAGATCCTTCACGGATTATATTGCAGTTCACAAAGTGTGGCTCAACTGAGCCACATGCAAAAGAAAGACTTGGGTAGAATTTTCAGGCAGGTTGGCATTGAGATTCAGAAGAATGTATCTACCTTCATATTCTATGGGACTGAGCTATAATCTCCCCCTTTTAGGAAATTTTAATGAATTTTAGAGTCTAGGGAGATGGACTAACTATTGATAATGATTCTGAAATAGGTTTACTTGAATTCCTATTAGAACACCACTCAAATGGGGCAAATTCATTTGCTCAGTTTTAAGACTTTTTTTTAGAAAAAGCTCCTAGCTGGTCTAGACTAGATTCATGTTTCTAATGCAAGAGTAGAGCCAAGAGGAAATTACTCTTAAATGTAACTGGCAGTTAGATATGAGCAAGAGTGCTTGGTCATTTACGTGAGCTAGAATGAGTGTTTGTCTTTGCCATCCTGAGTAAACAGCAGTGCAAATTATGCAATACAGCTCAATGCTATCACTCTCCAATATGAACTGCAGTATATTCACATTTCCTCCCCACACCCAAATTTATATATTATAATTTCCAGTATATTGTGAACTTTCAATCAATGCTTTAAAATTTTGAACACAGACTATTGAAATGGCCACTGCAAATCATGTGACCTTTGGCACGTCAAGCTCCAGACAGCCGAATCTCAAGCAAGTACCTAATTAAATACAAACATTCACAGCCATCCAGGGAATTCACACACCCCTTTGGTTAAGGATGGACCATCAACAAAAGAACTAGAGCATTCCAGCCAGCTGGACTTTCTGTTTCACCATGGACAAAAGAAACATTGAAACTCAATGTGTGTTAGGTGAATATGAATGGATCCCATCAACCTTCCATTGTATTATTATGGTTCCTCATCCAAATTTGGCTGGGTGAATTTCAAGGTGTCAAACAACAACATTGGATGTGCAATCAACACATCACACATTTTGGAAAAAGGACATTTTTAAAAATTCATTCATGGGATGTAGGCTTCGCTGGCTGGGCCAGTATTTCATGCCCATCCCTAGTTGCCCTTGAGAAGGTGGTGGTGAGCTGCCTTCTTGAACTGCTATAGTCCATGTAGTGTAGGTACACCGACAGTGCTGTTAGGAAGGGAGTTCCAGGATTTTGACCCAGCAACAGTGAAGGAACAGCGATATATTTCCAAGTCAGGATGGTGAGTGACTTGGAGGAGAACTTACGGGTAGAGGTGTTCCCATCTATCTGCTACCCTTGTCCTTCCAGATAGTAGTGGTCATGGATCTGCAAGGTGCTATCAAAGGAGCCTTGGTGAATTCCTGCAGTGAATCATGTAGATAGTACACACTGCTGCTACTGTGCGTCAGTGGAGGGAGTGAATGTTTGTGGATGCGGTGCCAATCAAGCGAGCTGCTTTGTCCTGGTTGGTTTCAAGCTTCTTGAGTGTTGTGGGAGCTGCACTCATCCAGGCAAGTGGGGAGTATTCCATCGCATCGCATTACAAGACTTGTGCCTTGTAGATGGTGGACAGGCTTTGGGGAGTCAGGAGGTGAGTTACTTGTCGCACAATTCCTAGCCTCTGACCTGCTCTTGTAGCCACAGTATTTATATGGCTAGTCCAGTTCAGTTTCTGGTCAATGGTAACCCGAAAGATATTGATGATGAGGGATTCAGTGATGGTAATGCCATTGAATGTCAAGGGGCCATGATCAGATTCTCTCTTGTTGGAGATGGCCTTTGCCTGACACTTGTTTGGCACGAATGTTGCTTCCAACTTGTCAGCCCAAACCTGGATATTGTCCAGATCTTGCTGCATTTGGACATGGACTGCTTCAGTATCTGAGGAGTCGCGAATGGTGCTGAACATTGTGCAATCATCAGCGAACATTCCTACTTCTGACCTTATGATGGAAGGAAGGTCATTGATGAAGCAGCTGTAAATGGTTGGGCCTAGGACACTATCCTGAGGAACTCCTGCAGTGATGTCCTGGAGCTGAGATGATTGACCGCCAACAAACACAACCATCTTCCTTTGTGCTATGCAAGACTCCAACCAGTGGAGAGTTCCCCCCCACCTCCCCCCCATGATTCCCATTGACTCCAGTTTTGCTAGGGCTCCTTGATGCCACACTCAGTCAAATGCTGCCTTTATGTCAAGGGCTGTCACTCTCACCTCACCTCAGGAGTTCAGCTCTTTTGTCTATGTTTGAACCAAGGCTGTAATGAGGTCAGGAGCTGAATGGCCCTGGCGGAACCTAAACTGGGGGTCAGTGAGCAGGTTATTGCTAAGCAAGTGCTGTTTAATAACACTGTTGATGACCCCTTCCATTACTTTACTGATGATGGAGAGTAGACTGACAGGGCAGTAATTGGCCGGATTGGACTTGTCCTACTTTTTGTGTACAGGACATACCTGGGCAAATTTCCACATAGCCAGGTAGATGCCAGGGTTGTAGCTGCACTGGAACAGCTTGGCTAGGGGCGCGGCAGCAAGTTCTGGAGTACAAGTCTTCAGTGCTTTTGCTGGAATATTGTCAGGGCCCATAGCATTTGCAGTATCCAGTGCCTTCAGCCATTATATATATATTTTTTATTACATATATATATTTTTTTCTTTTCCCACCTATTTCTATTATTATTTTTAAAATTTATTTCCATCCATTGTTTTATCTCCACCTTTTAGCCTATTTCAATCCCTTCCCCCCACCCTACCCTCACTAGGGCCACCTGTCACTTGCTCATCCTGCTTTCTACCCTTAATGTCCCCATTAACACATCCTTTAGCTAATATCACTGCCGTCAACACCCCTTTGTCCTTTTGTCTATGACATCTTTAGCAATCTCTCCACCTTTGCCTCCACCTATCACTGGCCCTCTATCCAGCTCCACCTATCCCACCGCCCTCAACCAGCTTATATTCCACCACATTTCTATTCCTCTTCAGTTCTGATGAAGAGTCATTTGCACTCGAAATGTTAACTCTGTCTTCCTCTCCGCAGATGCTGTCAGACCTGCTGAGTTTTTTCAGCAATTTTTGTTTTTGTTGCCTTCAGCCATTTCTTGATATCACATGGAGCGAATCGATTGGCTGAAGACAGGCAGCTGTGATGCTGGTGACCTCCAGAGGAAGCCGAGATGAATCATCCACTCGGCACTTCTGGCTGAAGATTGTAGCAAATGCTTCAGCCTTATCTTTTGAACTGATGTGTTGGGCTCCTCCATCATTGAGGATGGGGATACTTGTGGAGCCTCCTCCTCCAGCGAGTTCTCTAATTGTCCACCACCATTCATGGCTGGATGTGGCAGACTGCAGAGCTTAGATTTGATCCGTTGGTTGTTGGATCGCTTAGCTCTGCCTATCACTTGCTCCTTATGCTGTTTGGCATGCAAGTAGTCCTGTGTTGTAGTTTCATCAGGTTGACACCTCATTTTTAGATATGCCTGGTACTGCTCCTGGCATGCCCTCCTGCACTCTTCACTGAACCAGGGCTGATACCCTGGCTTGATTTTTTTTTTATTCGTTCACAGGATGTGGGCATCACTGATAGGCCAGCATTTATTGCCCATCCCTAATTGCCCTTGTTCAGAGTTTTAAGAGTCAACCACATTGCTGTGGGTCTGGAGTCACATGTAGGCCAGACCAGGTAAGGACGTCAGATTTCCTTCCCTAAAAGGACTTAGGGAACCAGATGGGTTTTTATGACAATTGACAATGGTTTCATGGCCATCACTAGACTTTTAATTCCATATTTTTTATTGAATTCAAATTCCTCTATCTGCCATGGCAGGATTCGAACCCTGGTCCGCAGGGCATTACCCTGGGTCTCTGGATTACAAGTCTAGAGCAACTCACATGGTGAGGAAGCTATTTTGTCATCTGCTTTTAAAATAACAGCAAGAAACTGTTCTGCAGACAGAGTTCCATTCGGAAGCCATTGACAGAGCTGCAAGTCATCTAAGCACTCAAGGTAATAAACTACAATACCTTGAAAGTGGGAGAAGGTCTTTCCCCCAACCTGTTCCAATTTCAAGTTCACCTGAGAACAAATCTCTTGGAGCAGCTTAATAAAAATCCTCTGCTTTACACGACCTTCACCAGCTAAAGCATCAACTCATCTGAAAAAAAAACACAGGCCTGCCATGGAAGAGACCAAGACAATCATAAATTTTAATTGTGTTGTTCTACCTTCATCTGTATCTAATCTTTGTTTCTGTGCTGGTGTATGCAAGACAAGTGAGTAAGATAGTGTGTTTTAAACCTCCGGGGCAAGTGTGTATGATAACAAATAACTTTATTTTTTAAATTCACAAAAAGCTTGCTGCTGGGGTTATTTTAATTGAGCCAATCACTCTGAGGGTAAGCAAACACGCACTCCTTATGTACAAACATACTGATCACAGGCAGTAAGAAAACACACAATTTCTGTTCATGACAATACACTGCCTTATTTATAGATGATATAACAGTAGCTGTAAACTATTCTGCATTTTAGTACAAGAGAACAGATTTCACATTTTACAAACAAACCAACAAAACTGATGAATACATCCAAAACAACAGATGACTGGAGTGTATCATTAATATCTTTTGGGAGCATTGGAGGATGTCATAAATCAGAAGGGTGAAGCTTGGTTTGTTTATGAATGGCACCCAAACCCAAAGAGCCAATAAATCTTTCAGCAGATGCACAGTTTTACACACCCATAGACATGGGATGCAAGTGACACTGGCATGTTTGGCTTTCTTGCCCAGCCTTAGTTTGCTTAAGGACATGAAGAATCAACCATATAATGTGGGCTGGAGTTAAACATATGCCAGACCATAAAGCAGGTGGCATGTCCTCAAAATCCTGAAGCTTGGTGATTCAGTTGGGTTTTTAAATGACAAATGAACAGCTTCCTTGGGCCATTATTTTCTGACATTAGCCTGCAAATTTATTGAATTCCGCTTCAATACATGGTATGCAAGAGGATTTAACAGCTAAGCTACCTTACCCTACGTCCACATTCTCCCACCTCTTGCCAATAAGTCACTGAAAAGTCGTGATTTGATATTAGTTGCAAGAGGTTTCTTTAAACCATTCCTTGGATGACAAAGTAGTCACACTGTGGAAAGCAGAAAGCAGCAAGTTGGAATTTTTTTTTTGTTTGTTGCTGGTTGCAGCTGTGATCAATTGTGTTGTGACAGCAGTCCTGCTTCCTGAGGTTCTTAACCGCTCTCGTTTGAAATCAGTATCCAAGACAACTTAAAGGATGCTATAAGCTAGGGTATTAAAAGCAATAGCGAGTAGGAATGAAATGCAGTGTGTTTTACCAGATTAGTATGTTTTACTTATGTCATATGGATTTACATATAAAAAGTATATGTTGCACAAACAGCTCCTAATAAGGTTGAGTCTTGTGGGACTAACAGTCTGAAAAAGACCAGACTGTGTTCTCATAGACAGACAGCGGTTATGAATGCTAACAGCTACGTCTGGTGAAATCTTGCCAGATTCAGTTTGAGAGAGTTGTTGTCCCTTATCATCTTTATCAGTGACAAGTATGGGTGTCTTGGAACTGTCCACAACTATGTGGATGATTTAAAAAAACATTTTCAGGTGTAAGGACCTTAGATGAAGAAAACGGATCAAAAGTAGACATGACATGAGCAGAGGCGGGGGAGAGGAGGGTGGTGGCGCAACCATCCTTCCTCTAGAAAATGTATTTTAAAATAGGTAACTTATGTTAGACATGTGGACAGCAGCAACACCAAGCATTTGTACGCTAGTCAAGCACTCGGGGATACTGAGTGGATGGCAGATCTGGATGTTAATAGTTCATAAACGGCCAAAGATTAAGTTTGAGAGGTGGATAAATAAAAGGGGTTAAAGGATATAGGAACAGAGTGGGCAAATGCAATCTGCATTATTTGCTTGTGTGGATTTTCAACACCATAATAGTTGAGCCAAGTGGCCAGTTCCCATGTTCGACCTTCTACATCTATGTCTTTCTCCTCAACCACTGCAAAAGCAAATGGACTTTTGGGATATATTACCGTAATATTCAAAAACAGAGCAAGGCATTTCTGCACAATGCCTTAGCTAAGGCCTCATCTGGAAGACTGTGTCCAGTTAGGATCCACTGATTTGAAATAAAGGTTCTCAATTGCTGTGATAGGCTTAGAGAGCCAGAACCTTTTACTTTCAAAAACTGTAGACAGAGAAGATTTGATTGAGCTCTTTAATGCAACTGAAAGGGTTAGATTTGGTAACATTGCATATAAGAAGTAGGTGGGTATTGGGATGAGGTGTATGTCAATCAACTGGAACTTATTTGGTCACTTTTGGGGGTGAGGAAGAAAGGGATTTCCCATTTTTTTCTAAATTGGCCAGAAGGCTTTTTTCCCCTGTTTGCCTCTTCCTGGAGAATGCAGGTTAGTGGATGCAGGATGGGCTGGAGTAGGGAAGAGGGCTGGAGTTGAGCAAAGAATAAGTTGTTCTTGGTATACTTTTATTACGACATGACAGTATTAGATGGGTTTAATGGACCAACTGGTCTTTGTCCAGCCTTCATTTTCATAAGTATGTAAATCTAATAAAACACCCCATTATATAAGGCCACAATGAAGGGATTGACATTTGGTTGACTTATTGCATTGGTTGTACTGTTTCCAAACTCAATGTAGCAGAAAGAATCCTTGATTCCCAATTCTCACAAGAGTTTATCAGATAGCCAAGGTTATCTAGTTATCAATAATTATGTGCTGAATGAATATAATTAAAACTTTATACTGATTACAGGTCTAATACAAATTAAGCCTAAAGATTTTTTTTTAAATCTTCTTTGTTTGGCGAGTGATCTTGACATCTAAGAGCTGAAAACCTAATTGACTTCTTCTTCAGAAAGTCCAGTCAATTTAGAACAGTAAGAATCTAAATACTTTCACGAGATTCCTGGGAGTTACAATAGGAATATCATCATTGTCAGCAGTAATCTATCCCTAATACTTAAGTGTTCTTGGTCAGTGCAGTAAATAATGACCTTGCAAGCAACAGCGAAAGAAATTTTATTAAGGTCTGGTTTTGGGGAAGATCTGAGCTAGGAAGGCTGCCCTGGACACCCTCAACCAATTGATCATGCATACTCTTGAGTCCTACTGAACAAACTTCCTTAGTTACACTCGGAGACCTAGAGCTGAAATCTGATCTTTTAGCATTCATGGGGCACAATCGATCTGCGAAACAGCCTCATTTACACTGCAGGGTTTATACTGTAAGGCAGTTTCACAAAGAGGAAGGAGAAAACGTTGCTGGTTGTGACAGTGATAAAATGTGGCCATTGCCAACCAGCATCCTAGTACATCCTATCCACTTCCACAGTGGTTCTATTCTACTCCTTGTGATCAGAAATTTCCTCTCACCACACTACAGTCAATTTACAATGAAATGAAGGCATTGCAACTAAATGTAATAAACACATGATCAAACAATGAGAGAGGGGCTAAGACATGACTTATTTTCAGAAAGAGGGCACTTTTAGAAGGTTAGAATAAACTAAGCTTGCTAAACTACATACACTCCATTAGCTCTGAATGGCCAAAGACAGTAACATCTCAATACTTTAAATCAGAAGTCCAGAGCATAAAACTACTGTTTATTTTCATATTAGACCTGGTAGGTGTTACCTCAGGATGGGTGCCCATGCATGTATGCTTATTTATAAGTGTAAAAATTGTAGCTATATAATTTTATTTAGACAAATGTACATAGTAGAGGATCCTAATTTAAAGTTAAAAAATGTTTTGGTGGCAACAATAAGTTTCATTTAAATGGATTTCACAACATTACCTCTCGGATCCAGTCCAGTATAATATATATATATAAAAAAACATAAAAGCATCTGAGAAACACTTGATTTCACGGTAATTATTTTAATTTCTAAAGGCACTTTAGAATTCACTTTCCAAGGGTCAGGAAACAGAAATCGACATTTTTCGGTTCCACCTGTTCCAAGAGTCTGTTCAGAGGCTGTCTGCAAAAATAATCTCCGAACATGAAACATGATCTACCCCGTTAAGCCCTTCCATTAGCGCATCAACCTTGTTGAAGTTGAAACCAAGGCACCTAGCCCAATCGGGTGGGTGTATTGAAGCAAAATCACGATTCCTCTAACCTTTAACAGACTCGAGGGGACTTGAATTTCCAGTCGTGTGGCAATTTTTAACTCTCAAAACAATGAACCGAACCATTTAGTACAGGAGCTGGAGAAGGCAACAGTGCAGAAAGTCATTCACGGGTTGGCTCTGCTCCTTTCTGCCGGCGATTGTGCAAAACTGCCATGCCCGTAAAACAACAGCAACAGGAATACTTAACACTTAATCAGGTTCAGGGAGGGAAACCGTTCTGGCGCAGGAGTGACACCGAAACCGAAGTTTCCATTCCAATAACAGATCACTGGCACTTTAAGCACGACTGTTGCGATTTTTTTTTACTTATGGCCATTAAGCAACCCTCCACGTCTTGCTTATTTACTTTTACTACATGTCGGATATACCAAGGGATCGTCAGGAAAAAGCCAGCCAGCCAGCCAGCCAGCCTAACAAATCGCTATGATTTGGGGTAGAACAGAACAGAGAATGACCGGAGAAGCTGATTTACACAGTGGAGGGCGCACTTCCTAAGGCGGAATTGGACCACATGATGTCGACGATAGCAAAAACCCATCTTTATTACAAGTGTTTCGTGACTCAAGGTGGTGCCAGTCCCTCGAAACAAAACGCACGTTAAACTACCAATCCATTGTTATGTGAACTCTGGTTTACCCTGAAAAGCGGGGGCAAAGGACAGGCTTGTCCTCCGCTCTCACTTTTAGCCGCTTCAGCAAGTTGAGTGTTGCAGCATTTCGGATGCTGCTTTTTGTCAAACATTTCTCATTAGGATTTGAGGAGCTCGCGGTCCATGTTGGGCATGAGCCCTCCGCACAGAAAATCGCTGCTGCGTGTAAATAAACTTGCATTTCGGCATTGTACCCGTCACAGGGCGATTTAACACCAGCCGGGCCAATAACCCTGACAGAACCGAACTCCAGAAGATAGATTCACACGCCGATTAACAATTCGCCATCGGTTCTATCATCTAATGTCAATTATCTTAATCAAACCGATGAAAAGGGATAAACACTGGGATTTGAAATGCTTCATTGGGAATTCTTCAGAACTTGCGAGCAGATGATTTGTCTCACATGCACATTGTACACATGCACATTGTACACATGCACACTGTACAATAGCAATTCTGCAGACTGCCAACACTCATACCAAATTGTCGCCCTGCCTGTTTTAAAGATCGCCGAATGAAATCCAATGAAGCGCATTTACTGTATGGGATTTGCTGAACAGGGGACATTCATTGTTCAGTTTCCAACAACTTATTTGCCACCCATTAACCCTTCCGACGCTGCCTGCGCTACGCGAGTACCGCCGGGGCTCATCAATTAACATTCCGTTGCCCCTATGGACTTTCGGCTAGGCTATACCTGCGAAATCCAATACCCATCGGCAGCTCTCTAAATACAGGAAGGTATGGATGGGGAGGGTAATACTCTGCATTTGTTTTCGCTGCCGTGCACGTGAATCTCATTGAATCCAACAGCCCAGGCATCCGTCCCTATATTAACAGACTTTACACACTATATCAATTTATTGCAGCCAGTCACCACCACCAAAGTCTTACCTTGACCGTAGACCTTCGCCAGAAAAGCTAGGAGCAAACATATCGCGTTCATTTCCAACCGGCGGGGACAGAAAACCCTCTCATTCATTCCAGAGGTGGCCAGATCGACATTCGAAAGGATATCTTTCTGTCTTCTCTCCCCTCTTGTCTCTTTCTCGTCCAACTACTTTCCCAGCAGATTGAAACGGAACCTCCCCAAACTCCCCCCGAGCCGGACGGTGAAAGAAGTGGCTGGTTTTTGATTTGATCCTGATGGAACAGCTTGGAGCAGAAGTAGGCAGGCACTTGGCTTCTTCTCCCCACCCCCCCCACCCCCTCCTCCTAAACCCCCCCCCCGGATCTGAGCAGGTTTGTAGTTGTATGAGTGGATGCTGCTCCTGGCAGCGGGCGGGTTGCTGCTACTCCCGGCTGCCGTCAGCACCACGAACAGCTCCAACCACTGGAGCCGACCCCACGTGTAACATGACGTTCTCCTGCCGCTAAAACTGACCCGCCAGGACTGCGGGCTGTTAAAGTTATATCACACTCGGATCCGTCCTTCCATCTATCATCCACTCCTCCTCCTCACCCACCCACCCACCCAATCTTCTCATCCCCAGACGCATCTCTCGCTGGAAGGTAACATTGCCCTCAACATTTAGCTTAATATCCGCAACCATTGCAGCCCCTTAGACCCCGGGCTCTGGTTGCCCGAGTTATATATATATATATATATATTTCACCACCCCACCCCCCGAAGCCCAGGCACAAGCAAAGCAACTCAACATACATTGCATCTGCAGCATAGGAACAGGCCATTCGGCCCGTCTAGTCTAATCCAGCGTTTCTGCTCCTCCCTTACTTCATTCTAACACTACAGGAAAACAAGATACTGCAGGTGCTGGAAATCTGACATTTAAGGGGGGGGAAAAAAATGTTGGTAAAGCTCAGCAGGTCTGGCAGCATCTGTGGAGAGAGAAACAGTTAACCTTTCACGCTAATAACCTTTTTGACTCTGTTTCACATCTAACCATATTAGCATGTCCATCTATTCCTTTCTCCCTTGTTGTGTTTATGGTGTTTCCTGTTTGTTTTTTCTCATATATTTATGTTCTGAGCACCATTCTTTATGGTGCCATGTTCACAATAGAGATAAGCCTGGGCACTGTTGCTTTAGCGCACTCAAACTATTTATCATTGCTGTTTGCGCCTTGTTGGGTTCCGGACAGGTTTGGGCCCGAGGTGACTGGTTTCTGTGCTGTCAAGTCACTGAACTCTATTTCCCGTGGATTGCCTGAGCAAAGCTAGAAGTCAGTCGCCGAAAGAAAGAGTTAAACACAGGAGTGTGCAAGGCACAGCAACTCTGACATTAACCTCAAAGCTAAACACCTTTATGAGAAAAGATGTCCACGTCTTCACGACCAAATCCCTACCGATGATAACTCCCCTCCCCAAAAGAAAAACCCGGCCCTGGCGCAGAGTTTAAGACTGTGAGTATGCTTCTCAAAATTGACCCCCCGCCACCTTCGTATCTCGGCAACCTCTGGCCTGGGAGTAAATGGTTTTATTTTGACTCCTTAACTGTACTTCAGTATGTTGTCGTTACAATGCAACTGTGAAACGCTGCCCTCACAAAGAATGCATGTGATTTTATCAGGAATTTGTTCCATAAGAACCAATGACTAATGACCATCTCCCCACAGAGCCTATTTTAGATGCAGCACCTTATGTAAATAAACGACTGCAGTAAAAACATGCAGTTAAAAAGGTTTTAAAATAAAAGTGGAGTTAGCACAGCAACACATTTGAACGCGAAATGGTATGATGCTTTATAAATTAGAGTATTTAAACAGCTACTCAAAACCCGTACATTAAAATGAAAAAGAAACATGCTATCCAGAGTCGGAACACTTGGATATATTCTAACTATAAA
Organism: Cetorhinus maximus; assembly: GCF_964194155.1. Taxonomy (NCBI): domain Eukaryota; kingdom Metazoa; phylum Chordata; class Chondrichthyes; order Lamniformes; family Cetorhinidae; genus Cetorhinus; species Cetorhinus maximus. The sequence continues at coordinate 6,657,048 of NC_135887.1, forward strand.
TAGAATGGCAGACAGATCTTGTACAATTCCCCATTTGTACTGGTACAGGAGACTAAAAGGTCATCAGAATCATTTTCTCCCGTTCATTCACTTTATTAAGGTGACACTGTCCAGCATCCGATTGTATAATCCAGGAAATAAAAAATAATTCCCTCTTTTATGTTTTCTTTATTTAATCACAATTACTACATATGTGTGTGCATTGATGTGAACCCAGAGGCAGTGACTATATCATGAACCTTTTTATATATGCAGCACATCCAGCCACAAAGGAAATCATTTTAGAATTTAAAATTGGAAGAGGATAGATACTTCAAGTTAATGCAATCTGGGTAGAGACTGATAACTTTTAAAAGGAGATTTAAACTTCCACTTACTAGCTGAAAGAATGACATGGCAAGAATTCATGTTTTAAAACTTCTACTGTAACAATTGACTAAAAGCACTATTAACTAAACACTATTTTCTTTTTGTAGGCAATTTATACAGAGAGGAACATTTCCCTTTTAGACTTAACCAACATTGCACTCCCCACATAATTACGGTCCTTATTGCAAACAGTCCACCGTTGTTCCCAGCATCCAATGGGTTCCCATATCTCCACGTTGCTGAGTAGTAATTTTGAGTGACCATTTCCAGGTGCTTTCTTCAGTTTTTGGAAAATTCCTTAAATCCACCTGTAAAGCCTGTCCCGATGATTCATCTTCCCCCTGGCCACACCAAGACAAGTCTCCTGGAACCTTTAGATGGCTGCAGGATGCACCTCTTCAATTAGAGACTGTCTCCCTCCCACATCCAACTGTGGTATCTCGCAAAGCTAAGTAGCCTCTTCTCTCTGATGACCACGCAGAACCTCTACTGTCGTTGATATTCCTTGATTTGTAGGGAAGCCTTTAAACTGATCTCAAATATGGCTTCCTCTGCCCTCTTCCCCATGGCAATGTTAAACTCGTTAGCTTTGTACCTAGGTAGAACTGCTAATTAACTATTCTTGACCTCAATTCCCATTCATTTTAGAAGTAAATGAACTATTTACAGCACAACTGTTTGCAACCTGGAACTTTCAACACCTTCATAGGACGTTGGGAGACTCAGAGTCTACACATTGCAAACCCAGAGCCTGTTGCCATTGTCTCCAAGCGTAAATACCTTGCACCTTCTTCTTAGTAATACAATCTTAAGCCTTCCTTTGATCTCTAACAATCAAAACACCCAGGCTTACTGTCAGGCAGACTGCAGAACAGGTCACATGACCCCTTCATTCACCTTAAATTTAAACTACAGTCCCAAAATATAGTAATCTTATAAACCTCATAATTGTAACAACAGTCTTTCTATTCAATACTCTGATTATGTTGCTAATGAAGGCCTAGTTATGTATCACTTTCACATTAATGGCAGTAAATGGCAGTAAAAATCCTGATCCCAGTCAAGTTAGGAAAGTGCTGCAGTAAGGCTGTTCATCTGAGTTTGGTATAATAGCACAAACAGAGTAACATGCGCTCTGAATCTGGACCCTTGCTATACCTATTTTGGATGCATTGTATGCCAAAAGTGAGCAATTCCCATTTCAACATTAACATTCTTCACTTTTAAGAGTCCAAAGTCCACACATAAGTATAAATTTAATCTACGAAAGAGATAGCTTCTAGGAAAAGAAAACTGAAGTTTTTCCTGACCTCTACAGGCAATCAACAAAATAAAACCTACAGGATATCAATCTAACATTAAAATCTGCATAATGTTGCTGACCAGTTGTACAGGTCCCTGGAGTCATATAATGTTCGGTAGAGTATTTGATCCTTTGTTCCTGTACTGAATTCTGTTCCACAATCCCTTTCATAACCGGACATTCTGAAAGTGTGTACAGCTTTTTCAGAGGTTGTCTTACACTTATTAATATTTTTCCACCCTTGGCAGTAGCTATTTAATCTGCTTAGAGCTTTAAACAGGGCTCCCAAATAAGCAGTAACAAAATTTAATGTTTTTTTTTTAAAAGAACATAATCTTTAAAATCACAAAGAGAATAATCCTGTTTCACAGATGTGTTGTAATGTTTTTGTCTGGATAATGAGAAATCCTGACTGGAAACAAAGAGCTATACAAGTTTTAAGGTTTTAAAGAGAAGTGTGACACATTCATTTTCCAGGATAAAGAGGTAAGCAGCTGGAACCATTATTGAATACCTTTGTAAATTACTTCAACAGTTTGGAGTGAATTTCATTCAGTAGACTTCTGTTCACATTCATCCCCAGGCGTTTAAGTGCCTCATAGTTTATATAATTGGTGTAGAATGGGAAGGAGTGGTCAGGTACAAGCAATTAGCAGCAGGAAATATAGTCCTGATCTTATTAATATCAATCCAGTAGCTGGACTAATGCAAACGTGTTTTAATATTCAACAGTACATAATTTAGGAGGAGTTTATTTATTTCACATTTGTCATCATATATTGAAATGTTATGATAAAATTAACTCCATCCCTCTCCCCAGCTATATCTTAAATAGCCTCAAAATAGCTTGTGTGATAAGTACTCGGTCATATTTTCAAGGAGATGACACAACAGAAGGTAACCTTATCAAGTATCAAGTTGACATTGATAATATATACCCCATTTAATTCTGAATGTAAACTATTGATCCACTTACTGAAACTCAGGCACATGATCTAGACTGATCTTTCAGTGCAGTACTTGGACTGTGATGTAGTGTTGGAGTCTTTTCAATGAAGTGTTATACCAAAGCTCTGTTTGCCCACTCAGGTGAACACAAAAATAAAAACCCAGGGGACTGTTGAAAGAAGAGCAGAGGATTTCTCTTCAACAACACCGTTAAAAATATAGATAAATTGTCTTGTCATCTACCTCATTGTTGGTTCTGGGGCCTTGCTGTACTCATGAAATGGATGCTGCATTTCACTCCATGAGAATGTCTACACTTTGAAAGTACTTCATCTCATTCAGCCCTTTGATTGGATGTGGAAGGTGCTATATGAATGAAAGTTTTATCTTTCTCTCTTGTTAAATAAGTAATATCAGTTGAGACCATTTTCATTAAATCCAATCTGGGCATCCATTTATGTTTCCAGTTTCATCAATACTTTAATATTTTCAAATGACCATTTAGCTATAATCTTGGTCTATGGGAGCCACTATTCAATGTGTCCTTGGAGGAAATTTAAAGTCCCCAGAGTGAGTGGGCTGGGTGCAGGCTGAAAGCGCTGAAATTGACAGCGTGCCAGAAAGCCAGCTCCAACCTGCCAATTTCAGCATTTAACTGCAACGCGTTGGGCTGCATGCAAGAAACCCCTTTGGCAGAGGCGGGTTGCCAATTTAAATATGTTAAGAGTTCATTAGCAGCTCTTTTAATAGAGAATTTCAACTTTAACTGTGGATGGACAAATTTAATGAACTTCCCCGGACTTGACAGTGAAAGCAAGGCAAGCAAACAGCGGCAATTGAGGGGGCTGAAGAAATGACAGGCAAAAATCCCCATAGGTACTGACATCTCACACCCGTGCCCTTGCCTAGATGTGGAAAAAGCTTTTGCTCACAGTGTGTGATCTGAGAGTTGGCTCTCAGCGCTTTCTTGGTAAGCCTGCTACTTTGGAGGTGACTTGCAACTACTTGGGAGGCTTATGCATTCGATTCCCACTTGCCGATCAGCAAGGGTACCGCATAGGCTGTTTTAGTTTGGACCTCCGATGAGGACCAAGATGACCAGCAGCAGCAGTAAAACCACCCAGTGCCAGGCATAGCACAGCAAGAGCAGCAGCTTTCTCCTTATAGGCCCTTACAAGAGAGTAAATAATCAGACGTGCAGCCCACAGGAGTCTCCACAATGTACGGCGTACAGGTAGAGGATCAACTTCCTGGACATATTTGAACACCAGTGTCTCAGGAGGCTCAGGGTCTCGCATCAGATGGTGGCAAGGATACACAGCCTGCTGGAAGATTTGCTGCCAAGTGGACCCGGTGGTTGTACTTTACCAGTGGCTGTCAAAGTAACTACTACCCCTTAACTTCATTGCCTTAGGCTCATTCAAGGGATCTGCAGAAGACATTTGCAGGATTTTTCAGTCAACTGCCCACAAATGCATCCGACAGGTGGCAGATGCCATGTTTGCCAGGGCAGGCAATTGTGTACACATTGACTCTGATGGTGCCAGTCAGACTGAGTAGGTACTCAGGTTTGTGTCTCTGGCTGGATTTCCACAGCTGCAGGGCATCATCGGCCGCACACATATGACAATCAAGGCACCTCTAGATCACCTTGGGATGTTTGTAAACAGTAAGGGCTTCCACTGCATCAGAGTGCATCTGCTCGACAACCACAAGGTGTGCACAAGATTTCCAGCGAGCTGCTATGATGAATTCATCCCGCGCTTGCCCACCCTCACTCAGTTCTTTGCACCTTGAAACAAACTTTCCTGCTGGGAGACGAGGGCTACTCACTTAAAATGTGGCTGATGACACCCCTGAGGAGCCCGAGTGCGACAATCAAAGCCATGCGTCATTGTGCAAGCAATCCACACGCTGAAGATGTGCTTCAGGTGCCTCGGCAGACTTGGAGGCACCCTTCAATGTGTAAGAGGGTCTTCAGAATGATTGCAGTGTGCTGCACTCTGCACAATACAGCACAACATTGAGGATTGGACCATCAGGAGATGCTCAAAGCAGAACGCAGCACCCCTTCCAAGTTCCTCCCTTTGTCTTTATTTAAGAACAGTAACAGATCTCACACAGTTTTACTCAAAGTAAGTGAGATTATACCATTTTATGAGGACAGGGTTGTTACATAATATAATGCGCAAGATGTTATTCTGCTAAGGTTACAATGTCTGAAGGCTGGTGAGTAAGCATAGGCCAATAGACTTTGATTGTCATTTGATGAGGGAGAGCTGCAAATTGCCTTATACTATTCAGTTTCATGCTGTAGCTCACAAACAACCAGCATTTTAACATGAATATAAAAGCAAAATACTGCGGATGCTGGAAATCTGAAATAAGAACAGAAAATGCTGGAAAAACACAGCAGGCCTGACAGCCTCTGTGAAGAGAGAAACAGAGTTAACGTTTCGAGTCCGTATGACTCCTCTCCAGAGCACTTTAACATTGCTCTGCATCCTACAAAGGCCAGGGTTTTCCCCCCTCGTTGAGCGGGCTCGAGGGCCGCGCGGGTGGGAGCGGTCAGGGAGCCGACCACCGCCCGCGATCGGGGCCGGACTGCGATTTCACACTGGCGGGCCAATTAAGACCCGTCCCACGTGCTTCAGCGCTCAGTGCTGCCTGTGTGTGGGGTGGGGTGGGGGGGAGGAGGGTGAACACATGCGTGCAGGCGCGCGCTTGAAAAGCCCCCTGAAGCACAGGGCTGCCTCAGGGAGATGAACAATTTTGAAAATAAAAATAAAGAATTTTAAGGTGTTAAAAAAACATGTCCCCTCAGGTGACTCTGTCACATCAGCAGGGACATGTTAGAAAGGAGGATGAAATTTTAAAAATTTATTTTGATCGCGGATGTTTTAATGACCTCATCGCGTGACCGCGGATGAGGTTTCGCAAAAAGCGCAAAGGCCGCTTGGCCTTTTCGCCTGCCCATCAACCGGAAGGTTGGACGGGCAGCGAAAAATTTAAACCAATGACATTGTTAATGATCCCTGATAGGCCTTTTAATGGTGCCGTGATATTTCGGTCGGGGTGTGTGGGAATTGGCAGCCCGCCCGCCAACCGATGTATCGCACGAGTGCGCGATGAGGTCAGGACGCTCACCCGATATCATCATGTGTCATTTCACTTTCAAGCGGGTGGGATGTGCACCCACCTGCTCAGTGAAAAATCCTGCCCAAAGTGTAACTTGTATCTGGAATGTGATGTGTGGATGATGATGTCTACACATCAAGTGGATGATGATGCCTACACACACTAGAGTGCCAGCACTAATATTAGAATTGAGAAACAGATGGATAGAAACAAAGTTGTGAGCACCTTCCACATGGCACACACAGTAAGTACCATTTCACAAGTGATAATGCAATACATTTTTCTACAAAGAGTGGAGACTAGAAATTCAGATCCAGCTAAAGTAATTTGTAGCAAGCGTGTCCAAACATTTTCTTGTCATTAGCTATTTACATGCTTGGTATGGAGCCACAGAGAACACACATAAAGTTTACATGGTATTAATTTGTAATAATCTGATTTATAAACAATTCGCCAATGTGGAACACCTTTTACAAGCTTCCAGCCACATAACATCGAAACATGATAAACCAGCAATAAAAACTGTGTGCAAAAGGGTTGAGTTGTCAGGGCTCAGGAGCCACATCCATTCTTTATACAATTCAATTAGGTAACCTTCCTGTCCTGTGTGCCTATTCAGGCACTCGCTACAGATTGTAGCTATTTTTTTTAGTTGGATTTTTAAGTTGGTAGCACTCTCCAGTCCAAGTCAGAAGATTGTACGTTCAAACACTCCAGGACCCAAATTGCCATTTAAGTGCATTAGTCAGGAAGTTGATTCTGAAGCACTCTGGGTAGCTCTAAGGATGTGTTATGGAACTTTGTGAATGCAGGTTTTTATTTTTAAAACTGTCATATTAACCATTGTACTGTTTTAACAAAAGAGTTCTGAAAACAATGGCTGTCAAACTCAGTCAAAAATGCGGGTGATTGATTTTATTTTACTGTGGTGGTATACTCATTATCCTGCCAAGAATAGAGCTCTATTAATCCTGGTGGCAGTGAGAGCCAGTGTTGTAATATGGGTTCAGTTGTTGTGACACATTAATGGGAAGCTCTTGTGTGTTTAAACATGAACACTTCATTGGTGGCCTTTAACTATTTACAGATCCCAGGTTACTGTTGTGCATGGTGCTGTTGCCATGTATGTAGGCTGCTTCTAGAGTGTTCTCTCTAGACTTTTCTCTCAGATTCTATTACCATGTAAGTGGGGGACTTCAAAGCCCATCACCAAGAGTGACTCGGTAGCACCACTACTGACCGAGCTGGCCGAGCCCTAAATGACATAGCTGCTGGACTGGGTCTGCGGCAGGTGGTGAGAAAGCCAACAAGAGGGAAGAACATACTTGACCTCATCCTCACCAACCTGCCTGCCGCAGACGCCTCTGTCCAGGACAGTATTGGTAGGAGTGACCATCGCACAGTCATTGTGGATACGAAGTCCTGTCTTCACTTTGAGGATACCCTCCATCGTGTTGTGTGGTACTACCACCATGCTAAATGGGATAGATTTTGAACAGATCTAGCAACTCAAGATTGGGCATCCATGAGGTGCTGTGGGCCATCAGCAGCAGCAGAATTGTACTCAAACACAATCTGTAGCCTCATGGTCCGGCATATCCCCCATTCTACCATTACCATCAAGCCAGGCGATCAATCCTGGTTCAATGAAGAGTGCAGGAGGGCATGCCAGGAGCAGCACCAGGCACACCTAAAAATGAGGTGTCACCTGGTGAAGCTATAAAACAGGACTACTTGCATGCCAAACAGCATAAGCAGCAAGTGATAGACAGAGGTAAGTGATCCCACAACCAACGGATCAGATCTAAGCTCTGCAGTCCTGCCACATCCAGTTGTGAATGGTGGTGGACAATTAAACTGCTCACTGGAGTAGGAGGCTCCACAAATATCCCCATCCTCAATGATGGAGGAGCCCAGCACATCAGTGTAAAAGATAAGGCTGAAGCATTCACAACAATCTTCAGCCAGAAGTGCCGAGTGGATGATCCATCTCGGCCTCCTCCGGGGGTCCCCAGCATCACAGATGCCAGTCTTCAGCCAATTTGATTCACTCCACATGATATCAAGAAACAGCTGAAGGCACTGGATACTGCAAAGGCTGTGGGTCCTGACAATATTCCAGCAATAGCACTGAAGACTTGTGCTCCAATACTTGCCATGCCCCTAGCCAAGCTGTTCCAGTACAGCTACAACATTGGCATCTACCCAGTTATTTGGAAAATTGCCCAGGTATGTCCTGTACACAAAAAGCAGGACAAATCCAACCCATCCAATTACAGCCCCATCAGTCTACTCTCGATTATCAGTAAAGTAATGGAGGGGTCATCAACAGTGCTATCAAGTGGCACTTGCTTAGCAATAACCTGCTCACTGATGTCCAGTTTGGATTCCACCAGGGCCACTCAGCTCCTGACCTCATTACAGCCTTGGTTCAAACATGGACAAAAGAGCTGAACTCCTGAGGTGAGGTAAGAGTGACTGCCCTTGACATCAAGGCAGCATTTGACCGAGTGTGGCATTAAGGAGCCCTAGCAAAACTATTGTCAATGGGAATCAGGAGGAAAACTCTCCGATGGTTGGAGTCATACCTAGCACAAAGGAAGATGGTTGTGGTTGTTGGAGGTCAGTCATCTCAGCTCCAGGACATCACTGCAGGAGTTCCTCAGGGTAGTGTCCTTGACCCAACCATCTTTAGCTCCTTCACCAATGACCTTCCTTCCATCATAAGGTCAGAAATGGGATGTTCGCTGATGATTGCACAATGTTCAACACCATTCGCAGATGCTGAAGCAGTCCATGTCCAAATGCAGCAAGACCTGGACAATATCCAGGTTTGGGCTGACAAGTGGCAAGTAACATTTGTGCCACACAAGTGTCAGGCAATGACCATCTCCAACAAGAGGGAATCCAACCATCGCCCCTTGATGTTTAATGGCATTACCATCACTGAATCCCCCACTATCAACATCCTGGGGGTTACCATTGATCAGAAACCGAACTGGACTAGCCATATAAATACTGTAACTACATGAGCAGGTCAGAGGCTAGGAATCGTGCGATGAGTAACTCGCCTCCTGACTCCCCAAAGCTTGCCCACATCTACAAGGCACAAGTCAGGAGTGTGATGGAATACTTCCCACTTGCCTGGATGAGTGCAGCTCCTACAACACTGAAGAGGCTGGACACTGTCCAGGGCAAAGCAGCCCGCTTGATTGGCACCACATCCACAAACCCTCCACCATTGACGCACAGTAGCAGCAGTGTGTACCATCTACAAGATGCACTGCAGAAATTCACCAAGGCTCCTTCGACAGCACCTTCCAAACCCACAACCACTACCACCTAGGAACACCACCACCTGGAAGTTCCCCTCCAAGTCGCTCACCATCCTGACTTGGAAATATATTGCCATTCCTTCACTGTCGCTGGATCAAAATCCTGGAACTCCCTTCCTAACAGCACTGTGGGTGTACCTAGACCACATGGACTGCAGCGGTTCAAGAAGGCAGCTAGCTCACCACCACCTTCTCAAGAGCAACTAGGGATGGGCAATAAATGCTGGCCCAGCCAGCGAAGCCCATATCCCGTGAATGAATTTTTTAAAAAACCATGTGACTCTATACATCATACGGTGCTAATCTCCAGTCCCATGTTAACCCTTGCTCTGCCAAGCACCCTTACATCATAATGGCATGCAGGCACCTACAACATCCAGATTCATTAATCTTGTGAAAACAATATGAATGCTTAATGAATTAAAATTGTCACATCCCTGAATTCCTTTCTATTTTCCTTTCAGTAGAAGATAGCCACATGCCAAGAAAAAAGGGAACATTCATTTTTCAGAGGCACCTGCTCTTCTGTTGCCTTACAGTAGGTGTTTACTTATAAAGTCAAATCTACAAGTATTTGTGTGTAATGGGAAAATCTCAACAGGATGAGGGTAAGACTGGAACACTTGTTTACAATGACCTGAATTTTCCTGATTCTCAGGATTCCCACCAGAAGTGGGACATGGTGGGACTTTTAATTACCCACCTTATTCCATTGTGACCTTGTCCTAATTTCCTGGGATGGAGTTAATAAGTATTTATGACTGGCCCCCAAACTATGTGCATCTATAATTGGTGAGATACCCTGTACAATTGCAGCATTGTGCTGAGACAGCTGCTTTATGGGGATTGTATAGAAATTAAATACAATGCAGAACACTGCAAAGGGAAACTACCTTTTAAATAATCCTTATGGGGTTAGGTGTGAAGTAGCTGATGAGTGCCAGCATCTGATGGAACTCTGTAATAATTGCTTAGTGCCTCATGTGAGTGCCATTAGACTTCAAATGCCTTTTTAACACAGGCATTGATATTGAGAGGTGGAACAGGGCTGGGGCTGGGAAAGAAGGAAAATTAGTCACTGGAGAAAGTCCTGCATATTTGCCATAAAGTGGGGATTGAGGAACGTTTCAGTGGCCATTTTTTGAGTGGGGATTTAATGGGAAACTTCCCCGCCCCATATTTCTCTATTGCCTGCCTCATTATCGCCTGTTTGGAGCAGATAAGTGATAGGGAATTAGTGATAGAAGAACAGAGGAATGAGTGATAAGGCCTGTCAAATCCCCATCTCTAAAAAATAATCCACCAGTGTTCCTCCCAAATACTGCCCTAAAAGTATGGAATCAAAACCATTGCCTTCAGCTCATGCCACAAAATCCATAACCATGGCAACAATTTCACCCCCTTCCCCAGCCCCCCACCCCATCTCCCCCCCACCTCCGTGACCACTGCTTCAGGCTGAGCTGAACTGTTTGCAGCCTCAGCATTCTTTTGACCCTGAACCGATGTATGATGTCCATATGTCCCCATCACAATGACCATCTCTGTAACATCACTTGCCTTTGTCCCTACCTCAGTCCATTTGCTACTGAAATCCTCATTCATGCCCTTCTCACCTCCAGGCTTGACTATTTCAATGCCCTCCTGATCAGCTTCCTTTGCTTCACCCGTGGTGAAATTAAGCTCATCAAAGCTTTGTCGCTCATAACCTACCCTGCGCCAAGTCTCACTGACCTATCACTCATGTCCTTGCTGACCCACTCTGTTTCCTGGTCCCCTAACCGCCTCCAAATTAAAATTCTTATCCCCTTATCCAAATCACTTAATCACCTCGCTCCTTCACCATCTCTATAACCCCCTAGCCGGAATTTTCCAGCCCCACCGGGGTGGGTTCCTCCATGTCGGAGCCGGCAAGTCATTGAAACCTCCATTCACACTGGAGGGGACTGGAAGATCCCATCAGCGTGAGGGGATGGAAATTTCTGGCCTCTGTTCCTACAATTTTGACCTTTTGCATTCTGCCTTTGGCGCTACTGTTGGTCTTTCAGCTCTGGAATTCCCTCCGTAAACTGCTCCACCTTTCAACCCACTTCCTCTCCTTTAGGGCCCATCTTAAAACCCAATTCTCTGACCAAGCTTTTGTTCACTCTTCCGAATGTGTCCCTCCTTGGCCTGGATTTCATTTTCGTCCCACTATGCTTGTGTGAAGAGCGTTGTGCCATTTTCCCGCATTTAAAGTGCTTTATAAATGCAAGTTGTTGTCGTTGTGGCTTTGGTTCTTTTGTGTTGAGTTAAATTTATTTACATAAAAGGAAAGCATTTTGGGGAATTTTCATATTTGCCCCTTTCTGTAGATGACTGCATTTGCTAAGCCAGCACAGAATCAACAATCTGCCAGATTCTAGCTCAACCACATGGATTTAATATAAACAGAAAATGCTGCCAATACTCAGCAGGTCAGGCAGCATCTGTGGAGAGAAAAACAGAGTTAACGTTTCACATTGTTGCCTTTTTATCAGAACATGGATTTAATGTCTGTTTTTTGTAACTACTTAAACTAAAACCACACTGTGCCTGCCTCTCTTCCACGTCTCTGTCCATGCCCGGGTGTCCTGGGTGAGGAAACGCTTGAGGTCTTGTGTGACTGGTGGGCATTGGAGGACTGGAGTGCGTCATTGCCCCTGAAATATCACCTTCATTTGATTCACTAAATTTTCTTAAAACTTTTTGGATATTTGTAATAGTATATTGGTGATGCCCCTTTCAAAACGAGCACTTAGTTAAAAAAACACACCGGGCAGGGTGATTTCCCACTGGCTTCAGGACCCCAACATCAAGTGTCAAATGGGAGTCAGAGCCTGCACTGTGTGGGAACAGTCACATGGCAATGGTTTTCCCCGAATTGGCCAATTAGTGGCCGGAGGGGTGTGCTCACCATCCTAGGGCGGGCACACAAAGCTGGAGGGCCAAAAGGAAGTCCTTCAGCATGGTAAAAGCAGCAGGCGGCCCTTACAGATAAGAGAGGGAAAGGGAGCTTCAGTGTGGGGGACGTCCTTTCTACAACCTTTTAAACTTCAAAATAAAAAGTGCTTTCAGTAGCCAGGCCGGCATGGTGGAAGGGGAACCTCCCCACAGGACAGCCTGTAACTGCAGCTGAAGCCAGGCAGGGATTAACCCTTGATTCCCTTGTAGATCAAAAAATCTGCCTAACTCAGTCCTGAATATATTCAGTGACCCAGCTTCCTCTGATCTCTGGTGAAGCGAATCCCAAAGACTAATGACTCTCTGAAAGGTGATATTCCTCCTCATCGCCATCTTAAATGCAAGACCCCCTTATCTTGAAACTGTACCCCCTAGTTCTATATTCTCCCAGGAGGGGAAACATCCTCACAGGATCTACCCTGTCAAGCCGCCTCAGAATCTTATATCTTTCAATAAGAGCACCCCTCATTCTCCTAAACTCCAGTGAGTACAGGCCCAACCTGCTCAACCTTTCCTCATAAGACAGCACCTTCATCGCAGGAATCAGCCTAGTAAACCTTCTCTGAACTGCGTCCAGTGCGAGCACATCACCCCTTAAGGAAGGAGATCAAAACAGTACACAATACTCTAGGTGCAGTCTCACCAATGCGCCATACAATTGTAGCAAGGCTTCACTACTTTTATATTCCATCCCCCTCGCAATAAAGGCCGACATCCCATTTGCCTTCCTAATTATTTGCTGTACCGCATGCTAATTTTTTGTGATTCGTGTACAAGGACACCCAGATCCCTCTGTGCCACAGCATTCTGCAGTTTCTCTCCATTTAAATAATATTCTGCTTTTCCACTCTTGCCGCCAAAGTGAACGACCTCACATTTTCCCACATTCTACTCCATCTGCCAAATTTTTGCCCACTCAATTATCGACTATCTACATCCCACTGCAGGCTGTTTTTATCCTCCTCACAACTTGCTTCCCAGCTTTTCTTTGTATCATCTGCAAATATGGCTACAATACAGTCGGCCCCTTCACCCAAGTCTTTAATATCGCTCAAAAATAGTTGAGGCCACCACACTGATCCCTGTGATACTCCACTTGTTAATGAAACTGAAAATGATCCATTTATCCCAACTGCGTTTCCTGTTAGTTAGCCAAACCTCTATCCATGCTAATATCACCCCCAGCACAATGAGCTCTTAACTTGTGCAGTAACCTTTTATGTGATACCTTATTGAGTGCCTTTTAGAAATCCAAATACACAACATCTACTGATACCCTTTTATCCACCCTGCTTATTACATCCTCAAAGAACTCTTAATAAATTTGTCAAACATGATTTTTCTGTCGCAAAACCATGTTAACTGTTTGATTGTTTTATGATTTTCTAAATGTCCTGCTACTCTTTCCTTAATAATGGATTCTAGCATGTTTCTGATGACAGATGTTAGACTAACTGACCTGCAGTTTCCAGATTTCTGACTTCCTCCTTTCTTGAATGGAGCTGTTACATTTGCTATTTTCCAATCCGCTGGGACCTTTGCACAATCTGGGGAATTTTGGAAGATTACAACCAATGCATGCACTATCTCTGCAGCCTCTTATTTTAAGACTCTAGAGTTCAGGCCATCAGGTCCAGGGCACTTGTTAACCTTTAGTCCCATTAGTTTTCTGGGCTGCTCTCTGATGTCTCCAGGGGTCCAGCGCTGAACTGGAAAATTCCAGTCAGCCTCTGACAACAGTCAGTTGCCTGACAATTGAGCCAATTAAAATGACTCAATTTGTTACCTGAAATGAAAACAGAAAATGCCTGATAAATTCCACAGGTCTGGCAGCATTTGTGGAGAGAGAAACAGAGTTAATGTTTCAAATACAACATGACTCTTCTTCAAATTGGTTACCCGCTGCTTACCGGGTGGGTGACCCCTGCTGCCCATCCTGCCTCTGGGGAAAATGGCCCGGGATGGTGCCAGGAAACTGGCAAACCTGCTGGTAGTGCGAATTTTTGTCCCCACGCACCTTTTTGCTCACCCCCACTGGGGTCTAAAAATCTTCCTTACTAATTCTGAATGGAGGCTGCTCAGATGAGAGGGATTGCTGTTAAGGATCCCAAGTGAGATAATTTTGGAAACCTCAAGTTCAGTGCGTCAATGTGTGTGTTTCAATGAAGCGTTGAACTGGTAATGTCACACGTACGGATGGATGGAAATGTGTGAATGCTTTGTGTCTGCCAATCTACTTGTTTGGAAGAGATAACTCTTAAGACAAATGTCAGCAAAGTAGGGAAAGACCCTACATTACGGCCCAGATTTTCATCATGACATACCAAACATCCCACAAAAGGCCAGAAACTCTAGATACCCCCCCAAACATTTTTGTGGGAGGGGAGCTGTGCTGATCTTCACACATAGGGCAGAATTTTATGAGTAGGCATGAGGGGGCGGGGCCTGCTCACCGGTGTGTAAATTGATACGCGGTGTAGATGGGGAGGGAACTCCCGACGTCATCCCGCCCCATTTAAATTTTCAGGAAGGCGGGAGTGCAGGGAAATCAGCTGTGCACCCGCCGACCTGTCATTGGCCAATTGAGGCCATTGACAGAGTCATTAAACTAATTAGCGGACCTGCCCATCCAACCTTAAGGTCAGCGGGCAGGCCAGGAGCCCCGGCGGGAATTAGAAAAAAGCATCAAACCTCATCCACGGGCGGGGTGAGGTTTCATGTAGGCTTTAAAAAATTTAAATGAAAGTTTTGTGAAAATTATGGACATTGTCACGTGAGGGGACATGTAAGGGAAATTTTATTTTTCTATTTTTGTCTTTTTCACATTTAGAGCCGATCTCCCTGAGGCAGCACTGAGCCTCAGGAAGATGAGCCCACTCTTTCGTGCACATGCGTGACAGAGCACACTCTCGATTTTGGGATTCCCCCACCGCCCACACAGGGAGTGCATGGCGCTTCTGTGCGGACGTCACGCTGGGCAGACCTTAATTGGCCTGCCCACGTAAAATGGCGGTGTGCCTCCAATCGGGGGCGCCGATCGGAAGCGCGCCCGTACGTGCCCGCCCATCAACCCGCCCTCGACGGGGGGGAAATTCAGCCCATAAGCAGTCCATGGATGCAGCTGGACATTGAAATCACCAGCTGGCTTCAGTAAAGCGGGATTTCAGTTGGCCAGGAGTGTGAAACACGGAGTTGGCAGATTAGACCAGGTAAGAGGAGGTCTGACTTGGTGGATTTGTTTGGATAGCCAGGGTACCCCTTTGGATCTGGTCCCGGAACACCTTTGGAAGAGGTAAGACACCCTTTAGGATTGTTAAAAGGAAACCTGATTGTGTGTGAAAAAGTGCATAAACTCATTGAAAATGTCAAGCTTTCAAGGAACTGTCAAAGAAGTCAAGGAATTGTCAAAGGATACTAGGTGAGTTGGCATGGGGGGTGAAGGGCAATGTGTGATAGGTGGTGGTCATGGGTTGGCATAGGGGCTATAAAGGCCAAGGAGATGTGTGGGGGGAAAGGGGCTATGAGAGGCCATGTGGGGTGGGTAGAGGGGCATGGGTTGGCATGAAGGGCCAAGGGGATGGATGGGGCATGAGGTGGCATAGAGTTGGCATGGATAGGGCATGGGGACTCTCGGGGGGGAGGTGAGGGGTGAAGGCTGGAGGGTTGTTTTAGTTTTATTCTCTTTTAGTCAGCATGGTTTTGTGAAAGGAAAATCATGTTTAACCAATTTATTGGAGTTTTTTGAAGGAGTCGCATGTGCAATGGATGAAGGGGAGCCTGTAAATGTACTGTACTTGGATTTCCAGAAGGCATTTGATAAGGTGCCACCTCAAAGATTATTACAGAAAATAAAAGTGCATGATGTAGGGGGTAACATATTAGCCTGGATTGAAGATTGTCTGGCTGGCAGAAAGCAGAGAGTATGCATAAATGGGTCTTTTTCAGATTGGCAGGATGTGATGAGTGGAGTCCCACAGGGGTCTGTACTGGGGCCTCAACTTTTTACAATTTACATCAGTGACTTAGATGAGGGGAGTGAAGACATGGTAGCTAAATTTGCAGATGACACAAAGATAGGTAGGAAAGTATGTTGTAAAGAGGACATGAGGAGGTTGCAGATGGATATAGATAGGTTAAGTGAGTGGGAAAAGATCTGGCAAATGGAGTTTAATGTGGGAAAATGTGAAGTTGTTCATTTTGGCAGGAAGAACAAAAAAGCAGAGCATTACTTAAATGGAGAACGGCTGCATAATTCTGAGGTGCAGAGGGATCTAGGTGTTCTAGTACGAGTCACAAAAAGTCAGTATGCAGGTACAGCGAGTAATTAAGAAGGCTAATGGATGCTATCCTTTATTACAAGAAGGATTGAACATAAAAGTAAGGATGTTATGTTTCAGTTATACAGGGCATTGGTGAGGTCACACCTCGAATACTGTGTGCAGTTTTGGTCTCCTTATTTAAGGAAGGATGTAAATGCATTGGAGGTGGTTCAGAGGAGGTTTACTAGATAGATACCTGGAATGGTGAGTTGTCTTATGAGGAAAGGTTGGACAGACTGGGCTTGTTTCCACTGGAGTTTAGAAGAGTGAGGGGTGACTTGATTGAAGTATACAAGATCCTGAACGGCCTTGACAAGGTGGATGTTGAAAGGATGTTTGCTCTTTTGGGTGAGTCCAGAACTAGGGGACACTGTTTTAAAATTAGGGTTGCCCTTTTAGGACAGAGATGTGGAGAAATTTTTTCCTCTCAGAGGGTTATGCGAGTTTGGAATTTTCTGCCTCAGGAGGCGGTGGAGGTGGGGGTCATTGAATATTTTTAAGGCAGAGGCAGATAGATTCTTGTTAGGCAAGGGAATCAAAGGTTATCGGGGGTAGATGGGAATTTGGAAATCGAAACACAAGAAGATCAGCCATGATCTTATTGATTGGCGGAGCAGGCTCGAGGGGCCGAATGGTCTACTCCTGTTCCTATTTCTTATGTGTTTATGTTCTTTATTAAATTTAAGTCAACACAGTGTAGGAGCACAGAGGCAGGCCTTCTCCCCTCCTCTGTACCTGGCAGACTCTGCAATCAGTCCGTCAGCGGTGGGCCTGACTTCCAATCCAACCCACAACCCCCCCGCTCCACCACCCCCAGAACGAAAATCTGATTTGTGGGCAGTGATTTTTAAAGGTTGGGTTTGGAGAGATGGAAATCCTCCCGTCACTGCGCACTCGACTCAGGAGCAAAAATCTGGGCCTATGCCTGTTGAATGCAACACTTGGGCCGCAAACTGGATGATGTCATATCAGCACCAAAGTTTCGAACATCTGCGACTAAAAATTAGAATGTTATTCCTTATGGCATTTATCCATATGCTATTGGACAGATTAACACAATTACATAGTGCAGCATTTTCCCCCTGTTGGCGGGGGAGGGGTTGTGTGGGGGTGGGCGTGAATCCGATCGGTGCCCCCAATCGGGGACGCGCTGCCATTTTATGTGGGCAGGGCCAATTAAGGCCCACCCAGTGTGACGCTCGCCCGGAAGCGCTGAGCGCTCCCTGTGCGGGCATGGGGGGGGAGGGGAAATTCCCTGAGTGGTTCCTCGCGCCCTTACGCTCATGCGCACGAGTTTAAGGTTTTAAATTTTAAATAAAGGGAAACAAAAATTTTTAAAGCATGTCCCTTCATGTGACAGCGTTACATGAGCTGGGACATGTCAATGAATTTTTAAAATAATTTTTACTGGATCTTAAAATACTTCATGAACCCTCATCCCGCCCGTGGACGAGGTTTCATGAAAAATGCGAAGGCCGCCTGGGCTCTTCACCTGCCCCCCCGCCGACCTTAGGGTTGGACGGACAGCTCATTAAATAGAGTTAATGACTTTTTAAATGCCTTAATAGGCCTTTGACAGTTTGGCGGGCGCGCAGCCGAGTCTGATGCACGCCCGCCAAACTGACAATCTAAATGATGTGCGTTAGCGTCAGGACGCACGCCCGCCATCACCGCACGTCATTTTACACATCAGCAAGTGGGCCCCGCCCCTCCGCTCGCCGACATGAAAATGCCGCCCATAGTTATACTTTGATTTCTGAACTCATAATTTCAAAACAATATCAGAACTTCAACTTTTCAGTTCTGCTTTGTGGCACGGAGAGAAATAGTTCTCAAGATCTCGTTTATCAAGCTGCTTACGAAACCAGTAAAATAAAGGAAGGTTCATAGAGCAGAACTTCTTCAAGGTAGGCATTCCTTGAAGAGAAGAGGAGGCTCATTTCTTTCACTGGGAAAAGAGCATTTATGTCACAGTCAGAAATTCAGTCACTTCTAAATCGGGTAAATTATAGCGCAAGATTAACAAGACGGATAATATGCAATAGTAAAGCACGTTTAATCATTAAAGTGTTATGTTATGGAATATTTATTTGTATAGAAATAAGAATCAGGGCAATTGCCTTTAAACTGTGTGTAGCAATTGAGTGAAGGCTGCCCTCATTTTGACTTCCATGAACGTCATCTGCTAATTATGAATTATGGTATCTTTACATACAGTACAGTGCAACATCAGTTTAATCGTTGTGAAATCTGTTTGTTAATGCGCTCATAACTGCACAGCAAAATGTCAGGTCCTAACAAATGTAAAGATAAGTGAATGTATGACAAAAACCAAAGTGAGCATGGATGCTGTGAGGTTAATTAATGTTGTGTTTCAATCAGAATTAATAATTTTGCAGCTCAAATAAACCTGTCTTATTCATTGGGCAGTCTTTAATGAGTCTCGCGATTACTGAGGAAGTAAAAGTCATTCTAATTTACTTGTGGAGAGTTATGCACTGTTGTCTACATAATTATGTTGTAGCTAATAAAACACTGGTTTAAGATGTATATTTAACTGTGTTACATTATCATGGTAAACAAAAGCATTGCCTTATTTTTAGATGGATCCTGGAATACTATCAAAGGGCAATAGCATCTTGTAAAAATGTCTTATAATACCAACTGTCCTACAGCATCAAATTGCAGGTAACAGCCCGTTGAAGGCTGTGCAGCCTGTTAAAAATAATTGTCATTGCTCTTTGTCGAGCAACTTTAAGGATGCAATTCAAATTGCATCCTGAAAATGTCTGAAACATTTCAGTGAAAATAATGGACAGGTCAATGAAGGCCATCTGATTATGTACTCTCAGTGTGAACAAGACAGCTGCAAGATTAAAAAAAGCTTGGAAATTATTGTGAACAATTCTGACATATAATGCCTAATGGGCTTGAATCAAACGCAATGAGGTGTTCTACCAAAAATAATTAGATTTTATTGTGCTGGTATGGTAATGGATAACTGTTAATGTGAATAATATTGATGCTTTCCTAATATGGGAAAATTATATTTGTCATGATAATGAAGGAAAAACACCTAATTGCGTTTGTAAATATTGGACTTTAAAAATAAGGCCTGAGTTTTTAAAAATGCACACAAGCTACTGGCTGGATTGTTGCAGGGTGACAATGAAGTATTCAATGAACGGCATGACACTAGGAAGTTCTGAGGAACAAAGAGGCCTTGGCGTGTGTGCCCATAGATCTCTGAAGGCGGAGGGGCATGTTAGTGGGGTGGTGAAAAAGGCATATGGGACACTTGCCTTTATCAATCAAGGCATAGATTACAAAAGTAGGGCGGTCATGTTGAAGTTGTATAGAACCTTAGTGAGGCCACAGCTGGAGTACTGTGTGCAGTTCTGGTCGCCACATTATAGGAAGGATGTGATTGCACTGGAGGGGGTGCAGAGGAGATTCACCAGGATGTTGCCTGGGATGAAACATTTAAGTTATGAAGAGAGGTTGGATAGACTTGGGTTGTTTTCGTTGGAGCAGAGAAGACTGAGGGACGACCTGATCAAGGTGTACAAGATTATGAGGGGCATGGACAGGGTGGATAGGGAGCAGCTGTTCCCCTTAGTTGAAGGGTCAGTCACAAGGGGACATAAGTTCAAGGTGAGGGGCAGGAGGTTTAGGGGGGATGTGAGGGAAAACTTTTTTACCCAGAGGGTGGTGACGGTCTGGAATGTGCTGCCTGGGAGGGTGGTGGAGGCGGGTTGCCTCACATTCTTTAAAAAGTACCTGGATGAGCACTTGGCACGTCATAACATTCAAGGCTATGGGCCAAGTGCTGGTAAATGCGGTTAGGCAGGTAGGTCAGGTGATTCTCATACGTTGGTGCAGACTCGATGGGCTGAAGGGCCTCTTCTGCACTGTGTGATTCTGTGATTCTGTGACTCCCTATGAGGTAATAGAACCCCACCCTGTTGCCAGACAAGGTACTTCTAAAGACATCGCGAAACTAATTGCTCCTTCCGGTAGAGACAGTGGAATATGATGGGAGATGAACATCATCTCATCAAGAAATCCTGTGAGCAATGCCCAGACAGATTTGTGAATTCACTTCCCACCTGGAATATACAAAGAAGGGGTTAAAAGTGAGCTGAAAAGCTGCCCCGGTGTCTGTCTGTTGGTGGGTGTTCTGAAAGGAAGCAAGTACTGGAAGTTTGATTCAGAAGTAACAGCCACACATGGTACCCCTGCAAATTGCCATTTTGCAAGTATCCCGATCTCTCCCCCTCTCCACCGAATTGAACACTACCGGAACCTCGAAGCTGGTTATTCATCTACCAGAGTCAACTCTACTGAAGTCTCGAATCACAATGGCCGCAACACTCAATCACCTACTCACCACGAGTCAAGGACTATTCCATATACCTTTTTTTATACACATATATATTCACTTACTTCAAGCTAAATTCTTACTTTTAACCTGTATGACCGTATATGGGTGTGTTTTACCCTTTCTTGCCTTTAGTAGTTAATAAACTTACTCTTACCTTTAACTCAAGAAAGTCTGATCAAATTGGCTCCTTCAAAACCGGAATGATTGGTTCTGGGAAAAAGGTATCCGTGAAAGGGATCCTTTTCAGATTATGTCTTGTCGCGGCCAGAGTTGCGGGGGGGTGCTGAAGAGAGACAGGGAGCCAGTTCATCCCTCCTCACCTGGGGCATAACAATTTGGAGGTGTCCCAGCCAGATGGTGACAAATTGAGGGATCTCGCCTGGATCAACAACTTTGGGGAGGCTCACCTGGGGGTAGGTCAGAACAAATCTCAGACTAACTTTGTTTTTAACATTGTTGTTCTCATTCCAGAATATGGCTTAACAAATCAATCCACCAAAAATGTTGGAAAACCTGTATTTGCTGCACATCTATGAAGAATAACAAGTATCTAATCATTTTTTTCTTCACTTATTATACCTTTGTTTTTACTTCCTTTCCGTCCCGGCTGTGTCCTGCACCGTAGATCTTCGTTCTTCATCTTCATTTCTCAATGAAAAAGACCATTGGGATTTAAATCTAGGTTCCCACAATGGCAGTATTCCCTGTTTGACTTGTGCTGGGTCAACCTGAATGGTGCATCACGGTTGAATGGGTGGCAGTCTTTGGGGTGATAGCAAAACAGGGTCTGTGACTGCATTCAACAAATTGTTGATCCCAATAAGTTACATTTCCCTTGGCACTGTATTGACAATCGTTAACAAATTGCATCAGCATTTCCTTCCAAAGAGAGGCCTATCATCCTGTGAGCCTAGCTGGCTTGTAAATTTAACTGGAAGACATCTACTCAATACATTGTTTCCTCACAAAGCTGTGCACGTTGCCTTAACATCAGTTTAAACCTTTAACACAAAATCTTCCTGCAGCAGTACAATCTTTTCTTCAGACAAGAAACCCAATACTGATTCTTTTTTAAGTGAATTGGACGCAATTCATTGACTTTGAACTAAGTAAGAGGTTATTCTGATTTTTCTTATTTGGGACCACTTTTAAAAAGCTAAACCACTGATTTTAGTACTTTGTAAAGGCCAATGAATGTACATTATTAAAATGTTATTGCTCTAACTATGCTCCACACGGTAAAATTAAAGAGGTAGTATCATGTGCTTTGTTAAATGGATTAAGTTCTGGCAGGAAGAGGAACAAGGCAGTGTTAACGAGGCTCACAGGCAGCTTTTTGCTTTCAAATGTGCTGAGTTCAGATGAGAGACAAAACACTGCCTGAAATTTCACACGCTTCTCTGCTTTAATTAATCTTGGACGGTCCTAGATCAAGTGAAGCACAGAAATTCATGACTTATTTTAATTTAAGTTGATGCATTTTTTTTTTAAGTGAAAAATGATCAGCGCCTAGGCATGACTGCCATTGCTGTCTCTGCCACATTTTCCTCATTACATGTTCTTGTCCAACTTACAGTCAGAAATTCATGCATCCAAAACTGTAAACAATTTGATAAAATGTAATGCACCCAATTGTTGTTTGCAGTAATGTTTTTTGAGCTTCCACTGGATAAAAAGCTGTTGCAAATCTGCATATGGGAGTAAAACTTTATTTTACTGTTGCCATTAAGAGTGTTTTGTAAGCATTTATCTTTCTAGGCATTTAAATTATTGCAGCATCCCATGCATTAGTCATATCATGGGAGATGGTAATGATGCTGTAAATCATATTTAAAAGCTAACTTTCAGTGTTCTGAATACTTACATTTACCATTGTCAAAATATATCAAAGCACAATTATAAGTATGCTTATGCCTAAAGTTGTATCGTGATGTGTGGTTTATAACTATATTTACACTATCAATTATGCATCAGCAATGTAGAAAAAAGGGATTAAAATTGAACTAAGTTGTTTGAAACATTTAGCAACCCTTGCATGAAATGTCAGCAATTGCAATTGGGGTTAGGATATTTAAAAAGTAAAAAAATATCCTGTCCGCATAATTTTTTTTAATCAAAATATGTAATCACCTACAGGATCAAAGTTCAACAGTTGCAAGTGTCGCTATAATTCATTCAGCATCTGACCTCTGGTGGGAAAGAGAAGCATTAGGTTTCCAGGCACTCATTAAATTTTAGATTTGTGACACAGGGCCACTAGATTTATAGGACAAAAAATTGATTGGGAAATAAATCACGCCACACATGGACAACTTAAACAACTCAGTTAGCAAAAAGCTTGGCACTGCACAGTGTCATTACCATCTCTGCATTTAGTATTATGCTGAAGCCAACTTCTGTGGCCAAAATCCAATAAATTTTTATATATTTTGTACGACTGCAGATGCTGGAAATATTTGTAATTTCTTAGGGAGATCGATTTTTGACAGAATAAATCAATGTTGAGGTAAGTAATCCTTCAGGACCTTCCAACACCTTTCAAAACCCCTACATCAAAACGTACAACCAACCTAAGGAACACAGCCCCCCCATTCGAATTTCCTCAATTACTTAATTTCATTACATAGAGAGAGTTAAATCGATAAGTAGAACATATCAAAAGGAGACTTGACAAGTAATAAAAGAGCAGGCTTAATTAAAATGAATAAGCAATCTTAAAAATAAACAAGCCCTGACACAAATTATCGTTCAAGGGCCTAGGTACAGTTTAGTTTGGTTTGCAGCAAAATAGCATCAGGCATTTTGGATCCATTTTACACAGCAAATCAGATTAGTGCATTTCCACACTGATCTGTCAACATGGTTTCTATTTTGTAAGACAATCCCTCTGGGTCTGAGTGCTTCGATTGTCTTAATACATTGCCTGCTTTAGAACTGCAATAATCACATTTGAAAATGCTTAGGATACAACACGGACATTTGGCTTACATCTATTCTTTGATAGATATATTCCGGTTTAATTTCTACAGTTATCATTCTTATGTCGTTGCGAATCATAATCCCAATGTTCCTAATTTAGCATAACAACACTTTAAATCATGGTGTCACATTCCTTGCCTTATCAGCTCTTGTTATTGGCTCACACTCATCCTTACAGGCCTGGGGAGTTGGAAGACAAGAAGCCAGTACGGAAAAAAAAAATGTTGATTTCATTAATGGAGCTCTCTTGTTCCTCTAGGGCTTAAAGAGTCAATTTGGAGTATTTTCACAGTCATTAATTTAATCATCTACACGAAAAAAAAGAAAGGCTTGCATTTATAAGAACATCTATTAGATAAGGAAACTGCTGAGCTATCGATGGGCGGGAGCTTATTATGGATTAATGAAGGCCGACAGTCTGAAACAACTTTATCAGGAAAGTAAGTGTTTTGTTTCATTCTTTAACTTTAACTGAACTTTTTATTAGCCTGAGGTACCATCGCAGCAATAGTGAAGCAGAAAGGAAATAATAAGCGAGGCACTGATGCCCAAACTCTCACCACATTTTGGCACACTTTTATAACACATGACCACCCCCTCATCTGTCTGGGCCCACCCCCCTCAACAGCCTGGGACCACCCCCCTCAACAGCCAGGGACCACCCCCTCAACAGCCTGGGACCACCCCCTCAACAGCCTGGGACCACCCCCCTCAACAGCCTGGGACCACCCCCCTCAACAGCCTGGGACCACCCTCTCAACAGTCTGGGCCCACTCACGTCAACAGTCTGGGACAAACCACCTCAACAGCCTGGGACCACTCCCCTCAACAGCCTGGGCCCACCCCCCTCAACAGCCTGGGCCCACCCCCCTCAACAGCCTGGGCCCACCCCCCTCAAGGTGAGTGACAAACATCAGGCTCCATTGGGCTGTTAGCAGTTGGGTAAATGCGGTGGTGCAGATGCGAGGATGGACATCCCACCACATGGAACAAATGGCTATCGCTCTGTCAGGAGATGCAAGCCTGGCATTGCTGACCGGCACAGTTTTGCTCCAAAGTGGGCCAATGCCACACGTATGCCAATGTCCACAGAAGCTGCAGCAACCGAGCTAAGCGATTAGGCCTGTGTTTGCTCTAACCTGACCTCTGACATCATTCTCCTGTGTCTCCACAGGAGAAGAGAGCCCAGAATACACGGCAGAGGGCACGAACCAACGGCTGTTCACAATCCTGATCCCGATGGAGGAGGAGGCCCGAGAGCTGGTGGGATAGCAAGGCGGCCGCTCCATTGCAGACAGAGAGGCTGGAGTATAATCCGATGAGGGTGAGTTGCCTTGCCATCCCCTAATGCTTCCCCCAGCAAGAGAGGGAATGCAATATTGGGCTAGATGGCATTGGGTTGACGCTGGATGGGATGTCACTGGGTGCACAGGGAGCTGAGTCGGAGCTCTGCTTGTCATTTGGAAACGAGCAATTAATGGTCATTTAACATTGTTGAGGAGACAATTGACAACGATCTTACATGCCCCTGAGAATTTTCCCAGCAGTGCAAAGCCACACAGGGAGCTGGACCCTGGCAGCATTGAAAGGGCAGCAACGGGCAGGCAGCTGTTGGGGTCTGTGACACTCGGCAGACAATCACTGAGGTGTTTTGATTTAATAGCACAGAAGGAGAAGGGCAACCTTTTGTCTTGGTTTGAGGGCCCCCCCCATGAGCAGTTACTCCAGGCATGGGGCTTATTGGAAAGAGGCCCAATCGTGGGGAAGGACTGAGTGGCCTTTCTGCAGCACAGGAAGAGTGAAGCATTACATGAGCATGAAGGACACTTGTGCCTTCCAAGTAGCAGAGACGTTTGAGCTGCAGCAGAATCTGTGGGCCCTTGTCTGGAGGGTAGCATGGGCTGATCATCCTGTTTTCTCACACAGGTCACTCGCAGGAGCAGAGAGGCACTATCTCTTTGGGACACCTTCGAGGAGGAGGTCGGGACCACAGAGCAAGCGGCGTCATATCTTTGACCACACCCTCACCCCACCCCTGCACTCATCCTCCATGAGCTCAGATGCTGTCACCTTAGTGGGTGTGGTGCTCAGGCATAGTTTTGGGGTCACAACCGATTCATGACTACACTCACACCTGAGCAGCTGTTGGAGGCTGTGACAGTCGAAACAATTGACATTCAGGGGACTGTGGGAGGCCAGGCCCATACTGAGCCCCAGGCTGATGACGTGCCCCTGCAATTGTCCTTGAGGCAGAGTTTAGCATGGGCTGCATGAACTCTCATGGAGAGCCAGCTCCAGCAGGTCCAGCCAGTGAAGATGCATGCAGACCTGCATGCCATCACCTTGTTCCTGAGCTCAAGAGGGCAGTGCCAAGGCAAGAGGGGGACAAGGCACCTGGAGTCTCTGCCAGGCCCTTCTCAAGTCTGAAAGGAGGTACGCATGTGCCTTACAAAGGGGGAGTAGATGTTGACCTCTGCATCTGGAGGTCTCCTCTCAGTGTGACCTTAGACCATAAGACCATAAGACCTAGGAGCAGAAATTAGGCCATTCGGCCCATCGAGTCTGCTCCGCCATTCAATCATGGCTGATAAGTTTCTCAACTCCATTCTCCTGCCTTCTCCCCGTAACCTTTGATCCCCTTACCAATCAAGGACCTATCTATCTCGGTGGACAACACCTTGGTGTTGACACCAGTACCTCAGGCAGCCACAATGATAAAGATGGCTCCTGCACCTGTGCTGGGGCCCACCAGGCCTCAGGCAGCTAGAGGATGTCCATTGGGCAGCAAGGTGAGCATCCTGCCCCTACTGCAACTGGCAGTGCAGGGGGAATACCGTGTGGGAGCACCTGTAAGAAAGTTAATACATTTCTCCAGATGCACTTTATCCAGGTGCTTCTCAAAATAAAGATTATCCACCCGTGTGCAACTGTTAGTGTAATAAATGTAAAACCTCCCTTTTTACCGTATCAAGGCAGTGTTCATAGCTATTGGCAGTGTAAGAGTGAGATGTGTCAACCCAGGTCTGGCATGGGTTGACCTTGATGTGGGTGCTCATCATTTGCAGGAACAACAGCTGCTAGTGAACGAGGAGGCCTGGGCTTCTAGCAGAGGTGAAAGGCCTCTGTGTGCCTGTGGTGTGTATCTTTATTTGTCTGGATGGTTGAGGTGGTAAGGGTCAGGAGAAACGAGTGAGGATAAGCGTTATCGTGGCCTCTCTTGCTCTGAAATCCTGGTGCCCTCCAAGAGGCTCCCCCACGTCTGTCAGGATGGCACGGCTTCCCTTCGGCTTCTTCATCCTCCTCCTTGTTGGACGATGCCTTGCACTGCGCAATGTTTTCAGCCAGGGCCTCTACCCTCTGCAGTGCAGGTTGAGTGAAGTGTAGCAGACCACCACTATCCAGGAGACCCTCACCGGGGCACATTGAAGAGCATCATCTGATCAATCCAGGCACCTGAATCTCATTTTGAGGTGACCAGTGATCTGCCCGATGGTGGCTCCGGCCACACCATGATTCGCATTAAAGCGTTCCTCTGCCTCAGGTCTAGGGTTCCTCACTGGTGTGAACAGCCATCTCTTCAATGGATAAACCTTATTGGCAAATATCCATCCTTGCAGGTGTGTAGTGATGGGGGTGGGGGGGATGTGGTGGTAAAAAAGGCTGTGGCACCATGGAATGCTGAAGAATTTAAGCAATGTGATTCCTCCCAGGGTAAGGAGCACACAACTACAGGATCTAGTGACAGTGGTCGCCGACGAGTTGGGTGCTGAAGGCGTGAAATGTGGGCCCCTGGAATGAGCCTGAAGCGTAGAAATTCAGGGTCACAGTGGCTTTAAGAGCTCCTGGCATCGGATGCCAACCCATGCAATCAGAGCTCACCTCCTCTGCCATCATGGCACACACATCGGTTACAGCCTCTTGAAACAGGTGCAATCTTCAATTGCACAGCCAACCTGACATCTAGAGGTGGCTCATCCATTGTTTGTCGACCCTGACCACTCGTCTCCGAGGCAGTCTTTGTACCCAGTCCCTTCTGCGGTCTTCCCAACATGTGGATGCCCCTGCAGGTGGCCAGCAGGAAGCTGATAGCCCATTTCCACCTGCCCTCCCCTCCCTCCCCCCTCTCAGGTTCTCGTCCCTGGAAGAAATGCACAATCCCCATGTCACCTGGGAAATGGTGCTTTAAGGGGGTCACTCTCCTCGTTGCTGCAAAAAGGCCACTCAGTCTTTCCCCACGTTTAGGCCCCTTTCCAATAAGCCCCATGCCTGGAGTAACTGCTCATGGGGGGGGCCTCAAACCAAGACAAAAGGTTGCCCTTCTCCTTCTGTGCTATTAAATCAAAACACCTCGGTGAATGTCTGCCGAGTGTGACAGACCCCAACAGCTGCCTGCCCGTTGCTGCCCTTTCAATGCTGCCAGAGTCCAGCTCCCTGTGTGGCTTTGCACTGTTGGGAAAACTCTCAGGGGCATGTAAGATCATTGTCAATTGTCCCCTCAACAATGTTAAATGACCATTAATTGCTCGTTTCTAAATGGCAAGCAGAGCTCCGAATCAGCTCCCTGTGCACCCCAGTGACATCCCATCCAGCGTCAACCCAATGCCATCTAGCCCAATATTGCATTCCACCCCAGCTCCATAACTGTCCAATTTAAAGAGGTAAAATCCTAGCCACGGAGTTCAAAGGTCAGCACAGGATCAGAAAAGCTCATTTTTTTTCTTTACCGGGGATGTGAGCATCACTCACAAGGCCAGCATTTGTTGCCCATCCCTAATTGTTCTTGGTGGCGGTGGGCGGCTTCCTTGAGCTGCTGCAGTTCTTCTGGTGTAGGTCCACCCACCGTACTGTTTGGAAGGGAGTTCCAGGATTTTGATCCAGCGACAGTGAAGGAACGTTGATATAGTTCCAGCTGTGTGACTTGGAAAGGAACGTGCAGGTGGTGGTGTTCCCATGTATCTGCTGCCCTTGTCCTTCTAGGTGGGTGAGGTCGCAGATTTGGAAGCTGCTGTCAAAGAAGCATTGGTGAGTTCCTGCAGTGAATCTTATAGATGGTAAACACTGCTGCCACTATGCATCACTGGTGGAGGGGGTGAATGTTTAAGGTGGTAGATGGGGTGCCAATCAAGTGGGCTGCTTTGTCAAGCTTCTTGAGTGTTGTTGGAGCTGCACTCATCCAGACAAATGGAGAGTATTCCATTACACTCCTGACTTGTGCCTTGTAGATGGTGGACAGGCTTTGAGGAGTCAGGAAGTGAGTTACTCGCTGCAGGGTTCCTAACCTTTGACCTGCTCTTGTAGCCACAGTACTTACATGGCTGGTCCAGTTAATTTTCTGGTCAATGGTAACCCCCGGGATGTTGGTAGTGTGGGATTTAATGATGGTAACGCCATTGAATGTCAGGGGGCACTGGTTAGATTCTCTCCTGTTGGAGATGGTCATTTCCTGGCACTTGTCTGGTACGAATGTTACTTACCATTTATCAGCCCAAACCTGAATGTTGTCCAGACCTTGCTGCAAATGGACACAGACTGCTTCAGTATCTGAGGAGTCACAAATTGTACTGCACACTGTTCAATCATTAGCAAACATCCACATTTCAGCCTTTATGATGGAACGATGGTCATTGATGAAGCTGCTGAAGGTGGTTGGGCCTCAGACACGAGCCTGAGGAACTCCTGCAGTGATGTCCTGGGGCTTAGATAATTGGCCCCCAACAGCCACCGCCATTTTCCTTTGTGCTAAGTATGACTCCAATCTATGGGCAGTTTTCCCCTCATTCCCAATGACCAATTTTGCTAGGGCTTGGGGATTTAAACTGATGATTGCAGTGTTCAGTTCCATTCATGGCTCCTCAGATAGTAAAACAGTCTGTGCCCCCATACAGCAGGACCTGAACAATATTCAGGCTTAAACTAATAAGCGGTAAGCGATATTCGTACCACACAATTGGCAAGAAATGATCATCTCTAACAAGGGAGGGTCTAACCCCCTCCCTTTAACATTCAATAACATTACCATTGTTGAATTCCCCCACCAACAACATACTGGAGGTCGCCATTGACCTAAATCAGGAAGACAGTGCCATAGTAGTAATGTCACTGGATGAGTAATCCAGAGGCCCAGGCTAATGCTCTGGGGACATGGGTTCAAATCCCGCCAGGTTAGGTGGTGGAATTTAAATTCCATTAATTAATACATCTGGAATATAAGGCTAGTCTCAGTAATGGTGACCATGAAACTATCATCAATTGTCATAAAAACCCATCTGGCTCACTAATGTCCTTGTGGGGAAAAATAGTCTGCCGACTCTACCTGGTCTGGCCTACATGTGAATCCAGACCCACAGTAATGTGGTGGACTCCCAGCTGCCCTCTGAAATGGCCTAGCAAACCACTCATTTCAAGGGAGATTAAGGATGTACAACAGATGCTGGCATTGCCAGTGATGCCCACAACCCTTGAAAGAATGAAAAAAGAAACTTAATTTGACTAGTCATATAATTATGTCAGATTCTGGGTATTCTGCAACATGTGATGATCAGAAAATGAAGGGAGAGGTAAGGAGGACCTTTTCAGTCAGAGGGTTATCCCCCAAAGCAGCGGGGATAACAGAATTCAGAACAGCTTTTGAAAGGAAACAGGATGAATATTTGACAAAAGCGTTTTAAAGGCTACGGGACAAGAGCAGTGAAGGGGTCAGTTGAAGAGCTATTTTAGAGCCTGCACAGGCACAAGGGCTGAATGGCCTCTTTTTGCGCTGTAAAATTCTGTGATAATCTATTAAACTTGACTTGGATAGAAAATGCTGCTCCTTTATCATGACTGGGTCAAAATTCTGGAACTCCCTTCCCAGCAGCACCGTGGGTGTACCTTCACCCCATACAGACTGCAGCAGCTTGAGAAGACAGCTCAACACCACCTTCTCAAGGGCAATTAGGGATGGGCAATGCCAGCAACGCCCACATCCCATGAATGAATAAAATAAAGCCCTCAAACTGAAATCTTAATGAAGGATTTATATTGTTTCAAACAAATGTGTTCAGGCTTCCAATAAATAGAGGACAAAAGATTTTCACACAAACACATCAGCTCATTTGTTATTGAAATCATATTGTGCAATTTCAGCCCACAAATGCCTAGTGGCGTGATTAAAACCATAATTTAAAGTCTAGGCTCTGCTGATGACCATGCACTGTCATAGTTAATGAGCTCATTAGAACCTCTTCATTAAATTTCTTTCCTGGTAACTCACCTCCGGCTATCTATTATTCTACCTCTAAATGTTACTGCCCTTTGAGACCTAGCGGAGAATGTAAGCAGGTCACTTTTCTAAATATGTTTTACAGAGGCAATCCTTGTTAACTTGTCTTGGTGTATGGTTTAATCAAGTTTCATCTCAGACAATAAAATAACTCTTTGCACCAGGAAAATTATATATTTGAGGGAAAGAAAAGGCAAGACCGTAAAATCAATCAGTGACTTTAATGGATTAGATCAGTGGCTAGACAACCATAAAGAGTCATTGAAACAGTTTAAAACTGCCAGATATTATATTCCCCTTGTCTCCCCAACCTCTGCATAAACCATTAAATATATCGAATAACAGCTGCTGTGTTGACTTTATATAAATAAACACTGAAGTCCAAACCCATTCTTTTTATTTTCTTTATTTTTCAGCCGCTGGTTTTCCAATGACATTGAAACATCAGCACATACAAATTAGGAGCAGGAGTTAGGCCACTCAGCCCCTCAAGCCTGCTCTGCCATTCAATAAGATCATGGCTGATCTGTCTGTAACCTCCCGCCTACCACCGATAACTTTTCACCCCCATGTTTATCAAGAATCTATCTACCTCTGCCTCAAAACTATTCAAAGCCTGATTCCACTGCCTTTTGAGGAAGGGAGTTCCAAAGATTCACTACCCTCTGAGAGGAAAATATTCTCCTCATCTCTGTCTTAAATGGTGACCCCTTATTTTCAAACTGTGACCCCCCACCCCCCCAGTTCTAGATTCTCCCACAAGAGGAAACATCCTCTCCACATCCACCCTGTCAAGACCCCTCAGGATTTAAAAAGTTTCAATAAAGTCACCTCTTATTCTTCTAAGCTCCAGTGGATACAAGCCTAGCCTGTCCAACCTTTCCTCATAAGACAGCCCACCCATTCCTGGTATTAATCTAATAAACCTGCTCTGAACTGCTTCTAATGCATTTACATCCTTCCTTAAATAAGGAGACCAATTCTGTACACAGTATTTTAGATGTGGTCTCACCAGTGCCCTGCAAAACTGAAACATAATCTCCCTACTTTTATATTCAAATCCCTTTGCAATAAATGATAACATTCTATTAGTTTTCCTAATTATTTGCTGTTCCTGCATACTAGCCTTTTGTGATTCATGCACTAGGACACCCAGATCCCTTTAAATCTCAGAGCTCTGCAATCTCTCACCATTTAGATACTATGCTTCTTTTTTATTCTTCCTGCCAAAATGGACAATTATACTCCATTTGCCACAATTTTTGCCTACTCACTTAACCTTTTCATGTCCCTTTGTAGCCACCTTATTTCCTTTTGTCAAGTTACTTTCCCACCTATATTTGTGTCATCATCAGATTTAGCAACCATACCTTTGGTCCCTTCATTCAAGTCATTTATATAAATTGTATAAAGTTGAGGCCCCAGCACTGATCCCTGCGGCACATCACTCGTTACATCCACCAACCAGAAAAAAGACCCATTTATGCCTACTCTCTGTTTCCTGTTAGCAAGTCAACCTTTTATCCATGCCAATCTGTTACCCCCTAAACCATGAGCTTTTATTTTCTGCAATAACCTTTGATGTGGCATCTTATCAAATGTCTTCTGGAAATCTAAGTATAGTACATCCACCAATTTCCCTTTATCCACAGTACAAGTGACTCCTTCAAAGAACTCCAATAAATTGGTTAAACATGATTTCCCTTTCACAAAACCATGTTGACTCTGCCTGATTGCCATGAATTTTTCTAAGTGTCCTGCCAAAACATCTTTAATAATAGCTTCTAATATTTTCTCTATGACAGATGCTATGCTAACTGGCCTGTAGTTTCCTGCTTTCTGTCTCCCTCCATTTTCTGAGTAAAGGAGTTATATTTGCTATTTTGCAATCTAATGGAACCTTCCCTGAATCTAGGGAATTTTGAAAAATTAAAACCAACACATCTACTACCTCACTAGCCACTTCCTATAAGACCCAAGGATGAAGTCCAATAGGACCTGAGGATTTGTCAGCCTGCAGCTCCAACAATTTGCCATGTACCACTTCCCTGGTGATTGTTATTTTCCTGATTCCCTCCCACCCTTCCAATTCCTGGGCCAGAATCTCCAGCTTGGCGAGTGGGGGTGGGGCCTGCTCGCCAACGCGTAAAATGACACCCGGCGATGTCAGGCGCGCATCCTTCCGATTTTCAGTACGGTGGGCGCGCACCGGATTCGGCTGCGCACCCGCTGAACTGTCAAAGGCCTATTAAGCCCATTTAAAAACTAATTAAACCACTTAACATAGCTGCCCGTCCAACCTTAAGGTTGGCGGGGGGGGCAGGCAAAGAGCCCAGGCAGCCTTCGCATTTTTCATGAAACCTCATCCATGGGCAGGATGAGGTTCCGTGAATGATTTATAAGTGAAATAAAGATTTTCATTAAAAAGCATAGACATGTCCCAGCTCATGTGACACTTTCCTAAACTAAAATTTTTGAAACTCGGACTGATCTCCGTGAGGCAGCTCTGTGCCTCAGGGATATTTCTGCGCTCAAGTGCAGGCCCTGACTCAGCCTGCACCCCCTCCCCCTCCCCCCCCCCCCCGCCCCCACCCGCACAGGGAGTGCTCAGCGCTTCCGGGTGCACATTACACCCGTGCCCGCCCATTTAAAATGGAAGCACACCGTCGATCGCGGGTGGCGATCAGCTGCGTGCCCGCCCGAGCCCACTCCCGCCCAACCCCCCCCCTCAACAGGGAGAAAATTCTCCCCTGATTTCTGGAATGTTACTTGTATCGCCTATAGTGAAAACCAACGCAAAATGCCTGTTCAATTCACCTGCCATCTCCTTATTTTCCATTATGGATTCCTCAGACTCACTTTCTTTAGAACTAATTGTTCATTTTGTTAACTCTTTTCTTACTTAAATATTTATAGAAACTCTTACTATCCATCTTTATATTTCTTGCTAACTTTCTCTCGTACTCTATCCTTTCCCTCCTTATTAATTTTTTGTCATTATTTGCTCTCCCTTATATTCTGTCCAATCTTCTGCCCTGCCACCCATCTTTACACAATTATATGCTTTTTCTATCAGTTTGATTCTGCCTTTAACTTTTTTAAATTAACCACCAATGGTGAGTCCTCCCCTTGAAACTTTTCGTTCTCATTGGAATGTATCTATTCTGTGTATTCTGAAGTATCCTTTTAAATGTCCGCCACTGCATCTCTATTGACCTATCCTTTAACCTCATTTGCCAGTTTTCACTTTCACTAACTCTGCTTTCATGCCTTCATAATTGTCCTTATTTAAGTTTAAAACACTAGTCTTGGACCCACTCTTCTCTCCCTGAAACTGAATGTAAAATCAGAAATCAGAATGGGCAGAATTTTCCGGCTAGCGTGCGGGTGGCGGAGCCCACACGCCAGCGCTTAAAATGTCGCGTGAGCGTCCTGATGTCAGCGTGCGGCATCGCGATATTTCGGTCGTAGGGCGTGCTATGCAGTGGCACGTGCACCCGCCATTAATTAAAGGCCTCGTAAAGGCCCTTAACTTGTCAATCATCGACGATTTTGAGGGGCCTGTGCAACCCTCAGCTCGGCACACGGGCCCAATGGGCAGGCGGGTAAGTGATTTTTTTACAAACCTCATCCAGTGACGGGATGAGGTTTGATAGCGGGTTTTAAAAACGTTTAATAAAGTCTTTGTTTATTTCATTAACATGCCCCATCTCGTGTGACATTTTCACATGAGGGGGACATGTTAATGAATTTTTCATTGTTCTGTTTTTTATATTTGCCAGCCTTTCAGCGATCTCCCTGAAGCAGCACTTAGCCTCAGGGAGATGTGCGCTCTTTTGCGTGCATACACGAAAGTGACAGTTGGGGAATCCCCCGCCGCACAGGAAGTGCATAGCGCTTCCCGTCAGGCGGCCCGCCCACTTAAAATGGCAGCGGGGCCTGTTTCGGCGGCGGCGATCAGCTGCCCGCCCGCCGCCGAGCCGGTGGGGCCCGCCCACCCATCAAGGGCAAAATTCTGCCCAATGGAAACCAGCCTACAAACAGGGCATTCAAGGTGAAAAGTTGGGCTCCTGTTTTTTTGGGCACTATGAATGCCCTCAGAGCTCCAAGATGTCATCCACCGCACATGCACACATGTCTGGGGTGAATCACGGCAGACACCGTATTGACACAGGTGTTAGCGCATGTGCAGTAAGCAGCCATCAAGTGTATGCAGAGCAAACTGATCATTATGTCAGTCAGTGTGCTATGTTGATTTGATGCGGTGCTATTTTCCAGCCAATGCCCTCTCTTAACCCTGCACAGCTGAACAGTTCAACAGCTGAAAAGGACCCTCCCACCAGCACTATTTAAAAGGATCAATAAGACTCACAGGTTAGTTGCTGGTTGATTTCTTCTGGCCATTGCAGTAATTCTACAAGCACTCCTTTAATTGTTTCAATTTATATTTGTGTCATGAAGCTAACATTTTTTCATTATATTATTGTGATTTATTGTAAAGTACGTTGATGGGCGTGAGTGCAGAAGGTTCTGTCTGTGTGGTTTAATTGAATTAGAGGCAGATAGGCTGCAAGCTTGAAATTATCAAAAGAAGTTAGAGGTAAAAGGTATTTGAAACGCTAATGAGTAAACATAGACGAGGGCTTAACATTTAGGGTGTGAAGGAAATTTACATTTTTAGATATGTGAAGGGGTTGCTTAGATTTCAAACGGGTGATAGGGTGTTTACAGCTAACAAGATAAGCAAGATCAAGCAGTGTGTTTATTTTTCCCAAAGGTACTGACCATATTGGCAACATGAAAGGTTTTTATATTATGGGAAA
Organism: Cetorhinus maximus; assembly: GCF_964194155.1. NCBI lineage: Eukaryota > Metazoa > Chordata > Chondrichthyes > Lamniformes > Cetorhinidae > Cetorhinus > Cetorhinus maximus. The sequence goes on from NC_135887.1 coordinate 6,692,886, forward strand.
AGTAAATTTCCAAAGACATATAGCACAATTGAACTTACAGATTAAAGAGTGAGAAACATATATAAAGAGAATGGAAACTAAATTATAACATTTATTAACAAAATAAAAAATTTCAAGCGCATACATAAGATTACAGTTACTTAATACTATAACAAATCCCAAAATTCCTAATTAACTTGTCTCCCAACAACACACCCCTTTAAGGCAACAGCCCAAAATGGGTTTTAATTTTAAACAGCAAGCCAGCAAATTTACCACAGCACCCGTGGAAGGCTATGTTGTGGGGCCATGTAAGATCTAATCGACCGTGTAAAAGAGCCTTGGGGAAGCCTCCAGCCACTTTTGCAGAAATCTGCTATGTCCAGTACCCCAAAGGTGGAGGAAAGCCTTTGGAATTCCACTGTTGAGCAGGTGCTGTGGTAACCTTGCTGGCTTGCTACTTAAATTTAAAACCTATTTTGGATTGTTGCCTTAAAGGGGGTATGTAGTTGGGAGTCAGGTTAATTAGGAATTTTGGGATTTGAGATTTGTTATAGCATTAAGTAACTGTAATCTTATGCATGTGCTTGAAATCTTTTCATTTGTTAATAAATGTTTTAATTTAGTTTTTAAAATCTCTAAAGGTGTTAACGGACTCATTACTTCTGAATTCAGTGCTCACTTCTTCTCATAATAAGTACAAATTGCAAAACTATTGTAATAGTGTGGCCATGTTTCCCTTGTGGATTTGGTCCACCTGGCACACATCACCTGCCACATCATAACATTTGAATCACATCCTCAGCATAAAAAGTTCCAAAATGCTTCACAGGAGCATTAAAACCAAAATGTGACATGAACTATATAAGAGGCTGTTATGGCATGACAGATGATGCATGCCAGGTAGACTAAATCCAGAAGGGAAACTTGGTCACAATGGTTTTGCAATTTGTATTTATTACAAGAAGATGTGTGCACTGAATTCAAAAGTAATGAGTTCACTAAGGCCTTAAAGATTTTTACAAATTAAATGAAAATATTTATTAACAAAATCAGAGATTTAAAGCACATGCATAAGACTACAATTACTTACTATTATAGCAACTCCTAAAATTCCTAATTAACCTGACTCCCAGTTACATACCCCCTTTAAAGCAACAGTTCAAAATAGATTTTAGATTTAAAACAAAACCAGCAAGTTACCATAGTACTTACTTAACAGTGGAATTCCAAATGGCTTTCCCCAACTTCAGTTACTTTACACAGCAGATTTATGCACAAAAGGCTGGTAGCTTCTTGAAGGCTGTTTCACACATTCCTGTTAGATCTCTCACTCTCCATAGAACCATAGAACACTACAGCACAGAAAACAGGCCATTCGGCCCTTCTAGTCTGTGCCGAAATATTATTCCGCTAGTCCCATTGACCTGCACCTAGTCCATAACCCTCCAGACCTCTCCCATCCATGTATCTATCTAATTTATTCTTAAAACTTAGACTTAAAACTCTCCTTTATATATGTTTCTCTCTTTTTAATAGGTAAACCCTATCGTTCTATATGTCTTTGAAACTGTACCTTTCTCATAATATAAAAACTTTCATGTTGCCAATATTGTCAGTAACCTTTTGGAAAAATAAACACACTCCTTAGCCTTGCTTATCTGGCTAGCTGTAAACAGACTAACATCCCTTTAAATCCAACCAATCCTTTCATTTATCCAAAAATGCAAATTCCCTTCACACTTTACATGCTAAGCCAGCATCCATGTTTACTCATTAGCATTTCAAGTACATTTCTACACCTAGCTTCTTTTGACAATTCCAAACTTGCAATCTACCTGACTCCAAATGTAAGTAAATCAGACAGACTATACTCACACCCATAAATCTACTTTACAACAAACCAGAAAAATATAATGAACATTATTATACTTTCATAACAAGGTTATTAGGTCAGATGACCAAAAGCTTGGTCAAGGAGGTAGGTTTTAGGGAGTGTCTATGAGGTAGAGAGGCGGAGAGGTATAGGGAGGGAATTCCGGAGCTTAGGGCCTAAGCAGCTGAAGGCACGGCCATCGATGATGGAGCACTTAAAATTGCTGACATTCAAGAGGCCAGAATTAGATGAGCATGATATCTTGGAGGGCTGGAGGAAATTACAGAGACAAGAAGTGGTGAGGCCATGGAGGGTTTCAAATATAAGGTTGAGAATTTTAAAATCAAGATGTTGCTTGACCGGGAGTCAGTGTAGGTCGACGAGCACAGGGGTGATATGAGTCGGTATGAGTCCCCGGGGCAGCAGAGATTTGGATTATCTCAATTTTACAGATAGTATGTGGCAGATCAACCTGGAGTGCATTGGAATAGTCAAGTCCAGAGGAAGCAAAGCTGCAAAAGTCTACAGGGAGAGGCATGGCAGAGGCTGAGGGACTTTTTGCTGACCTCAAGACTTCTGCCCTCAATGTAGTAAAATAGGCAGTCTTTGTGCAGAATCCAGTATTTTAAGATGGCGCTATTTAAGTATTCAGTATAGTTTTGTTGAAAAGACTAAGGATAAGCTATTGTCATGAAAATATTTTAGAAAATATTTTTCTTTTGAAATAAAGGTTTAGTCTGCTGGTTTATCTTGATTGGATTAAAGCCAACTAGTCTGGGTGCTTTGATGGGTACTAGTTTTGATATGGAAGAGAGAAAGCGTGCATTTGCATTTTTTTGAATAGAGCATTCAAGAAGTGGAGTGAAAACTTGACGCCTATCTAGCAGATACCAAGCCATCTGTCTAAATTACTAATAAAATTGGTTCAATGAAAGGGGTTTCATTGTTAAAAGATGAAGTTCAAAGAGACTGGTGAGACAATGAGAATTTGAATTCAATCAGTGGTGGTAGGTATAACTTCAGCAGTTTTCGGGTGTGCAAGGCAGAGGCAATGTGAGATCAAAAGGCAGCTGCAAGCCTCCAACTGGCTCCACAGTGAAAAGAACTTCATTTTGAATTTGTAAGGTGCAAATGCTTTGCCTGGTGTTTGGTTAAGTCTATGAGTTGTTGTTGCCTTAATGGAAATTAGTTTGGGAAGTTGTTAAAAGTCATGATAGTAGTAATTTGTAGCCATGTGCACATATATTTCAACCTGTATAAATTAATAAAATGTTTCCTTTAGTTTAATGTAAAACCTCGAGAATTGATGGCCTGATTCCTGAATTTAGAGTCGCATCTCAAACATAACACTTAAAATTATAGGTTATGACAGTTGTTTAAAGTTTCCCTCTGAGAATTTTAAATAACTCCGCTTTACTAACTGCATCGGTTGTAACAGCTACCCTGATCATTTGTCCACATAAGCTTGGTGATAGTGGCTCTTCAAGTCTATTATTTCCTGAGTTACCCGTTTATATCACCGAGGCATCTGCCTCATTTGTCACGTTGGAACTCTGTGGTTGTTATTAAGATTGCTTTTAGATGTTTAAATCCCCAGCAGAACTATGCAGTTTGAAACCCTCGGCTGTTTGATTTCTGAGTTATTAGTTGTAATTTGCGTAGATTGGCCAGTGACAGAAGCAATTCTCGATTCAGGACGTCAGCATTAACGTGCTCATAAGGGAGATTAGGGATCCGGGGAGCATGAGACATCTGGAAATTTATCATGGTTTTGTTTGGGTTTTAACTTAAAATACCTAAGTCATCATTTCTAGTGTGAACAATAATATATCATAGTCAGTCCTGGGAAAACTTGGGCTATTAGGTCAATAATCTTGCTTTACAGAAGTTTTGATTGATGTACTTATATACTCCATTTCCACAGCGTAACCTCCATAAAGCAGATCATCACCGATTTGAATGGCACGAGATGCAGATGTGCAGCTCTGGGCACGTGTTCCCTGTTTTAAAATGTTTAAGTCCCCCCCCCCCCCACCCCAACCTTCTTCTGCCCCACCAGGGTCAGGGGTTGTTTTGCGAGGGCAAATGTCAAGGTCTTAATGTTAGCGTGTAGGTCATACTGGGTAAGGGCGATAGTGAATGCTTTAGGTTTTACAACACCTTTGCAGCTTTCATGGTCATTTGTTTTTCTTGGTAACAGCCTGCAAATTACCAGAAAATTGATTTTGATTTCCCAATATGTGGGTTGTTAGTCCAGTGTCATAAGTACTACACCATTGGAGCCTAACCTAGGATAAACAATTCAAAGAAATTAAACACTCGCAATTATTTCAGCAAGTTCACTATGTATGGAAAGTGTAGGAAATCGTCCATCTTAACACTGTTAGATTTGCTCTTTAATGAAGATGAGGGGATTTATGAACTGCATTGCTGGCAGTCATAGTCATTTTAAAGTTTAACCCCAATGTGTTAACCTTTTAGCATGCAAATCTATTGATTCGCTTCTTCACATAGCAGGGTTGGAGTTATAGAGACATTAAGGCACAGAAGGAGGCCATTCAGCCCATTGAGTCCATGTCACCTTTTTGTAGAACAATCCAGTCAGTCCCATTGTTCCACTCTGTCCCCGTAGCTCTGCAAGTTTATTTACTTCAAGTGCCCATCCAATTGCCTTTTGAAATCAATGATCATCTCCACCCACGTATTCAGAAAGCTCTAGGTTATTACCCGTGCTAAGTAAAAAAAAAAGTCCTTCCTCAAATTCTCCTTGCAAATTTTGCCCCAAAGCTTTTTTCTTTTGTCTTGTGGTACTTTTATGATCAGCTAATGGGAACAGCTTTTTTTTTGTCCACCTTGCCTAAACGGGTCATAATCTTGTACACCTCTATCAAATCTTCCCTCAATTTCCTTTGCCTAAAATCCCTGATCCCTATAACCATCCTGGTAAATCTTCTCTTCACCCTCTCAAGGATCCTTTTTAAAGAATGGTGACCAAAACTGGACACAATATTCTAGTTTTTGGCCTAACTAAAGCTTTACAAAGGTTCAGCATAAGTTCCCTGCTTTTATACTCAATTCCTCTATGAAGCCCAAGGCCCCATCTGCTTTGCTAACTACTCTCTCAATGTGTTCTGACACCTTCACGGATCAATGTACATGAGCTCCAAGGTCCCTCTGTCCCTGCTGTTTAGAACTGTGCCACTGACTCTATTTGCCTCTACCTATCCCTGCTTCCAAAGTGCATCACCTGCACACTTCTCTGTATTAAATTCCATCTGCCACTTGTCATTCAGCTTGTAGTCCTATTATAGTTGATTTGTATCGCCCTCACTGTTTGGTATAGCTCCAAGTTTGGTATCAGCAGCAAATTTTGAGTTTTATTCTGTATTCAAATAACCAATTTATTTATCTCAAAAAAAAACAGTGGACCTAGTGCTGACCCTTGGGGAACACCACTGTTTACCATCCTCCTATCTGAAAGATAACCATTCACCTCAGCTCACTGTTTTCTGTCCTTGAGCCATTGTCAGGAAGATATAATAATGTTATTGGAATTTATTGTAAAATAGTGGTATCTGTATCTATATGTATGTGTGTGTGTTTGTGTGTGCGTGTGTGTGTGTGTGTGTGAGAGAGAGAGGCTTAATTCGATTAAAGGCAGCTGGTCTGAAGGCCTTGATGGTAAACATGGGGGAAGTTTAGAATGTCAGGTGTAAAAGGACATTTGCATTTTTAAATAAACCAAACTAGATTGTTTACAAAAGAGGGAGTATAATGTGTCACCTAGCCAGGTGAAGTTCAGACAGTGTGTCTTTATTTTCCCCAAAGATTACTGGTAAAATTAGTACTCTGATACATTTTTATTATTAGGGAGGTAAAGTCCCAAGACATAGTGAAACAATGAGTATTTCCATTCAAAGGGGAAAATATGTATAAAGGAGCGAAGGCTGTGTGTAAGGGTAGGCATTTTAAGATCTAACTAGTGTGAAAAGCCTTCAGCATCTATGCCTCAAGCTGCTGTCTTCAAAGAACTGAAGTTAAGAAAACTCACTTTAAATTTGACTGATTCAGGGTGTCATGGTTCTTTACCTGGGTCTTTTAAAATCTATGTGCACACTGTTGCTTTAATGTAAGTGTAACTGGGTGTTTGATTAGGGGATTTAGAAGTTATCATAATAGTAATTTATAGATCTATGTATTTAAATTCATTTTTCTTATTAATAAATGTTTAACCTAGTTTTGTAAAAACCTATAAGACTTGGTGGTCTTATTACTACTGAATTCAAGGCATGCATCTCGAAATTTATACAAACTGCAAATCAAGTTGTGGCAGTTATTTCAAGTCTCCCTTTAGGATTTGAACAACTCAGCCTTTGCCTTCGGCTGTGCCATAACACCATTTTTTTCATCCAGGCTGACACTGACTCTCCTATTCCATGAACCTCAATTTTGTTACCCAACTTTTTATGGAGCACTTTGTCAAATACTTTCTTAAAATACATATAGACAACATCCGCCATCTTCTCTCATCAATCTTGTCTGTCACCTCATCAAAAAGATTCAGTTAGATTAGCCAAGCTTATTTAAAGTAACAGCTAGCATTCACTCACAGTGCATGACCATAATCCTGCCACTTACAGTTTCTTCTTCTCTAACACAGCAAGTTGTTTATTTTTTAGGTTCTTTTCAGTAGCTCCTTGTTGCCATCGGACACATTTGAATTTGAACATGCATGTTGTTTTCTTCAATCTTTCAGAGTTTCAGTACTCTGCACCAACATGAAGATTATTAATTATAACACCATGCTGCATTGTATAAAACTCCAAACCATCTTGTTTCTCTAATGATGATTAAAAGCCATAGCAACAGAAGAAGAATTTAATAAATGACTCACTAAAAGGAACACAGCCAAGGTCTACATTTTCTTCTTGATAATATTTGGGAGACTAGATTAGGTACACTAGCATCTAACAGGAAATAATGACTAAAATATTGACATTCTGTAACACTGGGATTAACAGCATTCTTAAACAATAATAATAGTATTAAAAAAAATTGTGGTATCTCCATTTGTGACAGTTTTGAATCGATGCCTGCAGGGGCCTAGGAAGGTGGACTCTGTCACTTCAGTTTTTATTAATGCATGTGTGTGGCTTATGTATGGCAACCAGAACATGCCTTGCCTTTAATTAATGGGAATATACACAGGTCCAAAGGATCGCAGTATGGAATGACAAATTAGCTGTACGCTTTTACCCAGTGATGTGCTTGCGTGTAAATACACTTTTTAAAAATTTCAATCCAAAACCCACAGCCACGTTTCAGTTCAGGTTATTTTTCTTTGTTACAGTATGTCGCAACAGGACTCACCCTTGAGATTCAATTGCAGTCATTGGATGTCAATCATGCAGGATGCCCAGGGTGTTTTTTAAAAATTAAATCGTCAGTCAGTTTCTTGACAGTCGGATGTCATCAGTCAATGCGGTACAACTGTTGAATTGCAACTCAGCGTGGGTTAATGCTGCAGTGCATGACTTTTGAGTCCTAGTCAGAGGAAGTGATTTTTAAAGTGTTACCTTACCATTAGATTTTGCACCTAAGTGCTGCATTGCAATGCTGCTCTGGCCTGACCTCAACTCTAAAAGATGCATTGCATTGGAAACAAGGCCTCAATGCTTTTGTTACCAAAAATGACAACCAAGGTTGCAAATGCCTTGCAACGAGCGGGTAATTAGTTTAGGAAGCGTTTGATCTGTTTTCAGTTGAGCACTGACTTTATCACAGCATTGAACAGATGCATTAGTGTTATGTAACATTGCTCGAATGGAATGTTTAATAAGTGTAGGAAAAAAAAGGTATTAGGCATTTTTTGCATTGTTCAGATAATGTCACCTGTGCCAGAATGAAGGGGGAAACAGTAAAGCAGCTGCTTTTATGATGCAGGATTCAGCAATCCACACCTTCTTCTCAATATTTTGGAGCTAACATTAGATATGCCAACTAAAATGTTTTAAAAAAAAAACATCATTGTCTCTCACCACAGGCACGACCAAAAGAAATGAATCCAATAAAAGAAGAACATTGTTCCTTCATTGTTGGGGCTTCAAAATCCTGTCTCTCTGCCTAACAGCTCTGTGGGCGTTCCTACACCACGTGGACCGCAGCGGTTCAAGGAGGCGGCTCACCACCACCTCAAGGGCGATTAAGGGTGGGCAATAAAATGCTGGCCCTGTCAGCGATGCCCACATCCCATGAATGAATAAAAAATTATTTCGTGTATCCAATTAGAACAGAAATATTTTTCCACAAAAGGCATAATTTTATTGCACAAGCAGGATTTTAACAACTAATCCCGTCCCCCCACCCCCCCCAAAAAAATCATTTTGTCCAAAAAGCAATTACAGTCTATATAAGAAAGCGTGTATTTTACCTAGTCAGTGTCTTATTGCCAAATATAGGGGAGCTTTGAGATAAAGACTAATTTTTATCCCTTTGAACTGGGCCAGTGAAAGGATGTGACCTTAACATATGCTTAAAACTGGTGTCAATTTTGAACAATCCAGAATATAAATGTTTCTATGAACTTAGTGCACAAGAGGTCGAAGTCTCTTTTGGTCACAGTGAATGGCTCAAATCACATAACTACATCAGCCTAAAAATGATTGCTGGATGATACTGGTAGCCAAATCATAACATGTTGCCCTGTCTGCTATTCTAGCATAGACATTAATGTATTTAATTTAAATAGACCTAGTGTTCTGCTGATATAGGTGATGGAGGAATGCTGCATAAATGCACAAGATATTTATCTGCTAATAGCATAACCTGTCAAAAAGTTGAATTTTGAAAATCATATTACAGGTTACTAACTATTGAAGTTGTCGAGAAATTTTTGGTGTGTGTGAATGTATGTGCTGATTGGGTTTGATTATTCATAGATTTTGGGCTTGAGGGATCCATGAGAAAACCAACCAAAAAGATGCTATAAATCCTGGTGTTTCTCCACGATGGCCCTTGTAGTGATAAAGAGGATGGATCCTAAGGAGCAGTTAGCACATATGCACATGATAAATGGAGAGGTGCACGCAATTCAGTTAGTTTGGAAAGGGTAAGATTCCTACAGCATGGTGAATCCTGTCCAAAAGAGTAATGTTACCAGCATTGAGACACACACTGTGTGTGGTCCTGAAATCTCCTGAACTTGCATCTTTCTACACTATTCCTCATTTATTTTCTAAAGTGCAGTTTTAGATATCGTTAGTGCTAATTGTAATGAAATTGATGCCGTTTCTAGTAAAATACTGACATTAGTCTACCACACAAAAAAACAAACCAGAAGTGCAACTGACTTACCGTGTAGTATCTGACAATCGGAACCTTGTGTATTGCACTCTAAAGAGAACGGAGGGATTAATTAGAAAACAATTGCAAAAGCAACAGCAGTATTTATTAACATGGTAACACAATGAAACTATTAACATATGATGAGAAAGGGATTTTAACTTTTAACCCAGGCACAGAAAAATCACTCAATTATTAGTTTAATTTTCAGCATGTAATGAGGGTTGAGATTCCAGTCTCAATTTCAAGACCCTTTTTTAACTGGGGTTTGTCAGTCGGACAAATAAGTGTGGTTATTTTACAATGGCCTCTGGAATGAAAAATATAATGGTTGGACTTTCCCACCATAACCTTTTTATAATACTGTAAAATGACCGCAACTCAGGAGGGAATCGAGGAGAAGGACTCTTGCACTCGACAGAAGGAAGAGCATCCAACGGAGGGCGCTGGTGAGAAGTGACTGAAGCATTCTGGGAGAAGTCACCGCAGCCACCGCGACTCAGGAGGGAATTGAGGAGGACCCACTGTCAAAGAACGGAATAGCCCCAAACATTACATTGCTGTAGTGTTTCCATCCCTCCCTCCTCCTCAAACCTAAAAAAAGAAGAGAGAGGATGAGGCAGTGCCTTCAGAAGTGCACCAGACCTGCGAGGGACACTCTTCTGAAAGTGGATTTTAAAGAAAAAGCAGCTGATTGGTGAGTAAATTGTGGGAGCAGACTTGGAGGGAGGAGCACTGGAGCGGTGAGTATAAATCTAGCTTACCTCGGGGATTCGCGGCCTTGTCTCCAGGATGCAGACTCGGAGGGAGGAGCTCCGGAGCGATAACCTCGGGGCTCAGAGTAACTGAAGCCAAAACTGAAAAAGTGACATCACAGGAAAGCTGTGACCAGATTGGTTGGTAGGAAATCTGCACCAAATTTGAAAAAAAAACACTGCAAGCGAATTAATAAATTAATTATCTAAGTTGAGATGGCTGGGCAGGTGATGTGCTGTAGCTGTGTGATGTGGGAGTTGGCAGATCCCATTGCGAGCCGCAGTGACCACATCTGCAGCAAGTGTTGGTTGCTGGAGGAACTCCGGCTCAGAATTGATGAGCTGGAGTCCGAGCTCTGGACGCTGCGGCACATCCGGGAGGTGGAGAGTTACCTGGAAGCTTTGTTTCAGGAGGCGGTCACACCCGGTAGATTAAGTAAGTCAAGTCCGGTCAGTGGTCAGGATCAGCAGGGTATGACTGCAAGTGATGCAGGTAGAGGGATCCTGTGTTCAGGAACAGAGGAGCCTCAGCTCTTGACCTTGTCCAACAGGTATGAGGTACTTGCTCCCTGTGTGGATGAGGAACAGGGCTGTAGGGAGGATGAGCCAGCTGACCACAGCACCATGGCACAGGAGGCCATTCAAGAGGGGGGAGCAAAAAGACAAGTGGTAGTTGTAGAGGATTCTATAATTAGGGGAATTGATAGCATCCTTTGTATGCAGGATCGAGAGTCCCGCATGGTATGATGCCTGCCCGGTGCCAGGGTGAGGGACATATCTGACCGGCTTGAAAGGATTTGGAGAGGGAGGGGAAGGATCCAGTTGTTGTGGTCCACATCGGGACAAATAACATAGGTAAGACTAGGAAAGAGGACCTGTTTGGGGATTATCAGGAACTAGGAACTAAATTAAAGAACAGGTCCTCAAGGGTTATAATCTCCGGATTACTACCCGAGCCACGTGCAAATTGGCATAGGGACGCGAGAATAAGGAAAGTAAATACGTGGCTAAAGGAGTGGTGCAGGAAAGAGGGGTTCCATTTCATGGGGCACTGGCATCAGTATTGGAACAGGAGGGATCTGTATCGTTGGGACGGTCTCCACCTGAACCGATCTGGGACCAATGTTCTAGCGAAAAGGGTAAATAGGGTGGTCAACAGGACTTTAAACTAGAAAGTGGGGGGGAAGGGAAGGGTAAAACTCCAAAGGAGAGCCCAGGAGAGGCTATTAAAGACTCCAGGACTAGGAATCTAACTTCAAGCACATCAGATAAAGGGACAACAATGAGAAAGGGGACGGGAAATACAGGACTGAAGGTGTTGTATCTGAATGCACGCAGTTTACAAAATAAGGTAAATGAACTTGTGGTGCAGATTGAAATTGGCAGGTATGATGTGGTGGGCATCACGGAGACATGGCTGCAAGGGGATCAGGACTGGGAGCTAAATATCCAAGGATATACATCCTATCAAAAAGATAGGCAGGTTGGCAGAAGGGGTGGGGTTGCTTTGTTAGTATGAAATGAAATTAAATTGACAGCAAGAAATGACGTAGGGCCAGATGATGTAGAATCTGTGTGGGTAGAGTTGAGGAACCGCAAAAGTAAAAAAACCATAATGGGAGTTATGTACAGGCCTCCGAACAGTAGTCAGGATGTGGGGCACAAGATACACCAGGAGATAGAAAAGGCGTGTAAGAAAGGCAAGGTTACAGTGATCATGGGGGATTTCAATATGCAGGTAGACTGGAAAATCAGGTTGGTAGTGGATCCCAAGAAAAGGAATTTGTAGAATGTCTACGAGATGGCTTTTTGGAGCAGCTTGTGGTGGAGCCCACTAGGGAACAGGCAATTCTAGATTTAGTGATGTGTAATGAGGCAGATTTGATAAGGGAGCTTAAGGTGAAGGAACCCTTAGGAGGAAGTGACCATAATATGATAGAATTTACCCTGCAATTTGAGAGGAAAAAGCTGGAAACAGAGGTAACGGTATTACAGTTGAATAAAGGCAACTACAGAGGCATGAGGGAGGAGCTGGCCAGAATTGACTGGGAGATGAGCCTAGCAGGAAAGACAGTGGAACAGCAATGGCAGGAGTTTCTGGGAGTAATTTGGGAGACACAGCAAAAATTCATCCCTAGGAAGAAGAAGCATACTAAAGGGAGGATGAGGCAACCATGGCTGACAAGGGAAGTCAGGGACAGCATAAAAGCTAAAGAGAAAACATACAATGTGGCGAAGAGCAGTGGGAAACCAGGGGATTGGGAAGCCTACAAAAACCAACAGAGGACAACTAAAAAAGAAATAAGGAGGAAGAAGATTAAATATGAAGGTAAACTAGCCAGTAATATAAAAGAAGATTGCAAGAGTTTTCTTAGATATATAAAGAGTAAGAGAGGGGAAAAAGTGGACATTGGGCCGCTGGAAAATGACGCTGGAGAAGTAGTAGTGGGGAACAAAGAAATGGCGGAGGAACTGAATAGGTACTTTGTGTCAGTCTTCACGGTGGAAGACACGAGTAACATCCTCAAAGTTCAAGAGAGTCGGGAGGCAGAGGTGAGTATGGTGGCCATTACCAAGGAGAAGGTGCTAGGAAAACTGAAAGGTCTGAAGGTGGATAAATCACCTGGACCAGATGGATTACACCCCAGAGTTCTGAAGGAGATAGCTGAAGAGATACTGGAGGCGTTAGTGGTGATCTTTCAGGAATCACTCAAGCCAGGGAGGGTCCCAGAGGACTGGAAAATCACTAATGTAACCCCCCTGTTTAAGAAGGGAGTGAGGCAAAAGACGGGAAATTACAGGCCGATTAGCCTGACCTCGGACATTGGTAAGATTTTAGAATCCATTATTAAGGATGAGATTTCAGAATACTTGGAAGTGCATGGTGAAATAGGGCAAAATCAGCATGGTTTCATCAAGGGGAGGTCATACCTGACAAATCTGTTAGAATTCTTTGAGGAGGTAACGAGTAGGTTAGACAAAGGAAAGCCAATGGATGTTATCTACTTGGACTTCCAGAAGGCCTTTGACAGGGTGCTGCACAGGAGGCTGCTCAGTAAGATAAGAGCCCCTGGTGTTAGAGGCAAGGTACTAGCATGGATAGAAGATTGGCTGTCTGGCAGGAGGCAGAGAGTGGGGATAAGGGGGTCCTTCTCAGGATGGCGGCCGGTGACTAGTGGAGTTCCGCAGGGGTCAGTGTTGGGACCACAACTTTTCACTTTATACATTAATGATCTAGATGAAGGAACTGAGGGCATCCTGGCTAAGTTTGCAGATGATACAATGATAGGTGGAGGGACAGGTAGTATTGAGGAAGCGGGGAGGCTGCAGAAGGATTTGGACAGGTTAGGAGAATGGGCAAAGAAGTGGCAGATGGAATACAACGTGGGGAAGTGTGAGGTCATGCACTTTGGTAGGAAGAATAGAGGCATAGACTATTTTCTAAATGGGGAGAGAATTCAGAAATCTGGAGTGCAAAGGGACTTGGGAGTCCTAGTCCAGGGTTCTCTTAAGGTTAACTTGCAGGTTGAGTCGGTAGTTAGGAAGGCAAATGCATTGTTGGCGTTTATTTCGAGAGGACTAGAATATAAAAGCAGGAATGTGCTGCTGAGGCTTTATAAGGCTCTGGTCAGACCACATTTAGAATATTGTGAGTAATTTTGGGCCCCGTATCTCAGGAAGGATGTGCTGGCCCTGGAGAGGGTCCAGAGGAGGTTCACAAGAACGATCCCAGGAATGAAAGGCTTAACATATGAGGAACGTTTGAGGACTCTGGGTCTATACTCGATGGAGTTTAGAAGGATGAGGGGGGATCTGATTGAAACTTACAGAATACTGAAAGGCCTGGATAGAATGGACGTGGGGAAGATGTTTCCATTAGTAGGAGAGACTAGGACCCGAGGGCACAGCCTCAGAGTAAAGGGAAGACCTTTTAGAACAGAAATGAGGAGAAACTTCTTTAGCCAGAGAGTGGTGAATCTATGGAATTCATTGCCACAGAAGGCTGTGGAGGCCAGGTCATTGAGTGTATTTAAGACGGAGATAGATAAGTTCTTGATTGGTAAGGGGATCAAAGGTCATGGGGAGAAGGCGAGAGAATGGGGTTGAGAAACTTATCAGCCATGATTGAATGGCAAAGCAGACTCGATGGGCCGAATGGCCTAATTTCTGCTCCTATGTCTTATGGTCTTATGATATCACTCTCATCCTGGAATTATAGAATGATATGCCACAGAAGGAGGCCATTCAGCCCATCATGTCTATGCCAGTTCTTTGGTAGAGCTATCCAATTAATGCCACTCCCGCTTCTTACCCCAGAGCTCTGTTCTTTTTTTATTCTTCAAATATTTATCATTTTTTGTCTTTAATGTTACTATTGAATCTGCTTCCATCACTCCTTTAGGCAGAGAGTTCCAGAACAAAACAATCCACTGTGTAAAAAAATGTTTCCTCATGTCACCTCTGGTTCTGGTGCCAGTTGCCTTAAATCTGTGTCCTTTGGTTGCCATCCCTTCTGCTACTGGACGCATTCTCCTTATTTACTCTATCAAAGCGATTTATGTTTTGTTTTAGTTTTCTTCTTGAAATATTTTTTGATCAGCAACCCAGTACATTGAAAAACACAGGAAAATAATTACTTAAATGAAATTCGAACTTATTGGGCGAAATTTTTTGGCAGTGGGATTTCACGTTCCCGCCAAAGCCAATGAGGTTTAGAATGTCTCGCCGTATTTTATGGCCCCATCTCCGCCGAAACAGGGCCGTAAAATTCTGCCCATCATTTTTTTCATTCTGCCCAAAAGATTTACACCACACGGTGTGCATCAATTCCCCACTGTCACTATTTTGCCCTTTTTAAAACATTCTTTCATGGGGTGTGGGTGGCGCTGGCTAAGCCAGCATCTATCACCCATCCCTAATTTCCCATGAGAAGATGGTGGTGAGCCAACTTCTTGAACCGCTGCAGGGCATGTGGTGTAGGTACACCCACATTTCTGTGTTCAGGATTTTGACCCAGTGACAGTGAAGCAACAGCGATATAGTCCCAAGTCAGGATGGTGTGTTGTTGACTTCTTGAGCGTTTTCGGAGTTGCACACATCCAAGAAAATGGGAGTATTCCATCACACTCTCCACTTGAGCCTTGTAGATGGTGAACAGGCCATGGGGAGTCAGGAGGTAAGTTACTTGCCGCAGAACTCCCAGCCTCTGACCTGTTCTTGTAGCTACATTATTTATATGGCTCGTGTAGTTCAGCTTCTGGTCAATAGTAACCCCCAGGATGTTGATATTGAGGGATTTAATGATGGTAATGCCATTGAATGTCAAGGGGAGATGGTTAGACTCTCTCTTGTTGGAGATGGTCATTGCCTGGCACTTGTGTGATGTGAGTGTTGCTTGCCATTTATCAGCCCAAGCCTGAATGTTGTCCAGGTCTTTGTGCGTATGGACACAAATTGCTACAGTATCTGAGGAGTTGTGAATTGTGCTGAGCATTGTGCAATCACCAGCAAGCATCCCCACTCCTGACTTTATGATGGAGAGAAGGTCATTGATGAAGCAACTGAAGATGGTTGGGCCAAGGACACTACCCTGAGGAACTCCTGCAGAGATGCCCTGGAACTGAGATGATTGACCTCCAACAACCACAACCATCTTCCTTTGTGCTAAGTATAACTCCAGCCAGTGGAGAGTTTTCCCCCTGATTCCCATTGACTCCAGGTTTGCTAGGGCTCCTTGATGCCACACTCGGTCAAATGCTGCCTTGATGTCAAGGGCTGTCATTCTCACCTCACCTCCTGAGTTTAGCTCATTTGTCCATGTTTGGATCAAGGCTGTAATGAGGTCAGGAACTGAGTGGCCCTGGTGCAACCCAAATTGAGCATCAGTGAGCAGGTTATTGCTGAGTAAGTGCCGTTTGATAGCACTGCTGACAACCCATTGCATCACTTTGCTGATGATCAAGATTAGACTGATGATTGACCAAGTTGGATTTGTCCTGCATTTTGTCGGCAAGACATAGTTGGGTAATTTTTCACGTTTCTGGGTAGATGCCAGTGTGGTAGCTGTACTGGAACAGCTTGGCTAGCGACCTGGATAGTTCTGGAGCACAAGTTTTCAGTACTATTGCTGGAATGTTGTCAGGGCCCACAGCTTTTGCAGTATCCAGTGCCTTTAGCTGTTCCTTGATATCACGTGGAATGAATCAAATTGGCTGAAGTCTGCCATCTGTGATGCTGGGGACCCTCAGGAGATGAATCATCCACTCGGCATTTCTGGCTGAAGATGGTTGCAATGTTTCATGGATGTGCTGGGTTCCCCCATCAGTGAGGATGGGGATATTTGTGGGAACCTCCTACTCCAGTTAGTGGCGTTCATGGGGGTTCAGCTGGAAGCAAAGGTTCTGCCTGTGGCTGTGAGTATGAGGCTGGTGCCAGGCAAGTCAGCTGGCGAGGGTCTCTGTACTTCATTGCCTCAGTCGTACTGGTTTGACTCTGATTGGAGACTACAGGCTGACCTTCAGCATCATGCTGCCTTGCCTCCTTTCCACTGGCCGGCTGTGGAGCGCTAGTTTTTGCCAATGTTGACTGTTGGTGCGGTGGCACTGATGGGGGGTTGATGCAGTCATGGCGTTAGGCCTGGTTGGCCCTGGCTGCCCTCTAGCTTTTCTATTATCGCTGCACACATTAGTCACCTTTCCTCCAACGTAGGGTGAGGTGAATGAAAGCTTTTGCCCTTCTTTTTCTGTCAAGGATGGCCCACATCGTCATGACCAGCTTCGCACTGCTTTCACTGTCCTGGCTTTCTTAGTTGTTTGCGTGAAGGGACCTCCATTACTCTCAGCAGCAGCTTTAGCTGCAAACCAGCACCATGCTCGGCAATCTCCAGCTCCATCTTTAACTCTGGAAAAATAAGGTGGCAATGCCTCAGAAATAAATCAACTTACATTGAGTAGGAAAGACTTTCTTGTCTAAAAGGCTATTTTATTACACGTTTATCGCAAATTCAATTCTCTGGGCGGCATCTTCCGGTCTCACCAGCAGTGGGAAGCTTGGTGGGTGGGGGAACTTCATTTGGGGTGAAGCCAAAAATCGGGTTCCCAATGTCGGGATGAACTTTTGGAATCCTGTTCTCGGGACTCTTAAGGTGGGTTAAAGGTGGGTCGAGTTTCTGGATGAACAATGTCAGGAAGCCCTTTTACAGGCTCAGTAAAAGGCCACCTCGCAGAAATTAAGCTCCCCCGCCAAATTAAATTCCCCGCCAGTCAGAAATCAGAATGTTCACTTTTATGACTGCGCACAAATGGTGTACGCCAGGCGGGGTCGATTTCTCCCACCATTAACGGTGAGTTTCTGCTGCACTGTCCTCTTTGGTAGCATCTGTAAAAGCCAGCCTATGCTTGAGACCAGGTGGTGGTGGCATAAGTTGCCAGGGAGAATGACCAAGGAACGGGCTAGCGGGGAAGGGCGGAGCAGTGGTCGGGCAAAGGTGGATTGAATAGTGCAGGCGGTCCGGGTGCCCTTTAACTATGGCGCCCGGACCTACCGCCCCATGAGGTGACGGAGTGGAAAGCGACTTCCTGCCCGCCGCAAGACTCGGCGAGCTCCTCACGGATTCACGTATAATGAGCCTGGCAGTGAAAGATCCCACGTGGTTAGCCACCCCGCCCCACAGTGGGGATCACTCCCACTTCCGCACCCGTCACAGAACTTAGGGCAGAATTTTTGGGTCGGCGAGTGGGGGCGGGGCCATATAAAATGGCGCGCGGTGATGTCGGGCGTGCGCCCTGACATCACCGCGCGTCACTTAGATTGTCAGTTCGGCAGAGCACAGCTGCCAAACTGTCAAAGGCCTATTAAGGCCATTAAGAAAGTAATTAAAGTTGTTAAGAATGCGGCCCGTCCAACCTTAATGTTGGCGGGCAGGCAAAGAGCCCAGGCGGTCTTCGCATTTTTCACGGAACCTCATCCACGGGGGGGAAATTCAGCCCTTAGACATCAGAACTGAAGATTCCGCCCTATGTTTCTATAGCCTAGCAGTACAGTGATCGTTGCTAGTGCTGCAGCTATGCAGTTGAGAACATAACTCGTGCACTTGAGGTAATGTTATAATAGCCCTGGTCTATTTTGACCGACAACACACACATGACTAAACAAAAAGATTTAGGAAACAATTGTGAAAACTGTAGTATAAGGATGTTGGGTTAGTAAAGTTAATGTGGGACTGGGGAAACAGTACCACTCACATTATGATGTGGAGAGTCACATGATAGTAGAGTGTAGAGAAGTTAGTGGAAGCCTGCATGAAGTTAAGTTACACCTTGATGATATGTGTATAGTTGTGTGTTAATGATAAACAATTTATGTTCAACCACACAAGCCTCCAGAGCTCTTAGTGCGATACCAAACAACCTTACAGCATGGTGGCAGCAGATGAAGGATCTCAAAATCCCAGGAAATAAATAAGTAAAGAAGCTACAGCTGACCAGAGCAAAGTGTGCCTAATCCCAATACACAGCTGGAGCTTACCTAACAAAATCTCCATTGTAGACGTGAAGGCTGAAGGGCAGGTGAAAGACCCACTGTGCAGCTGAAAAGGCCTCCACCAGAGCACGTGGATATCCATTACCAGACTTAATTGAATGCAGAGTCAAAGGACCTAGCCAGATCACAACAAGGGTGAGCAAAAGTCACTGAAAGGCTGGACTAACCTTTTAAACATAATCAGGGCACTGACCAGGCAAAACAAACTGATTGTTTAACCAGCACAGCTGGAAGAACACTGCCGCTGGATCCAGAGTCAGCGCTAAATCGCATGGCAGCCGAGCTTGAATGAATGAAAAATAAAACAGAAGGTAGAACAAATAAAAAATGCCGTCAAATCGATTTCCCAAGCTCAGAGGAGCAAAATGCTGGTCAAAAATATTCGTTTAAAAGGTTTCCTGCGGAATAACAAAGTTTGAAAAACGGATCCGAGATTGCAACGGGAGCCTGCTGAAACCCGACAAGCGTGGGAAGAAGTAAAAAACATGCACTGCAGCACCCATTTTGAAAAAGAAATTAAGGGCAGAATTTTTACGTTGGCATACAGGGGCAGGCCCGGCACACCAATGCGTAAAATGACGCGCGATGACATCGGGCATGCATCCCAATGTCATCGCGCAGTCCCGCGATAATTCGTTTGGCAGGCGCGCGCCGGAGTTGGCTGCATGTCTACTGAAATGTAAATGGCCTATTAAGGCCATTAACAAAGTAATTATTGTCATTGCTAACCCTGCCCCTCCAACCTTAAGTTTGGCTGGCGGGCAGGCAAAAAGGCCAAGCGGCCTTCACGTTTCCTAAAGCTTTTATTAAATAAATTTTAAAATTTTCATATAAATAAAAACATGTCCCATCTCGTGTGACACAGCTGCATGAGGGGACATGTTTAAATAAATTTATAAACCTTTTACTTAATAATTTCAGAAACCCTTCCATCTCCCTGAAGCAGCTCCATACCTCAGGGAGATTGAAGCGCTCTTTCGTGCACATGCACGAAGGAACGCTGGCCCGACATCCCTCCTCCTCCCGCCCGTACTGGTGGCGCTGAGCACTACCATTGGCATCTTACGCTGGGCGGGCCTTAATTGGCCCACCCGCGCAAAGTGGCGGCGCACAGCCAATCGCGGGCGGCGATCGGCTCTGCGACCGCTCCTGTCGAGCCCGCCCGCCGCCTGAAAGATGCAGGCCTAAAGCTGTACCCCCTTGTTCTGAAAAAAACAGCCATAGGTAGTAAATCAAAACTACCAGACCAATTTGGGTTCAAGCAAGGGCCAAACCAGATGCAAAATTGGGCATCATGGCAAAGTAATTTTTTCGATTACAGGGGTATATCAGGATTAGGTAGGAAACCAGAGAAAGCGCAAATTAACATATTCTTGTACTTATTTGATGAGGTGGCCAACAGTGTCATCATAAGACAAGGTACAGATGATTCCTCAACCACATTTGGTAAGGCATCAAAAGCCTTTGACAAGTACTTTAAATGCCAAGTTGTGGAGCGCACAGAGGCTGAGAAGCAGCTGCAAGGGATAAACGTAGAACATTTTGAAAATGCCAACACATTGCCCAAACTGCAACAGCGGGTGGTAGTGCTGTGTGGGCAGCTGGCTGTGAATGAAGGAAAACCATCTGATGTAGCCCAAAAGCAACAACGCCCTCAAAAGGAAAATGGAGGGATTGCACAGGAAAATGTTCATATCAAAGCTGAATCAGAAGTCTTGAAACACAAGATTCAAGCTGAGTACGTACCTTTGAAAGCATATGATAAACTAAAGTTTTAAATGAACCAAACTGTTCAAGATCTGAACACACACATTTCTGAGGTGTTACAAAAGTACAAGGAGGTTTTGAAAGAAACAGAAATGTTGAATGTTGATAAGAATGCAATAAACCAAAATCTGAATCACATGCAGACTCAGTACGTATCCCCTAAAAAACAATAACAACTCTGAATTCCATTGTTGGCAAATCAAAGAGGGAGTTGGAATAATCGAACCAGAGAAGTACAGCCTGACACAATAGCAGTCAGAAAATGTACTCAAAGAAGTTTGTGCCCTGAAAGACTCTTTGAAGAATCAATATGTGCTCCTGGGAAACACGAAGGGTTAAAAAAGATGGTGAGCACTACTTAAGAAAAAGTTACATTGGAACTATCAGTAGCAACAAAGCAATGCACTGAAGCACAGCGTGAGTTGGCAAGAGGTCAACAAGAGAACAGTTGAAAGAACAGTTAATCATCCATCAAGACCAAATGCAAAAGGAGTATATGACCCTTCAGCAGCACAAAGAAATGAAGATTGCCTTGAATGGCAGAATGGAAGAACAACAGAACAAAGTTGAGGAGACTTTGTTGAATTATAAGAAAACTCAAGACAGAACAATTTAGCTTTGCAAAGAAAAGTCAATGAGCTTCACATGCTCCAATGATCCCTCAGGCCTCAATTTGTTCCTCTGAAAAATTATGAAGAGACGCAAAATGAATTTAATGACACTCTGAAAGGACTGAAGAACCAGTTGGCTGAGAAGACTCAACAATGTTCTATATCCCAGGAGGAAGGCAAGAAAGAGACTGTAGAGTTGAAGAAAAAGATTGGACATTTGAAAGAAAACCTGGAAAAATATTACAGTTCCAAAGAGAGATATGAAGAAATGGAAAGCAAGTTTGAAAATGCGATGGACAAAAAGGATGAGCACATGGAAAAAGTGAGGAGGCGGTATGCCAAACTGCAAAATGAAAGACTGCAGGAGGAAAAGGAAAAGATGAAGAATTCTTGTGCTCAGGAGCAATCAAAAGTAGAAAACTTGCATCTCCTATTCGATAGTCAGCGAAAGAGTCTCTACTGCTATTGCTGCATACCCAATTGAAAGCGAAGATGAACGGCATATTGTTAGGCTGAAGAACCAGCTGAATGGAAAAGAGGAGGCATTGAGAGGAAAAGCCATAGAGTTGCCAAGCTGCGAGCAGATAATGAGATCATGAGTCACACAATTACAGAACTGAAACAAGTTAAGACTTCACTGGAGACAGACCTGGCCAACAGTGAAACTAAAATGAAGGACAAGGATAAAGCTCTGCTGCAGATGGGGAAAGAAAAGCGAGAAATAAGATCAGAAAACGTAAATGCGATGCTGAAGATCAAGGAGCTAGAAGGAAAAGCATTGGATGCTTCAAACTTGCTGAGAATCATTGAGTTGTTGGAAAATGTCATGGCTGAAATGAAAATCAAGAACCTAGAATGTCAAGAAAAAGCTGAACAGTTGCAAGGGAAAGTAGAAGTTCTCACAAAGGAGCGTGAAATGTCTTGGAAAAGCTAGCAGAAGTAAAATTACAGAATGTGAGCTTGGAGAATAGCATAGAGGAATCAGGTTCTGCTAAGGAAAAACTGTTCAGTGCAGAGAACCAACTTTCACAGATGAAAGATGAGTTTGCTAATGAAAAATGTGAACTGTTGAGAACACAGGAGTGTCGCTCACAGGAGTAGAACACTTCAATGAGGACTTAAAACGTCTAAATGATAAACTTGCAGAAGCAAATTGAACAAAGATAGATCTTCAATTAAACTTGATGGACTTTAAGTATCAGAAGTCCCTATTAAGTATCATGAAAGATGCCTGAAACAGGAAAAGGAATTGCTGATGAAGCAGAACAGTTGGTTGAAAGCAGGATTAACAACCAAAACTGATGAAACTTTGGAACTTCGATCCAATCTGAAGAACATGAAAGATGAGATGCACAGTCTGGAAGAGCAAATCCAGACTTTAAAAGCAGAAAAGGAAAATTCTAAGAAACAGATTGAGGATCTAACGATTGAATTGAAAGCATCTAAGGAGCAAAAGATTCCGAAAATAACTGAAAGCCCAGGTGAACTTGTTAAGCGTGTATTGGGGTTCTACAGATAACTCTGAAGCAAAGACAACTGAACTCATCAGGGTAGTTGCTGAGCTGAATGAAAAGATTAATAGACTTGGAAAAGAATTGGAAAATAAGTGAGTAAACAAATGTTTAGGTGAAATTGTGAAACAGGTGAAAATAAAGGTTCCAGTTTTGAAACGTCAACTTCCAGGAAGAACATGGCAGACCCCACAGAAAAAAGAAAACCTGAGTCCACTTTATGAATGAACAGTGTGAGCACTGCCTCTGGAAGGAACAGGGTAAGCCCATGGTATCTGATCAAAGCATACAGATTGCCAACAACAACAAAAAAAACATTAAAGAGCACAAGATGTGAGCCAGCTGTTGAAACCCGAGTATTTGAAACACCAAATGCTACAATTTCAAGTCTGAACCAACAAAGTCAGCCCGACTCAGCTGAGGCTACCAGTTGAAGGGGTCTGAAGACAGGTCATACGGACTTGAAACGCTCTCTGTTTCTCTCTCCACAGATGCTGCCAGACCTGCTGAATGTTTCCAGCATTTCCCGTTTTTGTTTGAGACTACCACTCCCCTGAATGGGAAGAGAACGAGACCTGGAAGAGTCGGAAAGCCTCCAGCCCATCTGAATTTGCAAAGTTAAAGACTTTTGGAGAGAATGAGCGGCATGGAAATGTTATATTGTAAATATATTTGGGTAAGGATTGGGGGAGGTGTAGTCTAAGGGTGTTTGGGTTAGTAAGAGTTAATGTAGGACGGGAGAAACAGTACCGCCCACATTATAATGTAGAGAATCATATGATAGTAGAGTGTAGAGCGTTTAGTGGAAGTCTGCATGAAGATAACACCTTGTCAGGGCTATGCTTTGGAGATATGTAGTTGTGTATTAACAATAAACAGCTTATGTTCAACCACACAAGCCTCCAGACCTCTTAGTGAGACACCAAACCACAAACAGAATTTTAAAACCAGCTTTTGACCAGTTTTAGATCTCCATTTCCTTTCATAAGCCACATTCAATGGCTTAGTTTTACGTGGTCAACATATAGGCATAACTTCAGTGCAGCTCCCCACGTCTTATGATGCAAGAAATAAACAACAAATTTTACTGATTATTTTCAAAATTTTTTCCCAAGGACTTCCCTTGCCCCTTACATTTTGCCTCCCTCATTACCCCTTCCTTCCGATCACTCTCGTCGGTCACGACAATGCCAATCAGCTGTTCCACGATCCAGAACACCAAACACAACTTTCGCCTCGTTGTGGCTGGGGCCATTGAATACTTGGCAGGAGCGATAAAGTCACTGATATCCAGCTCAGAAGACATAATGGACAATAGGATGACAATGATAATGGACGAGAGTGATAAGAACCTGCTGAGGGGTGAGAGCGGTCAAAGACAAAAAGGACTGAAAGTTAGCGGTGGAAGGCCAAAAGGTCTGGAAATTCCTTACGATGAGGATTCATGGATTATAGCGCTTTTTACAACCTGTCACGAAATGCAAATGCTTCTAGGCCATTTCAAATGGGTGGAATTATTAGACTTCAGCTGGATAGAAACATTAGTTTATCCCTTTGTCTATTCTTAATTAAATGGAAGAAAAGCTGTCTCTGGGATAAGCCTGAAATGGTAATGAGGGAGGCTAATGTAAAATAAAACAATACTGCAATAAAACACTTGCAGCAGATGAAGAGGCTGCCATATTGAGATAAAAGCATAGCAAGGAGCATCTCATAATACCCTATATCCCACGCTCCCCCTTTCCCTGCTCCTGAATTCCATGCTGGCCCCACTCCCCCATTTCCCCTGCTTCTGATCTCTCCCCTACTCCCGATTTCCATGCTATCCCCACTCTCCCCTTTCCTGCCTCCCCACCCCCACCCCCACACCACTCCCAATCTCCATGGTAATGGCTCCACTCCCCTTCCCCCAGCTTCCAATCTCCACGTTGGCCCTGCTCTCCCGCTCCTGGGCCTAAATTTTTCGGTCGTCAGGCGCACGTGATCGGCGGGCCCGGGAACAGCTGGGAAACGAACTCCTGACCGCGATTTCACACTGGCTGGCCTATTAATGGTTCAAAAAGTTCAGCCCTGCCAGGATGGGAGCAGGAAGAGGGCGGGCGATGAGGGTGAGCGCTGCGGGAGATCTCCCCGAAGGCAGACAGCTGCCTCAGGGAGCTGCAGACCTGCAAATAATGAAATAAAGGTGTAAAAAGCTGCAAAAAAAATGTCCATGCATCACAATCAAGCACCTGAAAACACACCTCATAAAAATGCTGTCCCCAGATATTTATTTTAATTTTATTTCCTAAAGGAGATTTCATCCCGCCCTTGGATGAGGTTTGATGAAAAATGTAAAGCCCGCCTGGCTGATTCACCCATTCGCCAACTGTAAGGTTGGACGGGCCGTGAGAAATCACAGACAATTGCACCACTAATGGGCTTAATTGCCCTCTTAATTGTCGGCCGGCACGTTTGCGACTTTTGAGCGCCCCCACCGTGCGAAATATCGCATGAGTGTGCGATGATGTCAGGATGCTCGACCAATGTCATCTGGCGTGATTTTACGCCTGATCGGGTTGGGTATCCGCCCGTCCACAGGATATAAATTGCTGCCCCCGATCTCCATGCTGGCTCCACTCCCCTTCCCCCCCCCCCCGGCTCCCCATCTCCACACTGACCCTGCTCCCCCACTTCCCCCTGCTTCCAATTTCCATGCTGGCCTCACTACCCCCTCCCCCCCCCCACACCCAATTTCCATGCTGACCCTGCTCTCCCCCCCACCCCGTTCATCCTCCCAACTCCCGCTTCCAAAGGTGCTGGCCCCGCTCCGGGCCACAACAGCAGCTCTCAGCCCCAGCCTCATTTTCGTTCTTGACCCCACCCTCCCGACCTCGCTCGCCCACCCCCCCCCTCCCCCCCACCCTGTTCTGTGGTCATCGCTTACAGACCAGAGGCAACAATGGGAAGGAAGTTCAGCGCAGGATAGGCTTCATCAGGGTCACTGTGGCTGTGAATCGGAGCAATGGGCAGCATCGCTGCCATAACTGCAGATTTGGTTTCAACTTTGCCAGGTTTACTGGCTGCCAGCAGCATGCCCATGGATGTGGGAATGGCGGATGTTGATAACCATGGTGACGCCTTTGAACCCGAAGTTGTGAACAAAGGGGAGACTGGGCCCTGGCCCAGCCAGAAATTGTGGTGTTCCACCAGCCTGCCTGATGACGGTAAAGGAAGTGAGCTTACAAGGTAAGTTAGCTTGTCTTGATGATATTGGTAACAAGCACAATCATTTTTTTGTGTGTGCCTTTTTACGTTATGAACAGGTACATCACTCCATGCCTCTTACTTGCGGACTGATAGATTCTCTTGTGATATACAAGGCAGAGTCAGAAGAGCACCATTCCTCTCCTCAATCACCCACCAGGGAAACATTAGGGGCACAGTGCACACTTGATGGCAAAGAGGTAAATACTACTGAAAAGCTTGTTTCTAAAGATGATAAGGATTCAGCTTTAAAATGCTGCCAATGATTGCTGATGTGCTAAAAGGCACTGACCAGAATAATATGCTCCCCAAATCGGGAGTGTTCCCTGCATCCGGAGATGTATTTTCAGACGTGTTCCCGACATCGTCGTGTCAGTTTTGTATAATACGGTAGGCAGTAGAATCCTGCCTGCATTATGTAAATGGGAATTAATAGTGTATTTAAGGTTGTTAATGACCCAATGGACTGCCATAATACAGTGTGAATGCTATAATACACCTTTAGAGTCAGATCCGCGCCCTGTGTGGTTCCCATTTGTTTATAGGGGCAGCTTGTTGGAGGGGTTTAAAAGCTACAGCTGAGCCCTGAGTCTTAGCTTAGCAGTTAGTAGACCTGTTACTGTTGGGAGTGCTTATTTGGATGAGCAGACTATCCATCTTAAAATCATGTGAGTTAGAAGCCTTTTCTCAGCTACTGAGTGCTCTGCTGAGTGCAACATTTTGTTCCTGGCCATCTCTCAAATACTATAGAGTATCTAAGAGAGATGGGCATTGTGGTCTTGCTTCTCCTGAAAAGATGTATGACAGTGCACTCATTAACAGTTTCAGGTTATTTTATGGCACGCTGCCTGCCCATTATTAGCCAAGCACATACCAGCCTGGATGCTGTGCTCAACTATCATATGCTCATTCTGCTAACCACCCACCTTACAACTAGACCAAAGCTTTAAATGCACAATTACATTGTTGAAGAAGCTGTGTCCTTGTTGAATCACGCTGCCTTTGAAGTCTAGCCAAACTGATTGCATCCAGAAGCACACCCTGTAGCAAACTGGCACAAGATTGAACATTTTGAGGCCTTATTCACCCTGGCCACTCTCCTTAGGTCATTGAGCCTTTTCTGGCATTGGGACCATTTCCTTCTGACCAGCCCAAC
Organism: Cetorhinus maximus; assembly: GCF_964194155.1. Taxonomy (NCBI): domain Eukaryota; kingdom Metazoa; phylum Chordata; class Chondrichthyes; order Lamniformes; family Cetorhinidae; genus Cetorhinus; species Cetorhinus maximus. The sequence continues at coordinate 6,719,669 of NC_135887.1, forward strand.
ACCTGCTGACCTCCTTGGCCACCTCCTCTCAGGCTGCACGTGTCTGATTCGGCTTCCTCCTCTTACCAGGGGCAGCCAAAACGTTGATAGGAGACTACACACAGGAGCATCCTGAGGGAGTCCTCGTTGAATCTAGATACTGGTTTGGCCCTTCTCCCCCTCGCTCACCCTCCGGGTACATCTTTGTGCTTGTTATGGAACCACCTCAGTGGACTGAAATCTCCTCTCAAGTTTAACAGGTTTTGCAATTCTTGTGACATGTTTCTTAGGTGACACTAGTGTTATTGGTCAGTGCCTAAATGCTAGCTGTGGGAATGTGTGTGAAAATAGTGGGCAGCAACTGATGGAAGTCCCAATAGAAGAACAGCTGAAAATCCTACTCAAAAGACCTGTCTTTCATCAGGATCTCCTGAATAGGTTCACTGATAGGAAAAAGGTCTCAAAGGCCATAGGTGATATCTATGATGGGACTCTGTAGCAGCAATCTTTTCAACCTAGGGGAATCTTGTCCAACCCAAATCACATTTCTTTCATGTGGTATATTGATGGGGCACAGCTGTTCAAGTCCAGCAGAGGGAGTTTATGGGTTATTTATTTCACCGTAAATCAACTCCGCTGTACTAAAAGAATGAACCCAGACAATATCATCCTTGCCAGTCTGTGGCCTAATGAGGTAAAACCACACACGCATTTGTACTTGAAGACATTTCGTAATTGACTGGAAGAATTGTATGAAGTCGGTTTTGATGTGAGCTGCAATCATTGAAAAGCTGAAATCAATGCAAAGGTTCTTCCTCTATGTGGAACCTATGATTTGCCTGCAAAAGCTGGTGTCAAGAACGTGACACAATTCAACGGTGAGTTTAGTTGTGCTAGTTGCAGACAACCAGGGTAAATTGTAGAAGCTGGTAGGGGGTCATGCCAGGGTGTGGCCTTTTGACCCTGAGAAAGTTGTTGGGTCTCACAGGGATCACAAGGAAACCATTCGATAAGCAATTGAAGCTGAAGCAAGTAGAAAGCCAGTGCAAGGAATTAGGAGTCCATCTCGGTTTACAATTTTGAAAACCCATGATTTGATGCCAGGAACTTACATTGACTACATGCATGGTGTCCTTCGAGGAGCTTTCAGGCAGCTACTTAGGTTGTGGTTTGAGTCAAAATATCACCTGAACACATTCAGCGTCAGGAGCCATGTTGACATAGGGCGGAATCATCCCAGATTGGCACAAGGTGAGGTAGCGGGCGGGAAAACAGTCGTTCTACCCGTTGGCTGCAATGCTGGATTTTCGCCTCATTTCGTCCCATTCCTGCCTCATTAATTATGCAGCCACAGGAAACACGCCGCCTCGCTGGCGGGCAGCCTCCGATTTGCCCATCATGACGTTAGCTCACCGCGTCCTCACGCAGAACGTCATATTTAAACTGCAGCCACGTGAAAACCTCTCAATGCTCGCAGCCCAGGACTGCTCCGGTGAAGACATGGCCCCAAAAGCCAAGCAGTGTGAAGACCCCCCAATTCAGTGACACATCCCTGGGACACCTCCTGGACACCATGGAGGCTCGCCGCGATGTCCTCCACCCCCGTTCTGGGCACTGGAGGCCCATCAGTGTCAACACTTTGACTTTGGAGGCGATGGCAGAAGTGGTCAATGCCAATGCAAAGGGTTGGTCATCCAGTGCAGAAAATGGATGAATGATTTCACCCATGCCGCCAGAGTAAGACAACCAACTTATCACTCTAAACTCACACACTCACAAGGCTTTCACACATTCATTGGTATCTCACTCATTGCCAGCTCAAGGACATCACCACTCACTCTCGCACACACACCCTCACATCTCCATCTGGCCTCATCTTCCCTGGAGACTGCCTCTTCAGTCCTCGCCATCTTGAGGTCACTTGCACAGATCAACATGTACCCCAAAAAACACCCTGGGATACCCCCTCCCCCAGTACAGCCCTCATCCTGCAGCCTCTTCCTTTACCTGAGGACACTCCTCCCTCTTCCCCAAACAAGCACTAGCCCTGCAGCTGTTGAAAAGCCACCCCTGCCTTATGGCTGGTCTGGTAGTTAGAGACCTGCCCATGAGCCCCCCTCTATAAGTGATGTGGTGCTGCCTGTGAAGCCTGGCGCTGATGCCCGCGAGTGCTGCCCTAAGCAAGGCAGGCAAACAAACCTCGAAGTCTCGGACGAAGTGTAGCTCACCAGGTGCGGTTGTAATCCAACATGAGGGGGGATGATTCTGCAAGGAGGGCTTATAATGAGATGCTAAAGTATTGGAATTACTTTCCCGATGTACAGCGGAGGGAAAAGCAGCCCGCCATTGACGGGTGGAGTGGACAATCGCAAACTGGTTTCACGACAGCGTGAAATTGATTTTTGGCCGCCTCGCCATATTGTCCTTCCCCCGCTCACCATGATGCCCAACGCCTGCGTGGCTGAAAAATTCCAGCCATAGTTGATCAGGGGTTACTCAGTATAAAGCACCAAACTTCAACTCTCACCTGCCAAGGTCTATCAAACAATATATGGTATTCTGGAAAGTGAATGAATGCAGGGCACAATTTTATACTACTCAGTCCCTGGGCTGTGTGGCATTCTACCTAATGATTTCTACCAACATCACCTTCTTTTAGTCGAAGCTGTTCATATACTATGCAAGGAGAGAATAGAAAATGCTGAGCTTTGACACTGTAGATGCAATGCAATTTTTGGAGCCTTGAACACTGATAAACACATGGATATAAATGTGCATCAGTTACCTCATTTAGGTGATGTTGTTCAGGCTTTGGGACCACTGTGGGTCCACAGCTGTTTTTCTTTTGAAGGCCTTAATTGAAAGTTACTGAAACTTGTCCATACCAACATGCGAGCATACGAAATAGAAGCAGAAGTAGGCCATTCGGCCCCTCGAGCCTGCTCCGCCATTCAGTAAGATCATGGCTGATCCGTTTGTGTTTCAAATTCCACACTCCCATCTCCCATCTACCCCCCCAATATCCTTTGATTCCCTCGCCTAACAGAATCCATCTATCACCGCCTTAAAAATATTCAATGACCCCCACCTCCACCGCCTTCTGTGAGTTCCAAAGTTGCGCAATCCTCTGAGGGAAAAATTTCTCCTAATCTCTGTGCTAACAGGGCGACCCCTAATTTTAAAACAGCCTGGATTCACCCACAAGAGGAAACATCCTTTCCATGTGCACCTTGGTGAGGCCGTTCAGGATCGTATACACTTCAATCAAGTCACCTCTTACTCTTCTAAACTCCAGTTCAGCCTGTCCAACCTTTCCTCATAAGACAACTCACTCATTCCAGGTATCAATCTAGTAAACCTCCCCTGAACGGCCTCCAATGCATTTACGTCCTCCCTTAAATAAGGAGACCAATACTGCACACAGTGATCTCAACAATGCCCTGTATAACTGAAGTGTAACACCAGCCTCCGCATTCAAAGGATCATCCTCCGCCATTTCCGCCAACTCCAGCATGATGCCACCACCAAACACATCTTCCCTTCACCCCACCTGACGGCATTCCGTAGGGATCGTTCCCTCCGGGACACCCTGGTCCACTCCTCCATCACCCCCTACTCCTCAACCCCCACTTATGGCACCTCCCCATGCCCACGCAGAAGATGCAACACCTGCCCCTTCACTTCCTCTCTCCTCACCGTCCAAGGGCCCAAACACTCCTTTCAAATGAAGCAGCATTTCACTTGCATTTCCCCTAACTTAGTCTACTGCATTCGTTGCTCCCAATGCGGTCTCCTCTACATTGGAGAGACCAAACGCAAACTGGGCGACCGTTTTGCGGAACACCTGCGGTCTGTCCGCAAGAAAGACCCAAACCTCCCTGTCGCTTGCCATTTTAACACTCCACCCTGTTCTCTTGCCCACATGTCTGTCCTTGGCTTGCTGCATTGTTCCAGTGAAGCCCAACGCAAACTGGAGGAACAGCACCTCATTTTCCAACTAGGCACTTTACAGCCTTCTGGGCTGAATATTGAATTCAACAACTTTAGATCTTAAACTCCCCCTCCCCCCATCCCCACCCCGTTTCTCCCCCCCCCCTTTTTTTTCAATAATTTATATAGATTCTTCTTTCCCCACCTATTTCCATTATTTTTAAATCTAAAACTAAAACCTTGTTAGTCTGTCCACCCCACCCCCACTAGAGCTGTACTTTGAGTGTCCTGTTTTCCATTCTTAATTAGCACTTTTCTTAGACAAATATCACCAACTTCAACACCTCTTTGATCCTTTTGTCTGTGACATCTTTTGATTATCTGCTCCTATCACGGCTTGCTTATCTCCACAATCACCACACCCTCAACTTCTCTCTTCCCCCCAGCCCCCCGCCCCCCCCACCTTAAACCAGTTTATATTTCTCCTTTCTCCTAACTATGCTTCAGTTCTGCCGAAGGGCCATGAAGGCTCGAAACGTTAACTGATTTCTTCTCCGCCGATGCTGCCAGACCTGCTGAGTTTTTCCAGGTAATTCTGTTTTTGTTTTGGATTTCCAGCATCCGCAGTAGCTTTTAGCTTTTTGTTTTTATCTCTGTGTTTAATTGACTGTCACCTCTCTTCAAGAAATGCCCTCTCTGAAGAAGTACGGTTCTGTTCTCCGACAGGATTTCCGACTGTCTCTTCTGCCCTGCTCACCTTCATTGCTTTCCATTTCTCTCCTGGTGTTTGACAAGGTGTTTACTAAAACCCGCTTTCACAGCCATATCTCCTTTCTCAGTGACTGTCTCCGTCTCCGACTCACCCCGCGTGGATTTCAACTGAAATTCCATCCCTCTTGTTTCGAACCCACTATACCCCCTGACCTTCCCCTCTCCGATGATGAACGTTCAGTGCTCAGCAAAGGACTTAGTTTCATACCCTTACGCCCTCATCTCAATGAATTTCAGGCTCGGCATGATGCTGAGCTCTTCTTCCGCCGTCTTCGTCTCCGTGCTCACTTCTTTGGGCAGGAGTCCTCTCCCCGTTCATCGAATCCTTTTACCCACCTCCAATATTCTCCCTCCACTTGGACCCCTCCCTCTGGATTCTTACCTTCTCTTGATATTTTCATTGAGAACTGTTGGCGTGACATTAGCCGTCTCAATTTCTCTGCTCCTCTCACCCATTCTAATCTGTCTCTCTCTGAACTCACTGCACTCCGTTCTCTCAGGTCCAACCCCATCATTGTCATCAAACCCGCTGACAAGGGTGGTACTGTTGTTGTCTGGCGCATTGACCTCTACCTCGCGGAGGCTGAGCGTCAACTCGCAGACATTTCCTCCTACCTCTCCCTGGACCATGACCCCACCACAGAACATCAAGCCATTGTTTCCAGGACTGTCACTGACCTCATCTCCTCTGGAGATCTTCCTCCCACAGCTTCCAACTTGATAGTCGCCCAACCTCGGACGGCCCGCTTCTACCTCCTACCCAAAATCCACAAACAGAACTGTCCTGGCAGACCGATCGTGTCAGCCTGTTCCTGCCCCACGGAACTCATTTCTCGTTATCTTGACTCCCTTCTCTCTCCCCTTGTCCAGTCCTTTCCCACCTACATCCGTGATTCCTCTGACACCTTACGTCACATCAACAATTTTTGTTTTGGATTTCCAGCATCCGCAGTAGCTTTTAGCTTTTTGTTTTTATCCTTACTTTTATGTTTAGTTCCTCCCGTAATAAAGGATAACATTCCATTAGCCTTCTTAATTACTTGTTGTACCTGCATACTAACTTTTTGTGACTCACGCACAAGGACATTTAGATCCCCCTGCATCTTAGAACTCTGCAGCCATTCTCCGTTTAAGTAATTCTCTGCTTTTTTTTTTCTTCCAGCCAAGGTGAACAGCTTCTCATTTTCCCACATTATATACCATCTGCCAGATCTTTGCATATTCACTCAACCTGTCTGCAACCTCCTTATGCCCTCTTCACACTTTCCTACCTATCTTTGCGTCACCTGCAAATTTAGCTACCATGCCTTCGCCAACTCCTCCTCATCTAAGTCACTGATATAAATTGTAAAATGCTGAGGCCCCAGCACAGACCCCTGCGGGACTCCACTCATCACATGGTGCAACCAAACCTGTCATGCGGATAGAAAATGCTGTTACTTCTATGCTTGCAAGTTCCTGAATTTGGTTTGGGATTGCCTCTTGATTCCAAGATTGTTAGCTTCTACAATTGCTTGCGAAATCGAAGAACCAAGCATCAAAGTGGTTCTGCCTTTGCGGAGGAATATGCAATAGGTAAAATGACATCAGTAACTGATAAGAAGATTTTATCTGCTGTGGAAAATAAAAGGCTGACTCCAGAGGCCCTGCTCTCTTTCCTTGGTTCCAGGATTCCTGGCTTGATTGTCTGTGGTCTTTGGTATTCCGCACTAAAGAGTAGTTTATCGTTGGTTGTTTTTTTGCAAGATAACAACTTTGCCTGGGCAGAATTATTCTTGTGGACGTGTATCTTCTTCATGTGTCGATCTCCAAGAATATGAATATGACTGCGTATATGTTGCTGTGGTAAGAAGATTATCTATCGCGCGGTGTCCAGAAGTTGGACTCTGCAACGATGTGGAGAACTTTCCCCCCGTCGGCGGGGTGGCGCTTGTGCGAGGGCAGGCAGGGGCAGGCATGGACCCAATCGGTGCCCACAGTCGGGTCCACGCCGCCATTTTACGTGGGCGGGCCAATTAAGGCCCGCCCAGCGTGACGTGCGCCAGAAGCGCTGAGCGCCCCCTGTGCGGGCTGAGGGGGGAGGTTTCCCTGAGTCGGGGCCTGCGCTCTGTCACGCGCATCTCCCTGAAGCACAGCGCTGCCTCAGTGAGATTAGTTTAAATTCCCAAAATTTTAATAAAGAAAAAATTTTAAGACATGTCCCCTCATGTGACAGTGTCACATGAGCTGGGACATGTCAATGAACATTAATGAAAAAATGCATTTAATTTATAAACCCTTCATGAAACCTCATCCCGCCTGTGGATGAGGTTCCATTAAAAATGCGAAGGTCGCCTGGGCTCTTTGCCTGCCCCCCCGCCAACCTTAAGGTTGGACAGGCAGCTCCTTTTATTAGTTTAACTGATATTTAAATGGCCTTAATAGGCCTTTAACAGTTTGGCAGCCTACCAAACTGAAAATCTAAATGACACGCAGTGGTGTCAGGACACCCGCCCGACATCACCGCGCATCATTTTACACCTCGGCAAGCGAGCCCCGCCCCCGCTTGCCGAGCTGAAGATTCAGGCCGATAGGTTGACAGGAATTACACTTCCTCAGGTGTGTTTTGTGCAAAGGAAATCTGAACAGTTTGCAGCAGTTCCTATAAGCTCCATAACAGATGTTTGAATGACAAGTTTTTATTCATTCACGGGATATGGGCTTCGCTGGCCGGGCCAGCATTTATTGCCCATCCCTAGTTGCCCTTGAGAAGGTGGCGGTGGTGAGCTGCCTTCTTGAACCGCTGCAGTCCATGTGGTGTAGGTACACCCACAGTGCTGTTAGGGAGAGAGTTCCAGGATTTTGACCCAGCGGCAGTGAAATCAGATAAAAGCAAAACACTGCGGATGCTGGAATTCCAAAACAAAAACAAAAATACCTGGAAAAACTCAGCAGGTCCGACAGCATCTGTGGAGTTCTCCGCAGACAGTGAAATCAGTCTTGGTATGGCCAAGGACGACTTGCCTGATCTTGAATTCATATTCTTGCCCCCTAACCATGTTGAAGATGATTGAATTGTACCATGACAGCACTGGCATCACCAAATACTGTCCAACCGTAAAACATCTACTTTGAAGTGTTGTCAGCTTCCAGGTTTTTGAAGGCTATGGGTCCCAAGGAGCTTTCAAATCTCTTTTGCCTTGTGTCATGGTTCAGTATACTTCTTGCATTACAATGCTGAGTTCAGGACCAAATTGCCCATGTGACAGTTATGACCTTAGGGGAAGAATTGCTATTTTCCCTTGCTACATTCCAGCTTTTAATTTTAAAAGATTTGTTGCTTCTGCCTGGAGGGCAAGTGCCAGCAGCAACAAGGTTGCATTCTGCATTTGGTGAGTTGTCCATGCACTGTTTAGATTTTCCACACAGGACAGCCTCACTGCAGGAAATACTCGTCCTGCACAAAAAAGGGCAATGGCTAAAATGGCCTGAAATTGTGTTTGGAAAATTTGCCCAAATTTGTTTAATGCACTGTTCCTCCAGATCCTTGAAAAGTCTCATAAGCTCTCACACATTTCAGCTTTTATGTGTTCAATGTGGTGGCTGAAGTTTAGCACAGGCTGCTACAGGTGAACTTGGACAAGTCGGCAGCTTGTAACTTTCCATTAGCCGAAGTTGGCTCTATGCTGAAGTCCCAATTTATTGTAAACAAGTGCAATTTCTCCTTCATGGAACTTTGCCAAAATACCCTGGTCCCAACCATACTGAATTATGCAAGTTCACCGGGGGTGGAGTGGGGAGAATTTTCTCCCCATCGGGGAGGTTGTGCAGGGGCGGGCAGGCACGTAGCCAATCAGCACCCCCGATAGGCTGGGGGCCGCCATTTTATGTGGGCGGGCCAATTAAGGCCCACCCACCGTGATGCGTGCCCGGAAGCACTGAGGTGCCGCAGGGAGATTAGTTTTAAGTTTAAGCAATTTAATAAAGTGTTGAAAATTTTTTTATGACATGTCCCCTCATGTGATACTGTTGGATGAGCTGGGGCATGTGCATTGATTTTAATAAAAGTTTTTCTGAAAATTTTAAACCCCTCATGATACCTCAACCTGCCCATGGATGAGGTTCCATGAAAAACCTTTAGGTTGGAAGGGCAGCTCAGCTGATTGCCTTAATTGTTTTTTTAACACGCCTTAATAGGTCTTTGACATTTCAGCGGGCACGCAGCTGATTTGGCTGCACGCCCGCTGAACTAAAAATCAAAATGACGCGCGGTGATGTCAGGACGCACGCCCAACGTCACCCCGCGTCATTTTACGCCTCGGTGAGCAGGCCCCGCCCCCGCTCGCCGAGCCAAAGATTCTGCCCCTGTAACACCAAACCTAGTTTTAATCATTCACCTTATAACCAAACTTTTTGTTGGTACTTGTATGTACTTGTAAATTAACCCCATGTGCAATTTCCTCTATGTGGAATGGAATGGAAAACAGTTTTATAAACTACATGCATGTGGTCACTCATATGCAGGAATTGGAAAAACGAAAATTGGGAGATGTGTTCGCACCCCCGCTATAATAATCATTATAATGGTTTTGCACTGACTCCATGTTAAAGAATCTACACTCTGCATGCATACACGACATTAGCTGGGATTTAGAAAAATTTGATATCTGAAACTTTGTCGTGATCGCTAGAACTTGAGAGTTTTTCCTCAAGAACCTGTGAGTTTTTCCTCAAGAACAAGCTCTTTGATCATGTTGGTGTTGGTTGAGTGCCTTCTGAGCATGTAAATGATGCTAGGTGATCGTTAATGATGTTGTTTGAGGTTTGTCTGATTTCACTTCATGTCATTTGATCACTAATGATGTCAGTTGAACTCTTCTGAGCACTTTGAATGCAAATAAATGATTGCAAATGCTGTGGTTTGAGCGCTATGTGATTTCACTTCATGTCAGTTGATTGCCAATGATGCCATTTGATCAAAAGTTTGGGTTAAAGGGCAGTGGATCATTGGATCAGAGCACACAGATGTAAGTTAATCCTTATTTTAAAGTCACATATCTTTCCTTTGTAAAGGAAATTTCATTTTTTTCCAGTATTACTGTGGGATACTGAAGCCAGGCTTGTTGGGGGGTGTGTGTATGTGTGTGATGTTTGTATGACTAATTTAATTAAACTGAAGACAGTCAGACTGCAAGGTTTAGATCATCAAAGGGTTAGGTGTAAAAGCAGGCATTTTGAAATGGAAATGGAAATGGATGACCTAATATTTGTATTTTTAGCTAAGCTAAGCGGTTGTTTGAATTTCAAAGGGAAATTAGAAGGTGACAAGGAAAATGTTTGCATCTTGCAGGAGTTCATAGGTAAATAAGTAGTGGGGATATCATGTTTTATTGACCCAAAAGCAAAGACAAGATAGAAACATGAAAGTTCTTAGTTTCAAAGAGAATTTAAAACAGTGGATTTAAAGATAAAAAGGGAAATATATTTCAGGAAAGATTGAAGGCTGGTGAGTATGGTGAGTGGCCGTGTGAGATCTTGAAAGGTGGACTGTGTGAAGACAGACTTGTAAAAAAAAAACAGCCTCTAGCCACTCCAGAGAATGTCTTGCTTGTTCCAGAAAGCAAGGTTTTGTTAAAATCCTTGGAACTCCATTGTCATGTGAGAGGAAGAGAGAAGCTGTGAAATTCCTTCCTTATAGCAACAGTGGGTGCCTTGTGGTAATATTACTGGATGTTTTATAGATTAAGAATCTATCTGGACTGTTGCCTGGGAGAAAGGTGTTTATTTGAGAGTTTAGTTAAGTATAAATCTTTTGGGAAATGTTGTAAGACTAAATTTAACTGTGTAACCTTGTGTATTTAAGTCTTCTTTTCTTTTGTTAGTAAATGTTTTATTTGAATATTTAACATCTCCAAAAGTGGTAGTGGAATATTTATTTCTGACTTCAGTGCACAAAACGTCTCATAATAAAAATACAAAGTGCAAATCGTTGTGAAAGCTTGACCAAGTTTCCCTTTGGGATTTGGTCTGCCAGGCAATTACCACTTGCCATGTTATAACACCTTATTATTGTGTGATAACTTGACTTGCGGTGATAATTTATAGTTAAAAAGCAAAACATAGAAATTTGTGAAGAAGGGTTCTCAGAATTGGTTGAAGTATATGAGTTTGTCTATATTAAATAGGTTAAGGAGATAACAACTGTTAAAATGAATTTTTATAGCGCCATCACTGAAAGGACAGTACTTTGCACTTTTCATTATAAATATTGGCATAGGAATTCATAATGGAAAAAGGTAGTCAACAGATTTTTAATAGAGGTTGTGTAAAACCTGGTGCAAAATGGTGGTCTATGGTAGATTGGAACACTTGTCATGTTGAGGTAATCGAGTGTTTCACCATGGGGAAAAAAATAATATCTGCTTACTTTTCCCAATTCCACCACACAGCTAACCTGGCTTAGCATGTAATTCCATTGCCAATGATAATTGAGAGGTGCTTAGTGCATGAAAAATCCCAATTGGAGGAGGTTATATGCAGCCGAACACAACACAAAAAAGAAAATAGGAACAACTACAAATTCTGTTTCAATGGCCTTAATATTTATTGCAATTGGTATTAAGAAGAGTTGGAGAGGCATGTGTTTGGCATCCACAGGATAATATGTAAAAGATTGTACACTACCCCAGAACTCGCTGTGTAAGTAAAATTAAACTGGTGATATTGTGGATCTCACCTTATATCTGGTGTACTTTTACGTCGTATGCTGCTAGTACAAAATACCTTCAAGTTTCTATTTCAGAAAATCAATAACAGCATTTGTCTTATGTCACATGACATTGCTTTAATCTTTAAACAGCAATGGAAATGAATCACTGTAAAGGTTAAAAAGAGTATTTGCAGCTTGTACAAGTAATAAAGGATCACTCTCAATGAATCTAAGACAATAATCTAATCCTTGGATTCTGATGACTAACATGAACCACTCTAGCTTTATTTACTGCTTATGAAGTCATCTGATCTACTTGAGTACCGTATTGATTATAACTCTCTGTCAGAAGCCATTGTCCTCTATATTACCAAAAGGGCTTGCTTGATTTGAATGCTAGCAATAAGATATACACAAATACTTTCTGCAACATCACAATTTTCTCTTGTTTAATCTTGCAAAGAAAATAAAAGCTTTAAAAAATTGTAAGAGGTTGGTTTGGTTAATTGACTTGAGCCAAACCTTACAACTAATATTTATTAAGCCACTTCCATCGACTAAGCACATAAGACATATGGTAAGATCTCCATCACCCATTTTTTATGTACAAAAAGCAATTATTATAATGTGGCTGGTTGTCACAAAATATTCCTCTGAGACAATGGCCTTGGCCTTGGTGATATCTGCTTTGGTTTTTGCTGTTAGGTCATAATTATTAGAATTACAGTCTGCCCAGTTTTCTGCTGCTTGTCTTGTTAATCTTTTTATTTTCTATGCTTTAAGGTTGAACTGAAGTGTTTTGCTTTTAAAGTTACTAACTTCTGTTCCAATTTAACCTCTTTCAGTCAGCATAGTAATGGGGGTGTGACATTTGGGCCTCAAAATACCCTGTGCAGGGAAGGGAAATTGGGAAATGGTTGAGTGTCTCCTGCTAAAGTGTGCATGTGTAGACTTTGGGTAAAGAAACAGTTGCCTCCACCCTCGTTGCCCAGATTCGTTCAGGGAGTTACTCATCAAGGTTTCAGCTGCAGTGCAACCCAGGACAAGTTACTAGCTTAGAAAATGTAGATGGCGAAAAGAGGAAACGTAAAAAAAGTTATATTTTGCACAATTTAACAAATGAGATAATTATAGTTTCCATATATTTCATTTTGAGAAGCAAAATGTTAATTTCCTTACATGCCCATGCATGTCAGATGATTACTAGACACATCAAATTGAAACTCATTCGTTTTATATTCAGCAGTGAGAAATTAATTGCATTTAATTTAGTTTCAACATTTCATGCAGTTCTGATTATTGAAATGTTGAAAATAGCTTACTAAACAGTCAACCATTAGTTGAGCTAACAACTTTTAATCATATATTAATGTTGTTGTTTAATCAAAATCTTTTAAATCTTTTATCAAAAGGATACAAAATATGTCTTGACTGTTCTCTTCTTTTCCTATGAATTATTTGGAAGCTTCATATTAACAGAACGTGACTGTTTTTAAAAATAATTTTGTCAGCCATATTCTGTTAATATGAAGCTTCCGAGTAATTCATAGGAAAAGCAGAGAACAGTCAAGACCTATTTTGTATCCTTTCGACAAAAGATTTATGCTGATTTATGTTGCACAATGTCATAGAATCCTGGTGTAAATGCAACTGTTAAAAAAAATCTCTGCTTGCAAGAAACATATCTCCTCATTTCAATAGTCACTGAATACTGAACAGTCAGAAAGACCTGGTCAATGCATTAAGGTATAAAGGAACAAGGGTGTGTATCTCAAACCTTCTGCAAGTGATAAATGCTTTGTTGGAGTTTTAACATCTGGCTGCAGACCTACGCAACAGGGAAAAGCTGACTAGGAGTGACGCTATAGGACAAGTTCAAGTTCAACCTGAGGGCATAGCAGAGGCGTTTGAATGATTGCGTCAATGTACACTCATGTGGATGATGCCCAAAATAGGAGAATTGGTTACATTGTCAAGAAGATGTAATAATGTCATTGGAAATTATTTTAAAATAGAGTTCTAGTGGGGTCTGTGTCTATGTGTGTGTCTGTGTGTGTCTTAATTGGATTAAAGCCAGCTAGTCAGGGCATTTTGATGTATAGTAGTTTTCAGATGTTAATTAGGTAAATGTAAGGAGGGTAGAAGGTAAAGTGTAAATTTGCATTTGTTAAAAGAAACCATGCAAGACCGCAGGTGAAATCTTACACCTAGCTAGAAGACGCCAAGCAATGTTTTTTTTTCAGCTCACTAATAAAATTGGTGGGATGAAAGGATGTTATTGTTAGAAGGGGTAAAGTTAAAACCTAGTGATACAATGGAAAATTTACATTCAAAGAGAAAGATATGTATAAAGGAGAAAGGGGATTGTGTGTAAGGGAGGGGAATTTTAAGATCCAACAAGTGTGAGAAGCCTCCAGCCTGTAAGGCTCAAGCTGCTGTCTGCAAGAACCCAGGTCTGAAAGAAACTCATTTTGAATGTGACTGTCCTGGGTGTGCTTTTCCAGGTGTCTATTTAAATCTACGAGATTTACTGTTGCCTTAACGGGGGTGTAACTGAGACTCAGATTAATTAGGGGATTTTTGTAGTTATTATAGTAGTGATTTTGTAGATGTATGTATGTGTTTTCAATATTTCTTGTATTAATAAATGTTTAATTTAGTTTTATAAAAAAAACCTCTTGAGACTTGGTGGTCTTATTACTACCGAATTAAAAGCCTGCCTTCTTGAAACACATATATTGCAAAAATGGGTTATGGCAGTTGTTTCAAGTTTCCCTCTGGGATTTGAACAACTCAGCCTTTACCACAGTCGGTGCCATAATAATTGGGGGCTCTTTGTGGGCTTTATTTGAAATTCCTTGATACTTTGGATTGCTGAATCTTAAGATTATGAGGATGAGAAGCACTTTGAATTCAGGAGTGGGTGTGAGGTATTTTTGAAGTGGCGAGACTGCAAGATAGTTTTGGTAATTGCTAAGACTTGTCAGGGAGTAGAAGATATACTTCTGATTAGGTTATAAAAGGTATCCAAGAGGGTTAACAGAATTTGCAGATAAATTACAATTGGGTTTAACTGTGGGGGTTGGAAAGCAGATATAACTGAAGGTATAGCACAGCATTTGAAGTTGAAAGTGATACCTGATACTAGTGAGTCACAGTAGTGCATAGAGCTAAACCTTTATTTTCATCGCCCTTTCAAATCTGAAAAGGATAGAAAGTGGGAAGGTGAAAGGAAGGTGGGTAGTCAGGGAAGAAAAGGAGTAACTGGAAATTCCAGCAAGTTTTTTTCTGTGAATTAAAAGGAAGATGCTGAGGGTAGAAGTGACATCTGAGAGTTGAGGTGTTTTCATTGTAATAAAGTGGGGCACACAAAGTCAGTGTATTGGAAATTACAGGGAAAATCTGTTGGAGTTATGGAGTGCAGAAAAGTTCTGGAAGTTAAAGTACTGTGGGTTCTGAGGTTCAGGCACAGGAGAAACCAGTGGTTTGTGTACAAGTAAAACATGGGAGAATCAGTGATTGGTAAAGAGTTGGGAACAGTTTACCCAAGAGAATTCTGAGGAGCAGGTTGCAGAAATGTTTGAAGATTTTGTGTGTGGAGGGAAAGTCTTTCTATGTGTACAGGGTGGAGTAGGTAAAGATGTTAAAATTTTAAGAGACGCAGGGGCTAGTCAATATTGTTGGATAGTGATATTTGTTGTTCAGAATGAGTATTGTAGGACAGGGTGATAATAAGTGGGGTTCATGGAGATGCTAAACCTATCCCATTGTGGAAAGTAAATTTAAAAAGCAAGTGGACAAGTGGCGAACTGACTGTTGGAATGGTGGAAAAATTGCCCATTGCAGGGGCTCAATTTATTCTGGGTAATGATATAGCTGGATCACAAACGTGGGTGATGCTTATGGTGGTTGAGCAGCCTGTAGAAGTGCTTTCAACAGAGGTGTTACAAGAGGAGCATCCTGGATTGTTTCCAGATTGTGTGATAACAAGATCACAGGCATAAAGGTTGAAGTAAGAAAAACGAGAAGGACAGGCAGTTCAAAGGCAGGAAGAAGGTATTGAAATCCAATTAGCAGGCACTCTGTTTGATAACATTGTTCAGAAAGACACAGGAGAGGACTATTCAGCTGAAGTGTTTAACCCAAAGCAGTCAATTGAGTTGCAGTAAAAGGATTTGCAATTCAAACAGTTATATCAGGCAACTTACTCAGAAACAGAGGCAAAATGTATTGCAGAATGTTATTACCTTAAGGGTGATATTTTAATGAGAAAATGGAGGCCGGATAATGTCTCTGAAAATGAAAGCCAGAGTCAGATACATCATTTTGTTATCCCATTAGGGTCTAGAAATGAGATTCTGAGGATTGCTCATAAAATTCCAGGGGGTGGCATTTAGGAATTAGAAAGACACAAGAAAAAGTACAGAAACACTTTTATTGGCCAGGATTGCATAAGGATGTAATCAAATTCTGTACAACATGTTACACATGTCAGGTGATAGGGAAACCACAAGTAGTGATTAAGCCGGCACCTTTAATCCCAATATCAGCATTTTAAGAACCTTTTACTAGGCCCATGATTGATTGTGTAGGTCTCCTCCCCAAGACTGAAAGTGGAAATCAGTACATACTGACCATAATAGATGTGTCTACCAGGTTTCCTGAAGCGATACCTTTAAGAAATATTTAAACCAAGAAGATTGTGGAAGAGCAAACTAAATTTTTTTACAAGATATGGCTTACCTAAGGAAATACAATCAGATCAGTTTTCAAATTTATGTCACAGCTGTTTAAGGAAGTAATGAACAGTTTGGGGATAAAACAGTTTAAGTCAACAGCTTATCATCCGGAGTCACAAGGAGCTTTAGAAAGATGGCATCAAGCTTTAAAAACTATGATGAGAGCACATGGTCGGGATTTTCCACAGGATTGGGAGAGGGGAATTTCATTCTTGTTATTTGCTATTAGAGACACTCCTAATGCATCAATTGGTTTTAGTCCTTTTGAACTAGTTTATGGTCATGAGATTGAATTTGATTTTAATTTCACTGAAATTGATTTATCAGAAATTAGTAGGTCAAATTCCAGAAACTACTCCCCTGGATTATGTATCAAAATTCAGAGAGAGATTAGACAACGCATGTGAGTTGGCTAGGGAACATTTAAAGATATCACAGCAAGTAATGAAAGTGAAGACAGAGAAGAAAGCTAAAGATTGCAGTTTTATTGCTGGAGAGAAATTGCCAGTTGTGTTACCAGTACTGGGTGACTCGTTAAAGGCAAGGTTTAGTGGGCCTTACAGGATTGAAAAGAAATTGACTGAAGTAAATTATTTAATAAATACTCCAGATAGAAGAAAGAAGCAGAGGATGCGTCATGCGAATATGCTTAAAAAGTACTTTGACAGGGAAGTGGACAAAAAAAGAGGTATTAGTAGAGGTAGATAATCAGAAAGGGGTAGATGTGCAGGACGCTAAAATGTATTCTGCTCTAATCAAATTGAATAATGAGGGGGTACTTGACAATTTAAAAGTAATATTGAGTTACCTTCCAGACAAGTGTCAAAGTGATTCGGAATAGCTATTGCAGTCACACAAATCTATTTGTGGGAATAAATTGGGAAAGACAGATTCAGCTATACACGATGTCTCTGTACGGGTTTCAGCTTCAATAAGGCAACATCCTTATAGATTAAATCTGACAACATTATCACAAGTACAAAAAGAGATTGACTTCTTGCTTCAAAATGATATCATTGAGTCTAGTTGCAGTAACTGGAGTTTGCTTATCGTGCTGGTCCTGAAATTGGATAAAACACAAATGCTGTGTGTGGACTATTGAAAGGTGAATGCAGTGACAAAAGCAGATTCATATCCTATATCACAGTTGGAAGATTGTATTGGAAAAGTGGGACAATCGGAATTTATCACAAAGATTGACTTGTTAAAAGGGTATTGGCAAGTACCGTTGTTGGAGAGAGCAAAGGCGATGTTGGCTTTTGTAATGCCAAGTGGATATTTAATTCCATTTAATATGAAGAATGCACCTGCGACATTTCAAAGGCTGACAAACAAGTACTTGCAGGTCTAAGCAATTGTGCTTGTTGACGACCTAATAGTTTTCAGTCAGACATGAAAGGAGCATTTACAGAATCTGGAAGAATTATTTTCTTGATTATAAGAAGCTAATTTGGTGATGAACTTGGCTAAAATTGAATTTGCAAAAGCGTAAGTTTCTAGGCCAAACATTGGACATGGTAAGGTGGCTCCAAGAGATGTGAAAGTCAAAGATATTGTGGATTTCCCAGTGCCTACAATAAAACAAGAAGTTTTTAGATTTCTGGGCATGGGTAGGTTTTACCGGATATTTGTACCAAATTTTAGCAGTGTAGTTGCCCCACTGACTGAACTATTAAAAAAGGACAAGAAGTTTCAATGGACACTGGAGTGTCAGATGGCATTTGATAGTTTGAAAACTGTATTAAATATGACACCAGTTTTGGCAGCACCCAATTAGGCCAAGAAATATAAGTTGGCCGTTGACCCAAGCGATATAGGCATTGAGGCCGTACTGTTACAAGAAGATGACACTGGAATTGAAAAACCGATAGGGTATTTTTCACAGAAGTTGAATGCACAATAGAGAAGATATTCAACAACTGAAAAGGAGACGTTGAGTTTGGTGTTAGCGTTGCAGCATTTTGAAATTTATGTGGCAAACAATTCAGCAGAAACAGTTGTTTATACAATCCTTTAAAGTTTCTGGACAAATTTCAAGACAAAAGCGCAAGGCTATTCAGGTAGAGTTTATTAATGCAACCATTTAATCTACAGAGATGTGTTACCAAGAGTTTGAAGCTTAAAGGGAAAATTGGACATTTTATAACCTGGACACTGAACTGGAATGATTTCTGCTGATACCAAGGATTTGTATATATATTGTTATGTCAATGCATGCATCTGATAATGTAATAGTGTAAGTAAATAGTTAAGTGTAGGAGATAGTGTAAGATGGGTTAATAAAAAATGAAGCCTTCTTTTAGAATTATGACATTTCATTTTTGGATAAGGGGGATGTCAAGAAGATATAATGATGTTATTGGAAATTATTTTAAAATAGAGTTCTAGTGGGGTCTGTGTCTATGTGTGTGTCTGTGTGTGTCTTAATTGGATTAAAGCCAGCTAGTCAGGGCGCTTTGATGTATAGTAGTTTTCAGATGTTAATTAGGTAAATGTAAGGAGGGTAGAAGGTAAAGTGTAAATTTATATTTGTCAAAAGAAACCATTCAAGGTTGCGGATGAAATCTTACACCTAGCTAGAAGATGCCAAGCAAAGTGTTTATTTTTTTCAGCTTACTAATAAAATTGGTGGGACAAAAGGATGTTATTGTTCGAAGAGGCGAAAGTTCAAAGCCTAGTGATACAATGGAAAATTTACATTCAAAGAGAAAGAAATGTATAAAGGAGAAAAGTGATCGTGTGTAAGGGAGAGGCATTTTAAGATCCAACAAGTGTGAGAAGCCTCCAGCCTGTAAGGCTCAAACTGCTGTCTGTAAGGACCCAGGGCTGAAAGAAACCCATTTTGAATATAACTATCCTGAGTGTGCTTTGTCAGGTGTCTATTTAAATCTACGAGATTTACTGTTGCCTTAACAGGGATGTAACTGAGAGTCAGATTAATTGGGGGATGTTTGTAGTTATTATAGTAGTAATTTTGTCAGTGTATGTATGTGTTTACAATATTTCTTGTATTAATAAATGTTTAATTTGGGTTTATAAAAAACCTCTTGAGACTCAGTGGTCTTATTACTACTGAATTCAAAGCCTGCATCTCGAAACATACAAATTGCAAAAATGGGCTCTGACAGTTGTTTCAAGTTTCCCTCTGGAATTTGAACAACTTAGCCTTTACCATCGGCTGTGCCAGAATAGCACTGTAAACAGGAAAATTGGCAATGTTATAATAAAAGATGGGAAAAAACCTTAGATGGGAAAAAAACCTTAAAATAGCTCGGGATATTGGACCAGGTGACATCGGCCTGAGGGTACTTAAGCAGTTGAGGTTGTGTTTGACTAATCTACTAGAATTTTTTGAGTAAGTTGAAAGGTAAGTAGTTGAGATCAGGGCCAGGGAGAGAAATCTAGGGCTCCAGTGCCTCTTCTGTTTTCGGGTCCTCAGGTATGTCTGTGCAACAGAACTTTTAAGAGGCCAGAGGACGAAGACTGAAGAGTATCTGTTTCATGATCAGCAAGTCTGAAGACTCTGCTGATTGCTGCTTCTCACTACAACATACTTTCAATAAGGTAAAAGCAAAATACTGCAGATGCTGGAAATCTGAAACAAAAACTGAAAATGCTGGAAAAACTCAGCAGGCCTAACAGCATCTGTGGAGAGGGAAACAGAGTTAATGTTTCAAGTCCGTATGACTGTACGTCTGTATCTCTAAAGAAGAGTCATACGGACTCGAAATGTTAACTCTGTTTTTCTCTCCACAGATGATGTTGGACCTGCTGAGTTTTTCCAGCATTTTCTGTTTTCGCTACATTCTTTCACTATGTCACTATGCAACACAACTTTATCACGATATTTCAAAAGCACAAAAAAACTCATAAAAAGCACCAAGGTAGAGTGGGATGATAGGTAAGTATACAAAAGGACATAACTGAATTCAATAGAAAACAGTCTTGAAAATCATGTGCAGTGTAAAACAGGTTACTGATTCACGATGAGCCCATTATGCACTCCTGGCCTGGTAAAGCCTGCTCACAGTAAGCTTTCATTAGCAACAAAATAAACAGAACTCCAGCCATGATTTCACCCTCTATTCGCAAGATAGTTATGGATGACAAAGGTCATCTAGCCCAGTTAATCTCATCCATCCCAGATACATACATTCTATGAGCAGCAGTGGGCTATTCAGCCCCTCAAGAGTGATCTACCATTTGATAACATTGCCTATATTATACTAGTGACTACAACTCAAAAGGGCTTAGTTGGCTGTAAAGCGATTTGGGGCATTGTGAAAGGTGCTGTATTAAATTTAAGTTTTTTTCCCTTCTTTCATTACACCTGCATGCAGTGGGCAGAGTGGCTGTAGCAATGTAGAAATTGGAGGCCCAATGCTGATTCTCTAAGTATAATTAATCACAGAGCAATCAGCTGATGTTAGGAGTTTGGCTACAAAGAAATCACTACATTTACTAAAACAGTTCAAATCTGAAGCTAACCTCCCTCCAAGCCCCCTCCAACACACCCCCCCAACCTGCCCCCAGCTCCCACCCCCCACCCCCACCTCACCCCCAACCTCCCAACCCAAACCCCAACAATTCCCCTCAACCTCCCCTAACAGTACCCCCAGCCCCCAACCTTCCCACCAACCCTCCACCTCCCCCAGCCTTCTTCCAACACCCCCTCAACCTCCCCCCAAACTCCCCTCCAACCCTGCCCAACCTCCCCCCAAACTCCCCTCCAACTCAGCCCAACCTCCCCCCAAACTCCCCTCCAACCCTGCCCAACCTTCCCCCAACACGCCTCCATCCCCTTCCAACCTCCCACCAACCTTCCCCTAATCCCTCCTCCAATGTTCTCCCAACCCCTCAACCTTCCTCCAATCCCCCAAACGTAACCCAACCCCCCACCCCCTCACCCTCTGCATCCCACTCCAACCTCCCCCAATACACCTAAACCCCCTTCAACGTTCCCCAACCCCCTCCAATATAGCCCCACAACCTCCCAGGAACCCCAATCCAAGCTCCCCAAACCTCCCCCTCCAATCTCCTCCCAAGCCCTCTCCAAGCTCCCCCAAAGCCCCGCTGTAACCTCCCCAATCCCTTTCCAACCACCCCCCAAACCTACTTCCATCCTCTGCCAACCACCCCTCCAATCTTCCCTCAACTACTGCCCCCCCCACCCCACACCCCCCACAAACATCTAATTGTTGTAAAATTACAGGGATTTGACTGACCATTTCTCAAGCAAGATTGAATGTCAAGGGGCGATGGTTAGATTATGTCTTGTTGGGGATGGTCATTGCCTGGCACTTGAGTGACATAAATGTTATTTGCCACTTGTCCGCCCAAGCCTGGATATTGTCCAGGTCTTGCTGCATTTGGATATGGACATCTTCTGTAACTCAGGAGTCACGAATGGTGCTGAACATTGTGCAATCATCAGCAAACATCTCCACTTCTGACCTTATGATGGAAGGAAGGTCATTGGTGAAGCAGCTGAAGACGATTGGGCCTAGGACACTACCCTGAGGAACTCCTGCAGTGATGACCTGGAACTGAGATGACTGACCTCCAACAACCACATCCATCTTCCTTTGTGCTAGGTATAACTCCAACCAGCGGAGAGCTTCCTCCCTGATTCCCGTTGACTCCAGTTTTGCTAGGGCTCCTTGATACCACACTCGATCAAATGTGGCCTTGATGTCAAGAGCAGTCACATTCACTTCACCTCTGGAATTCAGCTCTTTTGTCCATGTTTGAACCAAGGCTGTAATGAGGTCAGGAGCTGAGTGGCCCTGGCGGAATCCAAACTGAGCGTCAGTGAGCAGGTTATTGCTAAGCAAGTGCCGCTTGATAGAACTGTTGATGACCCCTTCCATCACTTTACTGATGATGGGGAGTAGACTGATGGGGCAGTAATTGACCAGGTTGGATTTGACCTGCTTTTTGTGTACAGGACATACCTGGACAATTTTCCACATTGCCAGGTAGATGCCAGTGTTGTGGCTGTACTGGAACAGCTTGGCTAGGGGCACGGCAAGTTCTGGAGCACAAGTCTTCAGTGCTATTGCCGGAATATTTTCAGGGCCCATAGCCTTTGCAGTGTACAGTGCCTTCAGACATTTCTTGCTATCATGTGGAGTGAATCGAATTGGCTGAAGACTGGCAGCTGTGATGCTGGGGACCTCCGGAGGAGGCCGAGATGGATCATCCACTCGGCACTTCTGGCTGAAGATTGTTGCGAATGCTTCAAGCCTTATCTTTTGCACTGGTGTGCTGGGCTCAGTGCAAAGAAAAGGCTGAAGCATGGTATTGTGTTGCATAAATAGAACTATTCACAACAAATGACAGCCCACACTTTGCCCTTGTACAGGGCTTTGGTTGGACTGCCTTTTGTCCTCTCACATGACGAGCAATGTAAAAGTTTTGGAAAAAGGGCAAAGGAGGATATGAGGATGATCTCCAGCTTAATATTCCTTAGGCGCCCAGAAAGGCTGGGTTATTCCCAATCGGAATGCATAGGCCATTCCCTTTAGAAATGCCTTGACTTTGGGGTGATTTGTTGGAGGTATACAAAACTGTATGGCTCAATGCTGTTGGGGAAAAACAGAGGCCATAGGGTCAAGTTAGATGTTGGACAGTTATGCTTATCCCAAAGAATAGCAGACCTACGGAACAAGTTACAGCTCATGTGGTGAGTGGAAACCCTTTCCAAGCAAAAGAGCCCTGGACCAGTTCATGTTTCATAAACGATGCAATATCAAGTGAAATATGCATGGCCCATGTGGTCTCCAGGACTAATTTCAATCACCTAAGGGGTTTGAGAGGAATTTGCTCGATATTTGTTCCACTCAGCTGGTCTTGCAATTTTTCACCTTTTTTTAACTCTCTCAGGAGACAACATGACTGATGGTGGGCATGTATGATGGTGGTAAAGATGGTTATGTTGGGCAGGCTTGATGGATCAGCTGGTCTTTTCCTGTCCACTGATGGTTCATCATAGAGGAACACAATCCTCAATAAAATAATGATGAGAAGAACTATTTTACTGAGCTTTGGAAGAAAGAGAGTTCCTGCATTTGGCCAGTCACTATTCCCTGTGGTCAACGGTGTTTGTGAGCTAACAGATGACAGATAGTGAGCTCATGCCCATGATGTTCCCATATCTCCCCAAGCCAGACATCCTTGCACTCTTTATAGCAAGTGGCAATATGGCAGAGCTGGCAGAGCTGGCTTACTTCCCAATACTCCCAGCAGGGAGTCATGCACAACAAGTGCCTGATAAACCTGAACAAAGCACAAAATCACTACAAACAAAGCAACAAGTAATTGAAATATTGGCTCCTTCCATGTGCTGATCTTTGTTTGATGATGACTGCAATTCCCTTTATCTTCAAAAAGTGCAACTAGGCTTTTGTAGAATTATTTGGAGAGCATTACAAGTAACAGATATTTGCTTGTCTTGTAATGTTTGTTTACATCAATCTCCTCTCCGACACCAGTATTAACAATTGAAAGAAAATCAAACTTTGCTGTTTTAATGCAAAGGGAAACAAATTCACCTGCTCAGTGGTCCAACAGCCCATCAGTAGCAGTCATGTTCTTTTGATACTATATCTCCTCATTCTATCGATGTGGCAATAGCATCTTTAAAGTTATTTCTGCAAATTCCCACTTGGAGTATTTTGCAGAGATAGAAACCTTATGGTTCCTTCAGTTCAAATTAACTACATGTAGTGAGAACTCTCTAATAAGAAACCACCTCTGAATTATTGTCATGAAGAGATTAATGTCTATAAAGTTATTGGAAATGATTATTAAATTGGAATTGTAGTAGGGTCTGTGTCTATATGTGTGTGTCTGTGTTTGGCTTAATTGGATTAAAGCCAGCTACTCTGGGTGCTTTGAAGTACAGTATTTTGAGATGTGAATTAGATAAATGTCAGTTAAAAGGTAAAGTGCAATTTGCATTTGTTGAATGAACCAGTCAAAAGAATGGGTAAAATCTTGTACCTAGCTGGGAGACGCCAAGCAATGTGTTTATATTACTGAGGAAATTGGCGGAATGAAAGGATTATTGTTAGGAGAGGTCAAATTAAAATATACCTAGTAATACAATGGAAAATTTACATTCAAAGGGGAAGCTAGGTATAAACAGAAAGGAGATTTGTATGTGCAGGTCAGAGGCATGTAAGATCTAACCAGCCTGTAAGCCTACAACTGTGCAAAGGAACCAAATTGCAATGGACATTATTTTGAATTTGTAAGGACAAATGTGCTTTGCCTGGTGTCTGTTTAAAGTCTATGAGTTATTGTTGCCTTGGTAAAGATTTACCTGGGAGTGATTCATTTGGGGATTTGTTTAAAAGTTATTATGATGGTAAAAGCAAAAAAGACTGCGGATGCTGGAAATCCAAAACAAAAACAAAAATACCTGGAAAAACTCAGCAGGTCTGGCAGCATCTGCGGATAGGAGCACAGTTAACGTTTTGGGTCCGAATGATCCTTCTGTTGAAGGGTCAGTCGGACTCGAAACGTTAACTGTGCTCCTATCCGCAGATGCTGCCAGACCTGCTGAGTTTTTCCAGGTATTTTTATTATGATGGTAATTTGTCGACATGTGTGTGTGTTTAAATTGTTGTTAAATTAATAAATGCTTCATTTTGTTTTATATAAAAAAACCTCTTGAGGCTTGGAGGTCTCATTCCTGAATTCAGAGCTACATCTCAAACATACCAGTTGAAAATATAGGTTATGACAGTTGTTTCAAGTTTCCCTCTGGGATTTAAACTACTCAGCCTTTACCAACTGCTGTGTCATAACAGTTGGGGGCCCTTGGCGGGATAAATTTATAATTGGACTCCGATCAGGTTTCTGTGGAAAACTGGAACTTCTGCACTTTTGGTGGAAACAGACTTGCCTCTGATGTCCTCGGAGTGGAATTTCCTTCCAGCATTCAGTGTCCAGGCATTTGGGAGTTCAGAAATCTCACAGGGCAGAATTTTGTGCCCCGTGGGCGGACGCATGCCCGACCCGATCAGGGGTAAAATAATGCGCGATGACATCGGGCAAGCATCCCGATGTCACACACTCGCGCAATATTTCGCTCAGCGGGTGCCCGCCATTAATTAAGCGGCCACTTAAGAACCTTAAGAGTTCAATTAAATGCGACTTTTCCTTGCCCGAGTGATTTCCAGCTCGTCGCACGGGCAAAACGGGCAGGCGGCCGGCCGGCATTTTCACAAACCTCATCCAAGGGCGGGATAAAAAGGGTCAGCAGCATTGCCAGTGTGACTGGTGAGGAGCTTTGGAGATAGTTTGTTGCTCATTCCTTATTGGTACTTGGCAGCCTCATCCCTG
The DNA here is from genome assembly GCF_964194155.1 of Cetorhinus maximus. Lineage (NCBI taxonomy): Eukaryota > Metazoa > Chordata > Chondrichthyes > Lamniformes > Cetorhinidae > Cetorhinus > Cetorhinus maximus. The sequence goes on from NC_135887.1 coordinate 6,745,127, forward strand.
GTCGGGGCTTCATTCTTAGCATTTCCAAGCTTTATTTCGGGGCTCATTGCTGTCTGCAAGGCCCCCGGAGTTTCAGACCGTGTGGACCCTTCCAGTTATCAGGCAGCCTTCCCCTACCCTGGTGATGGGGATTGTGGTCTCTGCTGAAGGCACCTTCTCTGAGGAGGAAGAGAAGGGCAGAAGGGAGAGGAGGCCACTTGTCCCTGTGCAACTTCCTGGGAAGGGACCTATGGGAGGAGAGGCACAGGAACAAAAGGGTGCAGGGCCAGCAGGTCATCCAAGCCGGAAGGGTCTGCAGAAGATGCCACTCTCCTACTGCCAGGGTTTACAGGCAGCAATGCAGCTACCTCAATATGTCCCAAGGTGCAATGCTGAAGGGGGAGCCACCTTGCAAGGGAGAGCATGACCTCCATTTACCAGAGGATAAGCCCTGAGGTCTGCTCTGACTGTGTGGGTGGACACCCCATACCAATGGCTCTGAAGGTCACAGTGGCCCTCAACTTCTATGCCTCTTTCCAGGGCTCAGTGGGGGGTCTGTGTGGAGTCTTCCAATCAGCTGTCCACAGTTGCATCGAGCTGGTAACTGAAGCTCTGTTCAGGTGGGTAATGGCATTTATTCTTTACCGTACACACAAGACCAGCCAGGCTGAGCGAACCAGAGGCTTTGCAGCGATTGCTGGCTTCCCCCGTGTCCAGGGTGCTATAGACTGTACACATGTGGCCATCAAGGTGCCAGTGGGTCAGCCAGTTGCCTTTGTCAACAGGAAGGGATTCCACTCCATGAACGTGCAGATAGTGTGTGATCACAGGATGCAGATTCTACAAGTCTGTACAAGGTACCCAGGCAGCTCCCATGACGCCTACATCCTCAGACACTCCCAGGTGCCGGGGCTCTTCCGTGCTCCAGCCCGGCTGGATGGATGGCTGCTGGGTGACAAGGGCTATCAGTTGAAGAGGTGGCTCATGACACCTCTCTGTCATCCAAGAACAGAGGCAGAGCAGCGTTACAATACGAGTCTTGCCTTCACAAGGGCAGTAATAGAGAGGACCATAGGTCTTTTCAAGATGTGCTTCCAATGCCTGGGCCGTTCATGGGGTGCACTACAAAACAACTCAGAGCGAGTGTCACTGATAGTGGTTACATGCTGCACTCTCCGCAATCTGGAACTGGCAAGGGGGGACCCACTGGAGGAAGGGGATCTTGACGCAGCTCCACAGGCCACAGGTGATGAGTCCAGTACTGAGTCAGAAGAGGAGCACGGTGAGGAGAATGCTGAGGGCGTGGAGCCAGACCTCGATAACCTCCAGGGAGGCAGGGACAGCAGGGACGCTTTGATCCAACGCTCTTTCAGCTAGGCTACCAAAGATCAGCTTCAACCGCATGCCAGGGCTGCCTCCTCCATCCCTGATGTCTGAAAGGTCCCTTTCATTTGAACACAAAGAACACTCAGTACCTGTGCAATAAAGTTCAGAGCTATGTACTTCCAGCATTACATGCTGGCGTACCCTGCACCAATAAAATAAAAACAAGAAGCATACTCAGGCCAGGATGACAAAAGCAAAATTTGTCTCATTTTGACAATTCCAAACTATTTACATTAGCTTCTCTGGTCTTCATTCCCAAACCAGTATAGATAAAGTAAACATAAATGAACATAAAATCACCCATGACCTGTCCTTCTTGTGCTCATGGTGCCTTTAACTTACTCTTGCGAGTGCTACGTCTAGGTGCTACCCCCTCGCTGGCACCGGCATTGGAGACAGCTGCTGACTCTGCTGTCTTGTTGGCCTCGATAATCTTGGTGGTCGTTCTCTGGCCAGTGGAGTCTGCGCTGGCCCCGCCTGGGAGGGAGCAGCTAGTGCCACGGCCGGCATCTCCCCAGTCACCGCAGCCTCATTAGATGCCACGGCCACTGGGAGAGGGGCGGAGGAGCTGCTGCCTTCATCCAGAGCGCCCTGAGAGGAGCCCGCAGAGACAACAGGCAGCTTGTGCACCAACGTGAGGTCACTGCTCACCACTGATGGACCTTTGCTGGAATACTGGGTGCCTCATCGATCTCCCACACTGATAGTGACCACCTGAGGTCAGCGCCTGTGTGAGGACTTGCAGGCCTGAGCGCAATCCCAGGAACCCTTGATTCTGTCCCTGGAGCTCCCTCTCCATGACAGTCGCCCCTCTCTCAATGGGGGAGGCAGCGCACTCGACCATGACGGTCAACGCAATGCTGATGCTCTGCAGGCACTCCTCCACAACAGAGACCAAGGCACGCAGACCCTCATGGATCTCCGCCAGATCCTCCTGCACAACCCACTGGACATCCAGCATCTGCCGCCTAGCAGATGGCTCCAGAGGCTCATCATCAGCTTTCAACTGAGCATCATCCAGGTCTCCAGCAGTCCAACTGCTGGCGCCCTGGGCACTCTCTGCCTCTATCTGCACCTCAAGCGAGCGTGAAGTGCCCTCACCAATGTGCACCTGGATACTAGCTGCCACTCTAATGCCCACTGAGGTGCTGGTATCGGCGCTGAAGCCTGCTTCAGAGAGCGGGTGTGACGCAGGTACAAATGATGCCCGGTGGTCCTCCAGTGTCAGGGGTGGCCCTTCGGGGTCCTGAGACCGAACACCTGCTGGCGAATCTAAAAGGGAGAAGAAGGACATGTCATTAGTTAAAGTCAACACACTGTCACTGTGTATACCAGGTACACTGGTAAGACAATGGAGATCTGCATCACGGTGCCATCGTCTTCCAATGATCAATGGGGACTCCAGGTTCGAGGCTCACATCAATGAAGAGACTGGACTAGAATGGCTGCACAAGCCAAAGGTCTCACCTCTGTGCGCTGCACTCTTACCTTCGTCTGGCACCCCCGCCCCGCCTGGTTGCACATGTGGCATGTTGGCTTTCGAGCTCCAGGGCATCTTGCTTGTATCTCAAGAGGGTTAGGAGGCTAACAGGACCTCGCTGGTCCGCACTTGCTATTTTTGTTGTGGGCCATCTTTACCTGAAACAACAGAGGAGCATTGATTAATCCTCACCGTATCTGCAGCGCCACTGCAGCCTGGCCAAGCCCAGCTGAGGAGCACCTGGCAGGGCCCTTCTGAGTCGTGGCCCTCGAGTCGCAAGGCACTCAGTCCAATCAACCAGGGCTCACCTCCTTGGCCAGCTTCAGCGTGATTGACAGTTGGCACTCAGGTCCTAACACCCCTGAAGTCCACGGGAGGAGGGCCAGACCTTAACACATCTGCACACTGACCCAGGACAACACGGTATGTCAGTGTATAAATAATTAGACTGCACGGCAATCACCTTGACAAAGACAATTCACAGAATCACAGAATCTCACAGTGCAGAAGAGGCCCTTCGGCCCATCGAGTCTGCACTGACATGTGAGAAACACCTGACCTACCTACCTAATCCCATTTACCAGCACTTGGCCCATAGCCTTGAATGTTATGATGTACCAAGTGCTCATCCAGGTACTTTTTAAAGGATGTGAGGCAACCCACCTCCACCACCCTCCCAGGCAGCGCATTCCAGACCGTCACCACCCTCTGGATAAATAAATTTTTCCTCACATCCCCCCTAAACCTTGCCCCTCACCTTGAACTTATGTCCCCTTGTGACTGACCCTTCAACTAAGGGGAACAGCTGCTCCCTATCCACCCTGTGGACAATTGCTAGTTAAACAGGTGATGGGCTTTGATTATCCCATCTAAACGGAATAAAAAGGGAGAGCTGGAACACTTTGTGGGGAAGCTACTTGGAAGTCAGTAGCACTGAGAAGCTGTCTTGAAAATAAACCAGGTTGAAAGACCAGCCTGGACTAATTCTTCTACTACAACCTCTTATTGTGAGTAACTTGGTTCTCACCCTTCCTGAGCGCAGCAGATCATTGAAGCACTAACCGCACTATACCCACGCGTGCCACGCCACATCATGGCTGCTCACCATTGCTGCCCATTCCTCCCCTGCCCTCTTGGTGAGGCGCAGTGGCCTCCTCCTCCCGTCCCTGGGGACAGGGGTCTCCCTCCTGGCAGCCACCTCCTCCAGGAGGACTGCAAGACACTCATCAGAAAAGCGGGGGGGGGGGAGGTGGGGGGGAGAGGGGGGAGGGGTGGGGGGAGAGAGAGAGGGGGGGGAGAGGTGGGGGGGAGAGAGGGGGGGAGGGGTAGAGAGGGAGAGGGGGGAGGGGGGAGAGGAGGGAGGGGGGGAGATGGGGGGGAGAGGGGGGGAGGGGGGGAGAGTGGGGGAGGGGGGAGAGGGGTGGGGGGGATGGGGGGGAGAGGGAGGAGGGGGGAGAGGGGGGAGGGGGAGAGGGGGGAGAGGGGTAGAGGGGAGGGGGGAGAGGGGTGGGGGGGAGAGGGGTGGGGGGGAGAGGGTTGGGGGGGAGAGGTGTAGAGGGGGAGGGGGGAGAGGGTTGGGGGGGAGAGGTGTAGAGGGGGAAAGGGGTAGGGGGGAGAGGGGGAGGGAGGGGGAGAGGTGGGGTAGAGGGGAGAGGTGGAGGGAGGGGGAGGGGGGAGGGGGGGAGGGAGGGAGGGGGGGATGGAGTGGGGGTGGGAGAGGGGGAGAGGGGGAGGGAGGGGGAGAGGGGGCGAATGCCCACCCGACCTGCCCTCCCTCCTGCCATGTCCAGCCGCAGTCGACTCCATTGCGAAAGCCCAGGAGACGTTCTCCAGGACAGCCTTCCAGGGGCTGCCTGGGTTGCATTTAGACTATCCACCAGGTCACCATTGGGTCCCGTGGCCAACAGGCCCCCCACCCCCTCTCGGCCCTTCCCCGGCCAGCGCAGAGCCACATTTCATGCTGGGGTGGGCCTTCATTGGCCCGCCCGTGTAAAATGGTGGCTGGAGCCCGTTCGTGGGCGGCGACCTGCTTCACGGCCGTTCCTCTGCCCGCCTGGCATTCCCGCCCAACCAAGGGAAAATCCTGCCCATAGTTAACGTGTTACTGACGTGCGTTGTTTCAGATTCCTACTCATTACGAACTTCAGGAAGTTTTTTTGTTTCAACAAAGCGGCAACATTAGGTTAATGACTTTATCATTTTGCTTTGACTAATTCGCTCATTACACATTCAGTCATTTCAAAGTTGACAATGTTTGTTTTTAATTTCCTTTTTGGCCACAGCATTTGTGTTCACTCTGAAACCTTGTGTGATATTTGTTCATTGCCCATTTTAGTTGAACAGGCATATCAAGGAAAAGTCAACAACTGCGAAAATTGGAAAAACAAATCTACTGATATTTCAGTGTGAAAATACAATTCAATAAAAGGAAAATAATCCTTAGTGGTCCAAACCAGCTTTTGAGAGCGACTTTCAACATTTATTATTCTTCAACATTATCTTGTTATTATTGAGGTGTGTTCAATATCAACCTTATTTAATCCTTGGTAATCCTTTTCTCTTTATATTACATCATCTACGATAAAATAAGAGATTGCCTCAGGATGAACTAGTTATGTTATTTTTAAAACTCTGAAGGAGTACATTAAACACAGAAAATTGCTGATTCACATGAGTAAATACAGCACTGAAAAGTACTTCATAATGTATATTTAATAGTAAAATGCATTTCATACTTGTACAATGCAGTAAAATTAAATTAATCCATGCTAAATGCCTATCAGATTCAATTAGGTAATGGTCTAAATAATTAGGCTTAATTGAACATATATTCTCATGATCTGCATGCAAAATAGGAAGAGTGGATGCTTTTCTTCATTTGATTTAATCAGTGAAGGACATGACAGCATTTGCTTTTGCAACAGCCTCTCAAATCACAGCAGCGGAGAGATCCTTTGCGTCACCTTTTCTAGCAACTGTTGTAGGGCATTGGATACCATTCAGTAGGTCCTAGTGAAGTCTTCGTAGTCTTAAGTAGGTTAACTGTATGTATTTATTACCTTAAAGGACTATGTATTGTAAAGAACTATACATTAAAGGGTTCGAGCTAGAAGCTGACTCCATGCTTGCTTGTGCACACGTCACTGTCTGACACTAGATGGACCCCTAGGTGTGGGTCGGGTGTTCTCTTACATCACTGCGTGGGCGATACTGTACTCAGTCCCACGTTAACCCTATGTGTGCCAGACCCTCATACTACAGCAACAGAAGGAGAGACAGTGCAGTTGTAACGGTTGGAAACCAAGGTGAAGAAAGGAGGGAAAAAAGGCAACGGCCTCAATTGATTTCTCGCATGTGCTTTTCCATCTGTACCTTTGATGGTCATTGTATTCCTTTGCTGCATCTTGTTTGTGTTTTTGTTCCTAGCTCTGAAGAGAAATATCGTGTTAAGTTTGAATGCATTCCAAACACATGCTCTGGTAGGTGCTCCAGAGAGACTCAATGAAAGAATGGAATTAGAAACAAGTTGCATGTGTCTTTGTGTGTGTGTGTATGTGTGTGTGTGTGCTGCCAGCAGCAATTTACACCAAATTCTAACTCCACTTTTATTTACTGTTTATGCATGTTCAAATGTTAAAAGTTTGTATTATTTTGCTTGTACAATTTTTAAAAAACAAAATGGTCTCTTTGCTTAAACTTACATTAAAACCAACCTTGCCAAGGGCAATAAAAATATTGATATGAATTATTCGTAAATATGATTGCCAGGAGATCAACTAAAGATAATAAGATTGTGTTAGGATTTCCTTTACTCTTAAATTATTTATCACCCATTTCATCAATGTACGTGCATGTATATGAAAATATATTTTCACTAAAGGAACTGATCCTATAAAAAAATAGGCTCTGCTTAAACTCAGGTCCACAGAGGTTGCCACTCACGATTGGATAGCTGCCAATCCTTTTATCTTAGTAGGTATGCAAGGTCACCCACTTTTGTTTTGAGAGATTTTGCCTCAAGCTAAAATGAGTGTTCAGCTCAGAGAATTTTGTACAGATATTTTCTGAATTTTGTGCTCATTAACTCTATGTGCTCTGTATATTCTTGCATCAATCTGCCAGTATTGTCACAGAGGTGTTTCCAAGTATCCTTTCATCATTTTATATAGTCCAAGCTGTCATAAACCCCCAGAAACCCTTTGATCTCTTTGAGAAACTGCTGTTAGCAAACTTAGAAATATTGGGTTATAATGGGACTGAGAGCTAGGAAATAGTTCAAAGTAAAGAATTTTGTGTTGGAAGAGTGTCTGGCGAAAGACAATATAGAAAGCTGATAAAATTGTGCAAATTGCAGTCAAATTCAATAAAGAATTGTAAATTAATTGAAATCCAGTTTATTAAAGCATCATATTCAGCAGACCCTATTAGTTACATTGCATTAGGGAGCCCAATGAAAAATTTGTATCAAGAGGGTTACATTATTAATGGGAGTGTTTTATAAGTTTTGTGTTAGTGAAGGAACAATCAAGAGCGTGCATTACATTACAGGATGTGTGGCACATGAAGGAGTGCTTTGGTTAAGACATGTGTATTTAACAGCAAAGAGACTTATTTTGGCAATCTGTCTGAAACAATTCTTGTTTCTGAGTGGATTTAGATATGCATCGATCTTGCAAGAAGGTGAAGGTAAAGAAAGGGACATTTTTACTTAACCAGAGCAGAGTAGATTGCATCACAGCAGTGAAAAAAAAAAACAAGTATCATTCCTCCATGCTGCTGAATTTCCAGTTTCAGTTCCTTCAGCATAAGCAGGAGGCTGGGCGCTTGTTCACAGAGAAGAAAAATGGGTAGCAGAATTATTCTCTGATGATCGTTGGGCCCATCCTAGTAGTGGGTTCAGCGTTTCAATGGCAAAGGTTTGTAAACAAATTGTAATCACTTTCTCTGTTCCCCACGGATGACATATTGAAGCCAGGGAAGAAAAGCAGACGTAGTTAAGCCTAAAAAGAAACTGACCAATGTTGTTGTACATGGCTACTTTCACAAGGAATGGTTCAACTATATACAAAAATATTGCTGATAAATGAGGACAATTAGAACTGTGAATGTTTAAAGCTAATATCATTGCACCACATGTAAGGAATAATAACTCTTCCATGACTTCACTGTAATCTTCGCCGACCACACCAAACTCCTCCAATGCCTCTCTGCTGTCCAGCTCAGTGGGTCTGCCCCAACTTGGTTCATGTTTGTGCATTATGCCCACTCATGGAGAGTGTAATTACAACATGACAAGTTTACATAGCCAGTTTCCATTATGAATGGGAACATAGGAACTTATAATGGAAAATAACTTGCCAAGTGAGATATTGAGACATAAATTTTTCATCTATAATGGACATAAATCTTGTATCAAGCATATACCCAGAGTGCCAAATGTATAAATAAAAGAGAAAGAAAGACTACCATCTCCTGCTTGTTTGTCATGACTTGGCCACCACAGCAGGAGCTGCTAACCTACATAAATTAGTAACATCTTAGAATATGCCCACTTAGACATTTTGCACATGGAGAAATTGAATGGTGCCTTTTAAAATAGCCGCTTTATAACATCTCCATTTCAACAGTTCAGCGTCATAGAAAAGTTTGAGGGAAAATGTGATGGGGGTGTTCAAAACCATGAAGGGTCTAGGCTCTAGACAGAGTAAATGGAGGAAAACTGTTCCTATTGATGGAAAGGTCAAGAACCAGAAGACAGGGATACAAAGTGATTGGTTAAAAGAATCAAAGGCAACTGGAGGAAAAAAATATTTCTACACAGTGAGTGGTTATGATCTGGAATGCACTGCCTGAAAGGGTGGGATGGAGGCAGATTCAATTGTGGCTTTCAAAAGGGAATTGGATAAGCATCCGAAGGGGAAAAAAAATCAGGGCTCCAGGAGAAAGGGCAAGGAAGTGGGGCTAGCTAAATTGTTCTTGCAAAGAGCCAGCATGGGCTCAATAGGTCAAATGGTCTCCTTCTCTGCTGTAGCCATTCTATGGTTCTATAATTAAGCTCCAGGTCCCAGAATACCTGTGGGCAATGCCGCAAGCAATCTGCTCGTTACATAATATTATCACGTATACTTCATATTCTCATGGACTGATTCCTGTCTCTAATGTGAATACAGAGAAAAGCAGTGAGAGAGGTTATCATTCTGTTAACATGATCAAATGATCATTGTCTCTGAATAATTGAGCCTTATTGTAGAGAAATTTAGCTAAACAGATCAGAATTTGGCAATAGTTGGAAAAAAATGCTTTATTAATAGTTCCACTCATTCCCTTATTGTTACATTTATAATTTGCATGTTACAAACGAGGTTTAGATGTGAGCAATAACTTGTGGATCCAGCAGGAATGAGCCAGTTTTCTAATGTTCCTCTCTCCACTGCATTTCCCTTGAGATTTTACCTCTAGAAACATTTGGCAGGTTGCATTTTTTGCTCTCCCTGCACCAAGTTTCAGCCATGCGGGCGGGGCAGGTGACCTGATCGCTCCAATACCATTTCAGCCAGCAGCCATGAGGTGCAGGGGTGAAGGGAGCTTATATTTTCCCTCTGTCCCAATTAGGAATTGCCCTTCCATTCTGCACGTTCCCCAGCACCGAAATGCAGTGCAAGATGGATTTGCCTGAGTCAGCACTTTTCGGCTATACCTGGGTGCCTGTCTCTGTGTGAGGGGAAGAAATGTTGTTGCAGGAGGCCTTAACCCACCTGTGGCAGTGGAGTGTTCCTAGCTGCCTCTGGGCAGCTGAAGGTGGGTAGGCTGATGCACAATCAATTCATCCTGAAATCAATTACTCTGCCATCTATTGCACTTGCCTTTGAGGCCAATAAAAATGATTTTTAAAAAAAAGAATCCCTCTGCCTCCTGGAAACCAGAACATAATGGCAATTAATGCCGGGTCAATTATCCATTTTAACTTTAAGACTGATATTTTTTGTCAATCAAAGGTATTAAGGAATATGTCAAGGCAAAGGTGGATATAGAAAACTTCTTTATCCAGGGAGTGGTGAGAATGTGGAATTCAAGACCACAGGGGAACAGTATAGATATATTTCAGGGGAGCTAGAGGAGCATGGTAGGGCCGATTAACTCAGTTGGCTAGATGGCTAGCATGTGGTTCTGAATAATGCCAACAGTGTGGGTTCGATGCCCGTTCTGACTGAGGTAGACTTGGAATCCGCCTTCTCGCACTGCCCCGAGTGTGGAAGTCAATGGCAAACTACCACTGACAATAACTGCTGCAAAATCAGCTCAGAATGAAGCATCAGCAGACAATGAGACAAAGAAGCCACCTCTGGGAAGAGCACTGAAAGAACAAGGGAGAAGGAGGGGGGAGTGTTATGCTGATAGATTTACATGACAAAGGATGACAGGAAGCTCAAGTGATGTATAATCACTGGCATAGACTGGTTGGATCAAATGGCTGCATGTTCTATGCAATTCTAAGCATTGCTAATATTGTTCAGGCCATAATTTAGGAAAATACTCTGAATGGCATATTTCCTTCCTCAAATTCTGATCTGAATGACACCCAAATCCCCCTCCAATCTCAAATATTGGTGGGGTTTATAGTATCTACAGGAGAGGCATTATCTCCCCTCCTGATTTCCCTTCCACAATTCCAAGGATGGAAAATATGAGGAAAATTCAGCCCCCTTGCGTTATAAAATTTGGAAACGTTTTTAACAATGTGATTTTACCAAGTGAAAAATCTTAAAGGAACTAGGGTATATAAGGAAAAGCAAATTTGCTTCTGTCTCAGATCTTGTTCAAACCCTATGAATGACCAACAGTGGAGATGAAGGTGTTCAAGAAAGGCAGGGAAGGAAAGAAAGGAGGAAGAGTGGCAGTATTGATTTAGGAGAATAGCACAGTGCTGGAGAGAGAGGATGTCCTAGAGGGCAGAATTTATTTGGTTAGAGCTAAGAAACACTAACTGTATGATTGAATGTGTTCTATAGGCCATCAACCAGTGGGAAATATATATAGAAACAAATTTAAGGAAATTAGAAGTGCAAGAACTGCAGAACAATTATAATAGGAAGGGGGGCTTAAATTGTCCTAATATAGACTGGGATAATTGTAGTGGAAACGGTAGAGAGGGGAAAGAGTTTCTGAAGCATTCAGGAAAATTTTCTATATCAGTACATTTCCAGTCCAAATGAAAAGGAGGCAATGCTCGGGTTTTGGGGAATGAGGTGGGAGAAGTGGACAAAATGTCAGTAGGGGAACATTTGGGAACATTGATCGTTGTATCAGATGGTTTATGTTGGCTATGAAAAAAGGACAAGGAGCAATCCAGAGTCAAAATAATTGGGGGAAGGTCAATTTCAAAGGAGTAAGAATGAATTAGCCTAGGTAAATTAGAAGCAAAGATTGCCAGGCCAAACTGTAATGAAACAACAGGTTGCCTTTAAAGAGGAGATAGTTCGGCTACTGCTGAGGTACATTCCCACTAGGGGATAACAATAGACAAACAAATCCAGACCTCCCTGAATGACAAAAGTGAGAAACATGAAGTAGAAAAGAGTGTGCATGATAGATGTCAGGCGCATAACACAAGTGAGAACCAAGCTGAACATAGAAAGTTTAGAGGGGAAGAAGCAAAAAAGAAATGAGAAGCAAATAGAGAATATGAGAAGAGACTGGCAGCCAACATAAAAGGGAATCCAGAAGTCTTCGATCAGTTCATAAATTGTAAAAAGGTAGTAGAAGGAGGGGTGGGGCCAATTAGGGACCAGAAAGGGGTTGACAGAGGTACTAAATAATTACTTTGCGTTGGTCTTTACCAAAGAAATGCTGCCGAAGTCATAGTGAAAGAGAAGGAAGTTAAGACACTTGAGAGGCTAAAAATTGATAAATAGGAGGTGTTACATGGGCTGGCTATACTTAAAGCTAATAAGTCATCAGGATCCGATCAGAAGCAAGAGGACACTGAGGGAAGGAAGGGTGGGAATTGCAGAGGCACTGGCCATAATCTTCCAGTCCTCCTGTTATGACACGGCAGTTGGTAAAGGCTGAGTTGTTTAAATCCCAGAGGGAAACTTGAACAACTGTCATAACCTATATTTTCAATTGGTATGTTTGAGATGTAGCTCTGAATTCAAGAATAAAACCGCCAAGCCTCAAGAGGTTTTTTTTTTGATATAAACTAAATTAAACATCTATTAATTTAACAAGAAATTAAACACATAAACATGTCTACAAATTACCACCGTAATAACTTTTAAACAAATCCCCAAATTAATCACTCCCAGGTAAATCTTCACCAAGGCAACAATAACCCATAGGCTTTGAACAGACAACAGGCACAGCATACAAATTCAAAGTGAAGTCTCCTGCAATTTGGTTCATTTGCAGATACAGTTGTAGGGCTTACAGGCTGCTTAGATCTTACGTGCCTCTGACCTGCATGTACAAAACTCCTTCTCTCCACATGAGTTCTCATTACCGAAGGAATTGAATCTTTAAATTCTTCCAAAAGATTTACATCCCTAAGAACTTCATATGTTGTCTCTATTTTTAACACCTGTATCCACCGGTCAAAATTACTTTGTTTTACTCTCTCAAACTCAATATAGGTTTGCCCAGGCTGTTTTCGCATATTCCTAAATTTCTGCCTGTATGCTTTAGGAACCAACTCATATGCACTCAAAATAGCCTTTTTCACCACATCATAATTCACCGATACCTCTTCAGGCAGCAAAGCATATACCTTATGCACTCTACCCAGCAACTTAGGCTGTAACAATAACGTCCAGTACTCCTGTTGCCATTTCATCTGTTTAGCTAGCTTGTCAAATGAAATAAAGAAAGCTTCAAAGTATTTTTCCTCAAACTTTGGAAGAGCTTGTACAAACTTAAACATCTCCTCACTGGGTTTTAGTTTAAAGGCTTTTTCATCATCAGAACTCTGTTCAGAATCTGAGATCTCTTTTTTAACTTCAAGCCTTTTAAGCAGGCATTTCCTTTCTCTTTTTTTCCCTCTTTCCTTTGCCTCTCTTTCTTTATCCTTCTCTCTGGCCTGAAATTTCAGTTCGAGCTTCCTTTCGTTCTCCTGCCTTTCTGCTTGCTCCCTCTTAAATGCCCATTCTCTTTCCTTTGCTTCTCATTCAAGATTTTTCAGCTCCTTTGCTTGTTCAACTTCAAGCGTCTTCATTTGCAACTGAAGTCACACTACTTCTAGCTGTGACTCACTAGTGTCAGGTATCACTTCCAACAGTAGATGCTCTGCTATACTTTTAATTATATCTGCTTTCCTATCCCCTGCAGGTAACCCCAATTGTAATTTATCAGCAAACTCTGTTAACTTATTCTTGGATACGTTTTGTAACCCAATTGAGTTATACCTTTTACTCCCAGACAAGTCTTAGCAATTGCCAAAGCCACCTTGCAGTCTCACCACTTATAAAAATACCTCAACAACTCCTGAATTCAAAATGCTTCTCATGCATATAACCTTAAGATTCACCAATTCCAAACCAATCAGGGAATTACAAATATATCCCGGACGAGCCCCCAATTGTTATGACACAGCAGTTGGTAAAGACTGAGTTGTTTAAATCCCAGAGGGAAACTTGAACAACTGTCATAACCTATATTTTTAATTGGTATGTTTGAGATGCAGCTCTGAATTCAGAAATAAAACCGCCAAGCCTCAAGAGGTTTTTTATATAAACTAAGTTAAACATTTATTAATTTAGCAAGAAATTAAACACATGTACATGTCAACAGATTACTACCATAATAACCTTTAAATAAATCCCCAAAGTAATCACTCCCAGGCAAATCTTCACCAAGGCAACATAACCCATAGACTTTAAACAGATACCAGGCAAAGCACATTTGACCTTACAAATTCAAAATGAGGTCCCTTGCAATTGGCTCCTTTGCAGGCACAGTTGCAGGGCTTAGAGGCTGCTTAGATCTTATATGCCTCTGACCTGCACATACAAAACTCCTTTTTGTTTATACCTAACCTTCCCTTTGAATGTAAATTCTCATTGTATCACTAGGTCTTTGAACTCCACCTCTTCTAACAATTGAACCCCTTTCATAGTACCAATTTTATTAGTAATATAAACACAGTGCTTGGTGTCTCCTTGCTGGGTGCAAGATTTTACTCCCTTCTTTTGAATGGTTTATTCAACAAATGCAAATGTACTCTTTACCATCTAGCCTTACATTTATCTAATTAACATCTCAAACTCCTATTCAGCAAAGGACCCAGACTAGCTGGTTTTAATTCAATTAAACCACACACAGACACAGGCCTTACTACAAGTCCAATTTAAAAGTAATTTCCAATAACATTATACATTTGAATATCTCTTTCTGTCACTCCTTAGATACAGGGGTGGTGCGGGAGGGCAGATTTATCAGAGAAGTTGAAACCCGTGGAATAAAAAGAACAGTGGCGGTATGGATACAAAGTTGGTTAAGTGACAGGAAACAGTCGTGGTGAACGGTTGTTTCTTGGACTGCAAGAAGGTCTATGGTGGGGTCTGCAAGGGGTTGGTATTAGGACAATGCTTTTCTTGATATATATTAATGACCTAGACTTGGGTGTGCAGGGCATAATTTCAAAATTTACATATGACGCAGAATTTGGAAATATTGTGAACTGTGAAGAGGGTGAGCTTTAAAAAGAAACAGAGAGGCTGGTGGAATGAATGGACGCCAGGCAGATGAAATTTATTACAGAGGACACATTTGGCAAGAAGAACAAGGAAAGTCAATATAAAATAAGGGATACAATTCTAAAGGGGGTGCCAGAGCAGAGGGACCTACGGGTATATGTTGAATGTGTCAGGACAGTTTGAGAAAGTGGTTAAAAAGTCAAACAGGACCCCGGTCTTTAGAAATAGAGGCAGAGGGTACAAAAGCAAGCAAGTTATGGTCAGCCTTTAAAAACACTGGATCAGCCTCAGCTGGAGTAGTGTGTTCAATTGTGGGCACCCCACTTTAGGAAAGATGTGGAGGCATTAGAGAGGGCGCAGAACAAATTCACAATAATTGTTACGGGGGGTGGGAGACTTCGGTTACGTGGATAAGCTGGGGCTGTTCTCCTAAGAAAGGAAGGGTGCAAAGAGATTTGATAAGAGCTATTCAATATTATGAGGGGTCTGTATAGAGTAGATAGGAAGAAACTGTTCCCATTGGCAGAAGGGTTGAGAACCAGAGGGCATGAATTTATGGTGAAAGAACCAGAGGCAACTTGAGGAAAAACTTTGTTCTTTTTTTACACAGTAAGTGGTTAGAATCTGGAATGCACTGCTTGACAGTTTGGTGGTAGAGGATCCAAACATATTTTAAAAAGGGGAATTGGATAATTATCTGAAGAGAAACAATATGCAGGGCTACTGGGAAAACGTGAGGTGGGGAGTAGGGGGTGGGGACTAGCTGAATTGTTCTTTTAGAGAGCTGGCACAGGCTCGATGGGCTGAATGGTCTCCTTCTGTGCTGTGATCATTCTAAGAATCTGAGATGGTGATAAATTGGACATCTGAACCAAATTGCCATAGCAACCCAGTTCTGGCCCTGTGCATTTTCTCATGTGCTGAGGAGGTGAGTGACCCAGCGCTTTGATGTTGGTAAAAGTTATAGGTTTAACTCTGTAGATTCGCTTTTCCCAGGCCCATTAGGTTGAAATGGTAAATACTAGCTTAAAGAAAATCTATATTAAAAATGTATCGATCTGGTGAGTACTGATTTACAGTTTCAAATCCAAAATGCTCATTACACTCCTTTGTGTAACGTCTACATCATTAAAATACAGCCTACTCCGCTTCAATGTGTAACAGTCAAAAGTATAGTTTAACAGCTCAGATTTTCCTACATGTCAGGTCTATAGGAACCTACTCAATTAATTATAAAATTGCACGACAATTTGTATACATGCGGCAGAGCTAAGATTGTTTAAACAGAATGAATTGCCAAGCGGCCAGATTACTCTCTGCATTTTCTAGTAGCAGGATCCTTTATCGGCAGCTTTATAATTATGTTTTTTAATTTTAAAAATGAAGGATTGGTTTTACTGATGGAGCAACTGTTTGGAACCTGTATTCTAAAATGGAAGTGTCAGCTCCATTTTAAAAAGATCTATTTCAAGCAGAGTCTGAACATGAAATCATTATAGTTTTAATGATTTTAAAAATGAAATGAATGTAATGGGCTAAAGATTCCCATGGAAAGGGACACGAGGTGAAAACCAAAGCCTCATGGATTCTGGGTTCCCGTGTCAAGTGAGGCTCCATGCGAGGAAAGAAATAACGTGAATTTGTCTAGCGCCCCATAATATCTTTTGATCACGTCAGCCTCACGACCAACGAAATACCTGCGACACGCTGTTGCTGCCGGTACGCAGGTAATTGCGCAGAGCAAGATCCCACGAGCGGCAACTGAGATCAAGGATCAATTAATGAGTCTTTTTGGTGGTATTGATTAAGAGAGGTCAGGGTGAATACTCTGCTCTCTGAATAGTGCCATCGATCTGACCAGGCAGACGGGGCTTTGCTCTTATATCTCAATCGAAAGGCAGGAGTAAAGCATTATGGAATTTAATCCAGTTCCTTCTGCAGTGCAGTTTAGCTGGTCATGTGTCTGATACTTTACTCTTTCATTCTCAGGAAGTGCTAGTAAGGCTGGCTACAACTGAGTGGCTTGCTAGGCCACTCCGGGATCAACCAGTTGGTGTGTGACTCGAGCAAGCTTGTCCAAACTTTTCATCTGGGGAGGGGGGCACCTTTCCATTTTCTTCTCACTCAAAGGGCCCCAATGAGCACGTTTCAGAAAGATAAGGTTTGGCACAACATTAAACGTGAATTTCAAAATAAAGTTGAGGTATGAAGAAAAGAAAGAACTTGCTGGGTAAAAATAAAGAAATGTCAAAGCAATAAGTAGATAATTAAAAAGTAATGGCTGAAGATCACCATTAGAATGTGAGAGGGACAGCCTGTTTGATGCTCACTCATTCACCCTCACCCACTGCGCCATGTGAGAGGGTGTGATCGTGTGTTGGTGTGTGGGGTGAGGGTGAGTGGGAATCCTGAGACTGCGAGTGAGCCAGGCACACACACTCCCACACTCAACCACTCGCTCACTCTCTCTCTCACACTCCCTCACTCATTCTCTCTCCCACACTCAACCACTCGCTCACTCCCTCTCTCACACTCCCTCACTCATTCTCTCTCCCACACTCAACCACTCGCTCACTCTCTCTCTCCCACACTCCCTCGCTCATTATCTCTCCCACACTCCCTCACTCATTATCTCTCCCACACTCCCTCGCTCATTATCTCTCCCACACTCCCTCGCTCATTATCTCTCCCACACTCCCTCGCTCATTATCTCTCTCTCCCACACTCCCTCGCTCATTCTCTCTCTCTCCCACACTCCCTCGCTCATTCTCTCTCTCTCCCACACTCGCTCACTCATTCTCTCTCTCTCCCACACTCGCTCACTCATTCTCTCTCTCTCTCTCCCACACTCCCTCGCTCATTCTCTCTCTCTCCCACACTCCCTCACTCATTCTCTCTCTCCCACACTCCCTCGCTCATTCTCTCTCTCTCCCACACTCCCTCGCTCATTCTCTCTCTCTCCCACACTCGCTCACTCATTCTCTCTCTCTCCCACACTCCCTCGCTCATTCTCTCTCCCACACTCCCTCGCTCATTCTCTCTCCCACACTCCCTCGCTCATTCTCTCTCCCACACTCCCTCACTCATTCTCTCTCCCACACTCCCTCGCTCATTCTCTCTCCCACACTCCCTCGCTCATTCTCTCTCCCACACTCCCTCGCTCATTCTCTCTCCCACACTCCCTCGCTCTCTCTCTCTCCCACACTCCCTCGCTCATTCTCTCTCCCACACTCCCTCGCTCATTCTCTCTCCCACACTCCCTCGCTCATTCTCTCTCCCACACTCCCTCGCTCATTCTCTCTCCCACACTCCCTCGCTCATTCTCTCTCTCTTACACTCACTCACTGACCCTCTCCCCCACTCTCACCCCCACACTCACTCACTCTCTCTCTCCGCCATACTCACTCAGTCCCTCCACCACGCTCATGCACTCTCTCCCCCACGCTCACTCACACTCTGTCTCTTCCACATTCATTCACTCTCTGCCACACACATACTCACTCACTCTCTCTCCCACACTCCTCGGTCTCTTGATCCTCGCTAAGCACCCCTCATGCTCTTGTGAATCTATTGGCACCAAATGCGGGAGAGGAACACGTTAATCAAAAATCGCCTTCCCCAGAAAATGGCTGGGTTACATTCCTGACCTGTAATCACAGAACTCAGAATCAGATCATGTATTCTTCACATTCAAACCTATTGGCTGCCTTGAGCCTAATTGGCCCCCAAATCCTCTATCAACTTATTACTAACTTAACACTCTTACTAACCTACTACTTTTTCAACTTACCCTCCAATCACCCCAACCGCTCGCTGCCTCCCCCAAACCCCGAGGGCTCCGAAATGGGGCGGTGAGCAGGGATGGAGCGAGGGGGTCAGGAGCAGGTAGTGGCGAGTGGGAGAGAGGGCATGAGGGGATTGGGAGAGGTGGCAAATGAAATGGTATGTTTAAAAAAAAGACTGGACAATGCACAATTACAATGTGATTCTTGGCCCAAAAATGGAGGCAGCGCTATTCAGGTAAATTCCGTTATTTACAAATCGTACTAAAACAAAAATGTGCTTTAAATGCAGAATGCCCTGTACTATACCCCCTATCTCATTTCTTTATAATAGAGCCAACATTGTTATTTCCCAATTATAGAATTTAGCCAGACGAAACGTCTTAAAGCTTTCCAAAACTCTTTCGTTGCAAACTGCTTTCCTCAGTAAATCTGGGGTAGAATTGTCCGGTCCCATTGGCAACAGGCGTCATGGCGGGCGTGAGTGGACAATATGGCGAGAAGGTTAAAACCCAGGCTCATGCCGTCGTGAATCCAGTTTGTCGTCGTCCGCTCCGTCCGTCAATGGTGGTTTCCCACCACTGCACATCAGGAACCTCATTTCAATGCTTTAGCCTCTCATTATAAGTCCTGCTCGGCGGAATCATCCCCCCCACGTCAAATTTACTACCCACGCCGGTGCGGCCTTCAGAGTGGCCTGTTTCACAGCTGCCTTTAAAAACAAGTGCGGGGGAGGGAGTGAATGAGTGTGGAAGAGACAGAGTGTGAGTGAGCGTGGGGGAGAGAGTGCATGAGCGTGGTGGAGGGACTGAGTGAGTATGGCGGAGAGAGAGAGTGAGTGAGTGTGGGGGTGAGAGTGGGGGAGAGGGTCAGTGAGTGAGTGTAAGAGAGAGAATGAGTGAGCAAGTGAGTGTGGGAGAGAGAATGAGTTAACTAGTGTGGGAGAGAGAACGAGTGAGGGGATGTTGGTGACCTAAAAGGTGACCTTCGAGGGGGAACTCAGAGGTGAGAACACACATCCTTGCACAGCACTCGCAAGCGTCATCCGTAGGACACTAAGGAAGAGGCGCCGTGCACTCTGGGGTTTGTGTAGGGTGGGGGGGGGTGGTGGTGGTGCACAGGGAGGTAACTTTTTCCTGGTTGGCTTTCTGTGCGATGCCAAGGCAAGGGCTCCAGTGCGGGTGAGGCCTGGGGAGCGCTGGGACAAGGCAGCACAGGCTGAAAGGAGTACCCCAGCACATGCCGGTGGTGTGGAGGTGGCTGCGAGGGAAGTGGCCACGCACTTGGAAAACCTTGTCAAAAATGAGCATCCTTCCACAGCTGCGACTGTTCAGCAGCAGCTCCATTGACAGGCTTGACGTTGGGCCTCTGAAACTTTTCTATGCGCTCAAGCGGCTGCGTTTGAAATATGGCGCCCAGCACGAGGGAGCAGTGAGGTCACGGCACATCGGGCCAATCAGAGGCCGCACGTCGGGCCAATCAGAGGCCGGCCGCCAGCGACCCGGCATGTACGAGGCAGGAAGGGGGGGTGACGCGGTGCGGAGACCCGCCATTGCAGCCAGCGGGTCAATCGTCTATTTTCACGCCCGTCATTGCACTCAGTGCAAATCTGGGACGATTCCGCCCTTGGTTTTCTACAAATGCACAAGTCAGTTTGAGCAACTCTTCAACACTGACCTTGAATGGATGCATAACATTTTTGAAAAACATGGTAGTGAAAGTGAACCATTTGGTGCAAAGATGATAAATCACATCACAAATGACAACTTACACATTTCCCTGACTGTAGAGGACTGCCTCTTCCCATGGTTTCATTTATGGGTTTGGTTATCCGATTCACTTTGTCTGGTGAACACTAGCTGCGCCCTTTATATGAACACATTAGTTGGTGCTTGAAGCAATACAGGCAGAGAGAGAGACTGATTAACTGAGCAAACACTGGTGGGTTATTGGAACTAAGAACAGAGCACTAACACCACACGTGCTTCTTCAATCACTTCCAGCTCTAGACTCGCCAGTTACCCAAGTAGCCCACACTGTGCAGTGATTGGTCAATACAGTCACATGGTCAATTAACTACATTTTCTTAAAGGTGCATAGCACTTCACTTTACCACAGTTTCCCAGGAGGAACTTCCTCATGTCCCGATTCCTGTGCCAGTCAACCAGCCTCGAGATCATTCACAGTCATAGAGGTCTACAGCACAGAAAAAGGCCCTTCAGCCCATCGAGTCTGTGCCGGTCAAACAAGTACCTAACTATTCTAATACCATTTGCCAGCACTAGGCCCACAGCCTTGTATGCCATGGCATCGCAAGTGCACATCCAAATACTTCTTAAATGTTATGAGGGTTTCTGCCTCTACCACCCTTTCAGGCAGAGTTCCGGATTCCCATCACCCTCTGGGTCAAAAAGCTCTTCCTCACATCCCCTCTAAACCTCCTGCCCCTTACCTTAAATCTATGCCCCCTGGTTATTGATCCCTCCACCAAGGGGAAAAGTTCCTTCTTGCGCTGGTGTTCCATTCCTCGTGTATTTAGAAAGATCTGGAGTCTGGTAATGAGGCCCAAGTTAAAGAGTCCCTGGCCTCACACCAATGAGTCGTAGTGAGTCTGGCACACTGGACTCACAGTTCAAGAAGGGGGCTGTAGACTTCCAGCTGTGTTGCTATTCTGCGCCTGCCTTCAACTGTTTTTGGACTTGCAGGAACCTAGGAGTGTGGTGTGCTGCCTGAACTCATGTCATTCAGTAAATGCTGGAAAAACTCAGCAGGTCTAACGGCATCTGTGGAGAGAAAAATAGAGTTAACACTTTGAGTCTGTATGACTCTTCTTCAGATAAGAAGTGTCATACGGACTTAAAACGTTAACACTGTTTGTCTCTCCGCAGATGCTGTTAGACCTGCTGAGTTTTTCCTAGCATTTTCTGTTTTTGTTTCAGATTTCCAGTACTTTCCTTTTATTTTGCTTTCCTCATTTCATTCAGTTATGCCTTATTTGCAAAATTGTCTTTAGCAAATCATATTAGATTAAAGACCATTTGGAAAGCTGACTATGGGTAACTCCAAGGTTTGGACTGGAATCCATGGCTCAACCAGCTGTAAGATCTTTTGCAAGATTTGCCCTGTTCACAGTGCCTTACCAGCCAGAGTGGTATCTGCCCACTGATGGCAGTACCAACCTTACAATAATATGCCAAATCTGATTCTCCACTTTCAGTTCTGCCCATGTCATTGGTGTTTAGCCCAAAAAGTTCTGTTTAGCATGAAATACCAATCAACAGAAGCATAAATGTGAACAAGTTGTAATTTTCTGGAGCAACAAAAGGTCCGTTGACTTGGGCGGGGATTTCCTGTCCGGTGGCACACAGCTTGTTATACACCCACTGTGTTTTCAATCGCTGCCGAAATATATTTGAATAAGCACAGGCACAAAATTGACTCGCTTGGCCATATTCCTGTCTTTGGAAATGCCTCAAAGGGGAAGCGTGTTCTCTTGAGCCACCGACGCTTTACAGGAGCAGACAGTGAGCGATGGTAGAGACACTGAGAGCAGAACTTTGCCGCTGGCGTGAAGGATCGGCGGGGTTGGGCGGGGGTGGTCAGGGAGCCAGCCGCCACCCGTGATTGGCAGCGCACCGCGATTTTACGCTGGTGGGCCAATTAAGGCCCAATCAGCATGATACGCGGCTTGGGAATGAGCAAGAAGGGGTGGGCGGGGGTGGGGGCAGGGGCATGATGTCCGCCGGGTCCAATGGCGACCTGGCGGCCAATCCAATAGAGGCCTCGGCAGCCCCCTGGAAGGCTGCCATTGGAAGGATGCTGAAGCCCGCGCAATGGAATCCAATGCGGGCGGACACGGCAGGCGGGAGGGCAGGTCAGCGGCGCAGTCAGCCCCGTGTTTCTCGGACGAGTGCCTTGCAGCCCTCTTGGAGGAGGTGGCAGCCAGGAGAGAAACCCTTGTCCCCAGAGACAGGAGGAGGAGACCCCCCCAACCACTTCACCAAGAAGGCCTGGGAGGAGGTGGCATCCAGGGTCAGCAGCCACGACGTGGTGAGGAGCACATGGGCCCCAGTGCCAGAAGCGTTTCAATGATCTCCTGTGATCGGGAAGGGTGAGCACCGTGTTGGCTTGGGTCACTTTGCAGAACAGGTAAGAGCTGTGCATCCCCCCGTGAACCTCCGAGGTGTTAGAGTGTGAGTGACAAATGTCAATGAGGCAGGAGCTGGCCAAGGGGGTGATCCCTGGCTGCTTGGACTGAGTGCCTTGCAGCTCCAGAGTCACGAATCAGCTGAGCCCTGCGAGGTGTTCCTCAGCTGGGGTTGGCCAGGCTGCAATGGCGCTGCAGGTAGAGAGTGCACTGATCAATGCTCCTCTGTCCTTTCAGGAGAAAACATCCTATAACAATGCAGAGGGGTCACAGACTAACGGGGGACCCCCACACCTCCTCATCCTCACTCAGTACGAGCAGGAGGCCCTGGAGCTGGAGAGGCGCCATGCACCTGGGTCAAGCAGCCGCGGAGAGGTTGGGGTGTCAGAGGGAGGTTAGAGTGCAGTGCACTGAGGTGAGGATGTTGGTTATTGCTACCATTCCAGTGTAGTCTCTATATTGATGTGAGACCCGAACCTGAAATGCCCATTGATAATCGAAAGACGAGGGCACCATGATGCATATCTCTGTCTCATCAGGGTGCCAGGCAAGCACGGTGACAGTGTCATGACTTAAACTAATGACATGTGCTACTTCTCCCTTTCAGGCTCACCAGCAGATTGTTATGTGGAGCCTGAAGGCCGACCCCTGACCCCTGAGGAACACCATGCTCACCTGCATCACACCCTCCCTGTCAAGCAGGCACCAGTACAGATACCAGCACCTCAGTCGGCAAAATATCACAATCTAGGATCTTGGTGCACATTGGTGAGGGCACTTCACACTCACTTGAGGTGCAGACGGAGGCAGAGAGTGCCCAGGGCGCTGGAAGTCGGGGGACTGCTGGGGATCAGGGCGATGCTCAGTCGGTGGCTGATGATGAGCCTCTGGAGTCGTCCCTGAGGCAGCAGATGCTGGATGTCCAGCAGGGTGTGCGGGAGGATCTGGCAGAGATACATGAGGGAATGGTGTCCATTGTGGAGGAGTCCCTGCAGAACATAAGCACTGCCTTATGGCCGCGCACAATACCACCTCCATGGAGAGAGTGGCGACTCTCATGGAGAGGCTCCTCCAGGATCTGAATCAGGGGTTCCTGGGGATATGTTCGGACCTGCAGCCCTCACACAGGCAATGACCTCAGGTGGTCAGTGCCTGTGTGGGAGATGGATGAGGCACCCAGTATCCCAGCTCGGTGCCCGTCCATCAATGGTGAGCAGGGAGGTCCAAAGTGACCTGACATTGGCGCACGAGCTGCCTGTCATCTCTGCGGGCTCCTCTCAGGGCGCTCTGGATGATGGCAACAGCTCCTCCGCCCCTCTGCCAGTGACCGTGGCATCCGATGAGGCTGCAGTGACTGGGGAGATGCCAGCCGTGGCACTGGCCGCAGCCTCCCAGGCGGGGTCAGCACAGGCTCCATGGGCCAGAGGACGACCGCCAAGGTCATCAAGGCCAATAAGACAGCAGAGTCAGCAGGCTGTCTCCAATGCCGGTGCCAGCGAGGGGGGAGCACTAAGACGTAGCACCCGCAAACAAAAACTTAATGCACATTAAGCACCAGTGATACTTTGACCCCCATTTTTCTTGACCTTTTTTCACGGTGTGATTGAAAACATATGTTAATGTTAATTTCAGCAATGTTTCACATTCACAAGTAACTGAGTTGTTATTTTGTCCAATTGGCCTCTGTTATCCTTCATTTGTGCTGTAGTGCAGGGTAGGCCATGATGTTATGATGGACGTGTGTCTCCTGAAACTTTATTGCAAAGGCACAGAGTGTATGTTTTTGGCCAAGGAACTGGTCCTGTCAGGGATCGAGTATGGAGCCTGCAGCCCTGGCATGTGGTAATGGTTCTTATTTGATAGGCTAGCTGAAGGAGCATTGGACCAAAGCGTCCCGGGTACCCCTGCCTCCCTGGAGGTGGCCCAGGTCAGTGTCTATCCCCTCAGCGTTCTCCTCACTGTGCTCGTCCTCGGACTCACTGCTGGACTCATCATCTGTTGTCTGTGCAGCTGCGTCAAAATCCTCTTCCTCCAGTGGGTCCCCTTTGCCAGTGCCAGATTGTGGAGAGTGCAGCATGCAACCACTATCAGTGACACATGCTCGGGGCGGTATTGGAGTGCGCCCCCTGAATGGTCCAGGCATCAGGAGTGCATCTTAAGAAGACTTATGGTTCTCTCTACTACTGTCCTTCTGGTGCCCTGGCTCCTATTGTGCCGCTGCTCTGCCTCTGTTCTTGGATGGCGGAGAGGCGTCATGAGCCACCTTCTGAGGGGATAGCCCTTGTCACCCAGCAGCCATCCATCCAGCCGGGCTGGAGCACTGAAGAACCCCGGCACCTGGGAGTGTCTGAGGATGTAGGCATCGTGGGAGCTGCCTGGGTACCTTGCACAGACTTGTAGAATCAGCATCCTGTGATCACACACTATCTGCACGTTCATGGAGTGGAAGCTCTTCCTGTTGACGAAGGCACCGGGCTCACCCACTGGCGCCTTGATGGCCACATGTGTACAGTCTATAGCACCCTGGACACGGGGGAAGCCAGCAATCACTGTGAAGCCTCCGGCTCGCTCAGCCTGGCTGGCCTCATCCGTACGGCAATGAATGAAAGTCAATACCTGCCTGAACAGAGCTTCTATCACTAGCCTGATGAAACTGTGGGCAGCTGATTGGGAGACTCCACACAGATCCCCCACTGAGCCCTGGGAAGAGCCAGAGGCATAGAAGTTAAGGGCCACTGTGACCTTCAGAGCCACTGGCACGGGATGTCCGCCCACACAGTCAGAGCTGATCTCAGGGCTGATCCTCTGACAGATGGAGGTCACTGTCTCCTTGGAGAGGCGGAGCCTCCTTCGACATTGCACCTCGGATATATTGAGGTAGTTGCATCATCGCCTGTAAACCCTGGCAGCAGGATAGTGGCGTCTTCTGCGGCCCCTTCCCCCTTGAACTACATGTTGGCCCTGCGCCCCTTGTACCTGCACCTCTCCCCTCACAGGTTCCTCCCCTGGAAGCTGAATAGAGACGCGTGGACTCCTCTCCCTTCTGCCCCTCTCATCCTCAGAGGAGGAGGTACCTCCAGCGGAGACCACAACCCCCATTACCAGGGTAAGTGAAGGCTGTCTGATACCAGGAAGGCCCCATGTGGTGTGAATCCTCCGGGGGCCTGGAAAACAACACCGAGCCCTGAACTGAAGCCTTGAAATTCTCTGAATGCAGCTCTGAAGTGAGATGAATCTGCCCTGTTCACAGGAGCAACCAGCAGCAAGTGTTATCCTGCACCCCTCACGACTCGCTTGACAAGGCCACTGACCCCTCTGACCCTGCCCGTGGATGAGGTTTTGCAAATTGCGGCCTGCCCGCCTGCCCGTTTTGCCTGTGCAATGGCCTAAAAATTGCTCGGACTACTTAAAGTCGGAGACAATCGGTGTTTCAAGGGCCTTAACTGGACTCTTAATTCATGGCGGGCGTGCCTCTGTCTCCATGGTGCCGCCGCCTAGCGAAATATCACGAGAGCGTGCGTTGACGTTGGCACACCACAGCTGACGTCAACGCGCTTTATTTAACACTCGAGCGGCTGCCCACCCGCCGAGCTGAAAACTCTGCCCTGATTAACTTGGTGGCCGACTGATCTCCCTCTCTATATTAGTTAGTAGCCAAGGTTAAACGGCTCAGCATTGACCGCACAGCAATAATTGTGTGGCTTTCATCCCAGTAAAGATGTGTTCTGATTGATTTCTGTTATGTGCTAAAGTGCTGACCTGGAATCACCTCACTAATAGCTGCTGTTTTACCTGAAGCTGTGAGGCTAACTGCAGCTATGAATTTTATGCCGCAGATTCTTTCAAGACACCAGGGAGTGATTACACTGGCATCCCATTTTTCACTGCATTGAACTGTATGCAGGTGCACTGAATATGAGGACTTCAAGACTTATTAATTTTCCAGAATCTGAGGAAAAGCCAGTTGCTTCCCTTCAACAGTTCCATAGGATTTCCATGGAGTAGGTCGGCTGTACCCAAGGAGAGATTAGCATTCTTCTGAAGAAGACTCACACAGACTCGAAACGTTAACTCTGCCTTTCTCTCCACAGATGCTGTCAGACCTGCTGAGTTTTTCCAGCATTTTTCTGTTTTTGTTAGCATTCCATTGCATGTTCCCACCTGGTATTTAGTGCCACAGTCATTACATTCTAGGTTTGTGCCAACCTCTCGATCAAACCCATGATATTGTGAGTTCATTTATTTCATATTGTGTCTGTGAACAATGACAGACTTTGTGCTTTTGCC
Source organism: Cetorhinus maximus (assembly GCF_964194155.1). Classification (NCBI taxonomy): domain Eukaryota; kingdom Metazoa; phylum Chordata; class Chondrichthyes; order Lamniformes; family Cetorhinidae; genus Cetorhinus; species Cetorhinus maximus. The sequence goes on from NC_135887.1 coordinate 6,771,875, forward strand.
TTGTATGAAATCCTGGCTCATAGTACCATTGAATTTTCAACAGACACCTGCAGAACACCATAGTGTCGGCACAATGCAACTAAATGAGCAACCACCAAATGCCCACTGAGGTGCTGAAACTATTACTCCAGAACTGAGAGATCAAAAGGTTCCCTGCAGGATGCAAAAGATTGGTAAAATAATTTTTGGTCCATTTAATACGACATAATCTCACAATCCAATAGGGCAACATGAGTCTTTGTAATTTGAACAGCAGGTATATCTCAACATTATGAAAGGTGAAGTGTTTCAGTAGCCTATACATGAAGATCCAGACCAGTTCCGTTTAGAACAATCAAATTCAATGAGAAATGGAAGCAGTGTTGAAGCCTGAGAAATACCCGCACATTGAAGACCAACAGACACATTGGTCACAATAACCCCATTTTGCCATGAGAAACAGGTCCTGAAGAGTCCAATCTTCGGTGTAGTGCAAACTGCTCAGTCCATGCCCAAAGTACACTGAGCATCATGTTGGTGAGGGGACCCTGAAGTATTCCAACGGGTCCTCTGAAAGAGGCATTAAGTCCATTGCCTGTCCAAATCGGGGCATAATGCCTGCTCCCTCTATGCCAAATTGGTTTGATATAAATGGGGGACTTGCTAGGTCATATCAGAGGGCATTTAAGGGCCAACCATATTGTCGTGGATCATAAATAGGCCAGACTGTATAAGTACAGCAGATCTCCTTCCTCAAGGGCATCAGTGAACTGGATGGGTTTCTGTAACAATCCGTTAGCTTCATGGTCATTGTTAATTATACTAGATTTTTGTTCCAGCTTTATCTGATTAACTGAATTGAAATTTCTCCAGCTGCTGCCTAGGGAGAGTGGAGGTAGGGAGATGGGGGGGAGGGGGTGGGATGTAGGGGGAGGGGTTGGGAGTAGGGGGAGGGGGTGGGAGGTAGGGGGTGGGGTAGAGTTTGAACTCGTGTCTCCAGTTCTTTTGTCCAGGTTTCTATTACTCATATGGAATCAGAAAATGCTGGCAATATTCATCAGTTCTGGCAGCTTCTGTGAAAAGGTAGACAGAGTAAATGCTTCAAGTCAATGACACTTTTTCAGCTTTCTGGATTCCTATTCCAATAACATAACCATTATGGTACCATACCGCAATACGAAAGAAGCAATGAGCATAGCATGGGCACAGAGTGGACTCAGGGTGGGTGACTTCAGTATCCATCACTACAAGTAGCTCATTAGCATGAGTACTGCCTGAACTTGTTGAGTCCCGAGAGACATAATTTCTATACTAGGCCTTTGGTAGGTGGGTGAGAGAACCTGCATTTGAGAAAAACCTACTTAACCTCATCTTCACCAACCTTTCACCGATACATCTGGACATGATAATATTGGTAGAAATGACCATCACACAGTCCTTGCAAAGACTAAGTTAATCTCTTTTTTATTCATTCATGGGATGTGGGCTTCACTGGCTGGGCCAGCATTTATTGCCCATCCCTAGTTGCCCTTGAGATGGTGGTGGTGAGCTGCCTTCTTGAACCGCTGCAGTCCATGTGGTATACGTACACCCACAGTGCTGTTAGGAAGTGAGTTCCAAGATTTTGACCCAGCAACAGTGAAGGAACGGCGATATATTTCCACGTCAGGATGGTGAGTGACTTGGAGGGGAACTTCCAGGCGGTGGTGTTCCCACATATCTGCTGCCCTTCTAGATGGTAGTGGTCGTGGGTTTGGAAGGTGCTGTCTAAGGAGCCTTGGTGAATTCTTGCAGTGCACCTTGTAGATGGTACACACTGCTGCCACTGTGCGTCAGTGTTGGAGGGAGTGAATGTTTGTGGATGTGGTGCCAATCAAGCAGGCTGCTTTGTCCTGGATGGTGTCAAGGTCCTTGAGTGGTATGGGAGCTGCACTCATCCAGGCAAGTGGGGAGTATTCCATCACAATCCTTACTTCTGCCTTCTATATGGTGGACAGGCTTTGGGGAATCAGGAGGTGAGTTACTTATCACAGTATTCCTAGCCTCTGACATGCTCATGTAGCCACAGTATTTATGTAGCTAGTCCAGTTCAGTTTCTGGCCAATGGTAACGCCCAAGTTGTTGATAGTGGGGGATTCAGTGATGGTAACGCCATTGAATGTCAAGAGACGATGGTTAGATTCTCTCTTGTTGGAGATGGTCATTGCCTGGTACTTGTGTGGCACGAATGTTACTTGCCCCTTGTCAGCCCAAGCCTGGATATTGTCCAGGTCTTTCTGCATTTGGACATGGACTGCTTCAGTATCTGAGGAGTCGCAAATAGTGCAGAACATTGTGCAATCATCAGCGAACACCCCCACTTCTGATTTTATGATGGAAGGAAGGTCATTGATGAAGCAGCTGAAGATGGTTGGGCCGAGGACACTACCCTGAGGAACTCCTGCAGTCATGTCCTGAAGCTGAGATGACTGATCTCCAACAACCACAACCATCTTCCTTTGTGCTAGGTATGACTCTAACCAGTGCAGAGTTTTCCCCCTGATTCCCATTGACTCCAGTTTTGCTAGGGCTCCTTGATGCCACACTCAGTCAAATGTGGCCTTGATGCCAAGGGCAGTCACTCTCACTTCACCTCGGGAGTTCAGCTCTTTTGTCCATATTTGAACCAAGGCTGTAATTAAGTCAGGAGCTGAATGGCCCTGGCGGAACCCAAACTGGGCATCAATGAGTAGATTATTGCTAAGCAAGTGCCACTTAATAGCACTGTTGATGACGCCTTCCATTACTTTACTGATGATCAAGAATAGACTGATGGGGCAGTAATTGGCCGGGTTGGTTTTGTCCTGCTTTTTGTGCACAGGACATACCTGGGCAATTTTCCACATAGCCGGGTAGATGCCAGTGTTGTAGCTGTACTGGAACAACTTGGCTGGGGGTACGGCAAATTCTGGAGCACAAGTCTTCAGTACTATTGCCGGAATATTGTCAGGGCCTATAGCCTTTGCAGTATCCAGTGCCTTCAGCTGTTTCCTGATATCATGTGGAGTGAATCGAATTGGCTGAAGACCAGCATCTGTGACGTCGGGGACCTCCAGAGGAGGCCAAGATGAATCATCCACTTGGCACTTCTGGCTGAAGATTGTTGTGAATGCTTCAGCCTTATCTTTTGCACTGATGTGTTGGGCTCCTCCATCATTGAGGATGGGGATATTTGTGGAGCCTCCTCCTCCAGTGAGTTGTTTAATTGTCCAACACCATTCACAACTGGATATGGCAGGACTGCAGAGCTTAGATCTGCTCCGTTAGTTGTGGGATCGCTTAGCTCTGTATATCACTTGCTGCTTATGCTGTTTGGCACGCAAGTAGTCCTGTGTTGTAGCTTCACCAGGTTGACACCTCATTTTTTCGGGGATATGCCGGTCCATGAGGTTACAGATTGTGTTCAAGTACAATTCTGCTGCTGCTGATGGTCCACTGTGCCTCATGGATGCCCAGTCTTGAGTTGCTAGATCTGTTCAAAGCCTATCCCACGTAGCACAGTGGTAGTGCCACACAACACAATGGAGGGTATCCTCAGTATGAAGGCGGGACTGTGTCTCCACAAGTACTGTGCGGTGGTCACCCTACCAATACTGTTATGGACAGATGCATCTGCGGCAGGCAGGTTGGTGAGGATGAGGTCAAGTATGTTTCTCCCTCTTGTTGGTTCCCTCACCACCTGCCGCAGACCCAGTCTAGCAGCTATGTCCTTTAGGACTCAGCCAACTCGGTCAGTAGTGGTGCTACCGAGCCAGCCTTGGTGATAGACTTTGAAGTCTCCCACCCAGAGTACATTCTGTGCTGATGCCACCCTCAGTGCTTCCTCCAAGTGGTGTTCAACATGGAGGAGCACTGACTAATCAGCTGAGGCAGAGCGGTACGTGGTAATCAGCAGGAAGTTCCTTGCCCCATGTTTGGCCTGATGCCATGCAACTTCATGGGGTCCAGAGCTGATGTTCAGGACTCCCAGGGCAACTCCCTCCCGACTGTATACCACTATGCCACCACCTCTGCTGTCCTGTCGGTGGGACAGGACATACCCAGGGATGGTGATGGTGGTGTCTGGGACATTATCTGTAAGATATGATTCTGTGAGGATGACTATGTCAGGCTGTTTCTTGAATAGTCTGTGAGGCAGCTCCCTCCATTTTGACACTAGTCCCCAGATATTAGTAAGGAGGGCTTTGCAGGGTCGACAGGGCTGAGTTTGTCCTTGTCGTTTCTAGTGCCCAGGTCGATGCTGGGTGGTCTGCCCGGTTTCATTCCTTTTTTGAGACTTTGTTTGATACAGCTGAGTAGCTTGCCAGGCCATTTCAGAAGGCATTTAAGAGTCAACCACATTGCTGTGGGTCTGGAGTCACATGTAGGCCAGACCAGGTACAGACGGCAGGTTTCCTTCCCTAAAGGACATTAGTGAACCAGATGGGTTTTTACAATATTCGACAATGACGTGCTCACACTGAGGTTATGCTCTATCGTGTTGTGTGGCACTATAACCATGCTGAGTGGGATAGCTTCAGAATAGATCTTGCAGCTCAAAACTGGGTATTCCATGAGGTATTGTAAGCCATCAGCAACCAAATTGTACCACACAATCTTTAACCTCGTGGCCTGGCATATCCCTCACTTTACCATTATCATCAGTAGCTGAGGGAAAGCAATGCTGGTTCAATGAGGCCATGCCAGGAACAGCTCCAGGTATACCTATAAATGAGGAACCAACCTGGTGAAGGTTACAACACAGGATTACATACATGTTAAACAGAGGAAGCAACAGGCTATAAACAGAGCTAAGCCATCTCACAACCAATGGATAAGACCAAAGCTCTACAGTAGTGCGTACATTGGTGAACAATTAAACCAGGGCTGGGGAACCCCATGGCCAGGGGCTGGATCCGGCCCTTTGCACTTCCACATCCGACTCGCGATGAGATTTCAAAACCCGGCTCCCCCTCCCCCCGCCGCGTGCTGCACTCTGGGCCAGCCGCCACCATGTTCTGATGCCTGAGCCTCAGCCACAGTCACCAGAGGCCCAGGCTGTGGGGAGAGAGCAAGGCCTGAGACCTGGGATCAGGAGGGCGGGGCAGGGCAGAGACGGGAAGCTGCTAGCTGCCAATCAGGTGGTGAAGTGTGAGTAACCCGGGGCAGGGGAGAATGGGAGCAGGGCACCCGACTCCATCGGTGGCTCAACTCCCTCCCGCCCCCCTCCCAGCTCCATTGGTGTCACAGGACAGTGGCTCGGCCCTTGTAGACTGAGGAAGAGGCCTAGGCTCCGGGTCCAGGTGCAGCCTCGGACTGGGAGTTGACCAGAGCCTTGGGTTGTTGAGTCACTGTCCTGGGCAGGTTTGGGGGTGAGACAGTGTGGAAAAGGAGATGGGGAAGAGAGAGAGAGACAGACAGGGTGGGAAAGGAGAGAGAGAGGGAGTGGGAATCAGAGAGAGAGAGAGAGAGTGGGAATCGGAGAGGGAGACAGACAGTGGGAAAGGAGAGAGAGAGAGAGAGATAGAGAAAGTGACAGACAGGGTGGGAAAGGAGAGAGAGAGGGAGTGGGAATCAGAGAGAGAGAGAGAGAGTGGGAATCGGAGAGGGAGACAGACAGTGGGAAAGGAGAGAGAGAGAGAGATAGAGAAAGTGACAGACAGGGTGGGAAAGGAGGGAGAGAGAGACAGACAGAGTGGGTAAGGAGAAAGAGAGACAGACAGAGTGGGAAAGGAGGGAGAGAGAGACACACAAGGTGTGAGAGGAGAGAGAGAGAGAGAAAGACGGAGAGAGAAAAGCCAGTTGCGAGTAGCAACATCATCAGTGCCAGCAGAGATAACAAGGCTCATTAAGGAAAAGCAAACTCAGCCATCGCATTAAAGCAGAGGGCAAATTGAATGTTTCTGTATTCTCTCTAAAAAGATAAATTAAGTTGGTTTCTTTGTGTGTGTGCCCGCAACTGATTTTGTCTATGTGTGAGAGGCCCTTGATCAGAAAAGGGTTCCCGACCCTTGAATTAAACAGTTAATTGGAGGGGGAGGAGGCTCTGTGAACATCTGCATCCTCAATGATAGCAGAGCTCAGCATTTGAGTGGAAAAGGCAAGATGAAAGCATTTTCAAGCATTTTCAGCCAGAAGTGCTGAGTGGACAATTCATCTCCACCTCCCCCTGAGGACCCCATCAGATATCAGTCTTCAGCCAATTCGATTTGCTCCACAGGATATCAAGAAATGGCTGACTGCACTGGGTACAGCAAGGGCTATTGTCCCCATCAACATCACAGCTCTAATGCTGAAACCTTGTTCTCCAGAACTAGCTGCGCCTCTAACCGAGCTGTTCCAGTAATGCTACAACATTGGCATCTATCCAACAAAGTGGAAAATTGCCCAGCATGACCTTTCTACAAAAAGCAGGACAAATCCAACCCGGCCAATTACCGCCCCATCAGTCTACTCTCAATCATCAGCGAAGTGAGGGAAGGTGTCATCAGCAGTGCTATCAAGCAGCACTTACTCAGCATTAACCTGCTCCTTGATACTCAGTTTGCGTTCTGCCAGGGCCACTCAGCTCTAGACCTCATTAAAGTCTTGGTCCAAACATGAATAAATTGCTGAATTCCAGAGGTAAGGTGAGAGTGGCTGCCCTTGATATCAAGGCAATTTTTAACCAGATGTGGTATCAAGGAGCCCTAGCAAAATTAAAGTCACTGGGAATCAGGGAAAACTCTCCACTGGCTGGACTCCATACCTAGCACAAAGTAAGATGGTTATGGTTGTTGGAGGTCAATCTTCTCAGTCACAGGGAATAGCAGCTGGAGTGCCACAGGGTAGTGTCCTAGGCCAAGCCACCTCCAGTTGCTTCATAAGATCAGAAGTCAGGATGTTCACTGATGATTGCGCAGTATTCAGCTTCATTCGTACCTTCTCAAATAATGAAGCAGCTGTGCCCATATACAGTAAGACCTAGACAACATGCAGGCTTGGGCTGATAAATGTCAAGTAGCATTCATGCCACACAAGTGCCAGGGAATGACCATCTCCAACAAGAAACTATCTAACCACCCCCCACACCCCCCTTTGACATTTAAGACGTAGCCATCACTAAATTCTTCACCATCATCATCTTGGGAGTCACCACTGACCAGCTTAACTGGACCAGCCACATAAACACTGTAGTTACAAGAGCAGGTCAGAGGCTGGGTATTCTGCATCAAGTGACTCAACCCTGATTCCCCAAAGTCTTTTTACCATCTACAAGGCACAAGTTAGGAGCGTAATGGAATTCTCTCCACTTGCCTGGATGCATGCAAGAAAATTAACACCATCCAGAACAATGCAGCCTGCATGATTGGGACCCCATTCACCACCATAAATATTCACTCCCTCTACCACCAGCACATTGTGGCTACAGGATGCACTGCAACAACTCACCAAGGCTCCATCAACAACACCTCCAAACCCCATGACCTCTGTTGCCTAGAAAGTATGGGCAAGAGGTGGATGGGGACTTCACCACCTCCAAGTTTTTTTCCAAGTCACAAACATCCTGAATTGGAAATATGTCATCATTCCATGTTGCTGGGTCAAAATCCTTGCAGCAGCGTGGGAGTAATTTAACCACATGGACTCACAGTTCAAGAAAGCAGCTCACCACCACCTTCTCAAGGGCAATTAGTGATGGGCAGTAAATGCTGACCTTTCCAGTGATGCCCATATCCCATGACAGAATAAAAAAAACTGGTAAAACATAATGGCAAACATAATGTTTAGTGCTATTATGTTGTATTTAGTATTTCTGTTCCATGAAGTCCATTTTCCAGTTGGTTTGGCTTAATAAGTTTTCAATAGAGTGTAGTTCCACTTCAGGGTTTGTTCTATCGCGCGAGATGCCTTCTTTTAACAAATGTTCTGTTTGGTTGCAATGGTTCCTAATGTGTTACAAGCAATTGAACGGATACAGGGAGTAGGCAATTTAATTCTAAGTTGGGAGCATTCTGAACTGGGGTTGATGAATCCTACTGATTAATGTATTCATCTCAAGGCCGTCTCTGTTGTCATTGCAAACATGTGCTGCAGAAAGTTACCTCCTCTGAATAGGTCAGAAATCCTTCTTCTTACCCTGAGGTGTTCTATGGTTTGCAGAGCTTCAAGCTAGTTGTCTATTTGAGCGCATTCTGTAAGAACGAGAGCTCAGTGGTGGCTAGAGAGATCATGCATTTATACAGCACCTTTCATGACCATGTTCCAAAGCACTTTCTGGCCAATTAAGTAACTCTGAAGTGTTGTCTTTGTATTGTAGGGAAAGGTGACAGTCAGTTTCTGCATAGCAAGGTCCAAGCAATGAAATAAGTGACCAGGTAACCTGTTTTAGTGATGTTAACTGAGGGATAAATTTTAGCTAGGGCAAAAGGAGAAATCTCAGCTCTTCTTCAAATAAAGCCAGGTAGCACCAGGAAGTCCTCTTTGTCTACACAAGAGAGCAGGCGCGACCTCAGCTTAACATTTCATCTGAAGGACAACACTTGTACCAAGCAACCCTTCAGCACCACAGCACCGTACTGAAGTGTTCGCCTAGATTAACTGCTCAAATCTCTGATGTGAGGCTGGACCCACAACATTCTGACACAGAGGCCTGTGTAGTACCACTAACCCAAGGCTGACAGACTGCAAGCTAGCCATCTTGCAGACTAACATTCAGAGTAGATTGGAATCAAGCTGCCCCATCAGTTAAGCCACTAAGAAGAGTAGGCTCTAAGTCAATTCTTGTTTCCAAAATTAATCTGCAGAAAATTCAGCTCTCCTGATAGTCAAAGAAACCTACTGAGCAGAGTGTAATCATCTCAGTTGCAACTGCAATCTGGATTGGAACGTATTGTGAAACACACTTATACAGCCTTACAAGTCTTGCATGAATGGTTACATTACGCGGTGTGACTTAACAGTGCTATGTATAAGGTGGGGCATAGTTCTATTACACCTAGTACTGCCCAATTCCAACACCTTCTTCCATATCCCACTAATGGAACAGAATTATTTTATCACAAGGTAGGGGAGTTTGCTAATGCAAAAAGGCGGAAGGTAGCAGAGTGTGAAAATGAAATCAGGAAATAGCATTTGTTGCTTTTTTTCTGACGAAATCAAAAACTTATGAGTGTTATACTAGTTAAAAAAAACGTCGTTACTGGAACAAAGAATGATTGTCTAACACAATATAATAAATTTAAATGGTAAAAGAAATTGATTATAAGTATAGCGTTCATTATTTAAATATTGTTTCTGTGTCCTCAATTTAACCCACTAAAGACCACCATTTTGTTACTGTAATTTAATTTTTATCAGTGTCAATAAAGATCTCTATTGATAAATGGTTTACGGTGCAAGTCATTACAAACACATCAGGATAGAAACTGGTTCAGGCCCATTTGCAGCCCTGAAATAAGTGAAGCACTCAGAGAATGTGCCAGAAGCTGAAGGCTCCAGCATTGTTCCAAATTGGATCCCATCAGCACATTTCCTGTGAGCCGCAGACTCTAATCTTTATGTTTCTGGCATAATTGATATTATTTTCCATTTGTTGTTGTCACCTTGTTTTTTAAAAACATGTCAAACACGGTCCTGAAGGTCTGTGAAGAATCAAACCACACTATCGTCTCCAGAATCTTGTTTCGTAGATTGATTGATCTCTGAAAGCGGTAAAACTTTCCAACATCTAACTTCAACCCTTGCTCTTTCTGTATGGATGGCCCTCAGTTCTATTTGATTCCATTCACCTCAAGCATTCCACTTGCATGTCTCTGATGCTCTTCATTCAAATGGACTGGCTGCTACCAGAACGTGCCTAAGCTATTAGCTTGTTCCCAACAAATCTGTTTCTCTTCTAAATTTTGGATAGCTAATTCCCGTAAGTTGTTGCAATAAGAGACTAAAGGAAACCGGAGAAAAGTGTGGAGATCCACAGAAAGGACCATTGCAAGTGAAATCTTGTGCAAATGGACAAAAGCAAGTAACCACCGTTCATAATTGGAAATTATTTTTAGATTGTAAAATGTCTTTAACTCCCTCCCTCATTCCTTTTGGCAGGAGTGTGGCTGGTGTAGCTTTCAATAAATTGTCGTTTTGATGAATCTGAAATTCTGTTTGATATATTTGATGCAAATCTGCCATTTTACCATAAATAACACTGCTGACAGATTTCTTTCAAACCTCAGCTGGCAGAAAGTGAATCACTGTACCAGTTCCAATTCCAGCTTATGGCTTTTGCTCCATTTATTTCCAGAAGTCCATCCATTTTAAAATGAACTGCCAATCACTGTGTACATACTGCCTTCAGTTTACAGTGCTGTGTGCAAAGTAATTTCCTAATCATTGTACCAGACGTGCACAAGGGGGCATGTTTTAAAAAAAAAACTAGCACCTGACTGGACTTGCAATTCTGTGGTCCTCAATCACTAAACTCTACGTTGCTGGTATTCATTAGACATACACTTAGTTCCCAATGTGGGTATAAAAATATGTGCTCAGAATAATATTTAGCAGAACCTCTTATTGATTCTGGCTTTTGAATTGTTAACCTATTTGCAGGGGCTTGAACAAAATGCTTCCTGTGCAACAAAGATCTGTTTGCAGGTTCACACCGAGAATTCCTTATGTTTTCATCATAAATTAAATTTTGGCGTCTGGCTAGGTCATGAATTGAATGCAAAACAGAGGCAATTCAATAATCATTTTGTGTTTTAAGCATCTATTGATGAAAATAATGAAACACGGGATTGATGAGAAATATGTTTCTAAGGAGCTTTTTGTTGCATGTGATTTCAGCTTTGGAAAGGAGGATCCATTTCTGCATTTATACTTAGAAATTGCTGACAGTCATATTTGCCGATGAATGTAAATTATGTATGCATCACATTCCCCGGACATTTTACTATAGGTATTAATTAACCTGTTTTTTAAAACTTTGTTAATGTCTCCATTAGAACAGTGGAAAAAACAAAAGTAATATATTTCTTTGCTAATAGAAGCATTAGTTATTTGCAAGCCATTGTACCCAAGTCTAACTGGTGTACTGGTGGATGACAAACATTTTAGATTGACCAGTCCTTTTGCCAGCAATTACAAATCACATTCAAAACATCTGGTGGGCAGATTACTTAAATCCCCTCTTAATGTGATTTTAATGTCAGTTTTGTTTTGCAGGGTGAGGGATGCCATTGCTGAACCGCTATCTATTCTAAGCAGTTGCTGTTAGGTTGGACATTGCATGTCTAGCCTCAAACTGAAACTTCCTCAACTTACCCGGCAAAGCATCTTATCTTTCCATCTGAGAAGATGATGATGTCTTCTGCACCAGTATGAAATTCTTCCCTGCATTTCCCACCATCCTTCCATGATATAAATACTTGTATTTTCCTGAGACCGCTCCAAACACAAAAACCCTTTGGCCCAGTAGAGAAGAAGTTTTTAGTCCACTAGTCTGACCTGGTTTTGTACCCTAAACCCAACAACAACAATTTGCATTTATAGACAGCCTTTAACGTGATGAAACATCCCAAGGTGCTTCACAGGAGCAATATAAAACAAAGAATGACACCGAGCCACACAAGGAGATATTAGGTCAGATGAAAGAAATCTTCGTCGAAGAGGTAGGTTTTAAGAAGTGACTTAAAGGAGGAAAGTGAGGTAGAGAGGCGGAGAGGTATAGGGACAGTGCGGGGCCCAGGCCAAAACCCAGGGCAATATTTTAGTCAATCTCAGGGTGTGAACATTGTTGGCAAGACTGGCGCTAATTGTTCATTCCAAATTGCCCCTGACAATTGAGCAAAGTTAAGAGCTGGCGTGGGAATGGAATCAGAAGGCCAGGCAGATGAGGCTGGTAGGATTTCTTCCATAGCAGACATTAGTGAACCAGTTGGACTTTTACAATAATTTGACAGTTTCATGGTCACTTTTTTTTTAACTGATACCAGGTTTTCATTTCCAAATTTCTTTTTAAACTGAATTTAAATTCTGAAGCTGCCATGGTGAGATATGGAATGAAATTCTTTCGATTCTTTAGTCAAGTGTCTTGCTTTTACTGATCCAGTAACCACTGCACTACCATACTCGCTGCCACATTTATTCTCCGAGGTGTACTTTATTCCCCAAATGAATATTTATTTCTAGGGTATTAGGATTGGTGAAACTGCTCAGATTTTGGATGACAAGCCAACCCTTCTCCTTTGTCCTATCTCCTCTATTCCTACATTTAATTCCCTTATTTAGACTAGAACAGTGTTGGATATCGTTCAAACTTAGGAAAGTGTCAAGTCAGATTACAAAGACTATTGTATTTGAGTGATATTTCCAGTCTTTAATATAATTCTTTAGTGTAATGCATTCTCCTCTGTAAGAAGTACACTGCAGTTTATTATTCATTGGTGGCAAAAGATTTATTCTTCACAAACACGGCTCTTAGCCACGTGCTACATGATTTAAGTGACAAAGGCAGATTTTCCTGGGATTGGTTTTGTTATATCAATAAGACATGAAAGAAATCCAAACTATGTATATCAGGCTTTTTTTTTTGCTATTTTTAAAACAGACTTTCTGCTGAACCCAACAAGATGGCTGCTGCAAGTCACATGACCACAGGATTGGCCCTTTGTTCCGGAAGCTACCAACAGGAGTTACGAGAACAAAATGCTCCTCCTCTCACCATCATGGAATCTCACACCCAATGTTAAGGACATTATAATCACAAAACCAGGGGACTCGCAGATCAAAACTCATTATTCTTGCACAGTAGTTAAAAGACACATCTCACAACTGGGACCGTGCAGGCCCATTTCAAAAGGGGACCATTGAGGGGACAAGGGATGTCATTTGCATCTTGATAAACTTACCCCTCTAGTGGAGTCAGAGGGTCTATCCAGAATTCCACCGCAAAAGATACACCCTCTGGACTTTGACTTCTTGGACTCTGGAAATCATGTGAACCAATATTCAATTCTGTTGTTCTTTTACCATTATTACCCATAGTTGTAAAAACTCCCTCTTTTATATCCACCCCGCCCCCACCTTACTGTGTGTGTGTATGTGTATGTGTTGTGTGTGTGTATGTGTTGTGTGTGTGTATGTGTTGCGTGTGTGATTGAGTGAGTGAGGTTGTGAACAATCCCACCCACCCACACCCCAGGTTTGAATGTGATAAAAACTAACCTACTGAGTTAATCATAACGCAAGTTTGCTGTGTGTAACCTATAAAACTGGACCATACAAACTGAAGGTTTGGGGAAACATGCCACAGCCTACTTTGCAAATAATTCAAAAACACCTCTGCTTATGAACAGACAGGGAGAGGATAAGGAAATTCAGTTGTTGTCCATAACAGTTTAAAGGACTGTCTGGGTGACACACAAATTAACCCAGGAAACTGAAGAAAGGGTAAGTTTCCCTATAAGGTTAATCACACCACAGTGAATTCCTTGCTCTAGTTGTGCCTTGATACTAAAACTAAGTCCAATCTTCCTTTCTGTTTAGGACCCTTTTCCATGCTTTGAATCTATAGGAGGACATTGTGTTTATTAAGTACTCTTTTAGGTGCTGGAAGTGTTATTAGAGTTCTAAAATGGCCTGTGAAGCATGTGCACACACTTGTGAGGCAAATTGTGCTGGATGTCATGTTAGTGTGCAATGCTGATCTGTACTAACATTATTATTTTGGAGCTCAAAGCTCCAATTATTCGATCTTGAAAAACTGAACATGCTCTCAGCAGCAGAACGTACTCCATACCAAAGTTATTTAAAGGGATTATTAACTACCTAGGGGCTAGTTGTATTTTGATTCTTCTGATGTTGCCATGATTCACAACAAGTGTTTGGTGCTTTCTAAAGTTGTTTCAAGTTACAAAAGTCTACACAGAGTAGTGTGGCAGGTGCTGAATGATTTTCTTGCTGACTTCAAGACTTCTGCACAAAGCAAAGCCTCCCAGGCATGAGTGCATTATTGGGTGCCCCCATCAAATAAAACATGACTTGGGAATGAGCAGAGGTCATGCAGAGTAGGTCCAACTGCCGGAAGGAGGAGGAGGAAGAGGAGGAGTGGGAGAAGGACTCGCAGCAGTAAGTAATTTACCCCTGGGGTGTTCATGGAGCAATTTTCCTACCTGACCCTTATCGAGGAACAATTTGTGAGATGTCTGTACTTCAGTAAGAATGTCCTCACTGGAGTCTGTCAGCATCAACTGCAGCATCAACTGCAATCTCAGAGCAGGGCAAGGACCACATTGTCAATGACTGTCAAAGTGAGCCTGGTGATGAACTTATATGTCTAGCTCCTTCCAGGATGGAATTGGAGATATTTACAATATCTCCCAGTTTATTGTCCACTGCTGCATAAGAGAGATCACTGAGATCTCTATTCAATGAGAGCTAACTACATTTCACTTTATTTTGCCAGAGACAATCAGCCAAAGAAAGTAGCTAGGGTGGCAGGCTTCCTCATGGTTCAGGGTGCCATTGTCTGCCCATACATCGCTTTGCGGGTGCAGCTTATCAACTCTGCCCAATCCTCCCTCATCATCCAGTTGCTGTTTGACCATAGGCAGTGAATTATGTAGGTCAATGCTCAGTGTCCTGGCAGTGGTTATGATCCTTCATTCCGTGGTTAGTCCGCAGTAAGGTAGTGTTGAACTGCTTCATGTTCCTTGATATTGTCCACAGGCTTTCTGGCAAGCTTCCCAATGCACCATGTATTTTGTTCTGCTCTTCTGTCTATATTTAGAGCAAGGCTGTAATGAGCCAAGTGGCTCTGGTGGAACCCAAACTGAGCAACAGTGAGCAGGTTATTGCTGAGTAAGCGTCGCTTGATAGCACTGTCAACGATATCTTCTGTAGGCTGCCCCCATTGAAATGCTCATCTGACTCCACTGCAGCAGAACCCTTGTGCACCTCACCCTCTAGTGAGCTGGCACCTTTTCTATCTTTGCCCCTTCTCTGTCAGCAGCCCACTCATGCCCAGTGTTTCACCACTGCATATTCTCCCTCTAATGTACTACATCCTCCAAGGTTTCCTTTTTTTTATCTAAGATTAGCTGTGTTGGTGTCTGAGATAGTGGCTGTGAGTGACAAATCAGCTGACAGTGCTGCATCATCCTTTTCTTGGTGTTTCCCCACTGCCTGGTCAGGTTACACCTATTGGACATCTTAAAAGAAAAGGGTATAAGGGTAAGGTGACGTGTGACGTTGGGAAAGTAGGAGGTGCATGTTTACACCATCTACACATGGTAAATGAAAAGAGAGTGTGGACAAGGGGGAGGTGGGATGTGATGAGGAGGGAATGAGAATACTGTCACTGAAGGCACTGGATACAGCAAAGGCTATGGGCCCTCACAGCATCCTGGCTCTAGTACTGAAGACTTGTGCTCCAGAACTAGCTGTGCACCTAGCCAAGCTCTTCCAGTACATCTACAACACTTGACATCTACATGACAATTTGGAAAATTGCTCAGGTGTGTCCTGTCCACAAAAAGCAGGATAAATCCAATACGGCCAATTATCATCCCATCAATCTACTCTCAATCTTCAGCAATGTAATGGAAGATATCGTTGACAGTGCTATCAAGCGACACTTACTCAGCAATAACCTGCTCACTGTTGCTTAGTTTGGGTTCCACCAGAGCCACTTGCTCTAGGCTTGCTCTAAATATGGACAAAGGAGCTGAATTCAAGGTGAGAGTGAATTCCCCTGATATCAAGGCAGCATTTATTTGTTTGAGTGTGGCATCAAAGAACCTTGGCAAAATTAAAGTAAATGGGAACTGGGGGAAACTCTCCACTGGCTGTAGTCATACCCAGCACAAAGGAAGATGGTTGTAGTTGTTGGAAGCCAATTATCTCAGTCCCAAGACATCACTGCAGGAGCTCCACAGGATAATGTTTTAGGCCCAACCATCTTCATTAATGACCTTCTGTCATTTTAAGATCAGAAGTGGGGATATTCGCAGATGATTGCACAATGTTCAGTAACATTCAAAACTCCTTAGATACTGAAGCAGTCCTATGTCCACAGACAGTAAAACCTGGACAACATTCAGGCATTCAGGCTTGGGCTGAAAAGTGGCAAGTAACATTCACACCACACAATTGCCAAGTGTTACGCTCCCTTAGAGACAAATAACTTTTAAAAAGTTATTTGAGTTCCCAGTGACCAACTTAAGTGAATTGCACAACAAGATTTCAGGCTCTAAGACTCTTACTGTAACAAACTAAAATCAACATCAACTAAACATTACTTAGTAGGCAACTTACACTCTAAACTACAGAAAAGATAATCCTTATTAGTGGCTTAACGTGCATGATAACCCTGATAAGATACATTACAGCACGCTCTCCACAGTCTTTACAGGAAACAGATCAAAATCACTCCCAGCTGACAGCTCACTTCTCCCAGTTTTCCTGAGTTGTAACATCCAGTTAAAACCATTTCACTCTGTCTCCTGAGAATTCCCAAACCGACTTCCAGCAGAAAAGCCCGCTCTGGAGATTTCTTGCCCCGGCCACATCAGGTTAAATCCTCCAGGGTTCTTAAATTTCCACAGGTTCTATCTCTTCTATGGGAGGATGTCTTCTCTCCTGCATTTTGTCTGGAAGCAGAGAAAAACAGCCTTTCCCCTCTGCTGACCACAGCAGTTTCTCCCTGTCTCTCTCTCTCCAGGGCTATTTCGCTCTGTTTGTTCAAAATCTCTGAGATTGTAAGTCTGTAACAACAAAAAACATCTGTCTCTCCCTTTGGGTTCAGGTGTTAAACCTGGTACATGCATTTCAATAGCACTCGACTTGGACCAGCCCCCATGGTAACCATCAGCTGTTCTGTTGTCAGCACAGACCAATACAACTTCACACCTGGTCCTTTTTCTGGCCATTCCGTTTTACTTCAATTAATACAGACAGTCCAAAGCATAGCTATCTTATAGACCTTCATGTTCACAACATAAGCAATGACAATCTCCAACAAGAGAGAATTGAACCATCCCTCACTGACATTCAACAGCATTACCATGACGGAATCCCCCACCATCAACATTCTGGGAGTTATCATTGACCAGAAGCTGAACTGCACCAGCCATATAAATCCTGTGGCCACAAGAGCAGATTAGAGGCTAGGAATTCTGCAGTGAGTAACTCACCAACTGACTCCCCAAGGTCTATCCACTATCTGCACGGCACAGTTCAGGAATGTGATGGAGTAATCTACACTTGCCTGGTGCGGTTCCAACAAACCTCAAGGAACCCAACAACATCCAGGACAAGGCAGCCTGCTGGATCAAACACTCCATCCACCATTATAAGCATTCACTCCCACCACAACAGCACATGGTGGCAGCAGTGTGTATCATTTAAAGATACAATGCAGCCTGCTTTGACAGCAGCTTCCAAACCCACAACCTCTACCAGCTAAATGGACAAGGGCAGCAGGTGCATAGGAACACCACCACCTGCAAGTTCCCTCCAAGCTCTTCACACCATTCTGACTTGCAAATACAGCTCAGTTCCTTCACCATTGCTAGGCCGAATGCCTGGAACTCCCTGCCTAAAAGTACATGAACTTCAGCAGTTCAAGAGGATGGCTCATCACCACCTGCTCAAGGGCAATTAGGAATGGGCAACAAATGCTGGTCTTGCCAGTAATGCTCACATTCTATGAATGGATAAAACAAATATTTGATTTTTTTTCAGCCCTGCCACTGGCCAAGGCCTCAGCAATGGGTGTCCCAGTAATGGTGAGCACCATCTCCTCCATGGGGGTTAGGACATGTAAGCACACCTGTTCCTTCTCTGCTTAGCTCCTGCTGTCTCTGGTTGTGTTGCCACCTTATCCTCCAAGAGAGAGGCAAGTGTGTCAGTGAGTGTCCTGTGATCTGTTTGGCTGATGTGATTATCATGGTTGAATAGCTGGCAGTGTGTGCAAGCTGTGAGATGTGGGTACAAAGATGTGAAGCAATGAATATGTTAGGTATGAGTCTGAATGCTGACTGATTGAAAATGTTGGCAGGTGAGTGAAGTGGGTATGGGAATCTGAGCAGTGGTTGAGGCATGTGATACAGGTGGTCAGGCATGGCATTTGAAGATGCACTTATTGACCTTGGCCATTTTTGTGAGGTCATTCTTGCGGCAAATCCTCAGGGCTGGACTCTTGGCATTGACCTCCATGATTATCTGTTTCCACTGCCTAGATACCGTGTATCTGAGGACCTCCTGGGTCTCTGCAGGTAAAGGACATCTCTCCTACTTTCCACTTTCTCTATCAAGGCTTCCAAAACCCTTCCAAAAATTTTCTCTCTTGTTGTAGCATTCTTCACCATTTCCCAGGTTACACTCACTTCCTGGACAACTGCCAGCGCCTGCTCCAGCCACAATGAGCCTCCCCTTTAGGAGGTATGGGCTAGTTTTAATTGGTGTTAGCAAGTTATGTTTAGAGCCCCCTCCTGATGGGTGCAGCCCATGAACACTGGCTGCCCACAGCAGCTGAATGAGCAGGCAGCATGTGGTTGAAGTGCTTTCTGCTTTCCCTCGAACGGGCACAGCTGGTTATCTGCACATCACGAACTGCAGGCCCATAAGTTTAGTCCTCTAATTATTTAGCCAGCCTCGCTGTTCAATTCCTCTCAGGTCTTATTCCAAAACAGGCTCCTACTATGACCGGTTTAGCAGTTCTCACCTGCCTTATCAGGCCCTAAACCCTCTGTAGGGCTAACCCCATCTCACCCACACTACTGCCACCCCCCAACCCCGCTCATGCCACATCTGATTGTAAAATCTGTCCCTCCTCTCCTATTTAGGAGTTTAGGCCCTGCTATTGGACACGCCTATTAAGTCTCACTCATGCATCCTGGAGTAGAAATTCTCCTTAAACAGTTCATCTATCCCATCTGTCTTGTGTCTGTCCCGACGCTGATCTTGAATAAAATATTTCTGCCTTGCCTGCTTTTAGGAGATTAACCCTAAAACAGTCTCTGCCTTCAGGAGATTGTACAGTCCTTAACTGATGGATTCCTCCAGTGAAATAGCAGTCACTGAACACAGATACCTGACAGCATGTTTAAGCATCAAAATGACCTTTTAAACCCTCCCTATCTAAATTAGAGTGCTCATTTGATATTTTTATGTTAGCATCAACTGGAACTACAATGGAAGAATTTGCTGCTATCGTGCTAATTGCAAATATTATATTTGATAAGCCCACATCAGAAATTTTCATATTGTCACATGAATATGTGCTGATTTTCCACCACTTAGTGAGCTTGGTGCTAATGCATGTGGGGCATTGTTGTGGGAACAAATAAGCCCCTGAGTAAATATAACACTGATATTACCTCTGTTCAATGCTGTTTGGAAGAAGTAGGCCATCAAGAGGCTGTATGCGGTACTGCACACTTACTGACCAGATTACATTTTATTTCTTAGGCTGAAAAATATACAAACTTACAGCGACAAACTTCATTTTGTGTTTCTTTCTTATTCCATTGTTCTTAAAAGGAAAGTGGGTGGATGTGGTGTCCACATGTGGATTGACATGCTTGTCGGCTGGGGAGTGCCTCTTCCTGCAGTTATGAAGTCTCCTGCTGGGTAATTAGGTTTTGAAAATCAGGGTGCGTCAATATTCTGACCGACGTTTCTCTTTCGCCAAAAAGGAGATTAATGTTTGGTTGAAGCAAAACGGATTTTCAAAACTGAAATACTGGAAATGCAATTTCATTGACAGAAATAAAATCAGCCAAAAGTGTCACATTTTCGATTAACATTTAACATTTCTCAAGTAACTAAGGAGTCCAGTCCAGTCATCCTATGGAGTTTGATGTTGATTTAGAGAACGTGTCAATGTATGTTAGACAACGTGTCAATGATCAGTGAGAAAACCTCACTGCAGTGACAAGATGCCGCAAGGGATTTTTATTGGATTGGAAGGTTGGTCCCTAAATATCTGAGCAGTCAGTTGCCTTAATGGACGGGAAAAGCTTCCACATTTTGAAGAAAAGCACTTGGGCATGATTATTATAGAAGCAGCACACGGCATGTATGGTAGTGAGGAATGTTTCAAAAATCACTGTGCTGGCATAGAAAAATGCTAGCAAGATTTTAGCAAAAACGATGACTCAGATGTTCCAGCCTCCTGTTGGTTGGAGACCAGGTGTACCCCGGATGATGTACTGGGAGATCGCTTGGAAGTCCCAACGCAAGGACTCTGCGGGAATTGTCCAGGAAGTTTCAACTTCCAATGGGCAATTCTCCAGCTCCCAGGACCCTATGAAAAAGTCTCTAACTCTGAGTTAGAATTGGAAACTTCAGAGGGTTCCAACTTACTTTCCCGAATAGTTACCTGGGAATTGTTCGACTGAGAAACTCCTGGGTAACTATACAACTGATCCTTCTGACTCCCCACTGACCCTCCCGCCAACTCCAGCAACAACAGACCCTCTGACTGCCCCCAACAGTCCGAGGCATTCAGACCCTCCGACCACCCCGTGTATCTCCGACTCTCCACTCGACCCTTCAAACCCCCACAACCTTCTACTGCCCCCGCCCGACCTGACCTGACCTGACCTCACCATCCTACCCACCCTGCCACCCCGCACCTTAACCCTTACTACCCTAGCGAGCTGAAACCTTACCTACCCTACCACCCTATCCATGTGCCTCACTTACACTCATTCACTAGCACACTGAAAAGTTATCTAAATGTCCCAAAGCTTTTCAGTGTGTTAGTGGATGAAAACTTACCGAGATATGGCAGCTGGTGCCGGAGAAAGGGGGCGTGGTTTGACGTCACCCAACCATCCTGCACTGTGAAGAAAGACTCCAAGAACAGGCACATTCCACATTTCTCAAGACGCCTGGTTCCAAACTCTGGACCAGAAAATGCAGGTCTCCAGCGTTGAGTAAGAAAATAGGAGCATGGGGTGGCAATCCGACAGTGATTGCCACTCGGCGCAAGATTCGGCTTGACATTTTGGAGTGACTTAGAGCTTTGCATGCTTTGAAGCTGGTGGGGAGGTGGGTTGGCAGGGGCTAGCCCAAGAGGTTGTACTGCAGTGGGCAATTTCAGTAGCCAGCTCCCATTGCTTCAATTTTGCTGAAAGACAAAGTTAATATATTCGACAAATACAGGGTGCAAAATGTGGTGGGTTACCAGGCCCTACGAGGAAGCTGCTGTACAGGTTACTTGAGATATCTGAAGCTGTGAAGAGGAGAATAAAGCATTTGTCGTTTACCATATTCATCACACAGTGACCCATGAGCTTATACGTAGTGACTGTAGCCAGGTACATAATGCAGCAGAATCCACACGAGTAATTCTGTCATAATAAAAGCAAAATACTGCGGATGCTGGAAATCTGAAACAGAAGCAGAAAATGCTGGAAAAACTCAGCAGGTCCGACAGCATCTGTGGAGAGAGAAACGGAGTTAATGTTTCGAGTCGGTGTGACTCTTCTTCAGAGCTACAGAGAAGTAGAAATGTGATGAAATTGATACTGTTTGAAGGGGATGGAGCAGGTTTAGCTGGATAGAAGACCAGCAATAGGTGGAGGCTAAGGAGAGATTGACAAAGATGTTATGATCAAAAGGACAAAGGGCGTGTTAATGGTAGCGGTTAGGGCTAAAGGAGGTGCTGATAGTGGCATTAAGGTAAGAAAGCAGAATGTGATAATAGCAGAACAAGGGTAAGCACTCTGAAAAGAACAACATGAACAAGTATCAGATGGACCTTGTAGGGGTGGGGTGGGGGGAGGGGTGGCGGTGGGGAGGAAAAAAGGATTGAAAATGGGATAAAAAAGGGGAGATAAAACAATGAATAAATGAATGAAAATAAAAATAAATAAAATACAAGTAAGTGGATAAGAAATAAAAATGAATTTTGAAAAAAAGGGATTAAAATGGGTTGTAGATAGAGGAGAGAGTTCATGGTCTGAAGTTGTTGATCTCAATGTTAAGTCAGGAAGGCTGTAAAGTGCCTAGTCGGAAGATGAGGTGCTGTTCCTCCAGTTTGCGTTGAGCTTCACTGGAACAATGCAGCAGGCCAAGGACAGACATGTGGGCATGAGAGCAGGGTGGAGTGTTAAAATGGCAAGCGACAGGGAGGTCTGGGTAATGCTTGCGGACAGACTGAAGGTGTTCTGCAAAGCGGTCAACCAGTCTGCGTTTGGTCTCTCCAATGTAGAGGAAGCTGCATTGGGAGCAGCGAATGCAGTAGACTAAATTGAGGGAAGTGCAAGTGAAATGCTGCTTCACTTGAAAGGAGTGTTTGGGCCCTTGGATGGTGAGGAGGGAGGAGGTAAAGGGGCAGGTGTTGCACCTTCTGTGGTTGCATGGGAAGGTGCTGTGGGAAGGGGATAAGGTGTTGGGAGTGATGGAGGAGTGGACCAGGGTGTCCCAGAGGGAACGATCCCTACGGAGTGCTGACGGAGGGGGAGTGGGGGGGAGGTGAGGGGAAGATGTGTTTGGTGGTGGCATCATGCTGGAGTTGGTGGAAATGGCGGAGGATGATCCTTTGAATGCGGAGGCTGGTGGGGTGATAAGTGAGGACAAGGAGGACCCTATCATGGTTCTGGGAGGGAGAGGAAGGTGTGAGGACAGAGGCGTGGGAGATGAGTTGGACACAGTTGAGGGTCCTGTTAACCACAGGGGATGGCAAAGCTTGGTTAAGGAAGAAGGAAGGCATGTCAGAAGTGCCGTTTTGGAAAGTGGCATCATCAGAACAAATGTGACAGAGGTGAAGGAACTGAAAGAATGCGATGGGGTCCTTACAGGAAGCTAGGTGTGAGGAGCTGTAGTCCAGGTAGCTGTGGGAGTTGGCGGGCTTGTAATGAATGTTGGATCATTCTGTTTATTGATCTATTGTGTACCATCTGCTCTCCTTATGGAGGAAGAATAGTGTAATCAACCTTAAATAGATCTAGAAGATCAACGTGTACCACAGCACTGTCCAGCATCACCACACTTAATGCATACACCTCAGGGCAGTAAATAGTGATGTTCGCCAGGAATCAGAGATGGTGCTAATGAAAGAATGACAGCTATGAATAAAGGGTCTGCTGATGTAAAGCAAAGGCCAAGCATGTCGGAGTCCTCCTTCTGAGTTGCAATCTGAATCAGTCCTTAGTGGACTTGTTTTGAAACTGAAGCTGATACAACAACAAGAAAGTGTGAATTCATTTGTCTCCTTGCATATGGCAGTAGGAGATGGTCTGGATCGTGGAGGAGTTCACCCCCTGATTATGGGATGCTCCTACCCACATAAATTATATCATGAAATGTATGGTCATCTTCACTGCAGCTTGTGATCATGTGCCAATGTGAATAGCATCTGCAGTGGCATCTGATGGTCCTTAAGGAGATGGGACATGTGCTTTGGAAGCTGCTTGCCTACATCTTTAACAGCTCTTTGGAGTCAGAGACTGTTTCCTTCGACTGGAAAGATGTTTGTGCGCTTCCAACTTTCAAAGGGGATGACAAGACAAGCCCAGGGACTCAGGGCTATTAGTTTGAGTTCAGTTATCAGTCAGTTGCTACAAGGGATCACAAGAGAAGCTCTATATGATCACCTTGACCGTGAAGGTGTCATTCAGGACATTCACCACAGTGTCTGGAGAAGAAGGCCATGGTCTGACTATTTTAAATACATCTTTGAAGAAGTTGGCAGATTTGATAAGCATTTGATAAGGCACCTCACAATAGGCTACTCTAGAAGACAGAATATTAAGGAACTAATGGGAATCTCCTACTGAATGAAGAGTTATGTGCATGGCTGAAGACAGAAAGTTGTTATCAATGGCTCTGAGCATGCTTGAAGACGGGTTAACAGTGGTGTCCCACAAGGATCAATCTTAGCGCCATTACTTTTTAATTAGCTATATTAATAAGGTAGATGTAGGCGTTGGGGGAGTTATTTCAAGTTTTCAGCAGATACAAAGATATGTGTGAGTATTAAAACTGTGGAGGAGATTCAACAGTTGCAAACAGATCTTGATGTGTTGGGAGATTAGGTCTGCATTTGGCATGGAGTATTTAACTTAGACAAGTGCAGCGTTTTGCATGTAGATTGGATCAATACTAAATATACCTTACAGAGAACGCAACTTTACTAAAAGAAAAAGATCGTGGTACCATAGCTCATTACTCTCTAAAAGTTGACTGTCAATGTAATTAAGCTATATATCTAAAGCATATAGGAATCTGGACTGCATTCACAGGATTATTTATTATAAAACAAAATTTACCATGTTATCCTTATACAAAACCAAAAAGGTTAGACCTCATTTAGAACGCTGCCTTCACGTAATGGGTGACATTGAAGCTTCAGAAAAAGTTCAGAGGAAAACCACAAGGATGATTCTCAATTTAAAACACTTTAGCTATCCAGATAAGCTTAAAACCTGTCTCCGTGTGCTTTGGACAATTCGATTGTGGTCAACAAAATAACTGGATACCCTTAAGGTGGAGGCCATGTTATACAGGAGGTAGTTAATATAACTGACGGTCAACGTCGTTCCCCTGAACTAGTTTTGATTATCTAGAGGAATCAGAGAAAAATCTTCCAGGTTTACTTCCCTATTTGGCCATGGGTTTTTTCATGTCTGATTTTCACCTCTTCATAACTGTTGTAGGGACAAGCGAGAAAATGCACTTGCCTCACTTTTCAATAAAGATAAGGTATCTGAGGTTCCATAAAAATGGTAGAATTGCAGCAAATAAATTACCAAATCAAATTTTCTGGGATAATGCTCCAGAAATGTGTTGGAGAATGAATGCTATTTCTTCAATGCTTACATCCCCACTTCAGGAAAGCCTATGTCTGTCATTTCCAGTCAGTTGCTTTTGAAATAGGAAAAAATGGTCACCAATTTACTAAATAACTTAATTCAAACAATTTTTTTCCTTTTTTCTTCTTCCAATTCCCAAAGTGCTACCATTTCCGGCCTGTAGAGTTGGTCGATGGCCTCCACTGTGTTGACATTTTAACATCTTCCCATTGGACTAACACTAGGTTTGGAGAAAGGAAAAACATCTCATTTTGACTTCTTCAATAACAATCTTAAGAAGCAAAAAGCATATTTTCTTGAATCAAATTTCTCAGTAATGTTCATTCACTATTTTTGGAGGAATAGGAATGATCAGACTAATATTGAAACTTCTAGTATGTTCTACCTCCATTTTCTTGTGACTTGTGTCAACTTTATTGTCAAAATTAACAACATGTGTAATTCTGATCTAATTATGGCTGAATCTAGCTGGGATCAAAAATCAACAATAGTTTTAGGCATTCCTATTATTTCTCTATAAAAGGGCAAAGGGGTAAATTGTTTCTTTAACAATGGATTGGTGTTTCGTTCCTTTTAGCTACCAGATCTTCACTACATTATTAGGAAAACCTGTCGCTGGTGAGAAAAGTCAATGACTGAATTGAAAAAGCGGATAAGGTTCACGTTATTGTGTTGTTGAAATATTCTGGCCAAACAGAAGTTCTGGAAGGTGTTGTGAGGGTTAACTAATTGAAAGGAAAATTGTTCATGGTCGTGATAACTAGAATATAGCTGTAAAATCGGAGTAGCCTTCTTCCAACTGTATCTTTTTTTTTTGTATTTAAGGTTAAATTTCCAACTCAGCAAAGACTTAGCCCAAATGTTCATGCATTACATTTATGATTTATGAAATTAACATAAATAATAATGCCTAAATAGAATGCGTTCACTGTGAGGTTATGAATATCATTTAAGAAATGTATGGCAAATCCACCATTCGTCTTTGGGTGTCAGCCTTCTCAAGCCAAATTTAATTACAGACCTATCCATCCACATCCTAATGAAGTTAGCATTCAGCATTTCCCAATGTAAAGCTTGTGTCAGCATCTACTAAGCACTCTGAAAACCTGAAGTGAACACACGACTACACCAAACAAAAGCAATGGAGAGGGAATAAGACACTTTACATTTGCTAAAGTAAGCAAACAAGCATGACAGCAACCAATGTAAAACAAACAGTAATAATTATTGGCATTGCCCGAAGCCACTTGCACCTCAACACAGATTAGTGTAAATTTCTTGACCAACTCATATAGTTGGCAACTCAATTATTGAGAAACTTGCATCACCCCACTTTCATTTCTGAGGCCAGCCTATTTGAAATTGTGTATGCACTTTAAATATTCTAACTACCGTTGCCTGAGAGCTTGCCCATTGGGCTGGGCAGGGGTGGGTGATGGGGATTGGGAGGTGGGGTGCAAGTTAGGAAATTGCATGTTGCTGCAGGATTTAAAGCAACGCAGCAGCTTAAAAATGTGGCATAGAGTTGCCAACCCTCCAGGATTGGCCTGGAGTCTCCAGGAATTGAAGATCAATCTCCAGGACACTGCTGTGTGCAGCTCTGCAGATAAATCATTTGGTTATGAATTATTTTATTTTGTAATTTTCTTTGAACATTTCTCTTTACCAGATGTAAAATTATCGAAAATGGCGGTGGGGCAAAGCTGTTTGGCTAACGATCACGCAATATCCAATTGGGTGATGCATCTTTTGCTTTCCAGCTGGCTAGGAATACAGTGCGTCACAAGGATGGATGTGTTGGCCGACTAATGGCTGGAGTGTGGGGGTAAGTCATGTGATAAAACCTCCAGGAATACGGTTAATCACAGTTGGCAACGCTATTGTGCTTGTTCTTAAGAGCCATGACCATGGCAGAGTTGGACTTTTGGATGTTATGGAAGGCTGTAGAGAGGCTTTTCTAGATGTGTCCGCTGATGGTGAGGCAGACCCAGGTCGCCAGGCCATTGTAACACATATCATTGCTGGTTGGCTCCCTCCTTAGCTCAGGTATGTGTGTGTATATAAATAAACAGAAGTGAAGGACAGGAACAGAAAAGGGAAATGAAAAGTTACTCCAACGAACATGTCTTCCACACAATTTTCTTGGATTTTTGATTGTCAAATGCAAATAAACTGGCTTCACAAGGCTTAGCCTGACACTGGAAACAAATGACGTTTGATCCCTTATGCAATCCATTTCCAATTGAAGATACATTAATTGCATTTCCATGGACTGTGTCAATTTTATGTAAGCATGCAAGGGCGGCGAATAATTGCACGTAAAACTTCAATATTAACTTCTGGGGAACATTAATTGTCACTTATCTGGGATATCAATCGAACGCACCTAAATAGTCAAACATCCTTTTGGCGTAACCCTTCCATGGTTTAAAATGCACCATAGGAGCGATTGTTCAGGAAAGAGTTAATGTTACCATTCGCTTTTTGGAGAGGGACGAGGTCAGGAAGACTTTGTAACTCTTTCGAGTTATCAACAGATCGCATGTAACTCTTTCGAGTACATTCACAGTTCTTGGTTTCCTGGAGTGGGACATGAACCCACAACCTTCTGATTCAAAGGCGAGGGTGCTATGAACTGAGCCACAGCTGACACCTCGTTAGTAAGACTTTGTACTTGAACCAGTTTTTAATGCATTTGGCGATAGGGACCACCCCCAACCCCCCGGCTATCGCGGTGACACCGGAAAACAAAGCTGTTGACAACAAATTTAAAACTTTACACATAGGCGGTCCGAAAACTCCCCACCCCGTCCAGAGAGCTACTTGTGTGCATTTTCCCAGCGATCAGGGGCTTATTCCCTCTCGAACTTTTATTTTAAGAACAGCTTTGGGATTTTACAGACCATCAACCCGAAAACCAGGAGTAACAGTGTTTTGACGTAATGAGAAGCGGAATTTGCAGCCAATTTTAAACGATGAGAAGTGTCTTCTGTGGACACTGGAGATTTACATTGTGATTTTTATTAAGGGACTGAAAAATAAAGGTTACTATGTCTGTCTCCAGCAATGATAAAAAAAATCACTGAATGAAGAAACTTAAAACTGGAAAACTCCTCTCCCTTTCTCCCAACAATCAGCAAAAAAGGGAATATACACTAGACAACCCCCCTTCAACTGAAAAAAAAACTTTCTCCCATCAACAACAGATGATCAATGCTTTTAAATTAATGGTGGACAGACCCAGATCGCCATAGAGTCTTCGTTCCCTTTAAACTAAGTACAATGAAATTCTAAAATAACTCTTTTCTGTAGATGTTACATTATTCAAATAATACTCTTGGTAGTTTTTGCTTTTAAAAAGTGTTTAAAACAGATCCCCAAATGGCAAAGGCATGGGGACCCTATTTATAAAAGAATTTAAAATAAATCTAACGTCAAAGAGATGGGGAAAATAACTGCAAATACTGGAAATATGGAACAAGAGCGGAAAACCGTGAGAAACAGGCAGCAAGTCTAAAATGCAGGGGAGAAAATGTTAACCCCGCTCTTGTGTTGCTCTCAGCTATGTCCCACAGTTACTGTTGCCCTTCCCAGCTGTAGAGGAATTGCGGGTGCTTTGAAGTGATCTGTCACTCTCATGTTCTGAAGAAAGCCCCCTCTGCAGAAGGAGGGAGGCGGTGGGAGACACATTGCTTAGTCTGGGCGAATGTCCGTCCTTCTCTGACAGCGGTATCCCTTTTTGCCTTTTGTGAGTTAGTTACTCATTTACTGTGACAAACATTGCCTCTGGCGCCGGAGCTTAAGATTGCTAGCAAAGCACAAATTGTTGCTTTTCTTTAGAGTAGTCCTAATGTTTTAATGACTTTGCAAACTGTCATTTTTGCGAGCCTGCAGAAAGTAGAACTCTGCCTCTGTCATTTAGTCAACAGCCACCGTTTTATTCGGGTGACCTTTTGAGGACACGCGACTTTCTCACAACTTGCCAAAATATTAAGGTGAAGATGGCTGTTCAGAGCAATCGCATGTACAACAGTTTTGATACGATAGTTATCGGAGCAGGAATCCAGGGATCTTACACAGCCTATCATCTCTGTCAAAATAACAAGACACTGTTAATAGACCAGGTATGTGTGTTCAAGTGAAGTCATTTGCTGAGGTGTGAAATTTCATCCACATTAGACTCAATAGCTTAAAACAGCTGCAGGTTAAAGTGACGCAGTGCGATACCAGGGAATTTAAGTGGGCGGGAAACATTGGAGCTTTAGTGTAAGTTGCAAATCCAAATGTACACACTTTTCAACAGCTGCTACAAGGAGAAAATTAAACTCTATTGCCTCCTTACCCTTAGCATTGACAACAAGTAAAGCTATCTTAAAAGAAGCACGTGTAGGCTATGCACACTCAATATTTAAGCAAATTGACTGAGCTACAGTTGGCAGCTCAGTTATCAAGGTCATCGGCATAAAGTTGGGCAATTGGTTAAATGAGTTCATTATACTTAGTGGAATTCCAGGAAGGTTGCCATTGTTTTGGGAATTGTATTATCGTTCTGAAATGTTTAGAATAGTTTAGAATGACTGAATAGGTCAAATTCAGCTTTTACCGCATTAGAATGGAAGACTTTTAGCATTCTGGTGGTTGCATACAGCAATTCTGTTCACTGTTCTAAAACTGTAACTCAGTAACTTTGGACCAATGGTCTTGTCTATATTGTAGGCAATTTTTGTCAACTATGAAATCTGAAGGGCAGAGGACTGTCACTCTTTCCATGTGCCAGCTCTCTATCTGCTTCTTCATATTCCCCTGCCTTTCCCTTTTGAATTTCTCTTTTTCAAATGCCAGCCCTGGCTCAATGGTGAATTAGCTTCTATTGAAAGAAGGTTGTGGATTTTAGGAGCAGGTGTAATGTGGAGTTCAGTCAGGTACATGCATCATAGTGAAGGGTCCCAGAGTACGTGCTACTCACATCTACAAATACAAGAAGCGTTCGTAGCCAGTCGCACAGGACTCGAACAGATGATAAGGCAGAATCTCAACAACTGAAATAAGAGCAGAAAATGCTGGAATTATTCAGAAGATCGGGCAGTGGAAGGAGGAAGGCAAGGTTAGCCTTTCAAATCACTTTGTCTTTAATTTGGTTTTCACAAAAGAACATTGACCTGAAATATTTAGTCAAACTTGGGCAAGGAAACCTCCTGCTGATTACCACATGCAGCCCTCCCTCAGCTGAAGAATCAGTGGCCCTCCGTGCTGAACACCACTTGGAAGAAGAACTGAGGGTGGCAAGGGCACAAAATGTACTCTGGGTGGGGTACTTCAATGCCCTTCAAAATTCACTCAGTAGCACCACTACTGACTGAGTTAGCTTAGTCCTGAAGGGCACATCTGCCAGATTGGCAAGTGGTGAGAGAAGCAACAAGAGGGAAAATTCTACTTGACTTCATCCTCGCCAACCTCCATGTCCCAGATACATCTGTCCATGATGGCATTGGTGAGAGTGACCACCACACAGTCCTTGTGGAGGCAAAGCCTTCACACTGAGGATACCCGCCACTGTGTTGTGTGGCACTGCCACCATACTACCATCAATGCATCTAGCAGCTCAAAACTGGGCACCCATAAGGCACTGTGGCCTATCAGCAGCAGCAGAATTGTATTCAAGCACAATCTGTAAGCCCAGGCATATCCCTTACTCTACCATTATAATTAATCCAGAGGACCAGCCCTGTTTCAATGAGGAATATGAGCATGCCAGGAGCAGCTCCAGATATATCTAAAAATGAGGTGTCAACTGGAGAAAATACAACACAGGTCTACATGCATGTTAAACAGCGGAAGCAGCATGGGATAGACAAAACAAAGCAATCCCACAAGCAGCGGATTCAACCAAAGCTCTGCAATTCAGATCCAGTCATGAATTGTATCAGACAATTAACTAACCGGAGGAGGAGGCTCCAAAAACATCCCCATTCTCACTGATGCGGGAGCCCAGCACATCAGTGCAACAGTCAAGGCAGTCTCTTCTTCATCTTCAGCCAGAAGAGCCAAGTGGATGATCCATCTTAACCTCCTCATGAGGTCCCCACCATCAGACAATTTGATTCATTCCACATGATATAAAGAAAGAGCTGGGGACACTGAACGCAGCAGAGGTAATGGGCATTGACAACATCCTTGTGGTATGACTGAGGACTTGTGCTCCAGAACTAGCTGTGCCCCTAGTCAAGCTGTTCCAATACAATAAAGCACTGGCATCTACCTGATGTGGAAAATTGTCCAGGTATGTCATGTCCACAAAAAGGAAAAATGCAATTTTGCCATTTATTGCCCCATTTGTCTAATTTCAATCATCAGCAAAGTGATGGAAGGTGTCATCGACAGTGCTATTAACTGGCACTTACTCAGCAATAACCTGCTCACTGACACTCAGTTTGGGTTCGCCAGGGCCACTCAGCTCCAGGCTTCATTACTGTATTGCTCCAAACATGGACAGAAGAGCCAAATTCCAGAGGTGAGATGGGAGTGACTGCCCTTGATATCAAGGCATCAAGAAGCCTGGCAAAATTGAAGTCAATGGGAATCAAGGTGAATGCTCTCCTTTGGTTGGAGTCATACCTAGCACAAAAGAAGATTGTTGTGGTTGTTGGTGGTCAGTCATCTCAGCCCAGGACATCATTGCTCAGGGTAGTATCCCTGGCCCAACCACCTTCAGCTGCTTCATCAATGACCTTTCCTCCATCATAAGGTCAGAAGTGGGGATGTTCGCTGATGATTGCACAACGTTCAGCACCATTCGTGACTCCTTAGATACTGAAGCAGTTTATGTCCACATAAGACAAGATCTGGACAACATTTCAGCTTAGGCTGATAAGTGGCAAGTAACATTCATGACACACAAGTGCCAGGCAATGACCATCTCTAACAAGAGGGAATCTAACCATCTCCACTTGACATTCAACAGCATTACCATTGCTGAATCTCCCATCATCAATACCCTGGGGTTACCATTGACCAGAAATGTAACTGGACCAGCCATCTAAATACTGTGACTACAAGAGCAGATCAGAGGATGGGAATTCTTCATTGAGTAACTGATCTCCTGACTCCCCAATGCCTATCCACTGTCTACAAGGCACAAGTGATGGAATACTCCCCACTTGCCTGGATGAATGCAGCTCCAGCAACACTCAAGAAATTCAACACCATCCAAGGCAAAACAGCCTGTCCACCATTGGCACACCATGGCAGCAGTCTGCCATAAGATGCATGGCAACAACTTGCCAAGGGTCCTTCGGCACCTTCCAAACCTGTGACCTCTCCCAGCTAGAAGAATTTGGGCAACAGATGTGTGGAAACACCGCCACCTGCAGAATCCCCTCCAAGTTACACACCATCCTGACTTGTAGCTATGTCGCCGTTCCTTCACTGTCGCTGGGTTAAAATCCTGGAACTCTCAACATAATGGCACTGTGGCTGTACCTACACTCCACGGACTGTGCAGCTGTTCAAGGTGATGGTGCAACACCAACTGCTGAAGGGCAGTTAGGAATGGGCAATAAATGCTGGCCTTGTCGACCAACCCCTACCTCCCAAGAACGAATGTTCAAAAAATTAGATAACCACCTTCTCTCAACAGATGGCTGCCTGACACATTAAGTGTTTCTCACGTTTTCTGTTTTAATTTTAGATTTCCAGGGTCTGCACTATTTTGCTTTTAGTTTCAGAATGCTGAACATAATCTTCCAGCCCTTTAGTCACCTTCGAATGGCCTTGCCAAAACAGGTGACCTTCATTTAAATATTACGCTTCACTTAAATTAAGCACAGTGTTGTCTGTTTCAGCTGGGTTGCACTGGCTGCTGCTTTTGCCCGGCTGGAGGGAGCTTCAAAGAGAACACACATGAATGAGCTGTGAATATGGGAAGAGGTTTTCTAGCCATTTATTTTTATTCTTTAGCTTCACAGGACACTTTTTTGATACTGGTTTTTGTTGTTTTGTTTTGTCATTTCTCTGAAAACTTTTTTTTTCCCATCTATTGGAGTTTACTGTTTGTGGAACCTAAAATCATCAAGTGCTCGGTGCTCATTCATCGAAAAGCTGATTGTCGTTGGAACGTTACAAAGCTTTGGCAGAACGAGAGAAGCTGTAAGAGAAGGGTGCTAAAAGGAATTACACACAGAACCTTTCAAGGGACCAACAAGACATCGAAATGGAATCTGAACATTGCTGCCGTTGTCAGCAAGTCAAGTTTAAAATTATTGATCAGAGTTGCTTTCATGCAGCGTTTGCATATCTGCAGGATTCAGGGTATAAACGGTGCAAAATGAATAAGGCACGATCAGGAGGTCAGCACTCATCAAATCCAGATGACCCGACAATGACTGAAGGAAAATGGTTTTGCGGGCTCTGGGTTAATAGGGGCGCCATTGCAGACTGTACAGTCCTCGTGACACCTGCAGCCATAGGGACAGCACTTCTAGTGGTAGTCAAGGTCACCTCCACTCTCAATGTTTCATTTTATGCCTCCTTCCAGATTAGGCCTCAACCACAGTGACCACCTGTGCACTACCTACACATTAATCAGTAATCATTTATCAGTACAGATCAGCATAGCTACCACTTTGATCTTCTTTACCATTGAATAGCAAGAGCAACATGGCATGACTGTTCAATGTGACTGCACTGCCGCATTCCCCAAAATGTGAAGGTCATTGTGGCATTCGTTTGATAATTGGTTGGAAGGCAGGTGACAGAAAATAGGGTTAAAGGGAACATCCTCTTATTGGTGGGATTTGTCAAGTGCTCCTCCCAAAGGATCTGTACAGGGTGGGCAGAGTGCTCAGCTTTTCACCTTTTATATTAATGACTTGGATTAAAGAATGGTGGGTTGTACATTCAGGTGTACAGTGACAATAAGTTTGGAGGCACAGTAAATTGTGTAGGTGGGAGCAGTAAGTTACAAAGGGACATAGACTAGAGGCAGATCGAGTTCCATATGGGATGTGTGAGATCATCGACTTTGGTTCCAAACCAGGCCAATCAGAACACTTCTTTTGCAGAAAGAGATAACAAGTAGCCATACTGGTACTTGCAAACCTTTGAGACAAGGGTATAGGGTGACATCTTTTTCTGAATCTATCTTCTCTTGACCTATTGTCATCTATCTAGACCTATCATGGCCTATACTGACAAAAGAGGAACATAAGTAGAGAATGCTCGCCCCCCAAGACACACCATCGGACAGAGTTTTCAATTGAAGATGCTGTTGGGGTGACTTTGTTACATTTTCACCCCGTTTTTCAATGCGAGTGGGCAGTGGTCAGACAAAAAAAATTTTTAAATGCTGATTTTTCTGTCAGATTTGATTTTCAAGCGGGCCTCAATTTAGATAAATTGCTTCTATCAGAAACAGGTGGCAGTATAATGAATATATTTAACTTGAGGGCCCTAAGACACAATTATAACCAGGGTGCTATTTTTGTCTCTACCCACATTGTTAAATCCAGACTCTCAAACCACCCACAAACCATGTAGCCGTGAAGCAAATATTTCGGTGGTATTTGAAGGCATCCTCGCTACCGCCAGGCAAAATGCCGCAAGGTTCTACGAGACTATTTTTAAGCTACTTAGACCTTTTTCAAAAGGTTTGTAATGCCAGTTGAACATTCTGCACCGATTTCCAGTCACACATCGATTTCCATCTTCTGGTAAGTCTGTTCTGGCAGTAAAGCAGAGTAATGGCCTCAGGAGGAGGAAGCACATAGGGGACAGCAGTAGAATGAAGCATACTCCCAGGCCCAGAATGACATTGGATGGTATTTCCCGTGCCCACTGGCATCAGCAGTGTTTGGCGGTGTGAGCAGACAACATGGCGAGAAGGCCAAAAACCGGTTTCAGGACGTCGTGAAACCAGTTTGCAGTCGTCTGTTCTGCCCTTCAATGGCGGGCCGCATTCCCCGCTGTCGGACATTGGGAACTTCATTGTAATACATCTGCATATCATTATAAGCCTAGCTCGCTGAAATCATCCCCCCCAACGCTGGATCATCCGAGCATCACTGTAGGAAAGTGACATGCGCTTGACGAGCTGCACTTCAAGGTTTGTTTGCCTACCTCGCTTCGGGCAGCACCCACAGTCATCAGCGCCTGGCTTCACAGGCAGCACCGCATCACTTTCACGGGGGTTCACGGGCAGGTCTCTCCCTGCCAGACCAGCCGTAAGGCGGGGGTGGCTTTTCAACGGCTGCAGGGCTAGGGCTTGTTTGGAGACGGGGGAGAAGTGGCCTCAGGCAAGAGAAAAGGCTGCAGGATGAGGGCTGTACTGGGGAAGGAGGGTATCCCAGGGTGTGTGGGGGGGCACATGTTGATCTGTGCAAGTGGCCTTAAGATGATGAGGGCTGAGGAGGCAGTCTCCAGAGGAGGTGAGGCCAGATGGAGATGTGAGGGTGTGTGTGAGACAGTGAATGGTGATATCCCTTGAGCTGGCAGTGAGTGAGATGCCAGTGAATGTGTGATGGGCTTGAGTGTGTGAGTTCAGAGTGATGAGATGGTTTCCTTACCCTGGCAGCACGAATGAGATCATTCATCCTCTATCTGCATTGGATGGCCAACCTCTTCTGTACAGCATTGGCACTGACCACCACTGCCATTGCCTAACAAGTGGGAGTGGTAATGTTGCTGCCCCTCCTGTGGCCAGAACAGGGATAGAGGACCTCACGGCGGGCCTCCACATCGTCCACGAGGTGTTTGAAGGATGTGTCACTAAACCGGGGCACTGCGGCCTGCTTGCCTTTCGAGGCCATATCTTCTTAGCAGCAGCCCTGACCTGGAAGCACCGAGAGGTGTGCGTGCGGCTGCACTTTAAATGTGGTGCCCAGCGAGACGAAGCGGCGAGGTGATGGCGTGGCGGGCAAATCGGAGTCCGCCCACCATCAAAACGGTGTCTTTCCAGGGAATGCATAATTCATTAGGCAGGATTGGGATGATACAGTGTGAAAAGCCTCCATTGCGGCCAGCCAGTAAAGTGTCCTTTTTCCCGCCTGCTACCACATCTCGTGCAAATCTAGGGCAATTCCACCCATTATTTCAGCTCTCTCGGAAGTGGTATATAAGGAGGCGGGGCTTCACTGGGGAGGTTGACCAGAGTTGTGTCACCACCATCTTGAAGAGGACTTACAGTCAACTGCTGCAGTGAGAACAGCACCACCTATGGCAGTAAAGGTCACTACAGCTTTCAGGCTCTACCTCTGGCTCATTCCAGGCTGCTACAGAGGATATAAGTATCACTCAATTTGCAGTGTTCGCACTAGCATTAAGCAGCTGACTGCTGCCATGTTTTCTAATGCCCCTTTCCCCATAGACATCGCGAAACAGCAGGATGGAATTCCATGGTTGCATGGATTCCAGAATTCCCCAAGGTCCAGGGCACCATTGGCTGAACCAATGTCACTCTCCAGACTTATTTAGATAGTTAGGTGTATGTATTGGCACAGCCGCCAATGGAGGGTGAAGGGAGGATAGCTTCAGAAGAGACCAGAGTAAGAGGATGGAGTATTTGAAGTAGGTACTTGTAGGGCTACAGGGAGGGAGGGAGGGAGGGACAAAGCCGTGGAGGGATTTAAACACGAGGAAGAGAGTTTTAACTTTGAGGCACTGGGAGTCAATGTAGGTCAGTGAGGATAAGGGTACTGGGTGAAAAAGACTTGGGCTGGGATTTTATTGGGCTGCAGAGAACTTGCTGGGAGGAGTGGCAGTGTGGGGCAAGTGGGCGGTGAAGCTTAAAATCGGCTGGGATGGTGAGGGAAGGTGTGCCCTCTGCATTCCTGGCACCGCTGGCATTTTGCCAGTGGCAGGAAAGGTGATGGACAACTTTTCACCCTTAAGCCAATTGAGTAGTCAATTAAGGGCTAGTATTTTACCAGTGGTGGATGGGCACTTCACCATGTAA
The DNA here is from genome assembly GCF_964194155.1 of Cetorhinus maximus. Taxonomy (NCBI): domain Eukaryota; kingdom Metazoa; phylum Chordata; class Chondrichthyes; order Lamniformes; family Cetorhinidae; genus Cetorhinus; species Cetorhinus maximus. The sequence continues at coordinate 6,808,616 of NC_135887.1, forward strand.
GGAGACTGCCAGGTATGCCCTTGCAAGCCCTCCTGATCGGTGAGTGTGGCCCACGGAGGGGGTCCCCGGTGGAAAGGCCCACCGCCACTACAAGACCCCCCCAGCCCCGTGCTCAAGAACTGCTCATTGTTGGCTGTCCCAGACCTGCTGCAGTCCGAGCAGTGGTCACTGCTGGGATGTAAGAGTTGCTGGCCATCCAATTGGCTGGCAGCACTTGGGAGTGTGACCTCATCCCATGAAGGGATGGAAGCCCATTTGCAGGCAGTTATTTGTCTGATGATCGTAAAGTCCAGTTGGGGCTTTCCTGGCTGAGGCAGGGCTACCCCGATGTCCTGAGTGGTGGACGGGGTCACCGCTGTCCAGTAAAGTCTCAGCCCTGGCGCCGAGCAGGATATGGGCAGCGGAGTGTTAGGTGACCTCCAGTTAATGAATGGTGGAGAATGGAAGGGCAGTCGAGAGAGCATTGGTATTGTGCCTAAAGGTGGCAAACCCAAGGATGAGGGTTTCAACAGGTGATAGGCTGAGTTAGGGGTGGAGGCAGCCATGTTACAGAGGTGGAAATAGGAGGTAGTTGCAATGGAGAGGATTCATAGTCAGAAACTCCACCCGGTAGTTAATAGGATGTAAACACTCTTGCTCAGTCTAAGAGAGTAGCAGGGAGGAGGAGTGGAATTGGTGACAAGGGCACTGAATTTGTGGCAAGGGCTGAAGGTGAAGGCTTTGTTTTTACCAGAGTTTAACTGGAGGAAATTGCAGCTCATCCAAAACTGCCTTGAACAACAACACAGGGACCACGGAGAGGTCAAGACAGGCGATGGAGAAGTAGATTTTGGGCATCACAGCATAAATGTGGTAGTTGCCTTCTTGAATCATGAGGACTACAACTCCATTATTCTGCAACTTCTGTTTGATAATCAACACATTATGCAGGTCTGTGGCTGCCATGATGCTTCAGTTTTATGTGAATCCTGGATCCCTCTCTCTTTGCCTCTGCCAAGGGAGTGAGAGGCCAGCTGCTCAGAGACCAGGGCTATTCCCTGAATACTGGGTTCGTAACTCCTCTCAAAAATCGGAAGCTGAACTGGGCAACAATCAGATCCATGGATCGACTCGAATCCTCATTGAGAAAACCATCGGAGTCTCCAGGCAATGTTTTCATTTCTGGGACAGACCTGCTGGCTCCCTGCATTACCGCCCGCACACAGTATCCCATAGGCTAATGGCTCTCGCTGCATGCTGCACCACTTTGCTCTGCAGCACAGAGTCACAATTTGACTGTAATCTGCAGTATAAGGGAGAAGGCACTGATCGGAGAGGATGGTGAGAAGCAAGAGGTTCCCAACAGTTGGCCTGCGGCCAATGTGTTTATTGCAGCAGCTCAGTGAATGTCAGCAGAACAATCCCTGCTCCCCGACATTAACAGTCACGTCCAATATCTCTCCCAGTCCGCCCACAGTCAAATCCTCCCAAAGGTAACATTACAGCTCATGACAACTAACATTGCATGGCCACCAGCTACTTCAGTAACACACATGGAACACAGAGTTTCAAAAAGGATCATCATTCTCTCCTTCTCCAGGTCTGGTCCTGTTGGGTCAGCTCAGCAGCTGCAAGAGACAAACTCATATTTAATAGATTTGAAATTCTGCAGATCAAGCAGTCTCGTAGCAGTGTTCTCATTGATATTCCCCATGCAAATTTCAGTGCATTGATTTGACATGGATTTATCCTTTCTTCTTGTGGTAAGTTCAACTGGATTTCGATGACAAAGTGCTTTTCCACAGCGAAAAGGGGAAAATCAGAGGCAGCCCCGTGACTCTTGCACATCTCCTGTTTGGGCGGTTGGAAAACAATATTTGGTCTTGGGAGCAGACCTCTTGTGTAGAGTTATGTCCTGTCGTATGTGCTGTGCCTGGAGGCAGGTCCTTGGCTCATTGTTTGCTGCTGCTTGATCTGAAGTGGATTTCTTGTCAGTGCTGGTTTGCCATTGCCTCCCACTCCCAGCGGCAGGGCAAGGAGGCAGGTCCCAAATCTACCTCAGTCAGAATGAAAATCAAACCTGCACTGTTGGCATTATTCTGAACCACACGCAAACCACCTAGCCAACTAAACTACCTGCACCCACCACCCCACCCCCAACCTTGTGTAGAGTACAACAGGACAAAAAAAAATATGATGGTTGATAATGAATATTACAATTTATTACATGTTAAAATGGTGGCTTTCAAATCAATTACAATACAGATAGGTGCTTTAATTAACTTGGTACTTGTATCTATTCCCTGAATGTGCAGAATTGTTCACCGATAAGACAAATAGCAGCAATTTAAGAATACCGCTTTAATCAAACAAATTTAACAGATTAAAAGGGTCTGTCGGATTTTTCCTTTTTTGTTTATTTTCTTCACACACCAAGAAAAATCACCAACCAATCTCAGTGCTGGCAGGCAGTTTACCCAGCTCCTGGCACCTGTCAATGCCAATCCATCACTGGTTATTAAGAGTTAGATGGGACTGTCTCAAGGTGACTCATTATCCCTTCGGCAGATGTCTCCCAACAGCGCAGCTAAAACTCGAACCCACCATTTGCAAGATCACTGGCACTAACCCATGTTCTCACACAGTGCAACACGTGAGTTTTGTGAATTTGTTGCAATCAAGTGATAACCTAAAAAAGTGTTGAAGCAGAAATCCTTTTGTCTCACATTATATACTATCCCTGATTAAAATATGATTTTAGAAATTGGGTTATAAGTAAACATATCTTCTCCTCCACAATTATTAATGTTTTCCATGTTCGTCATACTAAATAGCGATAATTACTTTTTTAATTTCACATGGCGACAGCAGCACCTGTAACAAACTTAGATGGGTCTGCATTAGCACACAGCACTGTCGTAATTCAGATTCAGTGCCATAATGCAGCTAAATGGGATCTGCTACAACTGCTGCTATAGACAGTCTATAGAAATAAGAATCTAAACACGATTCCAGAATCAGAGATGTATAATTTTAGCACGTTTAATCACATAGCAGACTTTGAGTTAAATTGACTTCACTTGTTTAGAGTGGAATTGGTCTCTGCCCGCAGTAGTGAAGCAACAGCCAATTTTTCACCGCATCAGTTTTTATTTTCCATAGACTTGGAAGATATTGGCAAACCTTTTAATTCCAAAACAAGTAAAAATGACAGTGAGTCTAGGAAATGAGCCTCTAAAAGCTTTTGAACTATCATTGTGCAAGCATGGCAAAAAAAAGGTCAGCTGCCAATTCGGTATAAGCCAGTTTCTACTGGTGTAGACCAATTTCACCCCAGTGACTTCAGGGAATATTATTTTCAACGCTTCAGGCAAATCCTGCATCTAGAAATCTGACTTAAAAATAATTCTTAGCTGTATTTTAGTGAATTTTCAAAAGTCATGATGTCCTTCAAAGAGCTCTATAGGAAAGCACAAGCCAATATCAGTGTTTAATCATGGCTCTGTATAAGTCTGAGGTGACAAGCCTAAATCATGTTGTGGCTCTGTATCATTTTGATCCAGTCACGTGAGGACCAGTAGTTGGCTGGGTACAAATTACAAACAGATCCTGCACCTCTGAAGAGGCTGTAAGTTTGCTAGTGCTGGTGCTTCATCTTTGTGCAAAAAGAGGGACATTTTCCTAAATAAAGTTGTGCTTGCTTTTAACCTGCTTAAGAGTCCTCGAATGCTACGTTTTTGACCTGCTATACATTTAACAGCCCTAGTATGCTGTGCGTACTAAGATGACATAAATGTAATTTTCCTGAAACGTGCTGGCAAAATTTAAAAGCTGCACAGGCAAAGCACACAAGAAAAGAGTCAACGCAGACCCTTGTTCTGCTATTAGCACATTCTGCTTTCGTACCTTTGTACCACTATCAGCACCTCCGTTAGTCCTTACCACTGCCATTAACACTCCCTTTGCCTTTTTGTCCATGACATCTTGCTCAGTCTCTCCTTAGTCCCCACCTATCGCTGGCCTTCTATCCAGCTTCACCTGCTCCAGCCCCCCACCTTAAACAGGATAAATTCCATCATATTTCTACTTCTCTTTGGCTCTGAAGAAGGGTCATACGGACTCGAAAGGTTAACTGTTTCTCTCTCTGCACAGATGCTGTCAGACCTGCTGAGCTTTTCCAGCATTTCCTGTTTTCATTTCAGATTTCCAGCATCCGAAGTATTTTGCTTTTATCACAGTTCACTGTTTGGAAATATAAGCCTGAATTTTTCCCATGTCGGGCGGGCTCGGCGGGAGTGGGAGTGGGGGCGGGGTCAGTCACGGAGCCCATCGCCGCCCGCGATCGGCTGGGCGCCACCATTTTACACGGGCAGACCAATTAAGGCCCGCCCAGCGTAAGATGTGAGTGGTAGTGCAGCGCTACCTGTGCAGGCGGGGGGGAGGAGGGAGAGTCAGGGATAGCGCTCTTTCGCGGAGGGAGATTGAAGTGCTTGTCAAATAAATAAATAAATGGATCGAAAATTTAATTAAACATGTCCCATCTCATGTGACTATGAGACATGAGATGGGACACGTTTTTATATTTCGGACTTTTAAAAAATTTAATTCATGAAAACTTTAGGAAACCTCATCCCGCTCGTGGATGAGGTTTCCTAAAGAGCGTGAAGGCTGCTTGGCCTTTTTGGCCTGCCCGCCAACCTTAAGGTTGGACGGGCAGCGTAAACAGTAACATTAATTAATTCGTTAATGGCCTTAATAGGCCTATCAGTTATCGATCCCAGTACGCGCCCGCTGAACGAAACATGGCGAGACAGCGCAATGACATCATCGCATGTCATTTTACCCACCGGTGTGTCGGGCCTACCCCCGCACTCCGACTGAAAAACCCAGGCCATAGTTAACTTTTTGCAAGATGATATGCAGCAGATGTAAGTTAGTATTTAAGAAGTTTGCAATAGATTTAGAGGCTTAGCAACATTCTATGTGAAAATTGTCATGATCACAGATCATAGCCCCAAGTTACTTACGAACATATTGAACTTTAAAGTAAGACATATATGTCCTTTTTTAATAAAAAACACAAGTCAAAGCTGGCTGAGACTGTAAAGTGCTGGAAAATTCCTATATGGATTACACATGACCAACTAGTCCAGAGAATGGAATGTCACACCTAAAAAGGTGTCAAGGGCTACTTCAGACAGACACACTTCAAAGGAAAAGATGCGATGCAAAAACTGAAGGTAATCTCCTGTGGTTTCAGAGGTAATGAACACTGATTACCATCTTAGCAGAAGGCATCTCCTGTGAGTGTTATATCCCAGACTGTGGACGTGACCTAAGTTGAAAGAAAGCAGTATCTGGGCGAAAGGCACTTTTGTTTTTTTCCCTTTCTGGAATACACAAGAAAAGGGGTTAAAAAGCCAACTGCAACCCTAGCTCTGTGTCCTAGTTTTGGTGTTCCAGGCCTGGTGAGTGAGGACGTACTGCAAAGGTCACAGCTGAAAAACATCAAAGGCATCCCTGCACTTGCAGGTAAAAAAAGTCCCCTCTCTCTCTGATTGCTGGGAGCAAGTCACACGTCAACGAAGCCACAGTCGAAAAGGAAACAGGACAACTCCTTTCAGCTAACCTGCAGAACCAAGAATCTCCAAACCCACTGCTCAACTGACAAAGTCAGCTCTATCGGAATCATTCGACTTAACGGCCGCAACGTTTCATTATCTACTCCTCACGGACCAGCCAAAGACTGATTCGTATATCTTTTAACTTTGATTTCTGGATTCACTTCCCACTTCCAATCTGTGTGTATGTGTGTTGCATTTTTATTATTTTTTCTTGCGTTTATTAGTAACTAATAAACTCACTCTTTCTTCAACTCAAGGCAGCCTGGTTAAATTGGCTCCTTTTAAAACACAAATACATTTGGACTGGGACAAGGTTATCCAAGAGGGAAGGGATCCTTTTTTAAATTAACCCTGTTGCGACCAACTGAGGGGGTCGAATAAAGACATGGGGTCAGTTCATTTGTTCTCACCCGGGAGCAAAACAATTTGAGGGAACCTCGTCCAGAATCATAACAAATTGGGGGGAACCTCGCCCGGGGACCCAGTCATAGCAAAGTTGGTAAACTTGTTTTCTCCTTTAAACCTAACATTGGTTACCGCTTCTATCCATGTGGAAAGAATGAAAATGTTCCTACCACACAATAATCACGTATCTTGTAATTGTGCAGCATTTGTCAATTTTACACACAGACAAAAAAATCATTAGAGAACGATCATGTAATGTAAACAGTTTTGTTCCACTCTGCCCTACTTTTAGTAAAGAAGAAGTCAATAAGTCAACACAAATTTCATGCATGGAGAGGTAAAGTACAGTTTTTATCTAATTCCCTATATTGTATGTATTGTGGAACCATATTTTATGAGGAACAGATTTAAGATACCAGCTGATTTAACTTGTGGCCTGCAGTCACTGCCAAATGTAGTAAGCAGTGTCTATTTCCCTTTTTGATCTGATAAATATATTTCTTTTGAAAAGCTAATCCTCATTCTTGTGAAAATTGATATGTATCTCTGTGCTTCCAGTTTACCTTGCCACATTCCCGTGGAAGTTCTCATGGGCAAACTCGAATTATCCGGAAAAGCTATTTCAAAGCTTACTACACACAGATGATGACCGAGTGTTACCAGCTCTGGAAGCAACTGGAAACTGAAGCTAATGTTGAACTGTTCAGGTAAATTAGCCCCCAAACGTTTCCACATTGGGGAATTCCAGCCATAAAAAGAAATAAGAGTTAAATGCTGTACAAATAGGAGTGAGGGTATGGGCTTTTGAGAGTATTTTAAGGGACTAGGCATTACAGGAGTTAAATGGCCCTAATACTTTCTCCAAAGCTACTGTTCTGCAAAAACACACTGCTTTGGACTGCCTGTTGACATTTGGCAGGCGCAGTGTCACATTATTGCAAGAGAGGGGGAAGAACATTAAGTATAAGAGCTGACTACACCCTTATCTGTTATCTCTTTTTATGTCTGTGCAAACTTTGAACAATGTCAAAATAAATGACCCCTTTTCTATTTTTAGCATTAAGTTTTGCTAGATTGCACCTTAATATTAAGGTTGCTAGCCTGTAGGTTTATTACTTTAGTTTTATTTCTCATCGGTTAGAATGAGGAAAATAGTAGGTTAAAATCTAGATTCTATTTACGGTTAGAACTCATCTTCAACATCTTGGGTTTCATCATCAGCCATGAAAACAGAAAAAATACCACAGAAAGTAGTTGAGGCCAAAACATTGTACGTTTTCAAGAAGGAGTTAGATATAGCTCTTGGGGCGAAAGGGATCAAAGGATATGGGGAGAAAGTGGGAGCAGGTCATTGAGTTGGATGATCAGCCATGATCATAATGAATGGCGGAGCAGGCTTGAAGGGCAGAATGGCCTACTCCTGCTCCTAGTTTCTATGTTTCTATGTAAAACCAGCGCAGAAGTTGCTTATGTTGAGGTTAAAAAGCAAATAAATCCTGTGGTTGACTACAGAATTTGCTGTGCTCCTGTTTGATGGATTTATTTGCAGTCCTGCTTTTGAGGTGTATCCTGGAAGGTTTGGGCTATTCTCAGTGTAGAGGCACCAGGAAAGGCACTAGATGGGTGTAGTTGTGTATGTGAGTAGGAGAAACGGGGAATGGCTCATGCCTTCTACTCAGACGGCAATAACGTCTAATATAATTCTCCATTGTACTTTGTAAACTGCTGCTCAAATAATGTGTTAAGTCATAACTGTTATTAATATGGACAATGAGTGGACAGTTCAAAGCTACTCCAAGTTTATCACATCATTACTTTTGTTGGAACATCTCAAATCAGTTAACACAGAAAAAGTGCCCTTTGGAGTGCAGTGACTACTGCTTTCCAGACAAGCTAGCACTACCATGCTTCGTTTTGCAATGTGGGTTAATTGAAATGACTTTGAATGAATGCGTGGATCAGAAGAATAGTCATTGATCCTCCCATCACAAAGCTTCGCTGATGTGTTCGCCTCAGCCTAAAATTTGTGTGATATTTCAAACACATAATGAATTAAAAGCAGTCAATATAGTATGAGATTGGGGAGTTTCATTATCCAAGTATCCAACCTCACGGAAGCAAAGTTTATATCAATCTTATTCCTGAACAAAAACATGATGCAGTACTGGTAATAATCAAAAGACAATGACCTGGATTATGAGGTAAGACCTTTGGTGAGGCTAATGGTTCTAACCATTATTAAGGAGCAAATCAGACAGTAACGGTTCATAAACAGTTAAATGCAGAAAACAGGAAGTTGCTGTGCTAGTGGCCCCAATTCCCTAGAAACTTTGTTGTTAGACCTTAAGACGTAGGAGCAGCAGCCGGCTATTTGGCCCATCGAGTCTGCTCTGCCGTTCAATGAGATCATGGCTGATCTGAGAATCCTCAACTCCACTTTCCTGCCTTGTCCCCATAACCCTTGATTCCCTTACTGATTAAAAATCTGTCTATCTCAGCCTTGAATATATTAACGACCCAGCCTCTACAGCCCTCTGCAGGTAAAGAATTCCACAGATTAACTACCCTTTGAGAGAAGAAATTCCTTCTTATCTCTGTCTTAAATGAGCACCCCCTTTCTCTGAGATTATGCCCTCTGCTCCTAGATTCTCCCACACGGGGAAACAACCTCTCAGCATCTACTGTCAACCCCCTAAGGATCTTATATGTTTCAATAAGGTCGCCTCTCATTCTTCTAAACTCCAATGAGTACAGGCCCAACCCACTCAACCTCTCCTCATAAGAAAATCCCTCCATACCCGGGATCAACCTGGTGAACCTTCTCTGGACTGCCTCCAATGTCAGTATATCTTTCCTTAGATAAGGGGACCAAAACTGTTGACAGTATTTTAGGTGCAATCTAACTAGTGCCTTGTGTAGTTTTAGCAAGACTTCCCTACTTTTATACTCCATTCCTTTTGAAATAAAGGCCAACATTCCATTTGCCTTCCCTATTACTTGCTGAACTTGTATGTTAGCTTTTTGGGATTCATGCCGGAGGACTCCCAAATCCCTCTGTGCTGTAGCTTTCTGCAGCCTTTCTCCATTTAAATAATATTCAGCTCCTCTTTCTTCCTGTCAATATGCATAACCTCACATTTTCCCACATTATATTCCATCTGCCAAGTTTTTGCCCACTTAACCTGTAACTAACCTTTAACCTGTCTATATCCCTCTGTAGGCTCCTTGTGTCATCCTCACCACTTGCCTTCACACTTATTTTTGTGTCATCCGCAAATTTGGCGATAGTACATTCACTTCACTCATCTAAGTCATTAATATATATTGTAAATAATTGAGGCCCCAGCACTGATCCCTGTGGAACTCCACCAGTTACAGGTTGCTATCCTGAAAATGTCCCCCTTATCCCAACTCTCTGTCTTCTATTAGTTAGCCAATCCTCTATCCATGCTAATATACTACCTGAACACTATTGGCTCTTATCTTATTAAGCAGCCTTGTGTGCGGTTCCTTATCAAGCGCCTTTTGGAAATCCAAATATGTCATCTACTAGTTCCCCTTTATCTATCCTGCTTGTTACCTCCTCAAAGAATTCTAATACATTTTTCAGGCATGACTTCAGTTGCGCCAGAATCTCTTTGAGGGACTCTGTATTGAAATACGTAGAAGGTCACGAAGTAGCTGTATTTATGTGATAGATACGTAGTAAACTTGCCATAAAAGCTTAGGACTCGTTTGTTTCACGAAAACTAACTTTTAAAATCGAGCAGTCTATTTCCTTCTGATTTTACTTATTGTTGGAGATTTTTTTTAAATGTAATTTTTTTAAACAATACTTTATTTCCATCTCTCTTAGTGCTCTCTCTTGTTCCCATCATTCTTTCTGTATATAATTTGGCATTGAATTAAATATTGTAACTTACACTTCCTGGTTCAGACTGCATTGCTCAAAAATGATTCTTCAATCTGATTGGTTAAGGGGATACAAAGTTGCTTCTCTGTCCACACTGGTCCCAAGCCCCCTGTAGAGTTTGCTGCACCAAAATGGCTCTCTTGACTAGAGAACTTGCATGATTCAATGAAATAGCCCGAAAATCTGTGGCTAAGTGTAATGAACTGCTGGCACTGTTTGTTTATTACTGGTTGCAAAATCTGGCCTAATGTGCACACATTAAGATAGTAATAACGAAAGAGCTGCAAGGTATATTTGTGCCCATAATATATTGTTTGTAAACATTCTGCAGATATTTGAACTGGGCGGAATGTTACTGAGATTTCCAGTCATATGGTAGGACCATCTCCAGGGAATCTAAATGAGGTGGCACATTTTCCTGATGAGGCATGCAATGGACCATATTTGCCATCATGTCTGCTATTTTATTTCAGCTACGAGTGAGGGCTGAGTTCTCAGCTCACCCGGCAACAATCTGATTTCCCCATTAGTTATTTTTTTTTCCTGGAAATTAAGAAAGTTCCATCGGCAAACTGCCACTAATTTTCACTCTGCTCTTCATCCTTTGCTGTTCTTCCTGACTCCTTCACCTAACAATGCGTAACCCGCCCACTCACTCGCCCCTGCAGTTCTGCCCTCCCCCTTCCTCTCTTGCCTGCCTCCCACCTTTCCTCTTGCTACACCTCCGATCTGGTCCTCTCAACATTCATTTCCCTTGCTCGTAACTATCAGAAGTTGATGGCTAATGCACTGGACAGACTCCACTCCTCTTCGTGCTCCTCTAAGTTCCTACCTTTGTACACTGAAGATAAGAACTACTATCTCCTCTCCTGAGAATTCCAACCTACATTATATGTAGAGGTGACAACCTGGGACCCTAGCGCTGGGAATGACATGAAGAGAAGGAGCCAGACCTGCCTGCACACTAATCATTCAACTCTGAAGAGAAAGAGTGGAAAAGAGGGAAAAGTGAGGTCGTGCTGTGCTGATTTGTGTCAGAAAATGCTGAGATGCTGCCCAGTCCCTCAGAAGGCTGATGCCAATCATCAAGATATCACATTGGCGTCTTTGATTATCTAGCTACATAATGTATCCAGCAGCAGGCGTCTAATCTTGGACATAATGCTACAATTAATTTTGTTAGCTCTTGCCTGAGGTAAACTAGAACGAAAATGGCTGCTGAAGAAGAAAAAAAGAGGCAAAACGATTGTATAAAATTAGACAATTAGCAGGTGACCTGCTGTGTGTATCCAGCATTTTCTGTTTTTATTTCGGATTTCTGTAGTATTTGGCTCGTGGTCCGATGAAGTTGCAGGTTTCCCTTGAATTTTATTTCAACTCAGTTCCACATAGGCGACATTTGCTGTGCTTTGGAACTGCAGTGCGTTAATGTAACAAATTTATCATCAACAGGAGCAGAATGGGAATTTGCACAACTTTTTCAAGATTAGACGAGTTGAGTATTGGGTACAACGCGTTGTTAAATGTGTGCAAATCGTCAGGGCCTCGAAAGACTCGGTCACCAACTGGATTGTTCCATAGGCAAATCGTAAATTTCTGATGTCGTCAGGGACTCTTCAGTCCACTCCAACTGAGTGGCTTTCAGTTGTGTCTCACATTTTGCTGTGTGCCATTCGCTCTAATGCAGTTGTGCACTGTGAAGGGGAAGAGATCGCTGGCTGGCAACACCCAGCTTCCCATTCACAGTGACTTGGAAAAACCCTTCACAAAAGCGCTTAAAAGCATGCCAACCATTCTGATAAACAGCAGTTAATATTCATGCAGCTGGTATCAAGATGGACGGAACCATGCAGCATAAAGAACTCTGGTTTCAATCTTCCTCGAAGACAGTGGACAGAATCCACCCAGAGCATGGATAATGGGGCCACCGGACAACACAGAGTGCAACTGTGGCCACGAGTCCCAGGTCAAGCAAGACATCACATCAACGTATCCACTAAGATATGTTGTGAACACACCTCATTTCTCCTCTTGGCATCTCAGGAGGCCATCGAATGGATAGCCAATCTAGACATCTCATTATAAGCCTTTATAAAGTGACCATATGGTCAATTCCAGTAGATTGATGAATCTTTCCACAGAATGGATGGGGGCACCTCAGAGTAATTTCACGGGGTGGGGGTGGCACAGAGACAAAGTGAAGGAAAATTGGCATTATCATTCCCGCATTGCAACAATGCACAGCAACTTGGAGACCGCAGCTGTGTAAAAGTCTGGGGTTTAGATTGCCAGACCTGCTGATTGGCAGAATTGTTTTTTTCAAAAATCAAGTTTTATTAAAATAAATCTTCTGCTTCAATCATTTCAAAGTGCTTGTTCTTGGCAAAGAGTTCCCCTGTTAGGGAGGTACAGTCCTGTGATTTGTATTCACTCGATATATTACTTTAAGCGCATTCAGCTGAAGCTTCTTACTTCCCCTTGCTTTTAAACAGCAACCTGACCTAACAGAACTTTCTGAGCAATTTGAAAGTTAGTGTCATTACCCCTGAGGAATGCAGATCAGATGAGCTTGGAGTAGGTTCCAGTGAATCCAGTTCGGTCACGTACAATTGTTGAGTGGGTTTCCAAGCTATTCCCCAGCTATTCTGTTAGTACATCTTCCATTTGCCTCCTTTTTCTACTACACCACGTTATGCAATGCAGTCAGTTTGAATAATTGATGAGTGAATATTTCTGTAAAATAAGCATTGAAAATCCCAAATTATCTTCGGCCTGCACCCTTACTAATTTTTGTTAAGTAAAGTGTATTAGCTGTAAATTCAGCTTAAGCGATTCTTTTTCTTTTCAAGTAGGTTACTTTGGGCTGAAAATAGAAAATGTACTCACTTTCTGCTTGATGTGTTACTTAAATCATTATTCTTCAAACTGTAAAGTGTTATCAGTTCACATTCTAACAAATCCTCGGTTGAAAACATTAATCATGTACGAGATGTGAATTCTTGATAAGAATACATTTTTTTTCCTTAAACCAACAGTCAGAACTAATATTTAACTGGGTAAAGCTCATTGAATGCTCACTTCAGTAGTTCCTTAATATCGCTTGAGAGCATGTTTACTGAGTTTGTGAAAAGCAGATTTTAAATTCAAAAAATAGGCGTTCAAAAGGCTCAGAAGAAGAGTGCTCACAATGCTTGTCTTACAATTTAACTTACAGTCACACGCCCCAGGGCAGCCTGACATACAACACACCAACAATAAATTTGCAGTGGACAGTTATGCTGTCTCACATCAATAGATAGACTCCCATTGATGCCAGAGAAAGACATCCTGCAACAACTGCTGGTATTGCAAGGAACCTACAGAATAAACCCCATGTTCTCTAATTATGTGACTACACCACTGGTATTGTTTAATTCCCTTGGTTAATTAAATTTGCCTGCTATCTTCCTGTTCAGTACTTATCTTCAGTAATTGTATTTGCAGGTTTGCTATGATTAGAGCAAGCTGGGTTATTCATTGTACATCACAGATAAGTAAGAACCTTAAATTCTGACTTACTTTGAATTTCATTCATTAAACCCCTAAACTCAGTTTCACTCCCAAACAAAGGGAAATTACAGCCAAAGTCATGAGGACTGACAGCCTAGTCTCGAAGCAACGCCCAGTATTCCCCCCCTAACCCCCATCCCCTCCAGCGCTGGCATGTTATATTAATCTAGTTTGAAGTGAATGTCTCAGACCTTGAGATTCAAATACACTTTATGCTCGTAAGGGGAGTTTAAAAATGTTAGTTTCATAATAATCTTGAAGACTCAACAAGGACATAAATATACCTTTAGTGTGAAAATGAACCAGAGAAACTGAAATCAGCCGATTTAACCCTCTCCATTTTTAGTCACCTGAATTCAGGCATGGGAAAGCCACCCTGTCCTGAGACAAGGGGCCTAATTTAATGGTAGATGTCTTTTTAACCACGAGTGCTGACTACAGCTCAGGGAAGCGATGGTTACATTATTTTAAAGTATTTTTTTTTCTGGATCAGGAGGAGCCCCTTCTGGCTCCCCAGCTACCTTGAGCCGCCCCTGTCCTGTGCTTCTCGATACAATACAAAGCCGACAATGCCTATTCAACTTAACAGAACGTACGAGAGGCAACAGCAGCACGATTTAAAATGGTGTTTGATTGAAATAGTGGGGCATTGGAAACCATGATAATGTAAATAAAGATTATTTGCTAGACTTCCTGGGCCATGGCAGGCTCACACTGATCATTTTTAGAGATTAACTAGTGCGCTTGTGGTGCACATTCCCAGAGAAAATAATTGCCTTTGGGTCAGTTGGCATCTTTGAAAGGTAACTGCATTGATATCTGTTGAGATGGAAGACCGAGGATTACAGAGATATGAATAGCTCTGATTGGTGTTTCTCAGCAGGTAGGGAGAGGGACGTAGTGCTAATTAAAATGAAGTTCAGTAGGTGGTGTGGGCCACGTGTTTATGATAGAATTATCAAACACTGAGTAAGTTTTAACTTTATCAGTGCTGGATGTATAACCGTGGGCAGAATATTTAGCTCGCTGGACGGGCGTGCGCTCGACCCGAGCGAGTGTAAAATGACACGCGATGAGGTCGGACGAGCGTCCTGATGTCATTGCGCACGCGCACGATATTTCGGTTATTATCACGCGAGTTAGCATCACGCCCGCCGACAATTAAGCGGCCAATGAAGGCCATTAAAGTTATAACTAAAAGAAATTTTTCACAGCCCGGCCAACCTTACGGCTGGCGGGCGGGCGAACCAGCCAGGCGGCCTTTGGATTTTTTGGGAAACCTCTTCCACGGGCTGGACCAGGTTTCGATCAGTGATTTAAACGAGAATTTAAAAATTTCAAACTAATTCCTGACATGTCTCTGCTCATGTGACAGAGTCAAATGAAGGGACGCGTTAACGTTTTTAAATTCTTTACTTCTTATTTTAAAAATCCTCAGCCCCACCCCGAGGCAGCTCTGTGCCTCAAGGAGCTTTTACCGCGCACACTCGCGTGCCTGTGCGAACCTCCGCACTCACGCCCCATCCGGCCTCACGCCAGCAGCGCTGAGCTTCTCAGCGCATGGTTCATGCTGGTTGGCCGTTAATTGGTCAGCGGGTCAGGTGTCTATTGCACACCCCGGCCACTTCTTATCTAGTGAAGTCAATTGGAAAGGAGCCCTGAGGAACATGACAATAGGCATCAAGAGAACATAGACAGGCTGGTGGAGCAGGTGGACACATGGCAGGTGTGACTCAATGCAGAGAAGTGTGAGGTGATGAATTTTGCTGGTAAGGTTGAAGGGAGACAGTACATGCTAAATAGTACAATTTTAAAGGGGGCGCAAGAGGAGAGAGACCGAGGGTGCTTTGTGCATGAATCTTCAGGATAAGTGCACAAAGATGGTTTAGTAAAGCAGTTAATAAACCACAGGGGATCCTGGGCTTCATAGAGGCATAGAGTACAAGAGCCAAGCAGTTATGCTAAACCTATATAAAACACGAATTCGTCCCCAGCTGGTGCATTGTGCTCAATTCTGGGCGGCAGATTTTAGGGAGGACATAAAAATGCTGGAAATACTCAGCAGGTCCAGCAGCACCTGGGGAGGGAAACAGGTTTCAGGTCTGTGACCCTCCACTGGGACCGCCCCAGTGTGTTCTGTTTTTATTTCAGATTTCCAGATCAGGTAAGGATGACAGATTTCATTGTGTTTTTATGACAATCAATGATCGTTTCATGGTCAGTATTATTGAGGCTAGCTTTATATTCCTGATGTATTAATTAATTGAATTTAAATTCCACCAGATGCCATGGTAGGACTCGAACCCATGTCCTCAGATCATTGGCCTGTGGGCCTCTAGATTACTAGTCCAGTGACATTACCGTGATGCCACTATGAAAAAGTTACACCAAGTCAAATAAACTGTAACTGGGGTTTTAAGAGCATGCCAAGTTCACAATTACTGCTAAACAGCCCTACTGGCCATGAAAAACTAATTTTATATCTGTGGAATGTCAAATTTCTCCATTATGATAAGATTCAGATTTTAAAAAATAATTAAAAAAAAAATCTACTTATGATATTTCAGCTTGCAACTTAATCTCCTTTTATGACCTCATGCCGATCATTTATCTCAGTGTGAAAAATTTTACTTAAAAAGCAAAAAAAAATTCAGTGCCTTTTACTTTCTGGTTTGCTGTCTGTTAGAAAACCTCAGTGTGATTGGCTGCTTCCCCTTCTTGATTACATCACTGTTGCTGGATGCCAGAGGTCCCCTACGGTCATTGCAAAATAAAGGAAAAAAGATGAAATTCCTGCCAAGGTGATAGCTAGATCTTTGTGGGCAACTTTCTTTGAGGTCAGCGGCAAGCGCCCATTACCCTTGCGGGATCATGGAAAAGAACACTGAAATGTATTTTAACTGCGTGGGGTGGTAGGGAGAGAGGGGGTGTTATTTATTGAGCAATCCTAGTGCTGCAGCAAGATAAATGGTTTGCCTGCTTTTCAACTGGCAGAAGGTGGAGATGGAAACACAAGCAGCTTCTCGAGGGTCGGGCGGTGGAGAGGGCGCAGGGAGGGGTGCATGGAATTTTATTCTATTTAATAATTGTCCCTAATAGAAACAGTTTGTGAATAGGATTAATGAAGCATACCTGAGTGAAGATCTCGCCGTCCTAGATTCAAACAACCCTTTATCCTAAGTGGAACTGTGGAAAACAGCAATGGATTAAAGTTGTTGTTTTCTGCATTGTTGCAATATGCGTTTTGATGAATTTGTTGTAGCAATCTCAAATGTTTTGCGTTATGGTTCATTATGATGTAAATACAAAAGACAGACGATTTCCTACTTAACCTGCTTTAGGCCATAATCTATCATGTTATATGTTCCAGTTCTGTGTTGCAGTGTGTCAGTAAGCTTGAGATGCAATTTAAGTAATCTTCATCCAAAGCTTGGATGTAAATTTCCTGATTAGCCTTTCTATCACCTTTGGTCATTTCACACAGCATTTACAAATTGTTTTTTTTCTGTTGTTGACACCTATACTATTCCCCCTTGTTTCTTGTTTATCTAACCTTTCTCAAAGAAAATTTAGCCAATGCCAACAACACTTGTACTGAATAGCTGGCTGCATGGTATGTTATATTAAATTGTATTACCTTCCTGTTTCTATGTTGTCCTCTCTGCTATAGGAGAGATGGATGCTTTGCTGAGCAAATGTGCATAGCCGCTATCAATATAAATCTGCTTTAAAGAGCAGTGGACGATTCCCCGTGCATTTTTCTTCCCTCTGTGGTCAAACGTTCATACCATAAGCCATTCATCCAAGACCCAGAGAAAAAAAATTATCCAGCAAAGAATGTTGTGGTCTGAACAAGGCCAAGGTTCAAGCCAAGCAGTTCTGCCTGGATGATTTGGTCAAATTTTCCCAGAAATGACCCACGGTTTTTCTCCAGGCGGCCTGGACACATCTGAATGAGCAGATAAGAAATAGAACAGGAGGCAAATTGAATTTCATACAAATCATAGGCTCCCCTGACGTCTGGCTGATTAAAGCAGTGAGAGGCTGAAGCATCCAAATCAGAAAGTTCCGAGGTTCAATCCCTAATCTGTGATGTTAGCTGATCTCATGTTGGGTATTGGCAATTTGCCTCCAGATTGGGATAGGAGAGTTCTACTGAGGTTCCATCTGACCACTAGAGAGTGACTTTGGCTGCACGGTCCACTAGCACACACTGTGGAGATGCAGTTATGAAGAGTTGCCACTAGGGTCCAGGTATCAGAGAACGACTATGACCCTTGCAACCAGACCCAAGCAAGCATCAACATCTTCTGAAAAAGTAGGAAAGAGGGGAAGCAACTGATGGGGAGAAAAGTAAAAAAAAATACATTATCAGTGAGCGGTTCTATTGTAATGTATTTAATCTTGTGTTTATCTGTAGACAAACAGGTCTTTTGGTTCTAGGCAAAGAAGGGAACCCAGAATTTCAAACGATGAAGTCGACATTGGTTGAAAATAAGATCCCGATGGAGAGTTTGACATATGAAGAATTTTCAAGGAGATTTCCACTTGTAAACCTTCCAGAGGAAGAATCTGCTGTTCTTGACAAATCAGCTGGAATCTTGTATGCTGATCGAGCTTTAAGGACCCTTCAGGTAACGTCGTGTACGTTCTTTCATGGGTTATTACGCCAGCTAAAAATCATTTCCAATGTTTAAAAATAGTAGAAACTTAGGATACTTAAGAGTCCCATTTCCTTTTGCAGTCATACACTTCAGCAGCTTGTCCAACATATCCCTGTCAAATGTATTAACTCTATGTGCTTTATTTTAGAATGATAGAGCTGCATTCTGTCCCTTTAATTCATTCTAGGTCAGAAATAGTGTGTTCAAATCCTCCCACGGTTCATGGGATTACTGTGTAGTACTGCACTACCAGCACCAGAAGGGGTCCCAGGTTTAATACCTTATTGATGGTGCATGATTTGATTTTAGCTTGGTCAGTGTATGCGTTCTAAGGTTGGCCTCAGCTTGCCTGGCCTTGGGGTGGAGATGAATAGGTCAAGGCTTAGAGTTCTGGTTACCACTCATTGAGCTTTGCAATTTTCGATATTGAGTGAAGGCTACACAAAGCCCCACTGTCATGATCATGAGAAAAAACTTGTATCTTTCACAATCCAAGGGTGTCCAAAAGTGCTTCATAGCCAATAAAATACTTTTAGAAGTATAGTCACTGTTGTAATGTAGGAAATGTGTCCAGTTTGCACACAGCAAGATCCCATTAACTGCAATGGGATATAAACCCGATAATCTGTTTTTTAATGTTGGTTGGTGATTGGACAGGACACAGGGAAAGAACTCCTGCACTCTTCTTCAAATAGTATCATGGGATCTTTTATATTCATCTCATCCAAAAGACATCCAAGACCACTACCGTCTAGAAGGACAAAGGTTACAGATACATGGGAACACCACCACCGGGAAGTTCCCCCCTTTTTTTGGAAAAATATACTTTATTCATAAAATACCTCAAAGAACATTACAAAACATTTCAGAATGGCCACCACAAAAGTGAAATCATGTTCAAGTTTTCCACATAGATCATGAGGTGCTTCCATACAATCAATAAATATTACAGACATTTCAACATGGCCATTACAGTCAGACAGTTCAATGCGATTTAAGTTATCTACATAGATCATGTTGCACTCTGAAGTGCTTCAATACAATTGTGACACATGTAATATTCACTGCATACATTCAATGTGGGTCATGCAGCCCCTCTTGCAGTTCCCAGCCCCTCGGTGCACTATGGCAGAAAGGTCTTAGACAGCGACCTTTCCCCATTGCGCCTTTGTGGCGGCTGCCCCAAGCTTTAGTGCATCCCTCAGCACGTAGTCCTGGACCTTGGAATGTACCAGTCTGCAACACTCAGTCAGGGACAACTCTTTGCGCTGGGAGACCAACAAGTTTCGGGCAGAACAAAGAGCGTCTTTCACCGAGTTGTTGATCCTCCAGCTGCAGTTGATGTTTGTCTCGGTGTGTGTCCCTGGGAACAGCCCGTAGAGCACAGAGTCCTGTGTCACAGAACTGCTCAGGATGAACCTCGACAAAATCCACTGCATCTCTCTCCAGACCTTCTTTGCAAAGGCACAATCCACGAGGGGGTGAACAACGGTCTCCTCCCCACCACAGCCACCTCGAGGGCAACGTATGGAGGGGGTGGAGACTCCTGACGTGTGGGAAGGATCTGACGTGGAGGTTCACCAAGCTATATCTTGGTGCTTGTTGGAAAGTTCTGGCAATGAGGCATTCTGCCAAATGACTTCGACAATCTGCTCAGGGAACCATCCGACAGGGCCCACCCTCTCCTTTTCCCGCAGGGCCTCTAGGATGTTACGTTCCGACCACTGCCTGATGGACTTGTGGTCAAAGGTGTTTCCTCTGCATAAATTTTTCCACCAGGGACAGGTGGTACGGCACGGTCTAACTACTTGGAGCGTTCCGCGGCAGCGTGGCCAGACCCACCCTTCGCAACACCGGGGGACAGGTAGAACCTCAGCACGAGGTGACACTTGGTGTTTGCGTACCGAGGGTCTACACACAGCTTGATGCAGCCACACACAAAAGTGGCCATCAGGATGAGGGAAGTTCCCCTCCAAGCCACTCACCACCCTGACTTGGAACTATATCGCCATTCCTTCACTGTTGCTGGGTCATAATCCCTGGAGCTTCCTCCCAGCACTGTGGGTGTACCTACACCACATGGACTGCAGCGGTTCAAGAAGACAGCTCACCACCACCTTCTCAAGGGAAGTTAGGGATGGGCAATAAATGCTGACCGTGCTAGTAATGCTCAAATCTCATGAATAAAAAAAACTCAGCCTAGTTTAAAATTCCCTAATTTGCGTGTTGTGGGTGAGCTGTAAATGGAAAGTGCCTGAAATAGGTAGCAACCCTCGAGAGGTCAGGAAGTACTGTAGGTGCTACTGCAGCAAGTTTCCATAGCCTGAAATAACTTACAAAGGTTCCTTAGTTTTGTTTTAGCTGAAAGAACAAATGTCAGGATGTTCAGTAACATTTCTGGTGACAGTCATGGAATCGGCATATAAAGTGGTGCAAATTTCATGCAATCTAAATGGTGCCATAGCAGTTTCTGAAATACTTGTATCAATGGAAGTGTGAAGAAATCAAGGGATACTTCATGTGCAAATGCCAGGAAGCCAATTAAAATATTATTGGTGGCTCACGTTTTAGGCTTGATAAACTGAGGAAACTCCTCTTTGTAGCACACGTCTTTAAAACTATTATTCAACATTTTGTGCACTGAACATTCTCTAGCTTAAGAAACGTAATTAGCGAAGCAGTAGTTCTAAACTGTGCTTCTGGCAGGTTATCTCCGTGTGGAGCCTTTTCCCCTTTTTTCCGGTATATAAATGTATCAGTAAACTTTCCGTGGAACAGTGGGCATTTCAGAAAGGGGAGGGAGAAAGGGGTATCCATTTGCTAAAAACCTTGCATTATTTACAAAGAAAAAATATAATAAAAGCCTCGAAGAAGCAATGGAGTGTTCAATTTTGAAAACGGGAGAAAACTAAGAAAAGTACTGTTTTTGACTTTAAAAATTTCTGTCATTTCAATAATGGAATAACAGTTATTTGATCCCATCTCTCGTTCTTTTATATGGTCCCTTTGTTCATTTTTTTATGTGTTTCACACCAAGATTTTCAACTCTGATCAGAGCTCAATTACACTGGGACAGAGACCAGAATAGGATTGAGAGAAGGGGAATATAACAGGAATATACAGGTGTACAGTTTCAAAAAAAAGTCAATTGTAATCCACCTGGGTGTCTAGAAAATATCCTATCCCACTCTAACTCTTGATCAACTAGAACATATTTATCCAAGATATTTATATTAATAGATATTTATTGAAACGTCTCTCGAATTTGAGATACAGTTCACCCTCACTATTTCCCTTGGCAATTCATTGTATACAATCACCACCCTCTGCATAAAGTACTCAAATCTACATCTAACTCACGTTATCAGGAATAATATCTGGATGCAATTGAGTAGCCTCCTGTGTTTGGGATTTGCTTTGGCTATTGGACTGTTTCCTCATCCAATTACCATGGATTCATTGGCTAATTTTATTAATAGTCTTCAAAAGCCAAATTCATATGCTTCAGCTAAACGGATATTACCCTGACATATTCTAAACAGCAACTGATTGAGATTAATCTATAGTAAACTTACTCAGGTAGTGGTTCAATATTAGGACAGCAGTGTGGAAATAACTACTTTCTACAGACGTGTATGCTCATGAATTAATTTAGATACTTAAGACTTAGCTATTAATGTGGGTATCTTAGCATGAAAGCCTACAAAGAGCCTATTCTGTACTCTCTGAGATCACTTTACAAGTCTCGCATTCTAAAACTCTCTTTAGGCCCAATTTTCTTTTGAGCAGTGAAAGTGCAAAGAAATACCCCTCCTTTACGTCTTCCTGACATTGTGGGATGGTTTTGGGCTGAGGGAGCAGAAAGAGTGTGGAATGCTCTCACTGGCCTTAGTTTGGAGCATCTTCACTCCTGGGCCTTGGTCAGCTGTCTGGGGGAGGATGCTTGGGCAATCAAAGGTGGTTAACAGGCCCCATTGGAATGCAAACTGGCCAGCAGGTAAGTCACAGGGAGTAGGTTCCTGGACTGTCCTCTGGGAGTGAATAGGCTGGGGTTTGGGGAGAAGTGGTCAGGAAAGTGGTAATGACTTGTGGGGCTGGGCAGGGCCAGGGACAGAAATCATGGGTGCTGGTACTTCGCCTGTTTCTGGACCTGTTATTTCTTCCTCCCCACTTTAACCCGTCCCCTCAATCATGCATGATACTTTTTCCCCTTTCAAGATTCACCAATCAATTCACCAAATAATCACAGAAAAGTGCTAGTAAAATGATAGTGCCCATTGTTGGCATCTGGTTACAAACATTGTCCGATATATATGAGGCATGGGTCATTAATATTAAGAGCGGCAATGATATAATGCAGTGTTAATTTGTGTGCACGCTAGGGGTGATCCCACTGCAACTATTAAACAAACCGGGGAATATATATTTTACTTTAAAAGCATCTTGCAAAATTGTTAATATGACAGGAAAATACCCCATTAGTCATTTATAACGCTGTGCAGACAATAACATTTCAGTGATTGTCTCAGCCCTCATTAACATGTTCTGCACATTACACCATATGGACACAGTGACAGTCAATTCATATTTGGGGGGAAGATTCAATACCTGCAACCCAGAAAAACTGCACAAGATCTATTCCATTCTGTACAAGAAGACTTTCTTCTGGCTGGGTGAATGATATTATTGAATATAATTATTTCATACAAGGAGTGTAATTGGATTCTGTTTCATCAGTAATCTCACAGGGTAGAAATTTCAAATGACGCCTGAGCAACAAAGTGGAATGATTGAACAACATAGGCCTTCACTGTCAGTGAGAAGCGTTGGAGCCCCCAAGTGTCTCTGTACGGCATAACTTTTAAGAGGCCAAAGGACAAAGATTAAATGGTTCACAATTGTATCTGTGTTTTCTTGATCAGCAAGTCTGGAGACTCAATTATTTGATTATGTAGTACTAAATCTTAAAAAGGCCCTGGTGTTTGGCACCATTTGCACCCTCCTCTCCCAGGCCCTCGGCCTGGGAGAAGCATTCCTGCTTTCCCTGGTCTGACAAAGGAACATTTCACACTTACCTTGGAGGGTTTCATCTGTCTAGTTAGGAAGCCACAACCACTTACCCACTCAGATCACAGTTACAATTTTCCAATTAGCGTAATAACCCTAAATCACATAAATACATGAATTCCCTGCCTAATTTATGTAAACCCTTCATCTGCCTGCAAGAACTCTACAGGTTAAGTAGAAAAGGGTCAAGTTCTGAGCATATACAAACATGAGTATAGTTGCCTGCACATTTTTAACTACAAGCTATAATCCTTTGACCAATAACATGGTGAATGTCTCGCACTATCTATGATGTTGGTTACAATATGCACTCGCTGGTGTTGACTCCATCAGAATCTGACAGTTTTAATACCCATAAGCTATGAGGAATTTTAGAGAATCTATGAATACAAATGAAAACTGTATTCTTTGTGTTAATAAATTGAATGTGTAGATAGGTTGAAGGGATCTGAGCAATAATAATACAGCTCCAAAGTTCAGATAATACATTCCTGCCACTAATATTCCACTTAATCTTGACAGTGACAGGAGAATCAGAGGCAAAATGTGTCAGGTCAGTCATGAGACCTGAAAGGCTATTTTGGTCTAAAATGAAAACTGAGAATGTTAGGATGGGGATCTGGGTGGCACGGAGAGTGAGACACTAGCCTTCTCTTCCCGTGGGATCTGGGCTCAAATCCATTCTGGATTTGTCGGAATGAAAGCCTCTTCTCTCTACTGGTTATCGGAATGGCATGTGAAATGATTTTGGGAAAGGCCAGCGCAGTTCATAGTGGACACGGGGCCACATCAGAAACCCCAATTTCAGAGAGGAATGGGAGAAAATGCCGCACCCCGTTCCATAACTCCACGGCATGTGTCTTCTGTCATTGATAGGTTCCCCACCCAGAAGACAACATGGTTGACAGGCTTGATGTCCAGTTGAGGACTCTGGAGCAGGTCCCAGGACCCAGGGGGTCTGATTCCTGGCCCCTGAGGAGTGTGGGGGGAGGAGAGGTGTGGTGGGGGGTGGGTGGGGGGGTGATGGGTTGTCTGATCCTGGATCCCAGTGGTCTTTATATGAGGAGTGTTGTACAATGGGGGTGCGGAGGAAGCAACCCTACCCCTCCTGGTCTACAAGGAATGTTGTAAAGGTGCTGACCTTCTCTTTCAAGCTGTCCTCACCTCCCTTCGGTTGCTGGGTCTGCCGAGGCCTGGGAAAACAGGTTAAACCAAGCCCATTAAGAGATTTAAATTGGCAAGCTGCCCCCTGAAGTAGATGGCTTGAGGTTGGGTTTGACACTTTAACCTCTGACCTGACCCCAACCCACCCATTTTTGAGTTTTGGAATCCAGACTTAAATGTCTGAAATGGGAAATATCCCATCCTCTGAAAAACATCCCTTGCCTTGACGAGCATTCAGAAATCGTTCTGGGTAGCGATTGGCCATAAGAACGTAAGAAATAGGAGCAGGAGTAGACGATTTGGCCCCTCAAGCCTGCCCCACCATTCAATAAGATCATGGCTGATCTGCCCCAGGCCTCGACTCCTCTTTCGTGTCAGTTCCTCATAGCCCTCAACTCCCCGATATTTCAAAAATCTATCTACCTCCTCTTTAAATGCTTTCAGTGATCTAGCCTCCACAACTCTCTGGGGTAGAGAATTCAGACATTTACTACCCTCAGAGAAGAAATTCCTTTGCATCTAAGTTTTAAATGAGTGTCCCCTTATCCTGTAACTATGTCCCCTAGTTCGAGATTCCCCACTAGTGGAAACATTAAACCCTGGAAACCAGGGTCTGAAAAAGAATGATAAGGTGTGCCTCAGGTGATTTTTTTTAAAAAGGAAATGCTCATTGATGATCATTCTTTAAAATGTGTTCTCCTCTTGATATTTTGCTTTAAAATACATGGAGACTTGCAAATGATTTCCATGGTGCTTTGAAGAGGAGGATATAGTGAGGTAAGGGAGGAAAGCGGTGTCCCATACAAAGAAAACAACATTGCAAAACCAGCGTTGCAGACTTTCTAGCAAGTGATTGGAATAGAATGGCCAGATTCCTGGGAGCAAGGGGAGGAATGATCAAAGAAAAAACTACAAACAAATGAAGAGATAAAAACAGATGGTGTTGTGATCCCCATAAAGACTGACACCTTTTTAAAAAAAAAAGATTTTAATTCCCAGTGACACTCAGAAAGGATCACATGACAAGTTTTCACATTTTAATCCTTTTACTGTGACAAGCACACTAAAAGCAACATTGATTAAACATTATTTAGTAGGCAGCTAATACACGAAACTACAGTAAAGATATATCCCTTTAACTTCCCAACATGATCAAAAATCCCCATATTGTAGTTATACATTACACTGCACTCTGCAGAATTGGTGTCCTTATAGGAACCAGTCCAAAGCTACACCCAGCTTCCAACAGGCTTCCTTCTCCCTGTTTCGCTGAGTCATAATGCCCAGTATCTGTCAGAAGTCGTTTCCCTCGGTTCTCCTAGAATCCCCGAACTGACGTCCAGCAGCAAGGCCCACTGCAGTGCAGCCACTCCTTTTCCTGGCCACGTCAGGGTGAATCTTCCAGTGTCCTCAAATTTCCACTGGTCCCATCTCTTCAACCAGAGAACGTGCCCCCACTGGCATCCAGAGAATAGCCTTTTCCCTTGCTGTTTGCAGGAGCTGTTGTTTCCCTGTTTCTCTTTTTGGGATTCTCTCTCTCTCTCTCTACCCAGGGTCCCTCAGTCTGTCATTGTGCAAGCAGCAAGAACCTTCCTTTGTATTCAGGTGTTAAATCTGGCACCTGGGTTTGAAAAGGGCTTGACCTGGGCCTCCAGTTCCCATGGCATAGGTTTACCTCTGGGCGAAACTAATAGGAGATCACATGCCCCTACCCACTACACCATTTTACCTTGAATTAAAAGAGACAGTTTAAAACATAACCATCTTATAAAATTTCACACTTGTAACAGTGCAAAAGAGAGCTCCTGATTTTTGGAAGCAACATTGTGAAATTCAGCCCTGTGTTCATTTAAAATAGTGTCATGTATAGAAAGCTTAAAAGGGTAAGAATTATACAGTAAATTATTGGAGGTTAATGCTTATCCGTTGCACTTTAATTTGTTGTCAGCTATATTTTAATTAATGGTTCAGTGTTGCTGAGAAACCAACATGTCGTTTCTATCAATTTTGCAATACAGAACATAGATTTCCACATAGAGTACCACAAATCAGTAAATTAGTGTTGTGTTTATTTTTGAATTGGTCAAGTAGAGTTACAAGGCTTTTTTATTGTTTATATAAAATTAGAGATTAACCTCAGCACAGTGTATTGATTTATTCACCATCAAAGTGCTGTTTTGTTCATAGGGTTAGTAAAAATCTTGACAATGATTGATTTTCTCCTGTTCATCCTACATTCTCATTAAGGTTACTCATTTTTCTGTGAAGATACTGATAGACTTAACTCTTGCACAGCCAGGCTGCAATCATTCTTGAGCATAATGAAGTTCAGCCACCACATATTAGTGCTTCTTCTTTTAAACCATTAAAGGACATTTGCCAGACTTCATGCTAAATAGACAAATTGGACAGAATCCTTCAACTGTCCAGCACATTCAGCATTCCGAAATAAGGTTGGTTGAAGCTATCATTGAGTCATGTTTTATTTTATAAAACCTCTGGAGCTCAAGGTTTCATATTATGAAGTTGGAAATTGCTGACACTTAATATGTAATGTTTGAAAAGTGAGAAAACCCATGACATTATTATATAAGCAAGACCAATTCCAACCTAAAAATATAGTTTGCACGATTTTGAACAAGAATCGATTCTGAGGCGGCGCCGAATTTCATTGTTTTCTTATTGTCCGGAACTGCATTTTAGTATGAAGGCGATGATTAAAGTGTATGAAATTCTTCTCTTCTCCCTCTTTCACCTCCACTGTCTGGAGTTCCTGCTGGATTGAACCTCGTGAAGCCCAAGTTGGGGTCCTGGACAACCTGCATTCAAATTTCTGCTGACGCAGTCCTTCAGTCCCTAGGAGTTACAGAATGACTCAACTCCTTATTTGTCTGTTTTCTGAGAGGGACTATGGCTATTCTGCTAAGGTCAAAAACTAGATGGCGGGGAGAGAGAGAGAGAGAGAGAGTGGTAGGCAGGGGTGGAGGGTGTTGAAGAAAATTGAGTCCACCTTCCTGCATTTCATGCCATTCCACCACTTGTTGTATAAACACTTTTACATCCCAAATATTCGGTAAATACTAACTCAGAAAAAACTTATACTCAAATAATAAAATTGGCCAGTCTGCAGAGTCTAAACAGCCAGTAATTGATGTTCATGCTGCTGATCTCAATGTGGAATAAAAAAAGAAACTGCACCACTGTGTAGCAATGCCAATCACAATTAAAAATAGAAAATGCTGCAGAAGCTCAGCAGGTCTGGCAACATCAGTGGAAAGAGAAACAGAGTTAATGTTTCGAGTCTGTAGGACTCTTCAGATCGCAATCACAGTTAAAGTGCCTTTATTAAGCAGCCTCAATGTGGTTTCACCTTGATGTTGGGGCTGGATTCAAGAGCCACTGTCCCTTGCAGTATGCTGTGGGCTTGCTACAGAGACTGAACCTTACATCGTTGAGAGAACTGTCATGATAATAGCTGATTGTGGTTGTGTGCTCCAGTATTAGATACTATACGGTACTCTGTACTATATATGGGGCCACCTGACCTGGGGATTGAAGGCCAGATAACACATGTGGGATCCTGTCTTGATAAACTTCAGCCACTGCAAATAGGTGTTCACATTAGCAAAATGTGTTATCAATAAAGTTAGCTCAGCTACAATGTCGACAGCCTGTGTGCATCATTAAAACAAGAAACAAGACATGGTGTCAGAACTAAACTAAACGCAGCAGTGGAGGTCCTGAAACCACCGACAAAGCTCAGTTTGGAGGGCAGTCTCGCTGAAAACTGGAGGAGTTCCCGGCAGCGATTTGAGCTGTACCTCACAGCAACAGGCAGTGATAAAAAAGACCCTCAGGTACAGTCTTCCATCTTTCTTCGCATCACAGGGGAAGAAGCCCTAGAAGTCTATAAACACATTCATGTTTGAAAATGATGAGAAATGAAATGGGTTGAAAGAAATAATGGAAAAATTCAAAGCCTGTCGCAGCTCTAAGAGAAACATCATGCACGCAAGGCAAGTGACAGCATTAATCAGTACGTAACTGAGTTGAGAAAACGAGCTAAATCGTGTGAATTTGGAGAGCTTGAAGAATTACTCATCTGAGATAGAATAATTTGCGGGATTGTAAATGACTCTCTGAGAGAACGGCTTTTCAGAGACGTTGATCTCACGCCGGAGAAAGCAATAAATATCTGCAGCGTGGCAGAGACAACGAAATGCCAGATTAAACAGATGACAGAAGATGATAAGCCACACACGGTCAAGCAGTTAGATGCAGTTAAACAGAAACAGCCCCGGGAAAGAACAAATAGACAACCTGAAGGTAAAAAGAACACAACTGTGATTTAAACATTTAAATGCAGCCAATGCAGAACAGAGCATTTACCACGTTGTTGTCCAGCCTATGGAAAGTAGTGTAAGAACCGTGATAAACTAAATCACTTCACGAAGATGTTTAAATCAAAGAAAGTGCACACGATTGCAGATGATAACAATGAACTTTTCGTTGGTGCAGTAACAACAAATTCCAAAGACGAATGGAAGGTTGATTTAAAAATTGCCAACATGATGGTGAATTTCAAACTTGACACAGGTGCACAAGCAAATGTCATTCCTATAAACCTGTATTGTGAAATAAGCAAAGAAAAACAGCTAACTAAAACAAAAGTGAAACTGTCCACTTATACAGGTGAAAAAGTTGCTGTAGAAGGAAAGTGCATGCTTAAAGAGAATTACAAAAAACAGTCTCAAGCACTTCCATTCATAGTGGTGAAAACTGATGCATAACCCATTGTTGGAATTAAAGCTCGTGAAAATCTGAAGCTAATCAAGAGAATTATGATGACATCCTGAGCGAGTATAAAGATGTGTTCCAGAGGATTGGCTGCCTAAAAGGAGAACACACCATCAAGATTGACGAAACTGTGACACCCAAAATACACTCACCCAGGAAAATACCAGTAATGCTGAGAGACTGACTGAAAGCAGAGTTGGACAGAATGGAGAAACTTCACATCATCAAGAAAACTGAAGAACCGACAAAGTGGGTTAATCCAGTTGTAACTAGAAAAATCAGATGGGAATCTGTGAGTCTGGGTCCCAGAGAGCTAAACCAGGCAGTGCAAAGAGAGCATTACCAGCTGCCCACAGTAGAAGAGATCATGTGTAAGCTAGCTGATGCTGAATACTATTCAGTCTTGGATGCGAGTTCAGGCTTCTGGCAGGTCAAGCTGGATGTACGCAGCTCCCATCTCTGTACCTCCAACACACCATATGGGCAATACAAGTTTTTACGCTTACCTTTTGGTATTAATTCAGCTCCGGAGGTGTTCCACAGAACAGTGAAGTAGCTGTTTGAAGGGTTAGAGGGTGTGGAAACCTATATCGATGATGTGCTGCTCTGGGGAGCCTCACAAGAAGAACATGATCACAGACTGAGGCAGGTGCAGGCCAGGCCAAGAGAGAGGAACCTCAAGTTGGAGAAGGAAAAGTGCAAAATAAGTTTTCATGAAATCAAGCACTTGGGACATGTGCTAACAAGTGAGGGACTGAAACTGGACCAGAGTAAAATCGAAGCAGTCGTGAAAATGCCAGCCCCAGAATCTAAGAAAGACTTGGAAAGTTTTTTGGGAATGGTGACCTATCTTGGGAAATTCATTCCAAACATGTCAGAGCTGACAGCAGCTCTCTACAAAATGATGTGGAATGGGACTGGGAATAAAGTCACCAGGAAGCTATGACCAATCTGAAGAGAACACTGACCCAGATACCAATGTTAAAGTATTACCATGTCAGTCAGCTGGTCAAGATCTCAGTGGATGCTCCAAAGACTGGCCTGGGAGCTTCCCTCTTGCAAAGTAAGGCAGCAATGGCATACGGTTCAAAGGCAATGACTGAAACACAGCAGCCGCATATCCAAATAGAGAAAGAAATGCTAGCAATTGTGTTTGGCCTAGAACACTTTCACCAGTTTGTCTATGGCAAAAGCGTGGAGGTACAGTCTGAACATAAACCTTTGCAGCTAGACTTAAAAAGCCCCTGAACTGTGCACCACCAAGAATCCACAGATTACTAATGTGTCTGCAGAAGTATCAGGTCAGAGTTAAATACAAACCAGGCAAGGAAATGTACATCACAGACACTCTGACATGTGCATACCTACCCATCACAGAGGAAGAGGATAAAGAAATGGAAGCACAGGTTCACATGCTGACAGAGAACTTACCTGTGGCTGTAACCAAACTGGATGAGATCAGGGAAGTGACCAGGAATGACCCCACCCTGAGAAAACTGCAGCAGATTGTGCAAACTGGCTGGCCCACACATCGGAGCGGACCCCCTTCTGCTGTACAAGAGAACTGGAACTTTCGTGAGGAACTTCATGTAGCAGAAGGAATACTTTTCAAGGGAGAAAAGATCATAATTCCGGCAGCAGTGAGGAAAGAAATGCTGCAGCGCGTACATGAAAGTCACCTCAGCGTAGAGACATGCAGGAGAAGAGCTCGAGATGTAATGTATTGGCCTGGAATGGGAGCACAAATCGGGGAAATGGTGAGTGCGTGTGCAGTGTACCAAAAGTACAGTAAATCACAACAAAAAGAATCACTTCAACCACACAGAGTTCCAGAGAGGCCCTGACAGAAAATTGGAGTGGACTTGTTCACATTTAACAACAGTGAGTACCTACTAACAATAGATTATTACTCAAAGTTTTTTGAGTCTTTGCTGCTGAGAAATGATAGTAAGAGTATCACTGTAATAAATCACTTAAAATAAATTTTTGCCCACCACGGCACACCTGAAGTGCTCATCACAGGCAACGGTCCACAATTCTCAGGCTCTGAGTTTCATAAATTTGCACAGGACTGGGAGTTTTTGCCACACTACGTCAAGTCCCAAATATCCACAATCTAACGGAATGGTAGAATGTACCGTGCAGACCCTAAAACACCTGTTGAAGAAGGCAAAGGTGGACGGAAGAGACCCCTACTTGGCTCTGCTGGATTTCAGGAATACTCCATTAGAGGGCTTTGGATCATCTCCAGCACAGCCCCTGATGGGGAGAAGACTAAGAACTAAGCTTCCAATTGTGCCCTAACTGTTATTTCCACAGCCAGTGAGCTAGTGTTCAGGACCTGCTCAGACTGAGACAGCAGAAGCAGAAACAGTACTTTGATCAAGGCTCCCGAACTCTGCCTGACCTGAACGTGGGAGAGACGGTGAGGATTCAGCATGAAGGGATCTGCAATCCTGCTGTTGTCACAAGAGAACCAAGATCTTATATCGCGCAGACTCCAAACGGACAACAGTATAGGAGAAACTAGAAATTCTCATGGAAAGCAAATGAAACTCAACCCTGCTCTGAACCAGAAAGTGTAGCTGAAGATTAAAAGCCAGAATGCACCGGTGAATCAACAGACAATCAGACATAGCCTGAGAGTCCTGAAAACTATCTAAGGGGTGATAGTGACACGGAGCTGGAGAAGGCCCCTTGTCCGTCAAAATCACCTCTGTCACCATTCAGAACATCCAATGGAAGAATTGTGAAAAAACTACAGAGATACAGAGATGAGTAAAAGACAAAACAGACTTATCAAAACAAAGTGAGAAAGAATAGATAAGAGACTTTGTGTGCTTGAGTTGTATAAAAGTTTATTGTTTAAAAAAGGAAATGTCATGATAATAGCTGATTGTGGTTGTGGATTCCAGTATTAGATACTATACGGTACTCTGTACTATTTACAGGGTCACCTGACCTGGGGTTGAAGGTCAGATAGCACATGTTAGAGCTTATCTTGATGGAGTTCAGATACTGCAGATATGTGTTCACGTTAGGAAAACGTGTTATCAATAAAGTTAGCACAGCTACAATGTCGACAGCCTGTGTGCATCATTAAAAAGAGAAACAAGAAACAAGACAAGAACCAGTTGATCTCCTATGACATTGCACACGGAGTTGAGGCCAAGTGCAGTCTTCAGGTCAAGTCTGGTTAGAAGGCAGGGTCATGAATGGACTTTGGCTGAGGAAGTTGTGGTGGAAGCGAGGGAACCAAGAACACTCCTTAGCAAGAAGAGGGAGAAGCAAGAAAATAAGCTCAGTGTGGAGTAAGGATTTGCAAGATGAATACCTCAGCAGGATAACACTGCCTTTGAGGGGCCCTGTTTGTTGTTATTAGGGTCAGTTTTTGTTTTCTGCCCAAGCAGATGTTGTAAATTGTAGAGGGAAAAAATCCATTGTTATTGCGCAGACAGCAACATGTAAAGTTGCCGTTGTAAATGTTTACCGTTGAAGTATTGGAGGTGGAGGGGGAACCCAGCACAGCGCCCCATCCAGGTAAATCAAGTATTATAGGCAATTTGAAATGAAATGTGACGATCTGCCTACCAATTTTAATATTAAGTAGGTGAGCATGCATTGGGTGGATAGTTTAATACTTTGATGCGTTAATGCTTAGATTTTTATAAATGTATTAAAAAAAATCCCTGAGGCTAGACTTAGACCTGAATTATGCAATGTCTTTAAACATCAAAAGTACCCATTTCCCTTTCAAATCTTCCGCTGCTCAAGCAGGGTTCTGTAAAGTGAAGGCTATATAAATGTATTAATATATAGGATGCCTTTAACTAATTCTGTTCCACTGGAATATTGGGTTAAAGAGATAAAGGGCAGAGAAACTACTTAGCAGATAATTGGAATGTGAGAAAAGTTTAATCATTTAAATAGGAAAGGAGATAGACAATCACCACAAGGGTGAAAAATAGATCTCTCCTTCTCCTTTGATATGTATAAATATATTTTCTGGATCACGGAGAAATAATTACTAGAAATAATGGTGTGTTCTACATGGTTTCACAGGCAAAATTAAATATTTTGCAGGATTTGTTCCAGAGGCTTGGAGGGACCATTTGCGATGGTGAAGAAGTTGTTGATATACATCCTGGATCTCTGGTTACCGTGACAACCACTGCAGGAACTTACAGAGCAAAAAGTCTGGTGATTACTGCTGGACCTTGGACAAATAAACTATTGAACCACCTGGGACTCCAACTTCCTCTGAAGGTACAGAGCATTTAATGAATCTCACTCAATCAACTTGCAGTAACATTATCCTGTTATGGTGCTCAGTCTAAAGTGACCTCCAAATACATCAATCCAATCAAAGCTGCATTACAGTAAAGTGTTGCAGGAATTTTGTTTGGATGTAATATACACTGACAGTGTTGTACTCTTGGTAATCAATGGGGAATTATCACTCGATAAACTTTGCAGTGATTGCTTTGTGATCATTAATCCTTACTGTGGATGCCCTCTCACACACACACTACTAATGGAGCTCTGGCTGATTCCTCCTCTCCACAGCCACCATCCACTCCCCCACCCTGACCCCTCACCACCTCACAAATTCAATGTTTAGTATCCAGAAGGCACTGCTTTATTGCTAGTTGTGATATTGTAAGCTCCTTGAAGCATTTTACTGAGTTAAAATGTGAAAGCAAGTTGGTGATGGTGGCATCGGGTCCAACAAAAAATCACCTGGAATCTTAGCCCTGTGAGAATAATTGGGGGGGTGGGGGGTGGTGGAAAAGAGAGCAACATAACCTGGTGGGGGAGTGGGGTGGAGATGGGAGAGAGAGAGAAAGAAAACAACACAGACTGGGGGAGGGAGAGAGAGATACACAGCCTGGAGAGGGTGGGAGAGAGCAGTACAAACTGGGGAAGGAAGGAGGGGGAGAGACACAAACTGGGGAGGGAGAGTTCATGCCGGGTTGCTGTATGTTGTGTGATGTGTTTTATTACAGGAGTCAGGCAGATTTGGTATTTTTTTTTAATTCTTTCATGGGATGTGGGTGTCATTGGCAAGGCCAGCATTTGTTGCCCATCAGTAATTGCCCTTGAACTGAGTGACTTGCTAGGCTGCCCATTTCAGGGGGCAGTTATGAGTCAACCCCATTGCTGTGGGTAAAAGCAAAACACTGTGGATGCTGGGAATCTGAAACAAGAACAGAAAATGCTGGAAAAACTCAGCAGGTCTGACGGTATCTGTGGAGAGGGAAACTGAGCTAATGTTTCTTCAGAGAAGGTCAGACAGCGGAACATTAACTCAGTTTCTCTCTCCACAGATGATGTCAGACTTCCTGAGTTGGTCCAGCATTTTCTGTTTTTGTTTCACATTGTTGTGGGTGTGGAGTCACATGTAGGCCAGACCAGGTAAAAAATGGCAGATTTCCTTCACTTAAGGGCATTATTGAACCAGATGGGCTTTTACAGCAATCAATGACAGTTTCATGGTCACCATTACTGAGGATAGCTTTTCTTACTTCCAGATTTTATTAATTGAATTTAAATTTCCACCAGCTGCCATGGTGGCATTTGGACCCATGACCCCAGAGAGCATTAACCTGGATTACTGGTCCTGGACATTATGCCACTATATCACCATCTCCCCTAACGGACTGAGGGCTATGTTGAGGACTGAGCCTCACCTCCCTGATGCTGGGCTTTAATCGTGGGCTTTGGAAATCCCAAGCAGTACCATGTGATCAGATAGCATCTATTCTAATGTCACATGAACATGTCTCCAGGAATGTGTCAAACCAGGGTTGGCAACACCAGGCAGATGCACAGAAACCTACCGCCATGCTTATGAGTTTCCAAAGCAAAAGCATACAGTCGTACACACCTAAAATTCCAACCAGGGGACTCACTCCACTTCAACCCATTGCTGAAGTTCTCTGGATTTGGGGGAAAGAACCAAGGGGGAGATTTTATTATTAGCGTTCCTACCTAAGAGTTTTGCCTGACAGGCAAGAGGATCAGAAATATGCATGTAGAAGCCAGCTGCACAACTTATCATCCATAAAACTGAACAGAGAGTAACTTGTTCAGAGAGAGTGGACCTCTATGGCCATATTCCCTTTTGTGTTATTGGAATGCAAAGATCTGCATTAAGAGAGCGTTAATGTATAAAATCTAACCCCAAAGCTCAGGAACTCACCAAGCATGCAAAGGAATATTGCTGAAGTTAACCGGCAATACTTATATAAAAACAAACAGCTAAAAACTACTGCGGATGCTGGAAATCCAAAACAAAAACAGAATTACCTGGAAAAACTCAGCAGGTCTGGCAGCATCGGTGGAGAAGAAAAGAGCTGACGTTTCGAGTCTTCACGACCCTTCGGCAGAACTGAAGCATAGTTAGGAGAGAGGTGAAATATAAGCTGGTTTAAGGTGGAGGGGCGGGGGGAGAGAGAAGTTGAGGGTGTGGTGATTGTGGAGATAAGCAAGCAGTGATAGGAGCAGATAATCAAAAGATGTCACAGACAAAAGGATCAAAGAGGTGTTGAAGGTGGTGATATTTGTAAAGCGGGTTTTAGTAAACACCTTGTCAAACACCAGGAGAGAAATGGAAAGCAATGAAGGTGAGCAGGGCAGAAGAGACAGTCGGAAATCCTGTCGGAGAACAGAACCGTACTTCTTCAGAGAGGGCATTTCTTGAAGAGAGGTGGCAGTCAATTAAACACAGAGATAAAAACAAACAGCTAAAAGCTACTGCGGATACTTGGATACTTGTACGGAATACTTGTATAGCCAATCATCGGAACTGTTGTGATGAAAGGTCATTGCCCTGAAATGTTAACTCTGTTTCTCTTTCCACAGACACTGCCAGACCTGTTAAGTACTTCAAGCACTTTCTGTTTTTATTTCAAATTGAAGTATTTTGCCCCTTTCTTAATCGAAAACGTGGTTATAACCTAACTCTAAAACCTTATAAAAAATGATCGAAAGCCATGTAAATGTGAATGCTGTAATCTGTACAATGTTCTTCAATTTCATACACAACCAAAACCAGCTTCACACAAACAAAATCCCAGCTGCTTCTTTCCAATTACTTAGCAAATCTCCAAAGCAGCTGATACATTGACCAAAACAACCTCGTTGAAATCCGCAAGTTTATTTTTATACTTTTACCTTCTCTATTTAAAAAAAAATGAGTGAAAAGGTGACTGCAAGACCATTGTCTCACCTTGAGGTGCCAATTATTACCCAAGCTTCATAATTGCAATTTATGATATCATGAGCTTTGTAAATATTCCTATAGGTGTCCTGTTTTCATAATGGTAGCTAAAACTCTCAATGAATTAAAAGCAGAAAATGCTGGAAATGCTCAGCAGATCAGACATCATCTATGGAGAAAGAAGCAGGGTTAACGTTTCAGATATGCGAATTTTCCTCAGAACCTTAAAAGAATAGTTTTCCTCACTATTTATTCAGTGGTTTGTTTACAGGATCAATTTTTATTGACATTTTTTCTTTTCAGTATGCAAAACGATATCCTTTCTGGAAACAAATGTGCTGCCAAAAGGTAGTGGTAGGCTTTTGAAGAATAGGAAGGCAGTGATAACTTTTTTAGTCATCGGTTTTCATCTCCTGGAGAGGTTGAGTCCTTGTCATGGTTTTCCAGGTCCTGAGTGTTGTCCAGATCTTTGCACATTGCTGCTTACCCTCGACATCCCCACACATGCACTTCCAGAGAGAAGCCACTAGTTGGCAGTTGTTGTCTATCCTGGCGGGTTTTCCACCTCCTAACCTAGGTCACCAAACACCATAACCAAACCATCACAAAACTGGCATTAAGCCTTGGGCCTTCTTGCTCTGTATGGCTCAGACATTGGCTAAACTCGTTGAAGGATTGGGGATAGCCAGGTTATTTGTTTCACACCTCCCGGTTTCTGGGCTTTGAGTGTTAAATGATGCCAACCTTCTGGCAATATATGTAAATACAGTCATATGCTATGCTATAAAGTAATGAAGCATGGGAACATCTGTTTGTTTCCTTAATATGATAAAGTCTTGATTTAAGCTGCATTATTAGATGCGCTGCAGTGCAGAAAACAGGAGCTTGTCCAGATGGGGAAAGAGGGAGTGTAATCCGTCCATAACTCTTTGATTGCCACTTAAGAACAGTGTTGGGAGAGGCTGGTGGATGGTTTGCAGAACAGTCAGTGGCTTAGGTGACACTATAATCTTTGCATTGCACAGGAAACACAAATACAACACACCTTTTGGATGAGCTCCATCAGCTCTTGGTGAATACAGGTAATAAGAAATAGAAACAGGAGTAGACCATATTGCCCCTCAAGCCTGCGCCAGCATTAAATAAGATTGTGATTGATCTTCTGCCTCAGTTCCATTCCAGCCCTATCCACACCTCCCATGATTCCCTTGACATCCAAAAATCTGTTGATGTAATTCAGGAATATCCCCCATGGCTACATCCTTCTGGAGTGGAGAATTCCAAAGATTCACAACACCAAGTAAAGACATTTTTCCACATCTCTATCCTAAATGGCTGATCCCTTAACCTGAGACTATGAACCTTAGTTCCAGTCTGTCCACCCAGGGGGGCATTAAGAGCCTCTCAGTATCCATTGTAATGAGCGGCAAAGAACTTGAAGCCAAACGTATGTGTGAAAATGACTGTCGGCTCGAATGAGAAACACAAAGTTACATAAATCCTGATATAACTCACCTGATTCTTCTCCCCAAGAAGATGCTAATAATAAAAACATACTCCCCCCCAGCGATCTTCAAAAAGAAAGCAGTGTTGCTAAATAAACACTGATACTTCTGGAGCCTCTCCTTCTCCTGTCCTTTCACAGCGTTTGGAACAGTATCACACCATAAAGCACAAAAGGATTTATGGCTGATTCCCTCTTCAGCTCAGCTGAAGACTTCTGCAGGGAGGAGATAGGCCTTTCAGGGGAAAAGAGTGTTTCAGAACGTAATCACACATGTTTCTTTCGAAATGACAAATACTGCTTACATTTATTTTTGTACAAAAAACCTACGATATATCAACAAATGTGCACAGTTGCTTCAAAAGAAAACTAATGGCTCCAATAAACATCACAATATTAATTCTGATTTCCCCATAAATATCATAAGATTTATAAAACCATTTAACCTTATGCAGTGAGATCACCATACTTATTAATGAGCGAGTGTGTGTGTGTGGGAGGCAGAGGGATGGAAAGAGCAGAGCTGAAATTTCAGTCATTTAATCTCATAGGAAGTACACGCACACTTGTCTAAGTGAAAAGCGTAATTGGAATTTGTTCTCCTGTTATTCAAGAGCCTAAGAAGCTATGGCTGATGGATGATGCATGAAGTCATGAGGAGAAACTCAGTAGGACAAGGACACAAGTAAAGTGTTACTAATCTGTTTGCCTACTGGATTTTATCTCTGAATAAAATCCAGTAGAGTTGTCAAGAGCTGGAGGGCACAGATTCAAAATAATTGGCAAAGGGAGGAAAAGTGATGTGGGGAAAAGTTTTTTCACCCAGAGGGCGATTGGAGTCTGGAACGAACTTCCTGAGAGGTTGGTGGAGGCAGGTTCGATCAAGAAATTCAAAAGGGAATTTGATTGCTATCTGAAGTGAAAAAATGTGCAAGGTTACAGGGATAAGGCAGGGACTAGGTAGAATCCGGGCGCCATGTTTAAAGGGTGTCTCTGCACAGGGCTAGCTCTCTCTCTAAGGGATCAGAAGCTGCTGCAAAGTCATGGCTGCCA
Source organism: Cetorhinus maximus (assembly GCF_964194155.1). Taxonomy (NCBI): domain Eukaryota; kingdom Metazoa; phylum Chordata; class Chondrichthyes; order Lamniformes; family Cetorhinidae; genus Cetorhinus; species Cetorhinus maximus. Next base: position 6,847,557 of record NC_135887.1, read on the forward strand.
AAGGGAGGAAACATGCTGCCCCCAAATTTAGTGACGCCTCCCTCGGGTGCTTACTGGACACTGTGGAGGCCCTGCTGTGAGTTTCGCTACCCTCGCTCTGGGCAAAGACCAGCAAGCAAGGTCACCAATCCAGCATGGCGGGTGTTGGCAGCGGTGGTCAGCGCCAACATCCTGCAAAAAAGGACAGTCACCCAGTGCCGAGAGGGGATGAATGATCTCCTCCGTTCCGCCACGGTAAGTCACTCTTCTCATCACCCTCAACTCACACACTCACAAACTCATCACACATCCACAGGGATCTCACTCACTACCAGTTCAAGGGACATCACCATTCATTCTCCCACCCACACCGTCATCTGCCCTGTGGATCGTGTCCTCATCCTGTCCATGGCACCACTCACCACCTACACATGCCAGGCTTCCTTCTCATCTGGCCTGACAGGCATCCTGCTTACACTCCCCTGATTTTCATGCATGACGAGCTGGCACACAAATAAAGGGAGAGGTTACTGACTGGTGGAGGAATGCCTGACGTCAAGGTCCTCACAGACTTTGAAAATAGAGCCATCCAGCTGGCCGGCGATGATCTGGACCGGTCCTGTGCTGACGGTGAGGTCGGTGGTGCTCAACCAAGTGAGGATCCAGCAGTGCAACATCCATCAGACAACCATGTTGAGTGAGTTCCCCTGTTCCGCAGTTACCTGCCTTGCACTAATTATCTCTCCTCGCATTCGCAGGCACATCCGAAAAGCAGCCAAAGGGTCCACGACCCAGGTCCTTGACTCAAGCCCCGAAGACACCTCAGAAGAAGAATCTGAAGGCACCCTCATTGAAGACCTGTCACAGCGCTCACCCACACCCTCCACCAGCAGAGGGTCACACCCCTCGATGGGACCTAGCTCTAGAGCAGCTTCGAGGTCACAATCTGCTGAGCACATAGCACTGTCTGATTTGCAGCAGATGGCGGCAGGGACTTCCCAGTTTTCTGACACTTGGAGGACTGCTGGAGGCCAGAAATCTACTGAGTCTGAGTCAGATGAGGAGCCTCTGGACTCGGTCATACCTCAGTTGCTGGAGCTGTAAAGGCAAGCTCAGGAACATCAGGAAGGAATGTCCGCTGCACTCCTCAGATTGCAAGGCACGATGGAGGAGTTCATCCACCTTCCGTCTGAGGCGCTAGTGGAGCCATGCTAACACACCGAGTTAGGATGGTGGCCGTCATAGAAACCTTGTTCCAGGACATCGGTCCTGCACTGCTGCGTGGGCTGAACTCCATCGCTGACGCCATAGTTGGCCACCAACAATGTTAACGCGAGAGGGGTGCGGGCAGCTCGACCTCCACAGATCCAGCTCCAACTTCCCCTTCTCCTTAAGGACTCAGCCAGGGACCCTCGGGCACCCATAAGGAGGACGTTCAGCAGGTGCATACCCCAGGGCCATCCACCCAAGTGACTCGGAGTGTCCGGCCCATCCGAATCCCCTCTTCCTGTGACCCTCAGCAGCTCCACCTCCACAGGCCAAGAAGAGTACCACTGCCACATAACAGGACCCTGAAAGCAGTCCGGGACCCCCCCAGGTCTCAGCCCTCCATAGGACGCCCGCCAAGGTCATCACAGACAGGGTGTCTCAGTCAGCAGCTGCCTCCACCTCCACTGTGGATATCTGGGGAGCACCAAGATGTAGCGGCAGGGTTAGGAAGGTTAAGAAGATGTAGTTGCACAGCCTGGGCATGGGTGTTAATCACTTATACATAATGTTCACTCTTGTTAATAAACTCCCAAGAATGTCTCCTTGCCTATGACTCCTTGCTCTGATGAGCAGTGTTCGTGTCATTCAGATGTGAAACCTTGGCTCCTGCACAAGATAAAGGCAGGTGTCTCAGTCCAGGGCCTCTTCCCTGTGCAATGTGTAACCTTCCGAACACAGTGATGGTCCAGCCTCACACTCACTGGACACATTACTGATACCTGACGGTGCTGGTCATTGCTGCCAGAATGTCATGGGCGGGTGTCAGAGTTCCATCATTCTCTCTGTGCTCTCAGCACCTTTGAGGTGGGGCTGGTTCCCATCTCTTCAGCATCTGTGACCAGTGATGCTGTGCTCTTGATGGGATCAGGTGCTGAAACCTGACAAAGGATCAGGTGCATTTAAAGTTTCACTGCTGCGTCTCAATGATATGACCCTGATCACAGAGCGTGAATGAGCTGCCCTCGGCCAGACAGGATTCAGACATTCACAGAGGCTGTGAGAAGATCTATGGAGTGTCCTCACTGCATCTCGTCATCATCCTCCTGGAATCTAGTGACTATTAGGGCCTTTGCTGTGTCTCCATGACATGAGCCTCAGCACTGAGGGTACATGCGTCTTCTTCTTCCTCTTCTTTGTCCTTTTCCTCCTCCTCTTCCCCTTCCCCTCCTCCTCCTTCTTCTCCTCCTCCTCATCCTCCTTTAGCTAAATCACCAGGCTCCATGATCCTGATGTTCTCCTCCTGCAGGATCAAAGAGAGAGACATGTGGGTTAACATAGGTTTATTAAGAGCTTCTCTTGGTTAAGTCTGAAGGCCCCTTGACACATACAGGAGAGTGTTGGCCACAGCTTGGATGGTCAGTGTGTAGTGCACTGATTGACTGTCCAAAATTCCACGCACCCGCCCCCCCACCCTCACTACTTGACCGATTGGTGGCAGCTTCGGTCACTGGACTGCAGGCTGTGCTCTCCCCTCAGATGCAGACATTCTCCTAACCCGCACTGCAAGGCTGCACTGTTAGCTTGAATCATGATGGATACTGGTCCAAACCTTAATAAAGACATTGTAAGGGGCTGTTAGCGCCTCCACCAGTGACTGCGCCATGGCCCACCTTTCACAAGGGGATTCTACAACTTGCCTAGTCGTCCAACTGTTCTAGTTGCTACCTAAAACGCACATTAATTTGCCATCTGCACCAAGGGGTGAAAAGTTCTGGAGCATTGGGTGGCATTTTCATGTCCTTGATTTGCTTGAGTGGGCAGAAAAGATTCAGAGGCTCCGACTCCAAGCCTGTCAATGGAGCTGTTGGTGAACGGTCTCAGCTGTGGAAGAATGCTCACTTTTGACAAGCTTTTCCAAATGCCTGGCCACTTCCCTCACCCTCCACCCCGACACCCCCGTCCCCCTGCTATGTGCTCAAGTATTTCCTTCAGTCTCTGCTGCCAACCCCCCCGTTCCCCCTCCCCCCTCCCCGGCCTGACCCACACTGGAGCCCTTGCCCGGGCACCGCATCGAAAACCAGCCGGGAAGAAGCGACTTGCCTGTGCCCCCTGTGAATGCTCAGCGCCTCATCCTTGATGCCCTATGGGTGATGCCCACGAGTGCGGCGCAAGGTTTTGTGCACTCACCGAGTTCCCCTCGAAATTCAGCTCGCCAGGTGCATGTCCTTTAAAGGTAGTCGTGAAGCAGGCCATTCTGAAGTCACGTCAACGTGGGCAGTAAATTTGACGTAGTGGGGGGTGGGGTGGGGGGGGGGAACGATTCTGGCGAGCAGGGCTTATAAATAGATGCAAATATATTAAAGTGACGTTCCTAACGTGCTGTGGTGGGATACGCAGCCCGCCATTGATGGGTGGAGCGGATAATCGCAAACTGGTTTCACGACAGCTTAAAACCGATTTTTGGCCTCCTTGCCATATTATCACTGAGAGCTAACATGAAGGTGCAGCAGGTAATTAGTAAACTAATGGAATCTTAGCCTTTATCGCAAGAGGATTTGAGTACAGGAGTAGTGAAGTCTTGCTTCAATTGTATAGAAGCTTGGTTAGACCGCACCTGGAGTACTGTGTGCAGTTTTGGTCCCCTTAACTCAGAAAGGATATTATTGCCATAGAGGGAGTGCAATAAAGGTTCACCAGACTTGTTCCGGGGATGGTGGGACTGTCTTATGAAGAGAGATTGGGGAAACTGGGCCTGTATTCTCTAGAGTTTCAAAGAATGAAAGGTGATTTCATTGAAACCTACAAAATACTTAAAGGAATAGACAAGGTATATGTGGGTAAGATGTTTCCCCTGGTTGGGGAGTCTAGAACCAGGGGACACAATTTCAAATTAAGGGGGAAGCCACTTGGGACCGAGATGAGGAGAAATTTCTTTACTCAGAGGGTTGTGAACCTTTGGAATTCTCTACCGCAGAGGGCTGTGGACACTCATTCATTGAGAATGTTTAAGGTAGAGATTGATAGATAACAATAATGTAAAGGGTTATGGGGATAGTGTGGGTAAAAGACATTGAAGTGTTCAATCAGCCATGATCGTACTGAATGGCGGAGCAGGTCCGATGGGCTGAATGGCCTTTTCCTGTTCCTATGCTCCCACGGCCTGCCATGACGCCTGACGTCAACGGGGCTGGAAAATTTAGGCCAATGATTGTGAAAATGTCCAAGTGCAGAGTATCTCCCCCTGCTGGCCGGTGGAGAAGTTGCAGCACTGCCAGTAGGGAGCTAATGCTATTAAAAAAGGGAGTTTGCACCAACAAAGGAACGAGAAGACCAGCAAAATATAACCATTCTTCTCTATATCAGTGTAAAATGTCTGAGGTCTAGTAGTGTTTCAGTTTACTCATAAAACACAGTAATTTTCAGAGGCAGTGTTCTCGGTTCAGCCATCCTAAGCAGCTGAGTATCAATACTTTGTGGATTACATTAATAAGCGTTTCCCTCTCCAGGGTTACCTGTAATTAAAGTTGCAGCAGGCTACATAAATCTGGCAATGCTGTTACACCACAGTAGTATTTTACTATAAAATACCTATATTACTCCCTCACTTCCTTGTCACTTTTGAGTTATTGGTCAGTCACTCATGTGAAACGTTACCCAGGAACATTTGCTGTAATATGCGTTTCACAGGAGAGCTTTCACTATCATTTAAATTACCCTTTTACCTGTTGATTTAATAATCTTGTTAGACGCTGAGGATCGTTGTTTGTTACTGGAAGGAAAAGGTCCCTGGAACTTATGGAATTCATAAGGGCTTTCCTTGCTTTATAAGAATTTCTGACTCAGGTCAACATCATATCTATGGACTTCCTTCTAATGAATATCCAGGACTTATGAAGGTATGTACACGAAGATTATGTTCTTGATTCAGCTATGAATATATATGTCTAATTTTTGCTTTATAATGCTTCGGTGAATTTAAATTACAACCAAATTTTGATCATAATTCAGAGATTGATTGGGCTGAGAGATTCTCTACAAATGTGTTAATAAAAATTATACAGCAGCAGGGAATAGAAAAGAGTGCAAATGCACAGCCTTTATTACATTGAAATCCAAATGGATGTGAATGCATGTGTCTATAGCATCAATAATCCATCTTCTATTTTATGTATTGTCTGTGTTAGTAACAGAGAAGAGATAAATGGACACTTGATCTGGACTCTTGTTATACAGAGTTTTTGCAAGACTTCAACCATTATGTTGGATTCTCTTATGAGTCTGAGAATCACCGTATCATGCCTGTTGCCATCATATACTCTATGCATTTGGTTTGGTGACTCTTGAATGTATTTGTATGCTTTCATATAATTGTAGTGTGTTTATTTTGCTCCAGAGTACAGTAGTCTGCACAGTGAGGGGATTAGAGGATTTTACATGTGCTTCCATAGTGTACAATGATTAATCAAATAGGTTTGCCTGAGATTGATTGTTTTCGGGTAAATGGTCTTCTTAGCAATTCACTAAAGGAATTGTGCCACCTCATACATTAAACAGTACTGAAACAATGAAAGCAATATTGACACATACTGTCACTACAAGCAACATTAACCTGTAAAATGAGACAATGCCAATAAACTGGACATTTATTTTTTAATGAGGGAAAAAAACCCAGCTTCAAATTCTAAACCCTGAACATTTTCATAATGGATTTGACCTTCTAACATTGCCTTCTCACGAAGGGAGAAATAAATATATATGTAAAATACGTTTAAAATCTTACATCTATGCATACTTCCTGTCTACAAAACCTTACTTCCTGTTGTCACATTTTTGTCACCCCCCCCACTTCCTGTCAGCCTGTCGCACTATAAATTCTTATGTCCGCGTGTAAATTGGAAATGGATACACAAAACGTGTCATGTTTCCTTTACACCTTCCACTCACCAGCGCCGCATTTATATGGCCTCGGTTTGGTGTCTTCAAGCAGCGGACCTGTACAAGAAATTCCTAAGCTCCAACCAACACTCCTCTGCTTCCCATTTTGCTATAAATTTTGCAATCTAACTATAAATAATATTAAAGAATGATATAAAAAGAATAATATCATTTATTAATAATGATAATTTATTTAATAATATCAATTATTCCATACCATCTAACCTCAAGTCACCCGAAGACTACTTTTGTTCTGGGCTCTCTGTATGCAATACCATGGGAGTGATTAGTGCGACTAAACATTACATGCATATGAAATTTATATGTATATGGATATTATGTAGAATACGTGCACAAGTTTATGTGTGTGTGTAGCAAAATGTACCTGAATTTCCATTGAAAATAGTGGACATTAGCGTATTAAAGGGAGGGACTTTGAACACTGTTCTCCTATGCCTGGGATTACTGTTTAAATTCAGGGCAGGGCAACAAAGTGAAAGTCTCCAAACTATCAGCTGTTAGGATCCTGAATGGAAATGAGTTGGGAAGTCTCGACTAATTTCACAGCCAGTGTGAGGCCACAGCACAGATTTTTTTTTCATACCGTTGACACTAAATTGACTGCTTCACTCAAAAAGGCAATAAATGTAGTTGGTGTGGGATATAAAAATGTCACCATATAGTAGCCAAATTAGGGATGGGCAACAAATGCTGGTCTTGCCAACGATGCCCACACCCCATGAAAGAATCAAACATCAGAGGTTGGAATTGGGGCCCTTTGGAGAAGATTTGCCCTATGTAAGGAAATATGCATTCAAAAAACCATCTTTACTGCAGGAATCATGCCAAAGCACTTGATCTTTATAAACCATTTCAGTATATGTGGTGCATACAAAGGACCATTTTACTCTCTCAGTTAGGCTGTACATAGGTAGAGACAACTTGACAACCAGGTACTGACAGTGGAAGGCTGCTCCTATCCTTAGCATAGAAAAGAACAAAAATGTTTTAAGGTAAGTGTTTAGAATGGCTGAGGTCTCTTTTTCTATGGAGTGTTAATGTTTTGGCCTCTGAAGGTAGCTTTAGGCTTGAAAAGGTCACCTTTTACTTCAGCAGCCTAACATTGACTCAGTGAGCACATGGCCTTGATACTGGGATAAATTGCAGTAACCATTTCTGTCCAGTAGAAGAGCTTCCAATGTTTTAGGTCATTATAAAATAGCCCCCTTCCACCAGGAATGGCCAATCCAACTCCAGTAAAAATCCTGTTCAAAAGAAAAGCCACACCCGGCTCAAAACAATGAAAACTATTTCAGTTTGAGCAGTCTGCACTTTGGTGGTTTTCTGCCACTCTTGACAATGAGCAGGATTCTCCACATGGGAGGGGACTCTTCAACCTAAGACATTGAAATCGCCTCTTCTGGACAGAAAAGGTTATTGCAACTTATCCCAGTATCAAGGCCAAGTGCTCACTGAGTCAATGTTAGATTGCCGGAATGAAATGTGACCTATTCAAGCCTGAAGCAAGATTCTCCACAGTGATAGTGATTGATGAGTGAAAGGCTTTTATCAGAAGTCTCACCATTGTGATGACTGAGAGCTGGGTTGGCTCAAAGTGCAGCTGTCTGTCAAAAGGACTGCAGTGTGATATTTTTTTTTGTAAAAATATACTTTATTCATAAAATATCTTCAATCACATTCCAAACCATTTCAAAAACAACTTTACAAGGGTACAATCCAGGTTAAACTTTTACAAAATGTATCACCAGGTGCATCAGTACAAACAGTATTACAATCATTTACAGCCTTTCATTTTGATCTGTACAGCCCGAGGGGCTCTAAACAGTTCCCAGTCTCTCAGTGCGCTGTGGTAGAAAGGTCTTAGACAGCGACCCTTCCCCATTGCGCCTTTGCGGCAGCTGCCCCAAGCTTTAGTGCGTCCCTCAGCACGTAGTCCTGGACTTTGGATTGTGCCAGTCCGCAACAATCGGTCGGGGACAACTCTTTGTGCTGGAAGACCAACAAGTTTCGGGCAGACCAAAGCGCGTCTTTCACCGAGTTGATGATCCTCCAGCTGCAGTTGATGTTTGTCTCGGTGTGTGTCCCTGGGAACAGCCCGTAGAGCACAGAGTCCTGTGTCACAGAACTGCTCGGGATGAACCTCGACAGCAACCACTGCATCTCTCTCCAGACTTTCTTTGCAAAGGCACAATCCACAAGGAGGTGAACAACGGTCTCTTCCCCACCACAGCCACCTCGAGGGCAACGTGCAGAGGGGGTGAGCCTCCTGGCGTGTAGGAAGGATCTGACGGGGAGGGCCTTTCTCACCACCAGCCAAGCTACGTCTTGGTGCTTGTTGGAAAGTTCTGGCGATGAGGCATTCTGCCAAATGACTTTGACAGTCTGCTCGGGGAACCATCCCACAGGGTCCACCCTCTCCTTTTCCCTCAGGGCCTCTAGGACGTTACGTGCTGACCACTGCCTGATGGACTTGTGGTCAAAGGTGTTTTTCTGCATAAATTTTTCCACCAGGGACAGGTGGTACGGCACGGTCCAACTACTTGGAGCGTTCCGCGGCAGCGTGGCCAGACCCATCCTTCGCAACACCGGGGACAGGTAGAACCTCAGCACGTAGTGACACTTGGTGTTTGCGTACTGAGGGTCTACGCACCGCTTGATGCAGCCACACACAAAGGTGGCCATCAGTATGAGGGCGATGTTGGGCACGTTTTTTCCCCCTTTATCTAGAGGCTTGTACATCGCGTCCCTGCGGACACGATCCATTTTCGACCTCCAGATAAAGCGGAAGATGGCTCGAGTGATCGCCATCGCGCAGGAGTCTGGAATGGGCCAGACCTGCGCCACGTACAGCAACAGCGAGAGTACCTCACACCTGATGACCAGGTTCTTTCCCGCAATGGAGAGGGAGCGTCGCTCCCACATGCCCAGTTTCCTTTTCACCATAGCCACTCGCTCCTTCCAGTTTCTAACGCATGCCCCGGTCCCTCCGAACCATATCCCCAGCACCTTCAGGCCGTCAGCCCTGACAGTGAAGGGGACAAAGGATCGGTCAGCCCAGTTCCCAAAGAACATGGCCTCGCTCTTCCCACGATTTACCTTGGCTCCCGAGGCCAGTTCGAACTGGTCGCAGATGTGCATCAGTCTGCGCACCGACAGCGGATCCGAGCAGAAGACGGCGACGTCGTCCATGTACAGGGAGGCTTTTACCTGAGTGCCTCCACTGCCTGGGATCGTCACTCCTCTTATGCCCGGATCCTTCCTGATGGACTCGGCAAAGGGTTCTATGCAACACACGAAAAGGACAGGCGAGAGAGGACAGCCCTGCCTGACTCCAGATTTAATCGGAAAGCTATCTGTTTCCCACCCATTGATTGAGACTGCAGTGTGATATTAGTTCTACAAGTTAAGAGCCCAATATAGATTCTTTCTCCCATCCGTTTTTGTGTGGATAGGAGGTAAAATAATTAGAGCCTTCTTTTGATTCATGTGATTCTTTTGATGCATAACTGTGCTCTTGCAGCCTATTGTAAGGTGTAATCAGGACACTGAATCGAGAGGGGCAAAGCATAAAACACTTTCATTCTGCATTGCCAGTGCTGGCGGGTTAAAGGTCTCCTCCTCCTTCCACCTTTAAGGGCAGAAAGGGAAATGAGTTAGAGTAGCTACAACCTAATTCATAGCACATGTGACTGCGCAACAAAAATCAATTGGCAATGTGGAAACGAAGATCTGTTAGGTGTATGTGTGTGTATAGAATGTATTCTATGATAAGTTGAGAAAATGTGTATAATCTTGCACAAAAATTCCCTGTTTAGGTCTGCTACCACAGTGGCAGTGATGTTGACCCAGATGAACGTGATATCATATTTCAACAGCCTTTGGAGGACGTAAACCTCCTTAGCAACTTCTTGTCTAAAGAGTTTCCTGGTTTGGACCCAAAGCCTGCTATTGTTGAATACTGCATGTATACAGTAAAGTATCATTTTCTTTACCTTCAAGTAACGGAGAGGCTTTAAAACCTATAGTGGAAATCTGTTTCTCTTTGATTTGTGCGTTTCTATTTTATTTGAGTTGTATGAGAAAGAATAATCCCTCATAAATATTTATGTCTCTTCAGAATCACTCTCTGTAAAACCAGCTTCCGGTGTTTTAGGTTATGTTGAAGCCTTCATCAAAGGGGCTTGAATTCTAGCTTTGAATAAAATTAGCATATGAAATGTTAGGGCCTTCAAGATCTGCGTGTTCATCCAATCTTATTACTCCTGCAAAAATAATATTTTCGTTACTTTGAATATTGAATATTCAATTATATTTATTAGTTCAAAGCATATTTTCTATCTGTAATAGCTTCTAATCATACTAAAGAATTGTGAATTTATATTGTTTTATTCCTCGGTAGCGTAACTACCTGCTGTGTTTTTAAAAGGACAATATTATACATGCTAGGCTCTTAATTCCCTTGAATATATTTCCTGCAACAATGTAAGAAAATCTTTGATATACTTCATGTGATTTAGCAGAAACATTCTTCTGAACAGGTTATCTTATTGGTTTCCCTTAGTCTTTAATCAGTATAACTTCAGCATTGCTACTGCTAATTGTCCTTATTACCCTCATTTTGTTGAAACTATTTTATATGTTGCAATAAGTAATAGGTGGAAGGAGGTAAGCAAAGGGCTATAATTTAACCTCGGGTTTCAATAGATATTTAAAATCAACTCACGCTTCAAGTTCATGGTTTTTGGCATTGCTTGACCCATTTGCTTAAATAAAACTATCTGTTATTCCTAATTACCCATGATACTGTATTGCAGTCATCGCATAGCAAGCAAAATTGAGTGATATTTCCTCAAGCTGACTCAATGCCCCATTTCACTTTTACCAGTACCACATCAACTGTCAGAAGCAAGATGTCATAAAACACTGAAATATTGATTCAACTTCAGCCAAAGGAAAATCATTATATCGACCCTATGTGAATAATAATATTATACAGTGGTGCTGTATTACTGGCTTAATTTATGGCTGGGGAGGGGGGAGGGGAGTTGTAACCTGAATGGACTCTGTGGTTCAAGGGTCATGTTTTGCTTCACGAGACTATAATTTTGTGCCAAATAAACAAACAGTAATGAAAATTTAGTCAGAGAAAAGACTTAAGAAATCCTTGACTGTGTTAAGGGGTCCACTTTCCATGGTTATCAACTTGCATGATTTTTGTGAGCACAACATTTGGTTTGGAAACTCAAGTTGCTGACAGTTTTATTTTTTGAAAGTCTTTTTGTTCCGTGTTCCTAGGTCAGCCCCTGTGCGGAAAGCGGACAAATAACCTGATTTGTGTGTATAGATGAATTTAGCCGTGTCATGAAACCCTCGAACAATAGAACTGTAACTCGATGTCAGAAATTTTAACAAGTTTGTTTTGAAATTTATGATTTATCTGGAGGCTGGAAATGTGCACTTCGGAATGTATGAAACTTGTGGGGTGGTGGGGGGGTCTAGTGGGGGAGGAGGTAGAGGAATCTTAACCCGCCCCGCTCTATTGGGCTGGCAGGTAGGCAATTAGAACGCTGCTTGTGACTTGCCCCCCTCTGATCCCACTGCTTTCCCGCAGGTCCCAATATTCAAAGAAGGGTCCTGCTTCCAATGTGCAGGTTGGATTCCAATGATCATTTGGGCCTGACTGCAGTCTTAACCTCAGAGCTGTGCGGGGGAATTGTTGTGGTCTCACAATTATATTTCGTTTCTTTGCGGGCCAGGAAGGAGTGTGCTTCTGGATGCCACAAGAAAACCCGGGCATTCCCTCCCGCGACCCGAAGGCCTGTCTCACCGTCCGATCTAATGCACTTACTTCAGTGGCAGGGGGTATTTCTCCCTGTCCCTGGAGGCAACCTCCTGCTACCCCAAAATCCCACTCCCGTTGGCCTGCTAGGCAGCTGGTAGTTGCCGTCAGGTTCAGACGAATGACTGACGACAAATTGCGGACGACTGGGAGGCAAACTCTCCTGGGCCTCATGCTGGAGGGGTCTAGATGGTTTTCCATTCGCCTTGGCCCTCAACCACACTGATCCTGCTCTTCATTCAGATTGGCCCCTTTATCAGCAAGTATTTTAGGTAAGGTTGGACCTACTGCAGAAATGGCACCAAAAGCTTTGCTTTTCACACGGTGACCCTCACTTCTTTATTCAATAGGTCACCCCAGATCAGGATTTCATTCTGGATCATCATCCAGAGCACAGGAACATCGTCATTGGAGCCGGATTCTCAGGTTGGTAGGGTTACAATAACAAACTGGCTACTACCCTTCCGAAAATAGATTCTCTTTAGTAAGGCTTTTGCTTTATTAAACAGAAAAGATCAATGTCATCAACATTTAGATTGCCAACACCTACTAAAACAAAATGACTTGGCATTTAATTTTGATAAAAGTAAGCTTTAAGTTGGTAGATTTCCTGGTTGAAATGCACAGTTATTAAAAGGATCGTTTTGCAGATATTCTAAGGTCTTTCCATTTAAAGAAAAGCTCAGAGCCTTGTGTGAGGATCATCTAACTATATTGGAGGGTGCATGGTGTGGGGGTGATGAGGGAATAAAACAATTGCAATGGTATGGCTGCACTCAGAAGCAGAAACTTGAAAGCACTTTTTAAATAGCTAGCAGCCTTTGGGAAGGCCGTGTAAAGCAGGGGGTGGTGGAGTTGAAGAGAAGGTGCCCACGATTTTTTCATCCATTCTGGGTTGCAGTGCCCTGCAAAATTGAAATGAAGGCAAACGCCAAGGTAAATTCTCAGATCTTAATGAAGCTGTTGTATGAAATTTGTGTTGGCATTTGAGTTCAAATTCCTTTGGACCAGACATTCATGGGACACAAGCATCAGTCAAAACCTCCAATGGTGACCTCCTTGCTAGTGATACTGGTGAAAAAAACACTGAAAGAACTGGCCTGGCAAAGCTCAGGCTCTCCTGAAATACCAGGAACTCTCCCTAGTGATGTATAGGAATTATTGGGACTGACCCAGCCAGATTTCTTGCACTCCCAATGTTCTGTTTGGAAGCCATGTGTTCATGTATTAAATGTGTACTTCAGAGTGGTGACTGTTTATTGAGGGTAACCAGGATTTCACCAGACTTTGGTTCAGTTTTGCCTCCTTCCTTCCTTGATGTTACACAAACCGTCTCCTTTATCAGTAAAACAAGCTTGAAGTAATTGATCGGGCCCATGTAATTTATTGGTTGTTGCTGTAGCTCAGTTCTAATTTAGTAACATCCATGTTGTTGTGATAGGCCAAATACTGAATAAGCCCTCAAGCTACAAATCCAATCTGCAGCCAATTTATAATTTAAATAAACGTAAAAGCATTGTGAATGTAAAATCTACTTTAGATTGAAGATTTCCCTTCCAGGCTATTTCCTTATGCCAATCAGGACTCCACCAGTTAAGTCCTGCACAACTACTATATATAGCAATATATTTGTTTCCTGTGCTGACCAGCTAACTGTCTAATGGATTTATAAATTACACTGCATTGAGAAATAACAAATGACTGTTACAGAAATTGCGACCATCACTTTGACAAATTTTATAGGCATTTAAAGGAGTGGCAATAAATTGCATTCCAATGGAACACTACCGGTATAATTTGGAACAATATGACCTGTACATATATGGCCAGTTCAAACTGTGCTACTGTTGCGATGCACATTTTTTCAGCTGATTTTCAAACATCAGTTCAGACCTTTGTCTTGACTCTAAGCTTACAATACTTTAATCTCCTGTCATCAGCCCTTACTGCCTGATGTTTAGTGATGGAGGATTTACATTTTAACTTGAGTGTTATTTTAAGAAATTTTAGGAAAGGAAAGAAAAGTCATAACATGCTCAGAAGTTATAACTCCATCAGGTTGCAGAAGTGGTCCAGAAGAGAAAGCATTTAACTGAATTTTCAACCTTTCAATAGAAAAAGAAATCCATTCTTCATACGCAATCTTTGTTGACGGGAAAACACATTTGTACTTCTGTGGTTTGATCTCTGCAACTTTGCAAGATAAAAATTTCCACTTGAAGCTTAGGTTTTATGAGATGAGCCAAGGCCTTCAAGTAAAAATGTTTAAGGAAGACATTGGACGATACAAAAATAACAATGGCAGGAGAATGGGGTTGAGAAACTTATCAGCCATGATTGAATGGCGGAGCAGACTCGATGGGCCGAATGGCTTAATTTCTGCTCCTATGTATTATGGTGTTATGGTCTTAATTCTTAGCTGATTTATCGTAAGAGATCAAATTATCCTTTTCTCACTCCCCCCACCACTCAAATAGGAAGATTTGGATCACTATTTTTTTCCTGTGCCCTGCTCACGATTGCAGTTCTGTGGATTTTGGACAGCTCCAAGGGTCTTTTCAAGGTTTAACCCAGATAGTGAATGTTGTGCAGCTATTTGATGAGTGGTGATGGAAACAAGTCTAATTCCGTCTACATCCACACACTTTGCACTCACTCTGGAAAGTGATCGCGAGTAGGAACTTCAATTGAATTTATCCTCCACAGCCCTTATTGCCTCGTGGTGGAGATCTGCTAAGAAGAATTCAAAGAAGATTTTTTTTATTAACATATTATATAAGCTGTACCAAATACTTTTAGTGAGTTGAAAAGCTGAAGTTAGAACGCCATTGTGCATCTGCCCATTAGTGGCTTGAGAACCACTTAGGAGGTCATGGCATGCAGATAGATCCTTGGCCGTATTTTTTGTTGGGTTTAACAAGGTGTTCCTTGTTGCTTCTTTTAGCCATTTCAGAAACTGAAAGCAGTCTTTTGTTGAAATGTTCTGCCCATGCTGTCAAAACTTAAAACATTTGCTGAAGCATAGCTTTGAGGCTGTGTGTGTGAGTATACCCATGCAGAGCTCTCTTCTGGCAGCCACACTGTGACTTGTAATGAGAATAGAATGGGGTTGTGCCAGCTGCAATTTGCACTGTCTGCATAATGGCCTTAGATCTGTACCACAGTGTAAGTGTAGCCTAAGATAGTAATCTGAGTTAAGACCTCCACTGATGCTCAAACTTTACTCTTACATTCTATGGCCGGAATTTTACCCTTGGGATGAGCCCTTAGTCGGCGGGGCCGCAAGCGGATGTAAAACCCGCTCCCAGCCGAGTTCACGCTGCGAACACGATTTTATGCCAATTAAGGCCCGCCCAGCGTGGAACGTGACTGCCGGGTGTGTTTGCGGGGGCGGGAATGCTTCAGGCACCAGGTCCAATGGGGACCCGGTAAGGTGGTCAAAAACAGAAGAGGCAGCCCCCTGAAGGCTGTGTGGGAGAGGCTGAGGGAGCTGTCTGGAAGCGGTTCAAGAAGTGTCCTGGTGTGCAGACATGGCCTCAGCACCTGGTGGGTCATGGAAGGCGGGAGGGCGAGTTGGGTGGGCACTGTGCCACCCGTTTCTCAGATCAGTGCCTGGGAGTGCTGGTCGAGGAGGTCAGTGCCAGGCGGCATATCTTAATGCCCAGGGACAGCAAGAGAACGCTACCTACCTGACCAAGAAGGCCTGGACAGAGGTCGCCGCCCAGGTCAGTGGGCACAAAGTGGTGTGGCGCATGTGGATTCAGTGCCGCAAAAGGTTCAATGATCTGCTGCAGTCAGCAAGGGTGAGTGCAGAAATGGCAGAACCAGTGTGGAGAACTTTAGTCGGGTGCCCGTTTCTCGGGACGTTCAGGCCTAATGCCTGGGTGGGAACCAGGAAAGGACCTTCAGGGAGACGGAGCAATAATGAAGCTAACTTTCCCTTTCGGGAGAAGAGCAGTCATAACGCCGCGGAGTGCCGCAGAATGGGTGGAGGACCAAATCTGTGCTTCCTCACAGAGCACGAAAGCGATGCACTGGAGCTGGAATGTCACTGGCCAGATCGCTCCTCCGGTCACGGTGAGGCGGGGTCTCAGATGAAGGTAAGAGTGCAGGTGACAGATGTGTGTGGAGTGGGTACTGGAAACATAACGGGCTCCTCTCATCAGAAGCTGAACTGTCGTAGCCAGAGAGCCCATTGAAGCTCCAATATAGATGGCACCATGCAGCAGGTCCCCACTGTCTCCTCAGCCCGCCCAGCATGCACAGTGACTTTGATGATTGAATGTACTGATGTTTTGCCTTCCTCCCTCAGATACACCATCCGCAGGAGTCGCCAGCGACCCCGAGGACTCCCCATTGAGCTCCGAGGAAAACAGCTCACCCACACCAGCATCACACTGTCTCTCTGAACCAGGCACCTGCGGAGATACTCACACGTCGGTGGGCATTACTTATTTGGCTCCGGGGTAATGCACAGCGGTGAGGGCACATCACACTGGCATGAGGAGCTGGCAGAGGCAGAGAGGCCCCGGGGAGCCGACAGTGGGAGCACAGCTGGAGACCAGGACCATGCTGCGTCCATGACGAGTCGTCCATCAGGCAGAAGATGCTGGATGTCCAGTGGGATGCACAGGGAGAGCTGGTGGAGATCCATGAGGGTCTGTGTGCAACGGTCTCCGTCATGGAGGAGTCCATGTGGAGCATGAGTTCCTGCATTGACTCTTAACACCGAGGGCACAGCCTCCTCCACTGAGAGAGCGGCGACTCTCCTGGAGAGGCAGCTTTAGGAGCAGACTCAGGGGTTCCTGAGGCTGCTCTCGCACCTGCTAGCCCTCACTCAGAAAGTGACCTCAGGAGGACATTGCCAGCGTGAGAGATGGATGAGGCACCTAGTCTCCCTGCTGGGTCCCCGTCCATCAATGGTGAGCAGGGAGGTGCAAACACCCCTCACACCGGCAGACGAGCTGCCTGTCGCCTCTGTGGGCTTCTCTCAGGGCGCTCTGAATGAGGGCACCAGCTTCTCCACCCCTCTGCCAGTATCCACTGCATCTGATGATGCTGCGACACCTGAGGAGTGCCCAGCGATGGGGCTGGATGCACCCTCCCAGGCGGAGTCTGCTCAGGCCCTGGCGGCCAGAGTGTGACCGCCAAGGTCATCAGGGCCACCAGGACGGCAGAGACAGCAGCTGCCTCCAACACCACTGTCAGCGAGAGGGGGGAGGTGCACCAAGACGCAGCAGCTGCAGATGTAAGTTGAAGGAACCTTGAGCACAACAGAGGCGTGTCACAGATGACATTTTTTGTGTTAATTATTTTGACTCTTGTGTTAGCGATGGACACTTTGTTTGTTCTTTCTTTGTTCATGTGAAGTAACATAAACATTTATTTGACTTAAATGGGCTGAGTTGGCTGGATGGTTTGAATCGGTGCGGATACAGCACAGGTTTGTAAAAGTCTGGCGTTGTGTGGTGCTGACACACTGGGCTGGGTTCACATTTATCGATTGTTAGCAAAGGAGACAGTGCCAGTGGCTTGACAAGGCATCGATGCCTTGGATGCCTAGCAGAAGGTTTACTGATCAAAGCATCCCTGGTGTTGCTGCCTCCATGAGGGTTCCTGTCCTCTGCCTCGAGGTCCTCACCCTGCGTCTCCCCAGGCTCTTCCTCTGAGCCATCACTTGAGTCATTCTCTGTGGCCTGTGGAGCTGCCTTACTTTCCTCAGCCTCCAGTGGGTTCCCCATTGCCAGAGCCAGGTTGTGCAGGGCACAGCATGTGACGACTACGAGGTGGACACACTCTGGAGGATACTGCAGTGCTCCCCCTGACCAATCCAGGCATCTGAAGCACATCTGAAGCAGCCTGATGGTCCTCTCCACCACTGCCCTTGTGGGGCATGGCTCCTGTTGTATCGCTTCTCGGCATCAGGTCTTGGGTGACTAAGTGGGGTCATCAGCCATCTCTTCAAGGGATAATAGCCCTGGTCACCCAGGAGCCATCCACCCACTTGTGCAGGAGCCACGAGCAGCCTTGGTACCTGTGAGTGCTGCAAGATGTAAGCATCGTGTGAACTCCCAGGGCAACGGGCACAAACTCGGAGAATCTGTGTCCTGTGGTCACAGACGATCTGAACATTCATTGAGTGGAACTTCTTTCTGTTGACGAAAGCTCCCGGCTCACCTGCTGGCACCTTGATGACCACATGAGTGCAATCGATTACCCCCTGGACGGGGCCCAGACATCACAGTGAAGCCTCGTGCTCTCCCCGCCTGGCTCACCTCATCTGTCCGGAAATGGATGAACGTGCAGACGTGTCTAAAGATAGCATCAGTCACGAGCTTGACATAACTGTGTGGAGGTGATTGGGAAACGCCGCACAGAGCCCCCACTGAGCCCTGAAAAGAACCAGAGGCAGAGAAGTTGAGGGCCACTGTGACCTTCAGAGCCACCGGCATGAGGTGTCGTCCGTTGAAGGCGATTTCCAGAGCTATCATGTGACATATTGCTGTTACTGTGTCCCTGGAGAGGTGGAGCCTCCTGCAGCACTGGAGGACATCTGGAGGTAGTTGGAGCGCTGCCTGAACACTCTAGACGCTGGGTAGTGGCATCTTTGGCGTGATCTCTCGCCTTGGCCTCCCAGTTGGCCCTGCACCAATTGAGCCCATGCCTCTCCTCTTAAAGGTTTGCCCCTGGGAGGCTGCCCGCGCCCACCTGGCCTCCTCTCCCTCCTGCCCCTCTCTTCCTCTTCAGAGGAGGTTCCACCAGTGGAAATACACTATCCCCATTAGATGGGATGCAGAGGAGCAGTGCCTTGAAAATGAAGGCGCTCTGTGCTGCAATACTCAGAGGAATCTTCCAGGGAAGTTGAGGACCTGAGATGCTGAAATGCAGGCTTGACAATCAAACAAGATGCCAGGAAACCCTGGGACAACACTGGACTCACACAGCAAAGGACTGGCAATGACAGAGAAAGTACTGCTGCTCCAGAACCTTTTATCCCACCCGTGGACGAGGAAATGATTGAAATGTGAATTCCGCTCACCTGTTTTGCCGGTGGGACGAGCTAAAAATTGCATGGACAATGTCAGTGGGCTTTTTAATGACCTTAATTGGCCCTATAATTGTTGGTGGGTGTTGCCCCGACTCCCACACATGTCCACCGACCTCAATGTTGCACATGTGCACGATGACGCACGCAGTCTTTTTGTGTAATTTTACGTGCGTTCAGGTCAGGCATGTGCCTGAACTCGGAATGCAAGATTCAGGCCTATGATTCACTGCCTGCCAAATATTATTCTACATAAAACTAATTACACACTAATTTTATGTCATTTTCCAGCACCATGAAGTACATCTTTATTGCAAGTTGTTAATGTTGGATAATTTAACATCTTTTTTTAATGTATTTGATGTTGGTGGTGTGTCTTAGGGCAAAGAGTATTGTTGAGCTCTGAAGAAGCTGCTGCTGAACCTGAATTAAAGATCTTCAAGTTTTCCTAGTTATGTCTAATTTCAGATCAATTCACACAGGGCAATTTTAATCCCATTCACCTGGTGAAAAACCAAGTAGATGTTTATTTAAAATGGGACATTGTGAATGTCAGCCAAGGCTTAGTTTGTGCCATTCTTGTTTTGGAGTCAGAAGGTTGTAGTTTCAACTCCCACTCTAGAAACGTGAGCACAAACTTCTTGGTTGGCATCTTCATGCAGTATAGAGGCAGTGCTGGACTATGTGGAGGTACCGTCTTTTGGGTGAATCTTTGAACCAAGGCCCCTTCTGCACTTTTCAAATAAAAAACTCCATGGCGTTATTTGAAGAGACGAATGAGAATAATCCTAGTACCCTGGTCAATATTTATTCCTCAACCAATACCTATGCAGATTACCATCATTTATTTTATTGTTTGTGGAGCTTGTAATGTGCAAATTGTGACTGCTATGTTTCCTATAGTGACTAAATTCAGAAGTATTTCATCGGTTGTAAAATTCTTCATGTTTTAAAGTTGTGAAAGTCTTTCTGTGAAATAACCACTGTTACCTGCCCAACACAGTGGGCTCCTTTCAAAATGGCGATCAGAGTCTGATAAAATCTTTGGGCCCCATTGCCAATTTTAGTTCAGGTCTGAGTGGAGAAGCCTGTGTGGCTTTCCTGCTAGGCTGAAGCATTGGAACCTGCCCAAAAGAGATCCGAACATGTAAGAGTTTTGCTTTCTTTTGTAAGGCCAGGAGGATCAGAGTACTAGATTGATGTATTGAATTGGAGGATGTCAAGCAGCTCCAAGTACAGTTTCCACCATATACTCACTCTAGAATGGCAACTATATTGGGTTTAATTGTTAGATGTTTTAAAGGAGTCAAACAAGGCCATCATGGAAAAATTGTGTCAGTATTCACTGCACATAATTGGGGTTGTTCTTGTGAGACAGTTACTCGGTAAACTATTGAAATATATTCATTACCTAGATTTTGAATGAAAGAGTGAATTATAATTAGCAGCTGTCTACTCCTTCATTATGGAACCTTTTGTTTTTATTTTTTTTAGGTCATGGTTTCAAGCTTGCCCCAGTGGTTGGAAAAATCCTCTGTGAACTTAGCACTGGAAAGAAACCATCTTATGATCTTTCTCCTTTCAAAATGCTTCGCTTCCAGTCAAATTTAAAATCGTTGCTGTAGGGCAACAGTGCCAAGAAATGAAGATTTGAATAATACTTTACAATAAGAGAAAGTGACATCTAAATTATTTGGCCTCTGAAAATGATAATACAAAGAATAGGTTTTGTTGAGGGGCAGAAGGTATATACAATTCCTTTCAACGTCTTGAAAGGACAGGAAACCCTGCAGCTAGCTGGATTAACATGGCTGGAATTTAACCCATATTCTGAACAAGATAACTGAGAGCTGGTCATGTCATAATCGTTTACGGGCATTTTATTGTTTGAAGGAAAAGGACATGAGAGCTTTGCTAGCCTAAGAAGGTTTCAACTGCAGAGTCCTGATAAAAATCAGCAATAGTCAGCTGAATGACCTGAAGGCCAGGTTACTGCGTATAAAAGAAAATTAACTACAGCAGCTGAAATTGAACTCTGATCTATTAATTCCTTTACATTCTAAAACTCCAGTTTAGCAACAGTCACTGAACAGTCAGAAGAAAATAGCTTTGATTCACTGCACCAGATACTTAAGCAGTTTATAAATTAAGTTAATGGGGTGCCATTTTTCTTATGTACTTTTTGAAAACAAGTGAATGAGAAGCAAATTTTCAATGTGCATGGTTGGAGCTGGAAAGTTACTTATCATTAGGATATTTTCTCTTTTACAACTTATTTTTTTCCCTTCTCTTTCCGTGATTTCCTTGTGGTTTATGCCATTGTCAGCTAAGACAGCAGGCAGCTGACTCTGTTATGCTGCTCAGTAATTGGCAGCTAGAGTGACTGTCCCTCTAAAATTGGTGATAATCCTCCCTCTCTGCAAAGAAACATCAGGCCTGTGTTTGATGTCTCCCGATAAATTTAAAAAATGATCCGTATTGATGCCTGACCACATAGAGAATTACAGACACGGGCCTATATTCTGCCCCTCTGTAGTACAGCATGTTAGCCATTCAGTGCACAACACTGTGATTGAGGATTCTCTTTTCCTTGCTTCCTTGAAAGACAAGTCAGGGTTCAGATAATGAGCAGCTGATCAGTTGATGATGAGGGGTACTTGATGGGATTCGGCTTCTGATCACTTCATGCATTGTATGGGTGTCAAAGAAAGTTTAGATTTTTGGGTCCTGATTCCCAAAACAATAAAGTAGCACCTGGGGATATCCTGAACGCAGCTTTGAAGAAAGATAGAGTGGTGAAAGGTCGATGAGCTACCTGCAGAGTATCTTTGCTCCACTAACATAAATAAAACACAGCAATATTAAGGAAACTTGCAGTTTATCCAAAATGCTGATTCTGATAAGTTTGTTATTTCACCAAGGAAGGAGAAGCTTTATAGACTGCCTGATTTATAGAAACTTGTAAATACAAAAATACAGATGTCCTCACTGCACAGAGAAATCCACTATTTTGAGAACAGCAGAGGAGTAAGTGATCAGCATCGGGGATGTCAATCTAACTGACGAAATAACAAAGAAGACACTGAAAATCATGTGTTCATGAATTTAACATTTTAATCCACCATTAATGTTGGTTTTTATTGCAGTTTCAGAAGAGTTGTAAAATAGCTGATTAGAGACTTGCTAAGATGAAGTGGATTTTAATTTCCCATGTTGCTGCTCAGTAAGTTAGAGGATAGTTTTTTATAAGGTCAGAATTATTATACCATATATTATACAATAGCTTATCTTGCTAAAATGTAGCTATGTGTAAATTAGTGTTCCTTTAAGGCTGTAAGATCTAATTGCTGAAGTCAATTAGAAGCTAATTATTCTTAGGCAGATAGTCAGGTCAGTTAGAGCTCAGAATGGTGTAAACGTATGTCCCCCGAAGTTAATTAAAAGCTCATATTTGTGGGAAATTATCTCTGTAAATGGTAAAATAATGGGATTTTTTTTTATAAAAGTGTGATACAGAAATGTACATGTGATGGTGCATTGATTTTTATTGTGTTCAAATATAGCTTAGTAGAGAAGAAAAGATAGTTTTATTGTCGTGCATGACTGAGGACTTAAATAGAACTCTTAAATGGTAAATTATGTACTGTGCCCTCATTCATAATGGAACTGGAGAATACCTCCTACACAAAAGCTTCTTTGGTTGCCTCTGACTAAGAACTATAAAATTTCTCAACAAGAGTAAGCTCTGTTAAGTAGTCCCCTTTGTAATATAGATTTATACAACAGGTCCATTAGAACATCCTTCTTCGATCTGGCCCACTTTTCCTGTGGCAAACAACACCAACTTTATAAAGGTGCATCTGTATTATTCTTCTTTAGAATTAAAATCACATTTCCAACAAGGAACTAGAATTTTGTACTTTAAACAAATTTTCTATAACTAGAAGAGTGCATTTATTCATTAGTTTTTATAACCTTGGACTCTATCAACGAATCACGATTGCAACATGGTGTTTATTAGACTGGGCAAACATTTGTTATATAAATCATTCACTAGTCTGAGGTTAGAACATTTTGTCCAGTTTTAGGTGCCCTACTTTAGAAAGGATATGAAGATATTGGAGAAAGAGCAGAAGAGATTCAGGAAGATTATACCTAAGATGAGAAATTTTAATTACAAAGAGAGACCAGAGGAATTGGGACAGCTTTCTTCAAAACAGAGATGCAGATAGAAATGTTCAAAATTATCAAATTTGATAAGGTGAATAGGGGAAAAAAAAGTTAGCAAGTAGCTAAAGGAAATATATTTAAGATCATCACAGAAACATTGGGAGAACCTTATCCTTCATCTCCCCACTCCCACAGAGGGAGGCTAGGATATGGAATCTGACATATCAGCATTCCTCACCTTGATGAGTGAAAAAGTCACTGTTTTCTTCAAAATAGAACCAGCTTTGAATGTATGCATAGATCTGCATGGTCAAAATGCCCAGTTTACATAGGGGTCAGGATCCAGATTTCCTTGTAATCCTCCAGAAATACTGGTGAGGTGAATGAGTTGTTGGATTCATTAGATGGAACATTGTCACTGTAAAATTTATTTTCCTTTTGTTCCCATCAATGTTCAACTGAACAACTTACTGAAAAACAGGTGCACCTCAGGCCAGTTTAAAGTTTTATTCATTTCTTTCAGGAATTCAATGGCAAAATTTTAAACAGAACCTTACAGCAGTATTCTGCTGGAGCGTACAGTATAATGTTTCTGCTTTCGAAGTGACATGACTTGCTGGGATGGAACTGAATTAAAAACTGAAGTGCCTGGGGTTTATGTAGAAGATGACATCTAAAAATAGCAGGAAAGCAATCAAAAAAAGTGAAACCCAATACTTTAGGAAAAATGGTCTGTACAAATGATACTGTTTTGTTTCTATTCAGCTTTAAACTCCATCTAATGAAAGTGTTGCAGAATAAACTTGCTAAACCTTAGAGAGGAGGCTGCTAAGAGACTTTTCAAATTATGAGTTTCACTGTTCAGAATTGTCTAAATGTCTGTATTTCAGTTTATAATTTCAGAATAGGCTGTTAAACTGGTGTCAAAGAGAAGTCAACTCACTACACAAAGTGACCACTTAATGTCAATGCTGACAAAAATGAATTGTTTGAATTGTGTTTTTTGAACTAATTTTACTCATTAAATCAGAAGCTTTTGGTTTAGCCCAGCATACGTGAGCTATGAATTGTCTGCAGCAAGGAATTCTACAGAATTGGGATTGAGCTGCCTTTGACTTGCACTCCCTCCAAGAAGAGGCTCTTGCATTTTGCTCATAGCAACAGATCTGACATTTGCAACTCCATGGTGTAGGGGTAAATTGGAACCCACCGTTCCATAACGCAGCATGCTGTTGTTACAAAACACTGTGCGATGCCACGTAAATTCAGTGATAATTTGAAAGAACATCGTGCACTAAAGCAGAACACAGCGTTTTTGAATTTCTGCCACAAGAACTCATCCATGTACGCCAAATCTGACAGCTACTCTAGTTGAAATGTTTTGCAGCTTTTTATTTGGCTATATATAACTGCAATTTTCTTACCTCCAGCACCCATTCTGCCAAAGAAGGTTCCAGAAGACTGTGATTGGCAGGAATTAGAGCACAAAATGAAAAACAGCAACGCACTTAACACAGGAATTTTAATATCTTCAGAAAGGGTAAACTACTAAAATTCCGGGTCCAATCCCACAGCTGGGGTAGCATTTGGATTACTACGATGGATGTTAGTAGCCATTGGACTGGGAAGATGACAATTCAGAAAAGGTTCCCACTTCTGATGGGTGTCAGCTGCAGCACAGTGGTGACACTCCCATCTGAGTCAGCAGGTTGTAGTTTCAAGCTGCATTCCAAAATTTGAGTACATAATTCAGACCGACACATGAATGGAATAGTGCTCTGTTAGAGATGTTGATTTTGGATGAGCTGCTAAAGCTCTCAGGTAGGCACAAAAACAATGACAATTTGAATGAAAGGGAGCTCTCCTGCTGCCTTGGCTGACACTTAGCCCTCAGCCAACATCACAAACAGTACAAAAGCAAAGTACTGCTGGTGCTGGAAACTTGAAATAAAAACAGAAAATGCTGGAATTACTCAGCAGCACAGGCAGATCTCCAGGCAAAAAACAGAGTTAACGTGGGGTCGATGAAGACTCTGGGTCATCATTGAACTGAAATGTTAACAGTTTCTCTCCACAGGTGCTGACTGACCTGAGTATTTCCAGCATTTTCTGTTTTTATATCACAGGTTATCTTGTCAGTTAACTCATTGCTGCTTTGGGACTTTGCTGTATGTAAATAACTGCCAAATTTCCTTATGTTACAACACTTTGAAAGTACTTCAGTAGTTGTGAAATGGTTTCAGACATCCTGAGGAAATGAACGCAAGCTCTTTCAAATGCAACATGGCAGTTGATTTAGCAAACTATCTCGGGAAATACTGACTAGCGGTTTACAACAGTAAATGTTGACACACAAATGTGATTAAAAATCTTAACAACTGGAAGTTGGGTTTGTGGAAATAATTTACATGCCTGACCCGTGTTATTAATAAAGGTCCAGATCTTCCAGTCTCCAGCTGGTTGTACCCCGGAAGATACACTGGGGGACCCTTTGGAAGTTCCAATGCAAGGACCCTGCAGGAATTGCCCAGAAGTTTAAACTTCAGATAGACAACTCCTCTGCTCCCCAGGACCCTCTGGAAAAAGTCTCCAATTCTTAATTTAGAATCAGAAAGCTTGGAGGGTTCTGACTTACCTACCTGGATAGTTACCCAGGAGATGTTAGACAGAAAAATCCTAGTCTTAACTCCTGGGTAACTATACAATTGACCACCCTGACCCTTCAAGTCCCCAACCCTCCAACTCTCCTGCCTCGCCCCCCCCCCCCACCACCACCACCACTGAGCTGACCACCCTTCCAATAGACCCGGCTGGCACCCTACCCACCTACCTCACTCACATTTACTAATACAGTGAAAATTTATTTATATGTCCCAAACTTTTTCACTGCATTAGTGAATGAAGACTTACCAAAAAACAGCAACTAGTACCGTAAAAAAGGGGCTCTGGCTTGGCTCCTCCCGACAATCCTGCCTTACAAGGAAGGACACCCAAAACAGGTACACTCCACATTTCTGAAGAGACCTGGTTCAGATCTCAGGGCCAGAAATGCAGAGCTCCGGCATAGTGTGAAGAGTAGGAGCAGAATTGCAATTCAGCAGTGATTGGGCTGAATTTTCCAAGGAGTGGCAATGAGAACTTTGCTAATTCTGACGCACCGTTGATGTTGAAGCAGTGACTTATACCTATTGCCCGTTTTTGGTATGTATACTGTCTAAAATGTTATTGTAGAGGGGTATTCATCCAGGAGGGGTTCATTTTCCCCCAATTTCTGAACCTGAGCTGTCAACTTTTTTCTATTTTATTTGATTCCATTAGATAAAATAATTGTGTTGATGTGGGAAATTTGTTTTGGGTTGCACCCCATGCCCCGCCGGCCCCAGGAGATTGGAGCTCAAACTCAAATTATCTGAAGTAGAACTACTATGTGCGCGTCACAGTGCTTCCACCTTACGTAATATGTGACAACCATTTCATGTCACTGGACAAGCTTATAGATATGACCCTGTTCTGTTTTTGCTAATGTTCACCAAGAAAACCTTTTTCCACAGTTCCACAATGTGTAATTCGATTGATCTACTTTGGTTATTAAAAAAGCCAATTATATCTTAGATCTAGCTGGTCTATGATATTTGTATTTTATAACTCAGCACAAGTCTTACTGATGCTAAATGCATATTGCTTAATTCATAACATACTTCTGCCTAACAATAGGCAGTGTATATTTCAAAGGTACTTGATAGTGCCCCCATAAATCCAGATTTTCACCTTCTTAAGGATTGGTTGGGTAAATCAAATAGTCTTGGAATACACAGCTACCACCTTTGGGAGAAAAAGAACAGGAACTCAAGTAACCTTTTGTCCTGGTCTGGACAAAAGGCAGAATTCTCATCAGTTGCGTTATATGCTCTGATCTATAATCATAAAAGATTGCCTTCAAGTGATACCCTGCAAAATTTGAGACACTCCAGCATGCCTAACATTTGCTGAATGAGGTCAGGGTACAATGTCAAAAACACATTGTATATAGTGACAGGAGTAAAATAGCAAACACGAAATAGCAGTGCACCTATGAAATTTGCCTTGATTGCATATATGTCTCCCCTTTGTTGGCTGCGAGAATCTTGAAGTATTTGAGCAGTTTCAATTCAGTTCCAGTTTGATGGAAGAACCACGCACAAAAACACAGATGCTTTTGCACTAAGTGTCAAGTGGAGTGCAAAATGGAATTATACATAAGCGTAATAAGGCTGAAATTTAGGCACATTGAGACCCATTTATCATGCTGACCTGGCAATGATGCTGATTTTGGGTGTAAAAGAAACATTTAAATTCCCAGCAGACAACTTTCTCCATTATGGACAAAAAATTCAACTTAAAAAAATAACTCAAACATTTAAAAATAAAAAGTATTCTAATTCTAGGATGCAACTAGACAGAGATAATTCAAATGAATGAAAGGTTTAAAGCACAGAGCTTCCAAATGCAATTATATCTGCAAGTCACTGATTTATAACTAGCAAATACAAGCTAGTTGTGCCACCATACTTAATCACTTGTGGTGTGCTGGGAATATGTGGAAATAGAAACATAGAAAAATTGAAGCAGGAGTAGGTCATTTGTCCCTTCGAGCCTGCTCTGCCACTCAATAGGATCATGGCTGATCCTCTCTCTCCATACCCCTTGATGCCATTAGAGTCTAGAAATCCATCGATTTCCTTCCAGTGACTTGGCCTCCACAGCCCTCTGTGGGAGAGAATTCCACAGGTTCACCACTCTCTGAGTGAAGAAGTTTCTCCTCATCTCAGTCCTAAATGGCCTACCCTGTATCCTGAGATTGTGACCCCTTCTTCTAGACCCCCAGTCAGAAGAAACATCATCCCTGCACCCAGTCTGTCCATCTGTGTCAGAGTTTTATACATTTCAACGAGATCCCCTCTCATTCTTCCAAACTCCAGGCCTAATCGATCCAATCTCACGTCATACGATAATCCTGCCATCCCAGGAATCAGTCTGGTGAACCTTCGCTGCACTCCCTCTATGGCAAGTATATCCTTTTCTTTAATAAGACGACCAAAACTGCACACAATACTCCAGGTATGGTCTCACCAAGGCCCTGTGTTGCTGCAGTAAGACATCCTTGCACTTGTGTTCAAGTCCTCTCACAATGAAGGCCAACATACCATTTGCCTTCTTAACTGCTTGCTACATCTGCATGCTTGCTTTCAGTGATTGGTGTACAAGGACACCCAGGTCCCTTTGTACATCAACATTTCTCAATCTTTCACCATTTAAATAATACTCTGCCATTCTGTTTTTCCTACCAAAGTGGATAACTTCACACTTATCCACATTATACTGCATCTGCCGTGTATTTGCCCAGTCACTGAACTTGTCTAAATTGCCTTGAAGTCTATTTACATCCTCCTTTTCACTCATATTCCCACCTAGTTTTGTGCCGTCAGCAAACTTGGAAATATTACATTTGGTTCCTTCATCCAAATCATTGATATATATTGTGAAAAGCTGGGGCCCAAGCACTGATCCCTACGGTACCCCACTAGTCACGCCTGCCATTCTGAAAAAGACCCATTTATTCCTACTGTTTCCTGTCTGCTAACCAATTCTCAATCCATGCCAATATATTACCCCCAATCCCAAGTGCTTTAATTTTGCACACTAACCTCTTATGTGGGACTTTATCAAGAGCTTTCTGAAAATCCAAATACACCACATCCATTGGTTCTCCCTGATCTATTCTGCTAGTTACATCCTCAAAAACCTCCAGCAGGTTCGTCAAATAATAACTATTTGAAGCTAATTTATTAAATGTTTGTATTTCCTCAAGTCTATTCCTCAGCTACCACCAGTTAGGCTCACATTAAGTCTGTAATAAACAAAATTCTCACTAGAAGTTGCTCAACTGAGGCATTGATTGCAAAATAATCATTCCAACTTCAGAAGTTGTTCTGAAGAAGTCATACCGACTTGAAACGTTAACTCTGTCTTTCTCTCCACAGATGCTGTCAGACCTGCTGAGTTTTTCCAGCAATTTTTGTTTTTGTACTAGAGGTACAACCCTGGTAAAGTATATTTTGGTCTGTTCAACTGACCATTGTGGCAATAATTTCAAAATCAATGAAAATTTGGCTAAATGGGTATTAGTAGATATTTGCAACAGAAAATACTGCCATTGCTTGTTTATGTCTCCCTAAAATGAGTTGCAATTTGTAAAATTACATATCTGATTTAGTTTTAAATGTCAGATCAGATTTACTATAAAATATTACAACTAATATTAAGTATTTAATATTTGTAATTGGAATTTTTGCACTTTAAAGTACTACTACTTGGATAAAAATAAGTAATTTTAGATAAAATATGCATTACTTAACAGCATTGAATGTACATTATGAATAATTCAGCTGGAAATTTAGAATCTTTGCCATGTTTTTTCTTAATGACCCTCCCATTTATCTCAGTATTTTAATGTAATTTAGTTTGGTCACACACAATAAAAACTATAAAAAAGACTTGTGTTTTATCTCTATCAATAAAAAAAACTGATTTTGACTTCCGTTTCTTCTTTGGTAATAAAGTTAAAAGTGGGCTTGTACATAGAAAACACAAAAATCACATTTTCAACCTTTCAAAATAATCCATTTCAGCTAAAGTCTAAATCTTTGCATCTCGCAGTAAGCAAAAGAAATACACATATATTTAGGACATTACATATTAATAGAATATGACAGA
The DNA here is from genome assembly GCF_964194155.1 of Cetorhinus maximus. Lineage (NCBI taxonomy): Eukaryota > Metazoa > Chordata > Chondrichthyes > Lamniformes > Cetorhinidae > Cetorhinus > Cetorhinus maximus. The sequence goes on from NC_135887.1 coordinate 6,877,508, forward strand.
CGTAAATTATGCAATCAGAACAAAGACAGTAAAAAGAATCATTTTTGACAGCATTGCTGCTGGACCATTGAGATTCCCCACAAGGGAAATTGGAGTTTGTGCTCATTTTAAGTTACAAATGCATAGAATATAAATGCATTCTGACATGCCGATTAAAGAGGGCATCTCCATATACGATGGCACAAGGGCAGATAGAAATACTTGGGTATTTTAAGCAAGTGGTTATTTGTCTTTTGCTATGTGTAAATTGCACAATGGTGAATTGCCCAGGTGCTCCATTTGCTACCCAAAAGTATGTGCTTTCCCTTTATGGTTTACATTTTCAAACTGAAAGATTTGGCTGGTACAATAGGGTCAAGCACTCAAATTCAACAAGTGTCATTTTAAGACCTTATATTTAAAGTTGTTTTTGTGCCCTACTATGGAGACTTACAACTTGTAAAACTATTCTTTCTCAGGTGCAATTACATTTTCTTGCTAGCATTCTACCATTCCTCGGTATGTTGAGACATTACCTAAAACGTTTGTACCGATGAACATCTTAACTTGCAACCAAGGGCCAAAAATGTAGTCATTAGATTAAATATCTGGGTCAAAATCCTGGAAATTCCTAACAGCACTGTGGGATTACCTTCACCACATGGACTTCATTCATGGTTTCAAGGCAACAGCTCACCAGCAGCTTCTCAAAGTCAATTTAGGGATGAGAAAACAAATGCTGACCTTGCCAGCAACATCCACATCACATGATTGAATAAATTAAAAAACTTCCCAACATGTGTCTGATTGGTCATGAATCCAAAAATGATGCACTACACCAAGTTGTGTCTTCAACTGCCACTTTCTTACAATATAATAATCTCTTAAAGGGTGAAAAGTGGATAGGGTAATCATCTCAGAACAGCTTGTGCATGTCTCAGTTATAAAGGTCATACTGTTCCAGAACCACAATCACATCACCACTGTTCAAGATGATTTGAGAAGCCACTAAATAAAGCTCAAGCTAGCCTCCACCCCTACAAATTTCTACTTGTCTAGTTTTTTAACTTGAAATTTGAGTCTGCAGTTCAGAAAGGAATTTTGAATGGCTCTGCCAGATGGACAGTTCATTAATTTAGGTGGAATACATCTAACCAGCTTACTATTTTTCACTGGCAAATTAAGGAGAACAGCCAGGCCTATTGAGGAAGATAACACAAAAAGAGAGACCTGTCTTAGGTTTTCTGGTAGCTTTTAGTCAAGCAGGACATAAACATATATTCTAGGCCAGCACTCCAGGGCAATGTTTAGAGAATATTGCATTGGTGGAGGTGCTATCATTTAGATGAGATGTTAAATGAAGGCCCAGGCTGACAGTTCAGGTGGATACTGAAAGTCTGATGGTACATTTGTGAGAGAAGGGAGTTCTCCCAGCATTATGGCCAATGTTCAATGTCATTAAAAAAACTAAGTCTAAGTCATTGTTATTTCTAGGTATTGCTGGGCACAAAATGGCAACTGCATGGCTTATAAACAATAAGAGCCTGTACTCCATATAGAATATTGGAAATAAAAACAAAAAACTACTGCGGATGCTGGAAATTCAAAACAAAAACAGAATTACCTGGAAAAACTCAGCAGGTCTGGCAGCATCGGTGGAGAAGAAAAGAGTCGACGTTTCGAGTCCACATGACCCTTCAACAGAACTGAGTATAGTTAGGAGAGAGGTGAAATATAAGTTGGTTTAAGGTGGGGGGCGGGGGGAGAGAAGTTGAGGGTGGGGTGGTTGTAGGGACAAGCAAGCAGTGATAGGAGCAGATAATCAAAAGATGTCACAGACAAAAGGTGTTGAAGGTGGTGATATTATCTAAGAAAAGTGCTAATTAAGAATGGATGGCAGGACACTCAAGGTACAGCTCTGGTGGGGGTGGGGTGGAAAGACTGATAAGGTATTAGTTGTAGATTTAAAAATAATGGAAATAGGTGGGAAAAGAAAAATCTATATAAATTATTGAAAAAAACAAAAGGGAGGGGGAAGAAACGGGGTGGGGATGGGGGGAGGGAGTTTAAGATCTAAAGTTGTTGAATTCAATATTCAGCCCGGAAGGCTGTAAAGTGCCTAGTCGGAAGATGAGGTGCTGTTCCTCCAGTTTGTGTTGGGCTTCACTGGAACAATGCAGCAAGCCAAGGACAGACATGTGGGCAAGAGAGCAGGGTGGAGTGTTAAAATGGCAAGCGACAGGGAGGTTTGGGTCTTTCTTGCGGACATATCGCAGGTGTTCTGCAAAGCGGTCGCCCAGTTTGCGTTTGGTCTCTCCAATGTAGAGACCACATTGGGAGCAACGAATGCAGTAGACTAAGTTAGGGGAAATGCAAGTGAAAAGCTGCTTCACTTGAAAGGAGTGTTTGGGCCCTTGGACGGTGAGGAGAGAGGAAGTGAAGGGGCAGGTGTTGCATCTTCTGCGTGGGCATGGGGAGGTGCCATAGGTGGGGGTTGAGGAGTAGGGGGTGATGGAGGAGTGGACCAGGGTGTCCAGAGGGAACGATCCCTATGGAATGCCGCCAGGGGGGGTGAAGGGAAGATGTGTTTGGTGGTGGCATCATGCTGGAGTTGGTGGAAATGGCGGAGGATGATCCTTTGAATGCGGAGGCTGGTGGGGTGATAAGTGAGGACAAGGGGGACCCTATCATGTTTCTGGGAGGGAGGAGAAGGTGTGAGGGCGGATGCGCGGGAGATGGGCCGGACACGGTTGAGGGCCCTGTCAACGACCGTGGGTGGAAAACCTCGGTTAAGGAAGAAGGAGGACATGTCAGAGGAACTGTTTTTGAAGGTAGCGTCATCAGAACAGATGCGACGGAGGCGAAGGAACTGAGAGAATGGGATGGAGTCCTTACAGGAAGCGGGGTGTGAGGAGCTGTAGTCAAGGTAGCTGTGGGAGTCGGTAGGCTTGTAATGGATATTGGTGGACAGTCTATCATCAGAAATTGAGACAGAGAGGTCAAGGAAGGGAAGAGAAGTGTCAGAGATGGACCATGTGAAAATGATGGAGGGGTGGAGATTGGAAGCAAAATTAATAAATTTTTCCAGGTCCCGACGAGAGCATGAAGCAGCACCGAAGTAATCATCGATGTACCGGAGAAAGAATTGTGGGAGGGGGCCGGAGTAGGACTGGAACAAGGAATGTTCCACATACCCCATAAAGAGACAGGCATAGCTGGGGCCCATGCGGGTACCCATAGCCACACCTTTTATTTGGAGGAAGTGAGAGGAGTTAAAGGAGAAATTGTTCAGTGTGAGAACAACTTCAGCCAGACGGAGGAGAGTAGTGGTGGATGGGGATTGTTCGGGCCTCTGTTCAAGGAAGAAGCTAAGGGTCCTCAGACCATCCTGGTGGGGGATGGAGGTGTAGAGGGATTGGACATCCATGGTGAAGAGGAAGCGGTTGGGGCCAGGGAACTGGAAATTGTTGATGTGACGTAAGGTGTCAGAGGAATCACGGATGTAGGTGGGAAGGGACTGGACAAGGGGAGAGAGAAGGGAGTCAAAATAACGAGAAATGAGTTCCGTGGGGCAGGAACAGGCTGACACGATCGGTCTGCTGGGACAGTTCTGTTTGTGGATTTTGGGTAGGAGGTAGAAGCGGGCCATCCAAGGTTGGGCGACTATCAGGTTGGAAGCTGTGGGAGGAAGATCTCCAGAGAGAAGCGGGCCGTCCGAGGTTGGGTGACTATCAGGTTGGAAGCTGTGGGAGGAAGATCTCCAGAGAGAAGCGGGCCATCCGAGGTTGGGCGACTATCAGGTTGGAAGCTGTGGGAGGAAGATCTCCAGAGAGAAGCGGGCTGTCCGAGGTTGGGCGACTATCAGGTTGGAAGCTGTGGGAGGAAGATCTCCAGAGAGAAGCGGGCCGTCCGAGGTTGGGCGACTATCAGGTTGGAAGCTGTGGGAGGAAGATCTCCAGAGAGAAGCGGGCCGTCCGAGGTTGGGCGATGCAACACCTGCCCCTTCACTTCCTCTCTCCTCACCGTCCAAGGGCCCAAACACTCCTTTCAAGTGAAGCAGCATTTCACTTGCATTTCCCCTAACTTAGTCTACTGCATTCGTTGCTCCCAATGCGGTCTCCTCTACATTGGAGAGACCAAACGCAAACTGGGTGACCGCTTTGCAGAACACCTGTGGTCTGTCCGCAAGAAAGACCCAAACCTCCCTGTCGCTTGCCATTTTAACACTCCACCCTGCTCTCTTGCCCACATGTCTGTCCTTGGCTTGCTGCATTGTTCCAGTGAAGCCCAACGCAAACTGGAGGAACAGCACCTCATCTTCCGACTAGGCACTTTACAGCCTTCCGGGCTGAATATTGAATTCAACAACTTTAGATCTTAAACTCCCTCCCCCCATCCCCACCCCGTTTCTTCCCCCTCCCTTTTGTTTTTTTCAATAATTTATATAGATTTTTCTTTTCCCACCTATTTCCATTATTTTTAAATCTACAACTAATACCTTGTCAGTCTTTCCACCCCCACTAGAGCTGTACCTTGAGTGTCCTGCCATCCATTCTTAATTAGCACTTTTCTTAGATAATATCACCACCTTCAACACCTCTTTGATCCTTTTGTCTGTGACATCTTTTGATTATCTGCTCCTATCACTGCTTGCTTGTCCCTACAACCACCCCACCCTCAACTTCTCTCCCCCCCGCCCCCCACCTTAAACCAGCTTATATTTCATCCCTCTCCTAACTATACTCAGTTCTGTTGAAGGGTCATGTGGACTCGAAACGTCGACTCTTTTCTTCTCCACCGATGCTGCCAGACCTGCTGAGTTTTTCCAGGTAATTCTGTTTTTGTTTTAGAATATTGGAAAGCTTTGGAAAGAATCAATAAAAAGTGCTTATGAATGCGCATCATTCTTTTCCCAAACAGTTTTCCTGGGAAATCTTGTACTAGAATTCCATAAATAAGAATTGAGTCCACAGAGCAGGAACTTACATTTCAGACTGCAGTCTTGTATTGAGAGCAGCACTTCAAGACTCAAAATTCTGAACAGCATTTGGCTGGTGGTAACCACAACTGACTTACTGGTAATTTTGATGAATGTACCTTCTTCCAATTTCATAGCTATTCCCCTCATAGCTATTCCCCACATCCCTCTCGCTCACCACCCCCACCCCCACCCCCACCTCCCTCCCCAACCACACTGCCATCACACTCTTCCTGAGGGGTTTAGGCAAATAACCAGGTCATCAACAAATGCTAGCTACTCAAGCCAAGTCACAAAGGCAGCAATTATTCAATTGCTTCTCAGTTTAACCTTCTGTTTGAAGGGAAAATTTCTAATTTCTGCATCAACTATCCATGTTTGAAGGCGGCTGACAAATGATAATAGGCATTTAACAATACAAAAACGTATTGCATTGAATTAATGAAAATGTGTAAAGCAGTGATTAATGTAGCTTAGTGTTATTTTCACATTTTAAAAAAAATTGATGTATTTAGGTTGAAGTTATCCATGAAGAACCGGTGTAAAGTCCATCATTCCTATTTCACAAAATAAATCCTCTTCAGATTTGCAATGTTCATGCTTAATTTTTCAAACTTTAATCACTATTGAGTACAGAGGACAACCTACTATTCACAGACATGCATCTTCTATTAAATAATTATAGAAATCACTGCACTGATAAGGAATATTAATTATTTAACAGCTCCAATTGTACAATATTTTTAAAAAATTGAATAGACAATCCTAATCAACACAATTCATAGGCCTATGAAGCTAATCCTTTTATTTGAAGATATAGATCAGCCTTTGATGTAAATTTTATATATACTTAATATTTTATAATTAAAATAAAGCTTGGAACTTCATAAATTTGTGTTTAAAGGGGATTTCTTGAAATTTTTAATAAAATTTATAAAACAATTTCTTGAAAATTCATATAGCAAGTTGTTTCAATCTTAAAGTAACAACCTGTTGAAAAATAGGTTTGAACTTCACACATTCAACCAGTAGCTTTTTCACACTATAAATCAATTGGTCTTCAGCAACAAATTCAGTTCAAGATCACACCTTCAATACAACTCACTACAATTACAAGCTGTATTTACAAGTAAAAAATGAATCGTCACTGCTTCTTGTGAAAAGTTGCATAAATTAAGTCAACACAAGAAAGACAAGAACAATGTGAATGAGGAGGAAAATACATCTGTGCAATGAGTAAAAATAAACTTGAAGTTATTTTCCTTTGTTTATAAAAACTAGCACAGAATAATGAAAATAGTTTGGGAACTTGTAGGACAACCAACGATTTTATTTTGTCACATAAATAGTCACCAAAAAATACACATAATAAAGGACAATATGGTTTTCCCAAGACAATCTTCCAAACCAATTTAAATCCATCCTCGTCTTACACATTTGCTCATCTGGTAAATCTGTTTCCATTAAACTATGAGAAATCTTTGAAGCTACAGCTACAGAACTCTTGGTATCTCACCAATCCAATTTGCAAATTAACTGCAATACTTTATACATCAGTGCTACCTTATGACTAAATGAATAAAACAGTACCATTTTAATAACATAACAGTACAAATATTAATAAACCTTGCAGCACTGCAATCTGTTTGTAATTATCTGTACTGACTAAAGATGTACATAGTTTGCATTCTTGAAAAGTGCACAGTTATAAACTGAAGAATAGATCTTCATATAAACTTCATATCCAACACTTATGGCATAATGGAGTCACTGATCATTTAAGGAAAACTCTCAGAACTGTATCTGTGGTGGCTTTTTAAAGAAATGTCTTAATATTCCAATACATGTAACTTAAAGAAAAGTCAGGTTGCATATAATACATAAAAATGGTGTTTTATAATGCATATTTTTGAAGTTCCAGCCTTGATTTCAATGGTCACTAATTTTGATTGCTGAACAATAATGCTACAAGGGTTGATTTTATAAACAGCATACCCAAAATCAAAGACAACAATTGTGAAGGAGTGATCTACCATCCTTTAAAGACAAAAGTGATTAGGTATTTAAAAACCACAGCCATGAGTTTACAGAATTTGCTTCTTCCCAAACTATTTCCATGCCATCATCGTGTGTAGACATAATAATCCATCATAATTGTTCCGACTTACACTATGATTTAATCGAGATTAAAAGACGGCAAGTTCTTCGACATTTATGACATTGTGCATCACTTTTTCCAGTGAATAACCAAGCACAATAGTGAAGCAAAACAAAAACATAAATAGGAAGTTTGTACATTAAAGGAACTCAACAATTACTTTCAAAAGGCCTATCTTTTCCCAATATCCTCCCCTTACTAATTACTTTCTGTCCCTTTAGAATATAAATTCTGACTACAGAAGATTAAATACACAACCGTTTATTAACTATTTGTTTCAATGGATGTCTTAGGAGGTTATTAACTGCATCTTACTGTTTTGAGCTTCAAAATACAAGATAAACAGAATGTGTAAGAGTATAGGCATTAGGAAACTACCAACACCAAATTCATTTATTTTCAAAAAAATATTAACATATGCACACACATCATAGGAGAAAAAATTTTGAAGCCAAAGAGTTCTGTTATTTTGCTATTATTTTTGTCCATATTTCCAGTCTACAACAGCTAAATAAAAAACTATTCTTTGGCTCAGGTAAAAATAATTGCGTGAAAAGCTCAATGGCAGCCAGAGACCTCACCAGAGATGACAAGTTTGAATTAGATTTTGAAAGCAGGTGTGGGTAAGAAAATTCAGCCATAGCAATAGAAAAACAAAAATCAAACCCCTATATATTACAGGATTTCAGATTATTTAAATGAGAGCAACAGATTCCATACTTGTAAGAAATACCAATCATAGTATGCTTAGAAGTTAATTTAAATTTCAAGTTAATGCAGTCTATCAATATCATGCAAAACTATCACCAAGATGATAAAACATCTAGAACTTCTTGTATTTCATTTATCCCGCTTCCAATTTTATTATTGTGACCCAACACTGCAGTATTATCCCAAGAAATTCAAATCTTACTTGCTGAGCTTTTTCAGTTAGTATGAACCTGCCTATAAAAGTACATTTATTGCTATGCATTTGATTCCACAATTTTGGTGTCACTGTCACTGTTGTTTAGCGGTCGTCGGGTTGACAACCTGGACTTCAGGGCATCTTCAATACCGTCCATCTCATCATCAGAGTTAATAACAGAGATGTGCCGACGATACAAAGGAGGGCTGTGAAACGAATGGGAGAAAAATGCTTTATTATAGATCCATTGATACAACTGAAAATCACAATGTTTGTGACACATTTAGAACTGTAGCATCAGTGCAAATGGTTTTGCTCTGAAGAAACACCTAGAGAAGAACTTTCGGGTCGGCGAGCAGGGCGGGGCCCGCTCGCTGTCGTGTAAAATGATGCACGGTGACGCTGGGCATGCAGCCCGATGTCACCGTGCGTCATTTAGACTGTCAGTTCAATGGGCGCACAGCCAAGTCAGCGGGTGGGATGAGGTTTCTTGAAGAGTTAATTAATTAAATAAAAAATTTTGAAAAAATTCAGGATGTCCCAGCTCATGTGACAGTTTCACATGAGGGGACATGCCCTTAAAATTATTTTTTTTTACCTTTCTTCAATGTTTCATAAGTGGAAGTAATCGCTAGCCTAACAATGTCATCTGCACTCAGATTTCTGCACTCTTCCGCGCGCATGCGTGAAAGAGCGCAGGCCCCAACTCAGGGAAATCCCCCCCCTGCCCGCACAGGGAGCTCTCAGCGCTTCCAGGTGTGTGTCACAGCATCTGTTTAACAGTTTGTCCAGGAGTGATACTATGACAAACTAGAAGTAATTTTCTTGCTTTCTAACAATTCATGGAAGAAATGCCAGTAGCAGTTGTTAGTTTCATCAATTCCTCCAACAAAATCCTGATTGCAGATTACATTGTTAGGCTAGAGATTATCAATCTATCTAATGATGGTCAACTATGATCAAAAGGTCAGTCATGCTTCAAGTATTTAGATAACTGAATTCATTTTTTTTCTCTTCTCTAAATTGGAGCATATTGACCATGCAGTGGATTTCATCTGACATCATGATGAAGAACTAACAAAATTCACTTACTCGAGGTAAGGAACTTACAGGTGCAGAGGGCTGTAGAGGCTGGGTCGTTAAGTATATTCAAAGCTGAGATAGACAGATTTTTAATCAGTAAGGGAATCAAGGGTTATGGGGAAAAGGCAGGAGTGGAGTTGAGGATTATCAGATCAGCCATGATCTCATTGAATGGTGGAACAGGCTTGATGGGCCGAATGGCCTACTTCTGCTAGGCGACTAACTACAAGATATTTTGTGGTATATTTACCAACCATCAGTAATTCTCTTTTGATCACTTATTATGTAAAATTACTTACTGTTTTTCATAAAAAAACTGTCAGTGCAATCTGGTAAACACTGGTTAACATAATGCATGTTACATTAGGAAATAAACATTCAGTGCTGACTGAAAATGGATTCACTTGACATGCAATGGATTTCATGTTGCACATCAGCCTCCTGTCCTTTTTAGAGCCAGAAAAAAGTCAGTTAGAGCCAGAAAACACATCATCTGTATGCTTGTGGCAATGGCATTAGTAGTAGATTTATAGTCAGTTATTTCCCTCTTTGCAAGTAAAAATGCATGGGGTTGATAGCAAATTTGAAAGAGTATGGGAAAAGAAAAATGGAGAACAAAAGATCCAGTAACTTTCACACCAGGAATATAGAATAAAATGTTCAGCACACACTTTTAGTACTTAATGTGAAGGCTGTTAATGGTAGTGAAAAGTGTTTAAAGTTCTCACAGAAGAAAACAAAACATGCATTTTTGACATATTCAATAAGATGAAGAAGATAAGTGCCAGGGAATTGAATGCTTCCCATTTCAGAAACCCGGGGTAATTATAATCTATCATGCCAGGCAGGAAGAAATGGATGGGTTTGGGTCAGGGGCCTTTTCTTTTTGCACAACGCCCCATTTTACACTTCTGTGACAACAATGGAGAGCAAGGTCAGGTGGGGTAGAAAACAAGTGGCTATCCCAAGCTCACCCATTTAGTGCCTGGCAGGTTAGGTTAAAATTACCCCCACCTAGTATCAACATCAAGCACTTCCATATCAGCACTCTGATGCAGAGTAAAGCCCCCTATATTCTGCCCTAAACTCAGAAGAGCACCCTCTACTATGAGACATTTTTCCATTTCTCACATTAGCCACACAGTAGCCTCAGTGAGATAATCAATTCAAACCAAATTGTGGCCAGATTTTTGCTGAATTCCACACCCATTAGGAATTATCAAAACTCTCAAACTTATTTGACACAGGATTCTCACGGTCAACAGGACAATGTTCATCCTATGAATCAGGCTGGATTTGTAACCAGCCCAAAGTCCAACCCAATGAACCACCCAGCTCTGTTCTGCACTTCATTATTATTGCTACAGGACACACTGCTTACAGCATAAGCCAATTAATTTTTCAACTTTAGTAAGTTTCAGTTAAGGGAAATGAACTAAAAATAATCATGCACCTTCATGCTACATTCCACACAAGGATTCAGATAAACATACTTCACTAGTCACTTTCTGGTCTGTATAAGTACTTCATCATTACACTGTCTACTTGCTTCATTTTATTCTTGTTGCTTTTTCTTGTTTTCTTTCCAGACTTTTCATCAGTTTCGTTTTCTTTACCACCCTCATCTTCTGAATTAGATTCTCTCTTTTTTCTACCTTGTTTGACACTGCTGATACTTCGATATGAAACTGTGGAGCCTGAAGAGGAGGAACTGGAAGATGATTCTGAGTCACTTTCTTTCTTTTTGGATTTCTTCTTAGACTTCTTAGAGTGCTTCTTGGAGCCTTTCTTTTTGTGTTCCTTTTCTGATTCAGATGACTCTGAATCCGAACTTATACTTTTCTTGCTTTTGCTTTTCTTACTTTGTGATTTACTGAAATCTAGAGAGGAGGAGGATCTCCGGAGGTTGGATGGCTGTTTATTTACTTCTTCCTCATCCTCTTCAGAGTCTGGGTCGAGACTTTTTCTTTTAAATGTAATTGGTTTATAATTCAGAACTTCATTAATGGCAGCTTCTAAATCAGGATCCATGTAACTCCTGTGAGCCACAGGCTTGACATTGGAACTATCTGGTGGCATATCATCTGAAGCAGATGATCTGGGTCTGGGAGGAACACTAAAACTGCGCCCTGTGGAATGCTGACTATATGATGATCTTTCACTTAGTGCTACACTAACAGCAGTTTCATCATCATAATCCACCTCACCCAATCTACTCTTTGCGAAGGACAATCTTGAATCTGTACGACTACTAAGTGTAGGGCTTTGCAATCCTATTTCTGATCTACGGCTGAGCAAAGGGCTAACTGGACTTAACAGCTCACCATGAATGTCATCAAGTCGTGAAAGACTTCGTCTCAGGCTAGATGGAGGACTGGTTATAGCAAAACTCAGAGATGATTTAACATCATCGTCAGCTTCCAAATCTCGCCTTGATGAAATACGACTTACAGGAACTGATACGTTAGAAGCTTTGTCAAAGTCAGGACTGGTCACAGCCCATCTCCTGTCTAATCCTTTTCTAGCTCTACTTGTGGCCTCTGAATATGCCTGAGAAATAACAGATCCCCTATCATCCAAGTCATCAGCTCCTTTCGATTTTTTCCATGAAGTAACAGAGAAGTTGTCATTTAAGTTGTCTGTACTGGTGGTCTTCTTTGTTCTTCGGAATGACCTATCAGGTGACACTGACCGTTCCTTACTAAGGGCTGACAGAAGGGAGTCATTACTGCTTTTACCACCAAGAGAATCCTTCATACTCCCCCTTTTACGATAGCTCAGAGAACTCATTACAGAAACTGGTCTAGTGTCCTCCACTTCTTTCCCTTCTTTTAATTCTTTCCCTTCCTTTCCCTCTTTCAGGTCCAAACTAACAGAAAATCTGATTAATGGACAAACAGGAAACAGAGAAAAAAAAAGATCAAATTAAATGAATTATAAAAAAATGTATATAGTACAAAATTAAACATCAACAGCAGTAATGGACAATAAAAAGAAAAGAAAAAGCAAATGCACACAAAGTAGTTTTTGAAATTGATGGTTGTGAGGGGCTTTATTTATGAGACAACCAGGAGGTAAATGGGTAAAAAAGGTTTTGTTTTATGATTGCTAATTTTAGTCTTTAATTGTCTTAATGTCTTTTAAACTTTATTTCATTATACATAAAAGGAGATTACGGACTGTTCATTTGACAAATGCACAACAGTTACTAGAAAAATACTGGCAAGCTATCTTATTTTCACATTAATATATGTAAAAGTAATATTCAATTTGATATTCTTCTTCTAAGATAATACAAGTTAGTTTATACTTATGTAACTTTTGGAATTGAAACCACTTGCCATTTTATTCAAACTGTTGAATTAATTCAGACTTTCTACTAACCTTGAGCTTTTTAGGCTTCCATCATCTGAATATGTTTTGGCTGAGCCCTTATTCTTTGACAGCCAGGATTTGACACCGTCCACTCGCTCGTCGATTTCAGAGTCTGTGTCTGAATCACCTTCACTGTTCCAAGGCATGCATTGAAAAGGAATGTGTTATGCTTATGAAACTCTTTGAGGACTGATAATGTATTCAGATTAAAAGGGAGAACAGAACACTCACACAGGAGCAAGGTGACCAAATTAAATAAGTATTATATAAATTGTTTTCCAGCTCTCTGCAGCCGTTAGTAGTCTTTTGCATTATTTCACACACATTCTGAACTGTTCTTTTAAGTGCCAGGTGCAGTTAGTAGAGGTAATAGGCCTATCTCCAGTTATACTAAAACTATAAATTGTATCACTATAGGCATCAAACAGATCAAAATTTTAAAGAAACAAATTATTTGTTTGCCCACTAATGAAGGAAATGAATGAAATATCATCTGTATGGTTGTCAGCAATATTACAATGAATAAGAAGACATACTCCCATTTTCTTTTAATGTGTTTTCTCTTTTTTGACATAACCATCATTCATGTGTCAGCCTTAATGATAGTGTTGGTACGCTGTTTGTGCATTACGGCAAGATTGGTGAGCCAAATTCTGTCCTCACGAGATGTCCACACTTTGATGTCCACCAGAGGTCACTGTGTAACACTGAGAAATGGGTAACCTGGTTGAGGTTGCCCATTCTAAGCCAGTTCAGCACGGACCAAAGATCAAACTTGGGTTATTTCTGTTCTGAATAGCTCAGGAACTTCATATGTAAATCTGCAAAACCATCAAATATGATTTTGTTCTGTTACAGAACATTTCTGATAATATATGCTCAACTGCAATGAACTTGATGATCTTAAGCCACATAGCCTTGCTATGACTCTCTATCTCCCTTACCTTGACAGATTTATGGCAAAAGCAGATTGGTAACAGCTGTGAACAGTCACTTGATTACCCCCAGTGACCATCATCATTTTCAAGTACTTACTTATGAGTTCAACCAAAGGAACACCTTTAAAGACAATGGCCTGGATTTTCACTGAGTCAGGTTGACTCAGGGGTCCTGATTCCAGGATTCTTGAACCCATTCCAAGGCTGCTTAATTTTCGAGTGTGCCTTTAAAAGGGTGCAGTCTGGCTCCTGTGAGAAGCCCGCATCCGGCACTCCTGACCTGGACGGCTCCATTGCTGATAAAGGCATGTCTTACTCCGCAGTTTTCATGGAGTCTAACCAGTTTTATAAAGAGTCGTGGTTCACAGCCCTTAGAGCAGTCATGTACCCTAATCTGCATGAGAGGACCATTTAAAAGGTAAGTTCAAGATATACTCCTCATGCCCCCTATACCAAGTTAAACCCTGCTGCACACCCCCCATGTTCCCTCATGCCGCCATGACAAGCTCTGCCCTACCTCCCACCCCCTCAGGCTCATGCCCCCTATGCCAAGTTCTGCTCTACCACCCACCCCCTCAGACCCCCTATGCCAAGTTCTGGCACTTCCATGCCCATTGGGCCACTGTACAATTTCTAGGACCAATGAACACCACGGTGTATAGTATATGTGTAAAAAGAGAGCTTTGAAAATCTGTAACTCACTGATAACTTTCTCCAATGCTTGGCGTAGGTGTTCTTGTATTTTAATAGCTATCTGGGGTCTTAGTCAGGCTGAGAGCCCAGACAGTTATTAGAATGGTAGAACAGCTGCTCCCAGAGGAAACGTTGCTTGATCGACAGCTCAGGCGGTAAATTTCACAAAGTTTGTTGACACTGGTTAAGTGGTTTTAAGGGTTTCTGGCTTGTGCTTTTTGAAACGTCAAAGGACCTGGATGATTCACACTTCTACCAGCTTGGTCCAGACTTTTTTGCCCAAGCATACGAGACAGTTATCAATGGATTACATTTTTTCCAAAGCTATATATTTTACAATTACCACCATATACTATGCTGTTCATTGGTCCTATAAGTGCTTAGTTGGTCATTGGGCATGAAGTGCCAGAACTTGGCATAAGGAGCATAAGGGTGATATGGGTGAGTGGGGGCATGAGATGGCATGGATGGGGCATGTGAAGTGTTTGGAGAGTGAAAGGAGTGTGAGGGTTGAGTGGAAAGTGTGAAGTGTTTGGAGAGTGAAGGGGGTGTGAGGGTTGAGTGGAAAGTGTGAAGTGTTTGGAGAGTGAAGGGGGTGTGAGGGTTGAGTGGAAAGTGTGAAGTGTTTGGAGAGTGAAGGGGGTGTGAGGGTTGAGTGGAAAGACTTTGTGTTTTTTTCTATCGAAACAAAGACCCATGGCTCCAAGGCAGGCCTTTTAAACAACCTCCATTCACACCTGGCAGCCCATGGCTGACTCCGACCTTATTCCCGGGTCAGCTGGCCTGACTCCAGCCCGCACCCAACCCCCAGCAATGAAGATCTTGCCTTTACAGGCGCTTTTCCCAGAGACGGGTGGATCAAGCTGGCAATTTTCCCAACTCCCCCTACCCGTCTCGAAGGTGAAAATCCAGGCCAATGTATTCTAATATAGAATGCTAACAATTCATGTCTAAACTGAGCACATCAAAAGATGAAGAGATAAGCTAAGTACAAATAACTGTTAAACTGGTGCATTTGTATCTTACTGCTGAGTACATAGTTGCATCAAGAAATAACCTTTAAATATGACTGCACAGTCTTCTTGATTAAGATACCAGGTGTGATCAAAGACGACATGCCTCAGATTGATTGTTAAATAATGTTCCAATCGCAATAATGGGTTCTGAGTCATGGGACGCTGGCACCAGTACTGGGGAAGGAGAGAGCTGTTCCGTTGGGACAGGCTTCAATTTGAACCATGCTGGGACCAGTATCCTGGCAAATCGTATAACACGGGTTGTAGATAGGTCTTTAATTAGTTGGGGGAGGGGGGGATGGAGGGTTCAACTGAAGGGAAGTTTAAAAAATCAAAAAGAAACGAGAGAACAGAGGTGCAGGGTAGTGAAGAGATGAACGATAATCAAAGTGTGACAGGAAGGGGCAGAAAATATAAGCAGGAGAGTGCAGCAGAATTAGAACCAGAATGAGTAATAATGGTAAAAAGTCAAAGCTTAAGGCTCTTTATCTGAATGCACGCAACACTTGTAACAAGATAGATGAGTTGATGGCACATAGAAATAAATGAATATGATTTGATAGCTATTACAGAGACGTAGTTGCCGGCTAGGAACTCAATATTCAAGGGTATTCAACATTCCGGAAACATAGGCAAAAAGGAAAAGGAGGTGGGGTAGCTTTGTTAATAAAGGAAGGTATCAGTGCGGTGGTGAGTATTGATATAGGTGCAATAGATCATGATGTGGAATCAGTTTGGCTGGAAATAAGGAATAGCAAGGGGAAGAAGTCATGGGTGGGAGTCATCTATAGGTCCCCAAAGAGTCGCCTCACTGTAGGACAAAGTATAAATCAGGAAATAATGGAGGCGTGTAAGAAGGGCACTACAATTGTCATGGGTGATTTTAATCTGCATATTGACTGGACAAATCAGATTGGTAGAGGTAACATGGAAGACGAATTTTTGTAGAGTGCATCAGGGATTGTTTCTCAGAGCAATACTTTGCAGTACCTACCCGGGAACAGGCTATTTTAGATCTAGTAACGTGTGATGAGGTGGGATTAATAAGAGATATTGTAGTTAAGAATCCTCTGGGAGGTAGCGAACACAACGTAGTAGAATTTCAAATTCAGTTTGAGGGCGAGCAACTCGGGTCTCAAACCAGTGTCCTCAACTTAAATAAGAGCAATTACAGAGATATGAAGAAAGAGTTGTCTAAAGTGGGCTGGGATAATAGACTAAGGGGAAGGTCAATTGATGAGCAGTGGCAGACATTTAAGCAGATATTTTGTAATGCTCAGCAAAAATTTATCCTGGTCAAAAAGGAGGACTCAGTGAGAAGGATGAGCCTCCCACGGTTAACAAAGGCAGTCAACGAAAGTATCCAATCTAAAACTAAGGCATATAAAGTGGCGAAAACTAGTGGTAGGCCAGAAGATTGGGAATTTTTTTTGGAGCCAGCAGCAGATGGCTAAAAATCTAATAAAATGAGAGAAAATTGATTATGAAAGTAAATTGGCAAGAAATTCAAAAACAAACAGCAAGAGCTTCTATGGGTATATAAAAAGAGAGTAGCTAAAGTGAGCGTGGGACCCTTGGAGGATGCGACTGGAGAACTGATAATGGGGACCAGGGAAATAGCAGATAATTTGAACCAATATTTTGCATCGGTCTTCACGGTGGAGGACACTATAAACATTCCAAAGATATCAGGTATGCACGGAGCTAACGGGAGGAAAGATCTTGTAACAGTCTCTATCACGACAGACAAAGTATTTTATCAAACTAACGGGACTAAAGGCAGACCATTGCCAGGACGTGATGGCCTGCATCTAAGGGTTTTTAAGGAAGTGGTTGCAGAGATAGTGGAGGCATTGGTCAAAATATTCCAGAACTCTCTGGATTCTGGGAAGGTCCCAGCGGATTGGAAAGCTGCTAACGTGATGCCCCTGTTCAAGAAGGGAGGGAGACAAAAAGCAGGAAACTATAGGCCAGTCTGTCGTTGTCTAACATCTGTTGTTAGGAAAATGCTAGAGTCCATTATTAAGGAAGAAATAGCAGGTCATTTAGAAAAGCTTAACATGATCAGAGTCAACGTGGTTTTGTGAAAGGGAAATCATGTTTGACAAATTTGCTTGAGTTCTTTGATGATATAACAAGCAGAGTTGATAAAGGGGAATCGGTAGGTGTAGTATATTTGGATTTCCAGAAGGCGTTCGAAAAGGTGCCACATAAAAAGGTTATTGCACAAGATAGGAGCTCATGGTACTGGGGGTAATGTATTAACATAGATTGGTTAACACACAGAAGACAGAGAGTCGGGATTAATGGGTCTTTTTCAGGTTGGAAAGATGTAACTAGTGGAGTGCCACAAGGATCAGTCCTAGGCCCTCAATTATTTACTCTCTATATTAATGACTTGGAGGAGGGGGTGGAGTGTAATGTACCCAAATTTGCTGATGATACAAAAATAGGTGGGAAGGCATGTTGTGATGAGGACATAAGGAATCTGCAAGGAGATATAGATAGGTTGAGTGAGTGGGCAAAAAGTTGGCAGATGGAGTTTAATGTAGGAAAGTGTGAGGTCGTGCACTTTGGTAGGAAGAATCAAAAGGCAGACAATTATTTAAATGGAGAAAGATTCCAAAGAAGTGCAGCACAGAGGGATCTGGGTGTTCTTGTGTATAAAACACAAAAAGTTAGCATGCGGGTGCAGCAAATAATTAAGGCGGCAAAATTGGAATTTTGGCCTGTATTGCTAGGGGGTTGGAGTTTAAAAATAGGGAAGTCTTGTTACAACTGTACAGGTGTTGGTGAGGCCACACCTAGAGTACTGTGTACAGTTTTGGTGTCCCGTATTTAAGAAAGGATATACTGGCATTGGAGGCAGTTCAAAAAAGAGATTCACTAGGCTGATTCCTGGGAAGAAGGGGTTTGACTTATCAAGAACGGTTAAACAGGTTAGGCCTTTATTCTTTAGAGTTTAGAAGAATGGGGGTTATCTTATTGAAACGTACAAGATTCTAAGGGGACTTGACAGAGTAGATGTTGAGAAGATGTTTCCATTACTGGGGGAATCGCGAACTAGGGGACGTAGTTACAGAATAAGGGGACACTCATTTAAAACTGAGATGAAGGAATTTCTTCTCTCAGAGGGTAGTGAATGTCTGGAATTCTCTACCCCAGAGTTGTGGAGGCTAGATCACTGAAAGTATTTAAAGAGGTAGATAGATTTTTGAAATATTGGGGAGTTGAGGGCTATGTGGAGCTGGCACAAAAGAGGAGTTGAGGCCTGGGGCAGATCAACCAGGATCTTATTAAATGGCGGGGTAGGCTTGAGGAGCAAAATGGCCTACTCCAGCTCCTATTTTTTAATTGCATCACAAATTAATGAAATTGGATAGAAGAGATTCTTAAGGGTATTATTTAATTTGGTAGACTACCTTCATCAGCACAACCACTAATGGACAATAAAATTCAGCTTTCCCAGGGTTGCCCAAAACCCAGGGACAAGTAAAAAGGCATGTACTTTTGAAGGAATGGTCTTTTTACTGCATGACTAAGGCATGATGTAAAAGCATGTTATTGGAATGAGCCAAAATGCCTCGTCTTGCTTTGCACTTCAAGTTCTTATGGACAGAAGTTATTTTATTCCCACAATAACAGGGCATTATGCAATAATTGCCCTGATCTTCTAGATTAAAAAATTTGATCTGCAAAAGTAAGCTGCTTATTTTTAAACATTTTCTTGTGCTCAAGGTGAGACACGCTCATTGTTAGAGAGTTGGACACTTCCCATTTTAGGCATTTAGTGCCAGTACGCCCAAGTCAGGTACAGAACAGATCAGTTAACTGCACCAATTTGCAAAATATTTCATTACCCACAACAATCCTGTGGCCAATCACCCAAATTATTCAGTAGATGCTGAATTAGGTAATATGTTTTGTGCTTCATGCTCATGTCCACTAGAAACTTTAGTAAGACCATCTAAACTCATTCCACATAGGACCCTTACAGGCAGCAGGCAGGAAGCGTTTATCACATGAATCTGGGCTGAATTTGAACATAGGTTACAAGACGTGAAAAGCCAGTTCTTCATCTACTGAGTGACCCAATTCCCCCAACCAATTTTTAAAAGACACCTAATACGATGGTAGGCAATTTCTGATGAACTACCATAGCTGAGTGCTAAAAATGTGAAGAGGTCTTTTTGTTAATTGAATTTTTTCTCTTTAAAAAGTACACTACAATTAAACAAATTAAGTACTGAAATTAATAGCTTCATAAATATTACATTAATAATTCATAAACTACACAAATATAACTTATGAGCTGTGAATATTTTTTCTCAAACCTCAAGGTGTACCACGCATAATAGCACTGGAATTCCATTCACTTCACTGCAGTTTTAAATTGTTAGTTGTGGGCACTGTTGGGAGAACTTAATTACAACTGGTGTCACACTCAATTAATGTCCCTGGTGACAATCCATTAAACACAATAAAGTATGCAAAGGGTTTTTATGAGCAGACATTAATATTGTTCATGGTACAGGGGCTCTGAGGATCACTTTTAGGCAGAAGTACATTCTTCTTCAGTTGTTATAACTTTCTTCGCAAGCTGATGTCCTTGAAATTGACACAATTATTCCATTGTATAACCTAAATAGTCTATATGGTGCTACTTCTCAAAAAAAGCAGGGATCTCATTTCGTAGAGTTATTTTGGTTCATACAAGCATGCATTTTTCTGCTTTAAGAGTGATGCCATGCAGGTAGAAACCGAACATAAAAGATAAAGGTCATGCTTAGGTTAGGTTTGGATACATTTTTGAAGTCATTCTGATAGGGTTCTCACATTTTATTCTTTCTTTTCTGATACTTTGTCACCATATCTTGCAAACTGTAAATAAAAATAAACACACAAAAGCCCAAAAATAAACACCAGTTTGGGGCTCGGGCAAGGGTCGATGAACTGATACACACAAAAAACGGACACAGGAATAAGCTATTGCAAATAAAGACAAATATACAAAGATAAAGAAAATGAAGACAAATGTAATCTGCAATAAGTAGATCAAATGAAACCTCCCTTGTTTTAATAAAAGTGCATTGATTGTATGCATCTAATATTTGAAGACAACGCTAACTTAAAAATCTTCAAACTAGCTAATTAGCTTTTTACTATAGCAAAATACACCATGAATTTCTATGGCAAATTTTCTATCTGTTGACTGTAAATTAATTAGCATCCTCCACTTATTCCTTTGAAAACTAATTCCTGAACTTCATGCAGCAACGCTATCACTGCAGGCGTTCCTTAAGTAGAGTCCTAGGCTCAACCATCTTCATCAATGACCTTCCTTCCATCATAAGGTCAGAAGTGGGACTGCTCGCTGATGATTGCACAATGTTCAGCAACATTCACAACTCCTCAGATACTGAAGCAGTCCATGCCCGAATGCAGCAAGACCTGGACAATATCCAGGCCTGGGCTGATAAGTGACAACTAACATTCGTGCCACCCAAGTGCCAGGCATTACCATCGCTGAATTCCCCACCATCAACATCCTGAGGGTTGCCATTGACCAGAAACTGAAAAGGACTAGCCATATACATATGGTGGCTAGTAGAGCAGGTCAGAAGCTTGGAATCCTGCGACGAGTAACTCACCTCCTGACTTCCCAAAGCCTGTCCACCATCTACAAGGCACAAGTCAGGAGTGTGATAGAATACTCTCCACTTGCCTGGGTGAGTGCAGGTCCAACAATACTCAAGGAGCTAGACACCATCCAGGACAAAGCAGCTTGATTGGCACCCCATCCTCAAACATTCATTCCCTTCACCACTAATGCAAAGTGGCAGCAGTGTGTACCATCTGCAAGGTGCACTGCAGGAAGTTACCAAGGCTCCTTAGGCAGCACCTTCCAAACCCACGACTGCTGCCATCTAGAAGGCCAAGGGCAGCAGACACATGAGAACACCACCACCTGGAAGTTCCCCTCCAAACCACTCACCATCCTGACTTGGAAATATATCGCCATTCCTTCACTGTCGCTGGGTCAAAATCCTTGAACTACTTCCCTAACAGCACTATGGGTGTGCCTACACTACATGGACTGCAACAGTTCAAAAAGGCAGCTCACCACCATCTTCTCAAGGATAATTAGGGATGGGCAATAAATGCTGGCCTAACCAATGACGCCCACATTCCGTGAATGAATAAAGAAAAATGCTGTATAATCATTGCTATTGAAAACACACAGTAGAATTTTAACTCAAATTTTGTGCATGACTCATTTTTATAATGCAGCCAAGCATGATTTGAAAAGTTGCCCATAATGTTGCTCTAAAGCTAAAGGTCATGCATACAAGCCTTAAAAATAAAGTATGCCTAAAATTTCATAGTAGATAATTTTTAGCTTGGTGATATCTTTTACACTATTTGCACATCTTTGCACCTTTGAAACAATCTTTGGCTCAATAGACATCAACATGCTTTGTGAAAATCAAAAATTGAAAACATGCCTGAGACACACAACATACCTGTTAATAAGATCTTCATTTTCATCACTTTCCATTTCATCTTCAATTGCTGCTTGTAAATCTCCAATTCTTTTAAAAGCAAGTTTAAGGTCAGACTGTAGGCTCTGATTCGCAGCTTCAAGGCTCTCGATATCCATTTCCTATAAAACAAACCCAAATGATGGATTGTTAACATTTCTTGCAAAGGGAAAAAATAAACCTTTGCTTCCAATCCTCTTTACCTATTAACAAAAAGCCCCTATTCAAAGTACACTTGAACAAACGGGGATTGATTGTGATGACCATCAGAATTGAATCATGTAATATCACCAATTCTTTAGGCTCACAAAGAATGGCCACTTGGATGAGGCACTAGAGGCTCTCTTTAATCTACAGAACCACATCCCAGCCTAACATGCTGTTATGAGAAGAAAGAGGATCTGGCAGGGTGAAAGCACCTGCAAATGTTTTTCTTTAAATAAGTGTACTGGTGCATTTTATTACAAGGAATAACTATGTGAAGAAAATTAAAATCTACCTGCTGTACATTCACAAACCAGAACAGAATTAATCTCAGTACTTTTAGTTGCATGACTCAGTGGCTGCAAACATCCTTCTACTATGCTAAGTTATCAAAACTATCTGGGAACTATCTGAGCTTGTATGAGCTTGTTCTGTGTGTTATGACCGATGCAGTTGGTAAAGCGGAGTTATTTAAAAATCCCAGAGGGAAATTTTAAACAACTGTCACAACCGATAATTTTAAGTGTTATGTTTGAGATGCGACTCTAAATTCAGGAATCAGACCATCAGTTCTCGAGGTTTTACATTAAACTAAAGATTTTATTAATTTACACAGGTTAAAAATATATATACACATGGCTATAAATTACTACTATCATAACTTCTAACAAATTCCCAAACTAATCTCCATTAAGGCAACAGCAACCCATAGACTTAACCAGACACCAGGCAAAGCATTTAAACCTTACGAATTCAAAATAAGGTTCCTTTCACTTTGGCTTCTATGGAGAGAGTTGGAGGCTTGCAGCTGCCTTTTGATCTTACATTGCCTCTGTTCTGCACACCCGAAAACTGAAGTTATACCTACCGCCACTGATTGAATTCAAATTCTCATTGTCTCGCCAGCCTCTTTGAATTTCACCTTCCCCTTTCATAGTACCAATTTTATTAGTAATATAAACATCTTGCTTGGTAGCTGCTAGATAGGAGTCAGTTTTCACCCTACTTCTTGAATGCTCTATTCAAAAAATGCTATTGCATGCTATCTCTCTTACATATCAAAACTAGTACACATCAAAGCACCCAGACTAGCTGGCTTTAATCCAATTAAGACACACCCACAGACTAACCTCTATTTTAAAAGAAAAATATTTTCCAAAATATTGTATACATTAATAGCTTCATGGCACTGTGATATATTGTATGCATGCATACAAATATACACACATCATTCCCTCTTAAAATAGGCAATTTAAGAAAGTAACTCAGCTAAGCTACAACAACAAAGCAAAAAATGCTGGAAAAACTCAGCAGGTCTGACAGCATCTGTGGAGAGAAAGACAGAGTTAACATTTTGAGTCCGTATGACTCTTCTTCATAAGGACTCAAAACGTTAACTCTGTCTTTCTCTCCATAGATGCTGTCAGACCTGCTGAATTTTTCAAGCAGTTTTTGATTTTGTTTCAGATTTCCAGCATCCACAGTATTTTGCCTTTATCTCAGCTAAGCTACATCTTTGTTAACATTGCTGAACAGTAAGACTCCGACAGTTGCATTCGAATATGAATCGGAATCGTGGACCCAGCAACAAAAAAATTGAAATAAGTTTGTTGGGAGTTATTAAAATGTATGGTACTTCCCTAGTAATCATCATTTCTTTGCATAAATAAAGAATTATTTACACTCCTTTCCAGTATTAAGTGAAGAACATGAAAAAATGAGCAGTTGTCATATCAAAGATTAATAAATGTTCACTTACTAGCTCATGTTTTTTGCGGCTGGCTTCAGCTTCCTTCTTGCTAAGTTCTCCCATTTCCTCCTTTACATCCCTGTGCTGCCGCTGCAGTCGCTTATTTTGCTCCTTCTCTCGATTTTCAGCAGCTGCCCTCTGATCTCTCTCTTCTCCCAGTTTTTCCAGGTTTTCCTTGAGACGACTAACTAGGGTCTATGCAACAACAGTGAAACACAGTGAACTACCAGTACTAATAGAGGTACACTTAGCATCTTTCCTTGTTTTTGAACATAATTCAAACTGTGTGTAAAATCAAATTAATTTATGCAACATACTGGCATAAAAACTATTCTAGTATGAATGCAAACCATTCTTATCTTCATTCAAACTTTCAGGAATTTTATTTTCCTGGTTAATATGAAGGAAAATCTCATTGCACATGCAAATTAAGTTTAGCCAGTTTTATTTTGCCACCTAGTTCTGAGTGGTAATGCTGGGCATGAACTTAGACAAGAGTATTCTGGAAAATGGAAAACGGACAAACATAATCCTATCCTACCTTGGCATTCAGGTGTACACATTCTATAATGAAGATTATCAGAAAATAGAAAGGGGAATTCCTGATGATTGCAAACACTGATAACAGCAGTTTCCAATTCCATGGAAAATTAGTTGATTTTTCTTCCACTAGACTAGAACTGCTCAAGGGCAGTAGTAATGCATAACCTGAAATTGTTCAGGGGAGAAAGAACTTGCATCTAAAAACAGTGGTATCACATTTTCCAGATATATGCCAAATCACTTAATGTACACTGAAATACATCAGGTGAACCTGGAACATAATGATCTGTAGGAATTAATACTACACTAATCCATTTGAAGTCAGCAACTCCGAAAAATAGTTAATGGTGGGGCTTATACTTCTTTGCTGATGTAAACTAGTTTGTTAACCATGGTCGGGACTTTCTGGCCCTGTCGTGCCAGGGTCAGCTGTGGGAGATTCAGCAGCCCAGCCAAAAGTCCCCAGACTTTTGGAGGGACCGGACAATCCAGTGGGCGGGGCTGGAAAAACCTGTCCTATATCTATCTTGCACTCCCGAAACAATATTAACTTTGGACCATAAGGGTGAATATATGATTAACTTTGACATAATAACGTTCTTTCTCCATTTGAATAAGCGACACTTTTTGATTGTTTTTGAATAATTACTATATCCAGTGCATAAACAGCAAATACATCTTATGGACAGTCTGTTTTCTCATGTTTTAAAACATAAAGGCTTGATCAACAATAATTAATGTGACCCTGTTATAGATTAAAATCTCATTTGTATGAAGTAATTACTGAATATGATTCAGGAAAAATAAATCATTAAAGAGGGCCATCAACCAAACAAACTGCAAGTATACTATATTGGAAGGGCAATATTTTATATGCAAATGTGGGTACATTATCCTGAGACATTGGCACTCACTCATTACTGAAGAAAATAAAATCTGTCCTTTAATGACAACATAAAAGCCACTTAAGGACAATTGTTGGAAGCTGACTGAGATTTTACAATCAGCTTCCAGGTCCCTACAGGCAGCAAGGGGCAGTGCAGCTGCTGGATGTGATCTACAGTGGCCTACCGGGGAGGGTGGCAGTATACTAGGCAGGCTTAGAAATTGTCCTGCCTGCCTGGGCTCAGCTGCAGCCCTAGGCCGCCCTGTGAAGGAGTTTCCTCCCACAATGGGGGCCCAGTTGCTGGATCTATTTTTTTATTTTAAAGTTAAAGAAGCTGGTGTGAGGGAGCCTCCATTTTGGGGTGTCCTTTCCCTCACTTGACTGCAATGGCATCTTGCTGCTGCTTCCAAGCCAGAGGGCCTCATATTAGCCCTCCAAGAGTCATCTGTCATCTTTAATTGGACGGAGAGCCCACCCTCTGGCCAGTAGTTGGCCAATTTTCGGGAAAATTACAGGTGAGTACATTGCGGGCTTCTGATCTCCATTTGAGCATGCCGGTGGGGTCATAAGATCATAAGAAACAGAAGGAGTAGTAGGCCATTTGGCCCATCAAGCACGCTCCAATTTTCAATAAGGTCATGCCTGGTTAGATTGTTGCCTTAACTCCACTTTCCTGCCTGGCCCCCATTACATCAAAAATCTAACTCAGCCTTGAATATATTCAATAACCCAGCCTTCACCGCTTTGTGGAAGAGAATTCCAAAGACTAACAACCCTCTGAGAGAAGGAATTCCTCCTCATCTCAATCTTAAAATGGGAGACCCTTTATTTTTAATCTGAGGCCACTAGTTCTAGGTTCCCCCACGAGAGAAAACATTCTCTGAGCATCTACCCTGTCAAGCCCTCTCAGAATATTGTATGTTACAATAAGATCACCTCTCATTCTTCTAAACTCCAGTGAGTACAGGTCCAACCTACTCAACCTTTCCTCATAAGACAACACCTTCATCCCAGGAATCATTCTAGTAAATCTTCTCTAAACTTATTCCAATGCCAATATATCTCTCCTTAACTAAGGAGACCAAAACTTTATGCAGTACTCCAAGTGGGGTCTCACCAATGCCCTGTAGATTTTGAGCAAGACTTCCCTGCTTTTATACTCCATCCCCCTTACAATAAGGGCCAACATCCCATTTGCCTTCCTTATTACTTGGTGTACTTGTATGTTACCTTTTTGTGATTCATGTACAAGGATACCCAGATCCCTCTGTGCAGCAGCATTATGCAGTCTCTCTTAAATAATATTCTGTTTTTTTATTATTCCTGCCAAACTGGACAGCCTCTCAGTTTCCCACATTATACTCCATCTACCAAATTTCTGCTCACTTACTTAACCTATCTACATTCCTTTGTAGAGTTTTTGAACCCTCCTCACAACTTGCTTTTTACCTATCTTTCTATCATGAGAAAATTTGGCTACAATGGAGTTGGTCCCTTCATCCAAGTCATTAATATGGATAGTAAATAATAGAAACCCCAGCACTGATGCCTCTGGCACTCCACTTGTTACAGTTTGCCAACCTCAAAATAACCCATTTATCCTGACTCTGTTTCCTGTTAGTTAGTTAATCCTCAATCCATGCTGATATATCAGCCCCAATACAATGAGCACTTATCTTGTGCACTTTTATGTGGCACCTTATTGAATGCTTTATAGAAATCCAAATACGCTACATCTACTGGTTCCTCTTTATCCACCTTGCTTCTTACATCCTTAAAGAACACTAATGCATTTGTCAAACACAATTTCCCTTTCACAAAACCATGTTAATTCTTCCCAATATTATTGTGATTTTCCAAATGTCTTGCTCTACCTCCTCAATAATAGATTCCAGCATTTTCCCAATGTACATGTAAGACTAACCGGCCTATAGTTTCCTGCTTTCTGTCTCCCTCCTTTCTTGAATATCTAAGTTATATTTGCAGTTTTCCAATTCACTGAAACGTTCCAGAACCTAGGGAACTTTGGAAGATTACAACCAATGAATCCACTATTTCTGCAGCCACTTCCCTTAAGAGTCTAGGATGCAGATCATCAAGTCCAGGAGACTTGTCAGCCTATAGTCCCATTAGTTTTGAGTACTTTTTCTCTAGTGATGGTGATTGTTGCAAGTTCCTCCCTCCCTTTGGCCCCCCGCGTTTCTATTATTCTTGTGATGATTTTTGTGTCTTATACTGTTAAGGCAGATACAAAATAATTGTTCAAAGTCTGCCATTTTGTTGTTTCCCATTATTAACTCACCAGTCTCACACTCTAAGGCACCAATGCTCACTTTCACTACTATTTTCCTTTGTCCTGAAGCCCACAAGGAAAATTCTGTCCCATGCTACACTTTCTAATATTATTCAGCCTCATTTTTGAATACAGATAATCTTTTTTGCCTCTATTATCCCTACTTGTTTCATACTACCAAATTTTATTATTGAAAAAGTCTGTATCTAGTTTTGCAATCCCAGTGTGGATGGAGTTAAGCGAGGCGTACAGAAGCAAAATCACAACAGAACTGTGATTCTGTACGACTGCCACATAACTCAGTTCAATTCTTCTTTTCTCTCTCAATCTTTCACCACTCATAAACATTCCTTTCCCATGGCATTACTTTCTCATGATTTCACTTGTATCTGCTCTGCAATAGATATTATATTATCTCCAAAACTGTACCACATTGTGCTTGGTTGCCTCTATTGAACCTCAGGGCATGATCCATGGTTTCCATCACTTCTTCATTTATGTGCTTCCAGTTGGCAATGCCATCAGGAGCATGGGATCAGGTGCACTGACAACACTCATTTCTATCTTAATACTTACTCTTTCAAGTCTGATGTTTTGGCTGCACTCTCTAACATTAAGATTTGCATAACTTACTTTGGTTCAGGTTAGGCAAAACTCTGCCATTTAACTTGAGCTCACAGAAACATTTATGTTTTGCCACTTTCAGCTCCATCAACCTCCCCAGCTTCCACCTCAGGTCAGAAGCACAAAGCTGCTCGAACCCAGGATCAGTTTCCTCTCCCAAGTCCAATCCCTTAACAAGACTAGCACCTTTCACCTCTAACACACCTCCCCATCTCTGTCTTTTTTCATTCATTCATGGGACGTGGGTGTCGCTGGTTTGGCCAGCATTTATTGCCCATCCCTAATTGCCTTTGAGAACCGAGTGGCATTTAAGAATCAATCACATTGCTGTGGGTCTAGAGTCACATGTAGGCCAGACTAGGTAAGGACAGCAAATTTCCTTCCCTAAAGGACTTCAGGGAACTTGACAGGTTTCTCCGACAATCGACAATGGTCATCATTAGACTTTTAATTCCAGGTTTTTCATCGAATTCAAATTTCACCATTTGCCGTGGTGGGATTTGAAACCGGGTTCCCGGAGAATTACCCTGGGTGTCTACGCCACCGCCTCCCTCTAAACCTCTCTGCCTCATTGCGGAAATGCCAATTCACTGCTTTAACACTTCCATGGTCTATTTCTCCAATAACTTCCTTGTCGGTCTTCCTGGTTTTTACCCTATTCATCTAGAGTGTAACAGTTTAAATCCTCATCTGTACATGTAGGCTTTGACTTGGTTCTCTCACTCCCATCATACAGTTATTATTGCAACAAAATAAAAAGTAAAAAAAAATCATTTTCTATTTGTTTTTGCATATGATTAGCATGAAAGTTAGAAATTAAATTCTGCCACCAGAATTTACTAAGGTGAAGTGCAACATTTAACTAGCATGAATTAGATAGAACATGAAGTTGTTAATTATTGTCACTAAGTAAACAGTCTGAGCAAGTTTGTTTCCTCAATAGCACGGAATGCAAACAAATTTTGAGTGAGATTTTAATTTGCAAATGCATACCTCAAGGCGTTTGACCTGGGTCTTCTCAAATTCCAGTTTAGTTTCAAGTTCACGAATCTTGGCTTCTTGCCTGCTCACCAAGGATTTATCTACCATGGACTGTTCTGTGAACTCTAGCTGATTCTGCAGGCCTTGTAACTGGAGAAAGTTGCATAGAAAAGGAGAATATCAGCATGTAAAATAAGCCATATAAAATAAAACCTGAATGCAGTATCTGAGGGGCAAACAGCATAAAATATATTTCTCTGGCTAAACAGTAAAATTAATAAGAACAGTGTTGCTGCCAGTAGATGCAATATCCATCTTCTCCACCCACAGAGCATTGTAGCTGCTCTATGTACAATCTATAGGATGCTTTGCAACAACTCAACAAGGTTAATCTGACAGCACCTCCCTTCCCTGAGGCTTCTACCACCAGGAACAACAAGTAGTTGCGAGAAGTCCAAATCATACACCATCTTGACTTGGACACGCATCCCCATTGCCAAGTCAGAATCCTGGAACACCACAAAAACTGCAACTCCAGCAGCAGCTAGAGATGGGAAATAAATGTGACCTTATCCACATCACTCTTGTCCCAGAAATGAATAATAAAGATAGATTAAATAAAACAACATTTTTGTAGCTTTGTTGCTATACCCAAAAAGTGTCTTTCTTCATAATGATTTTGTGACAGGTGGTAAAACAAAATCTACTGCTCCACACTTAATGGGTGAATGATCCCTTCAATAAAACTGTGCCTCCTCAAAAAATTTTTTACTAGCAATGCACAAAAGACCTATGAATGAAGAATAGCAGAATATCAAATTGGCAGAGATATCCACGAGCAAGAATTCATAGGGTGTATTCGGGACAGTTTCGTAGAACAACAAAGGTTTCAGGCTATATTAGATCTGGTAACGTGTAATGAGGCAGGATTAATAAATGATCTCAGACTAAAAGATACCCTAGGAAACAGTGACCATAATATGGTAGAATTTAGCATTCAGCTTGAGAGTGAGAAACTTGGGTTGGAAACTTAAATAAGGGTAGTTACAAAGGAATGAGGGTAGGGTTGGCTGGAGTGGACTGGGATAGAATTTTAGCAGAAAAAGCGATTGATGAACAATGGCAGATGTTTAAGAAAATAGTTCATGACTCACAACAAAGATATATCCCAGTGAGGAAGAAGGATTCAAGGAAGGGGATAAACCAACCATGGTTAACCAAGGAAGTTAAGGATAGTATCAAATTAAAAGAAAAGACATACAATGTGGCAAAGATTAGTGGTAAGCCAGTAGATTGGAAAAGTTTTAAAAACAAACAAAAGATGACCAAAAAAAGAGAAAATAAACTTTGAGGGTAAACTAGCAAGTAATAAAGAAACGGACAGTAAGAGCTTCTTTAAATATATATAAAAGAGAGAGACCAAAGTGAACATAGGCCCCTTACGGAATGAGGCTGGGAAAATAATAAAGGGGAACCAGGAAATGGCAGAGGAGTTGAATAAATATTTGCTTCAGTCTTCACGCAGGAAGACACTAATAGCATTCCAATACTAAGTAATCAAGGGGCAAGAGGGGGAGGAGATAAATACAATAACTATCACTAGAGAAAAAGTACTAGTGAAACTAATGGGGTTAAAGGCCGATAAATCCCCTAGACCTGATGGGTTGCATCCTAGGATATTAAAGAAAGTGGCTACAGAGATAGTGGATGCACTGATAGTAATCTTCCAGAATCTAAAGATTCCAGAGGATTGGAAAACTGCCAATGTAACACCCTTATTCAAAAAGGGAGGGAGACAAAAAATAGGAAACTATAGGCCAATTAGCTTAACATCTGTCATTGGGAAAATGTTAGAGTCTATTATAAAGGGTGTAATAACAGAGCATTTAGAATTACATAATCTAATCAAGCAGAGTCAGCATGGCTTCATGAAGGAGAAATCATGCCTGACAAATTTATTAGAATTCTTTGAGAAGGTAACTAGCAGGATAGTTAATGGGGAAACAATAGATGTAATATATTTGGATTTCCAAAAGGCGTTTGATAAGGTACCGCACGTAAGGCTACTCAATAAGATATGAGTGCATGGTGTTGGGGGTAGTATATTAGCATGGATACAGGATTGGCTAACTAATAGAAGACAGAGAGTTGAGATAAGGGGGGCATTTTCAGAACGGCAGCCTGTGACTAATGGAGTGCCACAGAGATCAGTGCTGGGGCCTCAATTATTTACAATGTATATTAATGACTTAGATGAGGGAAGTGAATATACTTTCGCCAAATTTGCAGATGATACAAAAATAGGTGGGAAGGCAAGTGGTGAGGATGACACAAGGAGTCTACAGAGGGATATAGATAGGTTAAGTGAGTGGGCAAAAAAGTGGCAGATGAAATATGTGGGAAAATGTGCGGTTATGTACTTTGGCAGGAAGAATAGAGGAGTTGAATATTATTTAAATGGTGAAAGACTGCACTAGGCTGCAGCACAGAGGGATTTGGGAGTCCTTGTGCATGAATCCCAAAAATCTAACATACAAGTTTAACAGGTAATAGGGATGGCAAATGGAATGTTGGCCTTTATTTCAAGGGAATGGAGTATAAAAATAGGGAAGTCTTGCTAAAACTATTTAAGGTACTAGTTAGGCCACACCTTGAATACTGTGAACAGTTTTGGTCCCCTTATCTAAGGGGAAATCTACTGGCATTGGAGGCAGTCCAAAGAAGGTTCACTAGGTTGATTCTGGGTATGGAGGGATTTTCTTATGAGGAGAGGTTGAGTAGGTTGGGCATCTACTCATTGGAGTTTAGAAGAATGAAAGATGACTTTATTGAAACATATAAGATTCTTAGGGGGCTTGACAGGGTAGATGCTGAGAGGTTGTTTCCCCTTATGGGAAAGTCTAGGACCAGAGGGCATAATCTCAGGGTAAGGGGTCACCCATTTAAAACAGAGATGAGGAGGAATTTCTTCTCTCAGAGGATTCATAATCTCTGGAATTCTTTACCGCAGAGGGCTGTAGAAGCTGGGTCATTAAGTATATTCAAGGCAGAGATAGACAGATTTTCAATCAGTAAGGGAATCAAGGGCTATGGGGAAAAGGCAGGAGAGTGGAATTGAAGATTATCAGATCAGCGGAGCAGACTTGATGAGCCGAATGGCCTACTTCTGCTCCTACGCCTTATGGTCAGCCCCAGTTACACTGTGACATAAGGCCAAAATTTGACAGTGTCAACTCCTCTTTGTGAAACAACCCCATTTTATAACGTCATTGTGAAATTACACAGTGCCGCAATCAGAGCAGTGTTTTGAGTATTTGAGTAGTGTTTTTTTTTATTCATTCATGGGATGTGGGCTTCACTGGCAGGGCCAGCATTTATTGCCCATCCCCAGTTGCCCTTGAGAAGCTGGTGGTGAGCTGCCTTTTTGAACCGCTGCAGTACATGTGGTGAAGGTACATCCACAGTGCTGTTAGGGAGTTCCAGGATTTTGACCCAGCTGCAGTGAAGGAACGGTGATATATTTCCAAGTCAGGATGGTGAGTGACTTGGAGGGGAACTTCCAGGTAGTGGTGTTCCCATCTATCTGCTGCCCTTGTCCTTCTTGGTGGTAGTGAGTGTGGGTTTGGAAGGTGTTGTCTAAGGAGCCTTGGTGAATTCCTGCAGTGCATCTTGTAGACGGTATATACTGCTGCTACTGTGCATTGGTGGTGGAGGGAGTGAACGTTTGTGGATGTGGTGTCAATCAAGTGGACTTTGTGCTAGATGGTGTCCAAATTCTTCAGTGTTATAGGAGCTGCACTCTTCCAGGCAAGTGGGGAGTATTCCACCACATTCCTGACTTATGCCTTGCAGATGGTGGACAGGCTTTGGGGAGTCAGGAGGCTTGTTACTCGTCGTACGATTCCTAGCCTCTGACCTGCTCTTCTAGCCACGTATTTATACGGCTAGTCCAGTTCAGTTTCTGGTCAGTGTGTTCAGTTTGGGTTTCACAAAGATCATGAGACATAGTCAAGTCATAAAAGTAGTTCAGGGAAAAGAAGGCTGAACTAAATGAAATGTATTTATTATTTTTCTTTCCCTCTCTTTCTCCCTCCTTTCTTTCTTGCAATATTCAAGTAAGAGTTTCAGGGAATAGGAATAGGGTGAATATTTTTATGATTTCAAAAACTGTGAGGTTTCCTCTGTTAAATAGCTGCTGTTGCATTTTCCCCTCAACTTAAGTGAAATTTCTTTGGCACATGGTTTGAAAAGCGCACTTCCAGCTCCGAAGATCAATATAAATGACAGAGGCCACTCAGCCCATCATAGTTCATTAATGCAGACAAAAATATTCCCACCATTTGTTACACTGGATCACATTATCTATCAATGGACGGTACAAAAATTCCAGAAGCAATGCAATATTTAATTATTTTATTATTAAGCATTGTTGCCTGTGAACAATTGTAATATGACACTGGAATAAATTACATACCTTCTCTTGTAGTTCTTGTTTTTCTTTACTGGCTTCTTCAAGTTGTGACTGTAGTTCATTGATCTGGCCCAGGTCCCTAGATGACTAAAGAATTGCTTTGTTTCAATACTATGTACTTGAAAAGGACTAATTTGCAGAGATATGTGGGAAAGGCTGGGGTGTACGACTAAAAATTGGATAGCTCTTCAAAAAGCAGGTACAGACACGACAAGCTGAATGGCCATCTTCTGTGCTGTAAGATTCTATTTTTCCATCTCAGATAAAAATACATTTATGGCTAAAAATGGTTTAAACTACATACTTAAAGCTACACAGGAGGTGCCAGAGGATTGGAGAGTGGCAAATGTGACACCCTTATTAAAGAAAGGGTGTAAGAACAGACCTAATAGTCCAGTTTGTTTTATTTCAGCGGTGACAAGGTTTTAGAAATAATAATCACAGAAAAAATTAACAGATACTTGGAGAGATTTGCATTAAACAAGGATAACCAGAACAGATTTGTAAGAGGCAGATCATGCTTGACTAACTTAATTAATTTTTTGATGAAGTAACAGACAAGGTTGATAAAGGGAATACAATGGATGTTGCCTCTATGGATTTTAAGAAAGTGCTTGACAAAGTACCACATAAAAGGCTTGTTAACAAAACTGACGCTTGTGGAATAGGACGATCAATGTCAGCTTGGATAAAAAATTGGCTTAATGACAGAAAACAGTGAGTCATGGAAAATGGTTATTTTTTAGACTGGAGGATGGTAGACAGTGGTGGTTCTCAAGGGTCAGTGCTAGGACCACTGCTTTTTGGACATATAAATGACTGAGATATTGGAGTACAGAGTAAAATGGTATCAAACTTGGAAATATGGTAAACTGCGAGGATAATACAAATCAACTGCAACAGGACATAGATAGACTAGCAGAATGGGCAGACAAGTGGCAGTGTGAGAGAAGTATGAGGTGATGTCTTCTAGTAGAATGGATAGGGAGAGGCAATATAAACTAATTGGCGTAGTTCTAAACAGCATACAGGGACTGAGGAACCTGGAGTTACATGTGCATAGATCTTTGAAGTGGAAGGTGGAAGAACATAGTGAAAGAGTGGTTAGCGAAGTACAGTACCAGACCCCTTATCGAACATCCCAAAATCCAGAAGGACCAGATCAGGCATTGCTGTCAGTCATATCTTTTACCGTTGTTAGTTCTCTTAGAGTTGGCGGTGGAGGGGTACTTCTGGTATGCCAGTAAGTCAGGGAATGTATAATTGTCCGTATAAAATAATTCAATGTAAAGCAGGATGTTATTGGGAAAATACTTGCAGCTTATTTCCAAATGGAGATGCAAAATCCAGAAAAGCCCTGTATCCAGCACACATCCACTCCCGAGCTTCCCGGATACAGGGTCTGGTACCTGTATATGGGACTTTGGGCTTCATAAATAGGGGTATTGAATACAAAAGCAAGGAAGTTGTGCTGAACCATTATAAAGGTCTGGCCAGGCCACACCTAGAATACTGCATCCAGTTCTGGTCTTCACACTTCAGGAAAAATGAGAGGATCCTTGAAAGGATGCAGAGGAGATTTATCAGAATGGTTTGAGGGATGGGGCACTTCAGCTACAAGGTTAGTTTGGGGCAGCTGTGATTGGTTTCTTTGCAACAAAGGAGATTGAGGGGAGATCTGATACAGGTGTACAGGATTATGACAGATTTGGATAAGGCAGACAAGGAAAAACTTCCCATTAGCTGATTGCCAAGGACTAGGGGACACATATTTAAGGTTTGTGGCAAGAGATTCAAAGGGATGTAAAGAACAACATTTTTACACAGCAAGTGATAATGACCTGGAACTCGCTGCCCACTAGAGTGGTGGAAGCAGAGACAATCAATGATTTCAAAATGAAATTGGATGGGCACTTGAAGAAAATAAATGTGCAGGGCTAAAAGGCTAGAGTGGGGGAATGGGACTGACTAATTTGTCCTACAGTGAGCTGACATGAACTCGATGGGCTGAATAACATCCTTCTGTGACAAGGTAACAATCATAGTCATCTCTTAATACCAGAGTATTACAATATTCATCAAATTCACAATTAAATCCATTGAAAACACTGAATTCTTTATTTCAGAGGGGGACTTTAAATTAGCTGTGCAAACTAGCTAACTAATGTGCTAAATGTATTTAACTTTTTACAAAGATTTTCAATTGTGCTCCTTTGCATGACAAAGTCAAACATCAGTGTCATAAGAGTGGGTTCCATGGCTGGGATTTCGTCAGGCTGGTGGGGTCTTGCCTGCTGGTCAAAGAACTGGCTGGAACCCCCTTAGGATCTGTGGGGGAGGCCCGATGGAATCAATTGCCCTCCAGGCACTTAAGTGGCTATCAGCAGGCCTTCCCAGTGATTGAGGTCTCTCGTGACTAAAGTCCCGTCCACTGAGAGCTGCCAGCCAGAGGCTGGCAGTTCCTCATATCACCAGCGCCAGTGGCTGCTGGTAGCACTGCACTCATCAGAGGACCAGGATCATGGAGGTACCCTAGGTCACAAGTGAGTGAAGGCAGGCTGGAGGTCGAAGAGTGGGGGGAGGAGCACTGGAGGCAAAAGCAGGGGTACGGCTTTCAATGGCCACACCCCCGCAAGATGACAGGTCCCTAGATTAGGCACAGCTAAATGCCTGACTACAAGGGACCACCCACCCCTGCCAGAAGGCTGCTGGCAAACCTCAGAGGGTTTGCTGCGCGGCCTTCCGTGGCTGTGAGAAAGCTGTGCGTCTTTCATTTAATCCCTAAACCACCACTAAATTGCAATGGGCTCAAGGATAATGGACGTCAATTGGCTCATTAATGAGCCTAATTGACATTCCTCTGTCAGCAACTGGGAATCCCCTTCCACCATCCCACTTAATTGGGCGAGGTTTTCCCACTGCCGTGAGACTGACATGAGGCCTCTCCCACGATCAGGTGCACCTAGCTACCATGTTCCCGCTGCAATGGGCTGCATTAAATCCAGCTCCATGTGTTTTTTTTTATGGAGGGAATCTGGATAGATATCAGATACATTACCTACCTGGGAAACTAGGGCTTTGTGTTTCTTCATGAGTTCATTCATATCCTCTTGATCCTCCTCAAGACGGCTCTGTAGCTCATTTTTCTCACGTTGCAGACGACTTAGTTGCTCATCCAGCTATAAAAGGGAAATGCAGACACAAATGATGTTTCAGCTATTTGTATGATTTTACCATCGCTGCTGCATTATTTTGCTGCGGAGAAAATGTCATATGTACTGGTGTCAAGCAGTTTAAAATCATACTTTATAACTCTGAAAGCTCCTCATTCCTTTCCCCCCAATCCCTGTTTCTCTTCACTCACCATCCATAGTTCAGAGGGAAGATAGCACTTTGTTTGCTCCTCCATCAGCACCACTCAAAAACCTGCCTTTAGAAGATGAGTGAGAGAAGTTCAGGCTGATTCTCCCTCTAATTTTGGCTTCCATATGGGAAACACATACTTCATTCAGTACTATGGAAGAATAACTGAGATTGGAAACTAAGAATCTGGGAATTTATGGCTGCAAACCCACATGGACTTACTGAATTCAAATGTGTACAGGACTCATTTTATGAAGTGCTTGCACTTTGTTGTTTATAATCATGTATCACAGTACGTTAAAGCCAATTGATTACTTTTGAAACATAACCACTGTTATCTAGGCAAAACTGGCAGCTAATTAGAACACAGCATAGCCCTGCAAAAGAGAGAGACAAACAATCAGATAATATGATTATTGTTGCTATTGATTAAGAGAGGAATGTTGGCTAGGACATCGAGAATCTCTGCTGCTCTTTCAATATTGCCATGGATCTTCACCATCCACCAGTACAGGCAAACAGGGTAGTCCTGGAGTACCTTTAGCCTAAATTGCGTGCTCAAATCAGTGGTGGAGTTTGAAACGATAAACTTCTGACTTGGAGACATTGCTACTGACTGAGCCACGTGTACATCATAGGCTTTAATGACATTCTTTTTTAATATTCTCATCTAAAATATGTTGCAATAGGCTAAAAACGTTGTAGAGAGAGATCTTTATAATTAGAACCCATCAACGAGACAATCTTCAGTTTTAATTCCTTTTTGTGACTTTTTAAACACTCATTTGGAAAGAAAACTGCAAGCACTTTTAATGCATTAAAATGAAACAGTAAAATTCTACAATTTGGCAACAATTTTACAAATCAAGCCACAATTACTAAATATAAATGCATGGAAGTACACCTCTTTGGTCAAAAAATAATCCATTAGCCTTTATTCCAAGCTTAATTTCCACAAACCATCAGTTTTTAATCACTTTGATTCAATTTCCCAAAGGTACCAAGACAGGAAAGTTTAACCTAATCATTACTGCACTTCTGGTAAGCAGCTGCCCTAAACATTGAATTATTGTTAGATACTTGTTCTCTCCTCCTCAAGCTGTTATTTCTTCTTGTAGTATGTTTCCACAGGCATCAATTGATCATGGTAATATTATTGATACATAGGCCTCCAAGTGTTGCACGCTAGACAACAATGGAGTGGGGGGTAGGGGGAACGAGGAGATAGGAAAGGAATAGGTGGGTACATAATAGCTTAGCCCAATCTTGTCCCCATTTGAAACCCACATATTTCTTTCATAGCCTTAGTTGATATATATTCAGGCATTAACCAGTGACTAAGGATGAGATCTTGCTCGCCTACGTGGCTCAACTGTTGACTAGATAAAGTCACTCAGGAAGTTCCCATGCCCAGACACTGAAGTGAAATTCGTTTTAATGAAGCATTCAATATAGCAGTTATCCAATTGCAAAATGTTCCATTTTCTTGTTCTGGCTAAGATGTTGATGAGCCTGCAAGATATTTCCTGCATTTTCTGTTTTTTTTGACAAATTTACAACATTGTCATGAAAATTGAAGCAGTGACTATCTGCTGAGAAGTCCCAAACATCAATGCTGGATTAGCACCAATTTAGCTTCACTTAAAAAAAATTCTGAAATACGCTTACTGATAAAGTGCATTTTTTTTGTTTATTGTGTTACTCCAAAATACCCAAGCTCCACTTTCATTATTAAATTGCTGAAAAGGCTAATCTCCAAACAAGCATAAACCAAATAATGTACTGATTATGCTGTACTGTCCAATCCCTTCTAGCTTTATGATTTATTCCATGCCTATGTTTTCTGTGGAAAATAGGATAACATGAAATTGCATCTTATTTTTTTCTCACTATATAGTGCTGTGCCCTTCCAGTACCAGAATCAGCATTTCTTACGATCTAGAAATAATGGGCTTTAAGTGACAGAGTATTGTGTAGTCATGTTTCATTTAAAGAAAGATCAGTATCTGAACTGGTTACTATAATAGTTCAAAAACCAAAAAGCTTCCCACTACATTATTTGAGCTATAACCTACAGAGCTATTATAATTTTAAAAAAATTCTTTCATGGGATGTGAGCGCCACTGGCAAGGACAGAATTTGTTGTCAATTCTTAATTGGCCTTTAGGTGAGCCGCCTTCTTGAGCTGTTGCATTTGGAGCAGGTACACCCAGTGTTGTTCGGAAGGGAATTCCAGGATTTTGATCCGGTGACATTTCAAAATTTCAAATCAAAATGGTGTGGCTTGGAGGGGAACTTGCAGGTGGTTGTGTTCCCATGCATCTGTGCCCTTGTCCTTATAGATGGTAGAGGTCGCGAGTTTGGAAGCTGCTGTTGAAGGTGAGTTGTCAAGTAGGCTGCTTTGTACTGGATGATGTTAAGCTTAGGGTGTTATTGCCTCATCCAGGCTAGTGCAGAGTATTCCTTCACACTCCGGACTTGTGCCTTGTAGATGGTAGACAGGCTTTGGGGAGTCAGACAGTGAATTTCTCATCACAGAATTTCCAGCCTCTGACTTACAAGCATAATCATAATTCACTCATGTTCGGGTATAATTAATCAAAGATCTCCAAAGCATAATTGTATCTTGCAGAAACAAGAAATGAAACTAATGTAGAACATTGGTTGACAAAATTTTCCAGGGCTCTCAATCTGCTGATGGGTCACCACTTGCATCTCAATGTGCAAAATTTAAATTTCTTACTTTAGCTATAAAGCTATTGTGAACCTCCAGTCACCTATAGAGTGGTAATAATTTTTAGAAACTTTTTTCATGGGATGTGAGTGCCACTGGCCTTCTTACAAGGCTTCATTTAGGAAAAAAAATCTCATTTGAAGACACTTCCATACACACTGACACTGCAGCTCAGTACTGCCCTCATTTTGTTGGCTGTAAAGCACTTTGTGAACCTCCTATAAGCTCACAAAAGGCACTACAAATTCATTCTTTCTTCTACTCTGTTTAGGAATTAGAAAACTGTATACATCAACTGAAATTAAACATACAAATTTACTTCCGCAGTCGGTAATTATTTTTCAGAGAAGAGCTAAGCTGATATGGGGATAATTCTGATCTAAGCATAACATTTCAATATAGAAAACAGTTTCCAATTCCCTTATGGATCTAGAACATCTGGTGTTAATTTAATTTAAAATAGCCCCAGTATATCCAGTTCACCACATTGAACAGTTATTTGTCAATGTCATGTTTCACCCAGCAACACATTTCACTATTTATATTTAAAAGAAAAAAACATTAAAGTGTGTTGCTTTTGCTTAGATTCCATCACAACACATTCTGCAGATATTTGAAACAGTTAGTTGTGGTTGAGAAAATGCCAAAACAAGCACACAACTGGTTAGTAAACATTTCTGTATTCATCTGGAAATCTAAACTTTTGC
Organism: Cetorhinus maximus; assembly: GCF_964194155.1. Lineage (NCBI taxonomy): Eukaryota > Metazoa > Chordata > Chondrichthyes > Lamniformes > Cetorhinidae > Cetorhinus > Cetorhinus maximus. Next base: position 6,917,733 of record NC_135887.1, read on the forward strand.
AAGCTGGATCAGCTTCAAACAAATGCACTTACTGCAACTTTGGCCTTAGAGATATCTTCAATCTGAAGGTGCAGATCTTCCATTTCAACTTCCATGGCTTTTCGAGCTTTGACAGCTACTGCACAGGTGAACTCTGACTCTTCAAGCTAAAAATAGGCAACAATTTCAAGGAACAGTTTTAAATTCTCTCGCATCAGGTAAAAGGTAAAATGTAAAAATTTAGAAATCTCAAAATTAAAATGATGAGACTGAATTGGTGGTTACAGGGTAAATCATTTTTATACAAAGTTTCTGAACCATTTAATGTTGGTAGTAGCCCAAAATCTGTCAGCAATTGCCATTATTGTTAAATTAAGGTATTCTCATAGTGTTAGTTCATTCTTGTGCTCCTCTTTTCCCCATTCAAAAAAAATACAAAAGTAAGTCACATTACCTGTCCCACAGGAGTAAGTTCAATTCATCAACAAGAAAATGGGTAAGACTTTTTTAATACAGCTGAAGTCACGCAAAAATAAAATGTATGCAGCGGAATTTGCCATTTAAGCTTTCCCTTGTGCAACCATAACATTTTAGTTAGAAGTTAATTGCTATAACGGACTACCAATGAAAGACATTTTGCTGAGTGTGACCAGGTCTCAGGCTCGCCTTGCAATTAATGACCACACTGAACTGCATATTAGCTCAAAGCCAATTTTATTGTTTTATTCTCTGAGTGTAGCATTCTGTAATTAAATAAGAATCTCAGAAGTATTTTCTCCATCCTTTGAAACACAGATATTTCTTGGCTGATTAGAAAGAATGTCGAATTCTCAGAGCTGTGCATTTGCACAAACATAATCTCTTAGAGAATACCAATTATTAATCCCAAAGATTTATTCAGAGAGCACTAATGTCTGCAGATCTCACAAGACAATCTTCTGTGAAATAAACTGCGAAAGGGCATTTTTCTTTCCTTTCGCTTCCTTAAAAGTGTCGCTATAAAGCTGATGGAAATTGTTTAAAACATGAAAACCAATCTACTTGTATTCAGAGCAGAAACGCATTAATATGGACTGCAGTGGTTTACCACCACCTTCTCAAGGGCAATTTAGGATGGGCAATAAATTCTGGCCTTGCCAGCAATATCCACAACCCTTAAGTGAATTTTTAAAAAATCTGACCCTTTGCCACATAACCGACCTCTGCATAAGATGTGTACAATTGGGGAAAGATGGTGAGGTATTAGGCCAATTTATAGCAAGATGTTAGGGGGAAACCTGTTACCAATGGAGTTCCAGTTATCATTACTATCAATAATTTTTATGAATTATTTAAAGGACAGAATACTGTTCGAGTTTTGAAGTTGGATACAACAAATTGGTTAGCATTGTTGTCACCTTCATCCAATGTGCATTAACCCAAATAGACTTAGAAAGATTGAGCAAATGAGCAAAGAGAAGGTAATTGGAGTTCAACATTATCATAAAATAAAAAGATTAACGCAGGTAGAAGCAAAAATGTAGATCACAGTTTCAGCATCATGTGCTTGAGGAGCAGAGCAGGAAAGAAGTCAGAAGGTTTTACTGGATAGTTTATTAAAACTGTTGGTTCAAGATTTGCAGGTGGTGAAGAAAAGAAATAAAATGGTGGAATATATAGCTAATTGTGTGACATATACATCTAAGGAGACCACATCTGGAGTACTGAATCAGTTTTGGTTTGGAATTCACTGTCTGATAGGGTGGTGGTTTCAATCATGGTCTCCAAAAGGGAAAACATGAAGATAAAATTGCAAGGTTGTGGAGAAAGAGTGGGTCAGTAGGACTAACTGAATTGCTCTTTGAAACAGCCAGTGCAGACGCAATAAGCCAAATGCCCTCCTTCAATGCTGTACCATCCCAGCTGACAGTTGCAAGGTGAATACCTGAATTTAGTGGACTGAGCGGTAGGGAAAGATCATCTACCCTAGGACTTTACTTCTTTAAGGGAGATTTCTTTTTGGCGGGGGGAGGGGGTTGGATTTTCATTAGTTCCATGCTAAGAAGATAAGGTTAACTGGCCTACAATTTCTTGACTTACAGATCTATTCACAAGGGATGTGCAATTGGGATGGATGGTGAGATATTTTGTGGTTACTGCTCTTCATTGTTTAGGGTGGTAATACTTACCACATTTTGTATCTTTGGCCAATTCCCGTTTCTAAAGATTTGTAGAAGCTATAGTTAGTGCTCCACTATCATCTTTTCAATCTCCTACATCATTCTGGGATACATACCATCGGTGTGTATTGACTTCTATATTTTTAATTCTATTGTACTTATATTTGTATTGCTATCTCCAGCAATATTACTCCACAAGAGTAATATTAATCAACATAAAAGCAAAGTGCTGCGGATGCTGGAAATCTGAAACAAAAACAGGAAATGCTGGAAAAACTCAGCAGGTCTAAAACCATCTGCGAAGAGAAAAACAGAGTTAACGTTTCGAGCCCTTGTGACTCTTCTTCAGGATATTAAATCAACAGTAGTTTATTACTTTAAGAAGCTGCAACTTAAAATAATGAACAAGTCTATGTAGCGATACCTGGTTTTTCAACTGTGCGATTTCCCGTTTGCTGGGTGCATTATTCTTGAAGTGATCCAGCATTATTTGTGCATCAGCCAGAAGGGCTTTTGTGCGCCGAAGGTCCTTGCGCAGTCTCTTTTCAGTTTCAAAATCTCGTTCACTAACCTAGTTTAAAAAAAATCAAGCTAGCAAAATCCTAGGAAGAGACTGCATACTGAGCTGTACTTGATGTGAACTTCTTGCATCATCCTAAAAATATCAAACTAATACAATTTTATTACAAAATAGCCATTTAAATGTTCTATTTTTAGTTTTTACCAATTCAGTAATGAACACTCCTCAAAAGTTATTTATTCAATTCAATTTTGTATACTTTACAACAAAATTCTAATCATATTTCTAGAATTTCCAAGCTTTAACTATTGAAATTTATCTAAAATATAACTTGGCTTAACCCACTATCCCACACTCCAAGTAAAATTCGATATAAAAGCAGCACATATAGCACTATGGGAATTTTGAGGCCTTCCACCCAACAGAAATAGGGTGGCAGTGCACTGAAATGGCATAAAATGACTTACCTCTGCATTCCCACTGATCTTCCCCAACACCGACAACTGGATGGCCACAGGGCTCATTCAAGTCAAGGGCCAATGACATACACAGGGGCCACAATTGTTCTTTTAGGACAGTAGCGGACAGACTATGTGCTTTGCATGCTCTGCGCAGTACCAGCTGGGGATCCAGCTAAAGAGGTGTCCAGCAGACAAGCTTTAATTTATTTTTGTGGATCCGCGAGAAAAAATGTTCCTCCAGGCTCCATAAAACAAACTGGGCCATTGTCACACTGCGTCCCATTCAATGTTTCCTCCAAGTAATGTGTCCAGATGACAACCCAAAGTTCACGTGCAGGCTGTGAAGTCAGCCCTTTTAGATTGCCACATATGCACGATTGTGCACAAAAATTTAAAGGGCTGCACACTTAAATAAATCACCCACGTACCTCTTTCCCCCCCCCCCTTTCTTTGGACTCACTTCTGCCCCAGAGGCCATTTGGGTCACCTGATATTGCACAGGGCTGGAGCTGGTGGCCTTCCCTGGGCAACTATTTTCCCAACTCAGCCCATTAACCCTATGCCGTCAAGCTCCAGCCCAAAAGTGGACCAGGCCTCCCATTGGGACTGTTCAACAGTTGACTCTGCTTGGGGATGATGTCTACTCCATATGTTTTCCAAGTTGTATACTTTCTTCAAATTTGGCATTGAATGTACTAGAACTTTTTTTAAAACACAGAACATATGGAATAGAAGCAGGTCATATGACCACCAGGTCCATGCTTGTGCCTATGCACCAGTGACACCAGCTAAAAGGTCTGCTCTTCCCCATTTCTGATTTTAGGCTCTCATGGGATAGCAGCTTACGCTAATCTTAAATTTTTATATTTCTACTAACACCAAAGTCTTGACTACTGATTACGAATACTGAATGCTGAAAAATTACAAAACTGCATACAGTTGCTCAATTCTTAAAGGACATCGTTTATGCAAGATTTTATAAATGTTACCTGCTCACTGACTGAGGACAGTTTGCTCTCCAGATCTCTCTTCTCTCTCAAAATTTTTTGTTTCTCATCATATTCTTCTTCTAATTGCAGCTCAAATTGTTTTAACTGACAAAAAAAAGGAAAAAAGTATTAGATTCCAAGCTTTCAGAATACATTTTCAAGAAAACAAATAGGTTTCCATTAATTGAGTTATGGACTTCTTTCTTGTAAACATGCACAAAAGCTGACAGTGTACTGGAATTCAAACAGCTTCATTATCAGTTATCTGCACTCCCATTATCTACCAGAATCTTTTAGATAGTGTCCTGTACAAAATGTCACCTCATCATGAGAGCACTTTCCCTTGACATCAAGACAGCATTTGGCAAACGTGGCATCGAGGAGCCCGTGCAAAACTGAAGTCAATGAGAATCAGGGGAAAGATTCTCTACTACTCGGAGTCATACCTCGCAAAAAGGAAGATGGTTGTGGCTGTTGGAAGCTAATCATCTCAGTCCCAGGATATTGCTGCAGGAGCTCCTCAGGGTAGACTCCAAAGCCCAACCACCTTTAACTGCTTTATCAATGAGCTTCCCTTCATCATAAAGTTAGAAGTGGGGATGTTCACCGATGATTGCAGAGTGTTTAGTACTATTCACAATTCCTTACAATCCAGATTTGGAACTATTTGCCGCTTCTTCGCTATCGCTGGGTTCAAATCCTAGAACTCCCTTCCTGGCAGCACTGTGGGTGCATCTATACCACACAGACTGCAGTGCTTCAAGAAGGCAGCTCATCACCACCTTCTCATAGGCAATTAGGAATGGGTAATATGTTGGCTGTGCCAGCAATGCCCATATCCCATGAACAAATAAAAAAAGGCTCCTGAACAACAAGAAATTAAACTTAATTTCAACTATGTCAAAATAGGCTGGAATAAAGGAAATGCATGTGATCCAATTGAGCCACACTTTTTGAGGAGCGCATCCAAGACTGGTTTCCGGATCAGTGTGTCTCTAATCCAACAAGGAAAGAAGTGTTCCTTCAGTTAGTTCTAGAAATGAAGCGGTGCAAGTAACTGATGTGAGAGCAGGGTAAATACAAGAATACAAAACAATAAATAGTCAAGTATAAGGGTGTTGTAAAAAGGGAAAGTTTAGTGAGTTAAGAGGAGATCAGGTTCAAAATAACTTGGCAGAAAAAGTAGCAAATGGGCTGATTTAGGGTAGAAATGTTTGAAGTCGAGATACATAAAATTATATTTATTCTGCACTCTATGAGGCAAAAAGTGGATGCAAACAAAAGAATTTCATGGATATAGGAGAATTAAACCTAAATTGAAACTTGAAGGGGAGCATTAAATAAAATTAATGCTCGACATACTAAAGAAAATCAGAAGGAATATAGAAAATGTTAAGGAGATTAAGAGAGAGATTATATGGCCTTAAAAAGGAATATAAAAAGACAAGGTCTGAATATGAAGAATGGTGGAAGACATTAAATCTTGTGTGTGATTTTGCTTACAATGATGGTGGAAGTGAAAACGCAGGAGAATAAAAGACAATTGTTAGAGATAACTATTGAAAAGGTATGGTTTAAAAAAAATCTTTAGAACTCAAAAGAGGATAAATTGGAGCTCTGATGGAGCTAGATGTGTCCTAGACCACTGGAACAAAGTCAGGGCGGAAATAGCAAGTTGTGTCATGGGACTGAAAAGAAGCCAATGTAACACACATTTTCAAGGGAGAGAAGGGTAAACTGGACAACCACAGACCAACTAGTCTAACATCAGTTGTGGGCAAACTCAGCGAACATTTAGAATTGCAAATTAATAGTTGTTTGGCAGTACAGAACTCGAGTAATGCTGAAAAAAGAGACATGTCAAAGCTTTTCGTCTTGCACATCAGGATACTTCACAAGAATACCAACTAAAGGGGAAAACAGTAATTTATACTGTATGAGAAGAGAGTGCAGATTGGTTGGCAAGTGGACTCTGATTAGTAGAGGCGTTGCCATGGAGAATGCACCAGTGCATGGTGACTGACAGTTAACCACCAAGTATTGTTTGAAATTTAAGCCAGGCAGCTTGAACCTGATTGGTCAAGGCATTGCCCTGAGGAATGGGTCAGCAAATGGCTGTTACTTACTTTGTTTAGCGAAAACAGGTGCAATGGGTGTACATGGTCTTCCTAACTGCAAAGAACAGGGCCCTATGTGTTAATATATGTAGCTTCCAGTGCATGCAAATGTGCCACACTGTTAGCCCAACTGACAGTCTTAAATTGGTTGTCAGCATAATTCTTAGCACACTACACTGAGGATTATTTAGCGAATGTTGCCTAATTGCGCAATCACATCTAATGTTGGACAATGTGTTCTGAATTTTGCAAGCACAGGCTGATTGGGTACGGTCTGTACCTTACCCATTCTGAACAGCAGCTAGGACATGCTGTTTGATATGATCTGCCAGTCTTTGGGATTTACAGCCTATATACCTAGTATCACATTGAAACAAGACATCAAAAGGAATAGGGTGCTTTTTGTTTAAAAGGTGAGATTGCAGGAAGTTGGCCATGAGCCAAAGGTCAATGAAATGTCCAGGCGCTATGTTCAGAAATGGCTGGTGACAGAGCATAAGCAAGGCAACAGTCAGAACGCAGAAGCCAACAGATGACGACTTATTGATTCTTTTCCCTCCCAGAGTCTCCTAATGTATCAATTATGGTAAAATAGAGGCATTTTATTCTTGTAGGAACTTGTTTTTTTTAAATAAACTGGAGCACACTGTGCGAAACAGAACACTTCATTTGACAGATTATCACCCCCCCCCTTTGAGCAGGCTATACAGCAGGCTTCCTTTGCAGAACAGTTGGACTGCAAAACCCTTTGGAAGTTCTTCTCCTAGCTCTGGCAGTGAGTGCACCAGTCTTGGATCGCTGGTTTAAAATCTCAAACCTATTTTCCATAATTGGCATTTTCTTTATTAATGTTGCATATATTTTGTATCATGTGGCAAATATGGTGACCTAATTCACTACAAGTTTGGTAAGCATCAAAGTTCTATTGGCTAATACTGTTCTATATGATAAACTATGCTTCTAACTCTCCATCGTGTTTGGTAAAGTTGACAATGCTATTCCCCTCCAACATGTCTATCTAACCCCAAGATGATTTCATTCCAATCATCTCAATATGGCTGGCACCTCTCCAACATTGTCATTGCTACCTCTCCTGCACCATCACCCCATTGTCCACCACAGAACTATCCTTGATCTTCTCCCTTTTCTCAGCTAAATATTGCTCCTCAGTGGTATTCTCCACAGGCATGAGGTCAGCTTCCACATCTATGCTAATGACACAGAGCTCCTTTTTTCCCACCTACTGCAAAGTCTCCATGTAGCAGGACTGCTTGTCCAAGATTCAGTCTTGGATGAATCACAACTTCCTCCAGCAACACTTAAGTCTTCAATCATATGGGTCCTGCTCCCTGGAATCCTCTCTCTAAAATTCCCCTCTTTAGAAAAAATTCAAAATCCATCTCTTTAAGCAAGCTTTTAGGCAACCCAGGTAACCTCCTTTCTTGAATCAGCTTCAGGTTTCTTTATGTCAATCTGTAAAGCACCTTGGCAAGTTCTTCAAGTTAAAAGCACTGTTTAAATGTAAGCAATTGATATGGATTAAAACCATACCCAACACCAATGTCATACAGAACCACACCACAAATAGTAGATAGCTGTGGATGTTAAAAGAAAGCTACACAGAGAAGTTAAGTATTTGACTATATCCTCACAGTTCAGTTCAAAATAATTAAATCATGCATTTGTCAACATAATGAACTAACAATGTAGGCAAGTAATTCCAAATCAAAGAAAAAAAAACTAAATTTACTTTATAGCAACAAAAATGGTCTATTTAAAAAAAAAGTAAAAATAATTCACAATTTTGCAAATCACATTTACTTCATATCATACTGACATTGCTACCACTTCTTTACTCTGTAGTGCCCAGGACACTGGAAAGCTCAACATTTCTCTTTGCTTTCCCCCCTCCCTTAATCGGTAGTGGCTATGCTGTGATAAAGCACTCCAGAAGCAAGCCCAGGAACTGGCAAAACTCACACACTAAATAATTTGCATAAAGTCTTTGGGGAATTCACTGTCAACTGATCTTGTTTTAGTGCCTAGTTTACTGGATAATACATGTGATGGAAAAGGTTGCTTGAGGTCACAGAATTAGTCCAACAATATTGACTAGTTTCTAAAAGGAATCAATAAATCAAGCTAGTTTTGCTGTGAAAATCATTAGGCTTTCTCACTTCATGTGTGATCCAGAAATAGGTTGCTTACAGAAGGTAATAATTTGATCTGATTAACTAATAAATGGACAATATGAATTTTATGCAAGAAAAAGTGAGAAATTCATTCAAAATCAAATATTGCTGAAAAATATTTCTGCTATAACGTAATTGCAACAGTATCTTGACCTGCCATAAAATAAATTAACCATATGCACAATTTGATCTGACTAAGTTTTATTAAAATGAAAATAAAATTATGCAAAAGCTTCTTTCTAATTAGCATATAATATATCACAGCAATTCCAAAATATGTTAAAAGTGGTAAGTAATAATAACAAAAGAAGAAAATTTGGGATGATTCCACCATTTGTTAACACTAGCCATTCTTACTCTAAGAATAAGCAACATGGTAGTCATGTTTTATCACTTCTTCTTGAGTTCTTTGTCCAAAGGCAGGTCCAACCCACAGCACCGCAACCTCCACTATGGGTAGGGCAAGGAGGCAGCCAGAATGGGGATTGAACCCTGTGCAGTTGGCACCAACCTGATCTACACCAACCATCCAGTCAACTCAGTGAACCAGCCCCCCAAGGAATCCAAGTTGCTGTGGCAACATACCCTTTTACGTGCATGTTGTCTGGAGCTATGGATAGTGGTGGTGGAGGCTCCAATTTCTTTCCATCATATGGCTGACCAGAAATCTCTTCCCCTCTTACCATCTACCATTTGAAGGATTTACAATTTGATAACTCAACCTGTTTGGCCACATTATGAACGCACCTTCCTTGGCCATCAAGTCCTGGAGTGGGACTTGAATCCTGAGCTTCTGGCTCAGATGCAGGAAGGCTACCTATTGCGCCGCAAGACCTCTTAATTTTTGTTGTGTTAGTGATAAAACATGAGAAAAAAAGAGACGTAGTCTAGTACAGAAAGCCAACAAGGAAATGTATCTTAATTAGCCCTAGCCTAAGACTGTGCTTTTCCCTTGAATAGGCTTGTCTCAGAGAGTGTTGTTATTTATGCTATTTCAACATGTCTGGAGACACTTTTACAAACTTTCAATCAAGAGTAATGCCCCCCCGCCCCCACCCACCACCACCACCACCACCACCCACCCTCCTTGTAGCAAACGATAGAAGATTATACTTCTAGCTTGATAATTACTAAAATCTGTCTCAGGTGGCAAGAAGTAACAATATAGCAATCTTAATCACAAGAGTTCATTTTTGACAGCCTTCAAATGCAACATTTTGCCTTTGACTTTCAAATCAAGGCAAAACACTATAACCTCTAACATATGTGCACCTTTTATTTTTACTATCCAGAAAACATCAGTACATTGATCTTTTACTCTCTTCACCCAGCAAGCTTAACGTACAAGTGATAGTGACCAAAACAATATAAGCTCTGTACAATGAGAAAGACATTGGAAGGTGCATATCATGGATCAGCACAGTCTGAAAAAGTGGAAAACATAAAAGCTATAAATCAGGAGGTGGAGGGGAGAGAGGAACTTTGTGAAATTACCATCATTAGGGAAGTGGTACTGAGCAAACTGATGGAGCTGCAGGCTGACGAGTCTCCAGGTCCAGGTGGACTTCATCCTAGGGTCTTAAAATAGGTGGCTAATGAGGTAGTAGAGGTGTTGGTGTTAATTTTCCAGAATTCTCTAGATTCTGGAAAGGTTCCATCAGATTGGAAAGTAGCAAAAATAACCCCTCTATTTAAGAAGGGAGGGAGGCAGAAAACAGGAAACTATAGGCCAGTTAGCTTGATGTCTGTCGTGGGGAAAGTGTTAGAATCAATCCTTAAAGAGGTTATAGTTGGACACTTAGAAAACACAAGGTCATTGGGAAGAGTCAGAATGATTTTGTGAAAGGGAAATCATGTTTAATCAATTTACTGGAGTTCTTTGAAGGAGTAACGTGTGCTGTGGATAAAGGGGAGCCTGTAGACATACTGGACTTGGATTTCCAGAAGGTATTTGAAAGGGTGCCAATTCAAAGGTTATTGTAGAAAATAAAAGCTCATGGTGTAGGGGGGGTAACATATTAGCCTGGATAGAGGATTGGTTGGCTGGCAGAAAACAGAGTATGCATAAATGGGTCTTTGTCTGATTGGCAGGATGTGACTAGTGGGGTCCCGTAGGGGTCTCTGCTGGGGTCTAAACATTTTACAATTTACATCAATGACTCAGGTGAAGGGAGAGAAGGCATGGTAGCCAAACTTGCAGACAACACAAAGATAGGTAGGAAAGTATGTTGTGAAGAAGATGTGAAGAAGACAATAAGAGTTTGCAGACGAATATAGACAAAGTTGATTGAGTGGGAAAAAATCTGGCAGATGGAGTATAATGTGGGAAAATGTAAAGTTGTTCACTTGGGAAGGAAGAATAAATAAAGCAGAGTATTACTTAAGAACGGCTGCAGAATTCAGAGGTACAGAGGGATATAGGTGTTTGCGTTCATGAATCACAAAGTTAGTACGCAGGTACAGCATGATTAGAAGGTTAATGGAATGCAATCCCTTATTATGAGAGGAATTGAACATAAAAGTAAGGAAGTTATGCTTCAGTTATACAGGGTACTGGTGAGACCACAACACAAGTACTATATGTAGTTTTGGTCTCCTTATTTAAGGAAGGGTGTAAATGCTTTGGAGGTGGTTCAGAGGAAGTTTACTAGATTGATACCTGGAATGAGTGGGTTGTCTTATGAGGATAGGTTGGACAGGATAGGATTGTTTCCACTGGGGTTTGGTAGAGTGAGGGGTGACTTGACTGAAGTATATAAGATCCTGAACGGTCTTGACAAGATGGACATGGAAAGGGTGCTTCCTTTTGTGGGTGAGTCCAGAACTAGAGAGCACTGTTTTAAAATTAAGGGTCGCCCTTATAGAACAGAGATGAGGAATTTTTTCCCCTCAGACGGTTGTGCGACTTTGGAACACTTTGCCTCAGAAGGCAGTGGAAGCGGGGTCACTGAATTTTTTTAAGGCAGAGGTAGATTGATCATTATTAGGCAAGGGAATCAAAGGTTATCGGGGGTAGATGGGAATGTAGAACTCAAAATACAAACAGATCAGCCATGATCTTATTGAATGGCAGAGCAGGCTTGAGGGGCCGAATGGCCTACTTCTGCTCGTATTTTCTATGTTCGTATTCCATTGGACATACTTCACCGAATGCCCTTCTCATGAATAAACTACAAGGTTCCCCCAGGAATACTGGGGAAGATGTGATGCAACAGATTAAATGGATCACATCTTTTGGCCATGCTGCAAGGTGCAGAAGGTTGACAAATGACCAACCAACTCAATTTTAGAGCAACAAACACCTTAATGGAATTTAACCCATCTCACTACATCCTTTGTCTACCAAAGGTCCTAAGTGGTCCATTTATTGGTTAATTCAGATGGATACTTGCTCTTTGGAAATATATATTTTTTCCTAAAAGGTTGGCATGAATATGCATGTTATGAGTACAGCCCAGAGAAGATCATTTACTCTGAACTATTGCTGCCATATCACCTTGTCAGAAAGTGATTAGGTATTCTACCCGATAAACCTGAATGACACAAAGCCATGTACCAACATGCTAATATTAAAGTTTCATTCATACTTCCGATATAACATTTTGCAGTTTCCAACCTTTCAATTTCTGGTGCCTTCTACCAACTAACCAGTAATGTGTACCATAAAATGCTTAATGAATAGATCTTGTTAACTGTTTGTGCAAGTGTTTGAGTTTTTTTAATATAAAATTGATTAAAATTAAGATTTGATTTTAGAGCTGATTCTAACCAAGATATTGAGGAATTATTTTAATCAGCATTAAAGGAGCAATAAACTGCTACAACTTTATTATGCAATAAGCATGGAAATCTCCCTTCAACATTATAGTAAACCTTTCTTCATGGAAAATGTGTATAATCTTAAGTGGGATCACTAATTTTATTAAGTGATTTTATATGATTTTTACTAAGTACAAAAAACTGTTGCATATCCTTACCTTCCTTTTAACTTGCTGTATTTTCAAGCTACCCAAAACAAATACAAGGGATTCCAAGTATGAGTAGGTGTGATGTGACAGTTACAAGCATGCAGCATGTAGAGACAAATTAGATCTTCACATGTTATTCATTTAACAGAAATATTTCTGTAGTCACCAGGTATTACAGTATGAAAACTTACCTTCTTCTGGCAAGACTGTCTAATTTCTTCCACCTCCTCCTCTTTGCTTTCAATTTCCTTTGCTTGAGTTTGTCTGTGCCTTTCCATTTCCATTTCCAATCGAAGTTTGGCCTAAATTTGGACAAAAACATTATACTCTGGGAATGTTAAATTGCCTTGACAACTAATTGCCCACAAACATGTTGATAGAAACAATTCTTTATTTGAAAATGTTCTCTCTTCACTCCACAGTATTAACTGCTGGCTGTCAGTAATCCTCTGGTCACTTGCCTAAGTGTGAACCCAGATAGTGAGCACTGCAAAGGGACTCAGCAACGCAGTTATCACAGCTAAGCTCGATTTTTCTCATGCCCAGTAACAACACATCCACACTTTCCAGTGAAGGTCAGTGGATAACAAATCAGGTGTAGAAACCGTGGCTGATCATCTTCTTTCTATTCCAGAGGCTAAAAAGGAACTTGACTAGTTCATAACTGGAGCACAACCTTTCATTGTTCAGATGCTTATGTACAAGGTACAAATTTACATAGGGCAGGATTTTCCGTCCGTCGGGTGGGCCCGGGAGCGGCCGGGAAACGGTCCGCCACCGGCGATCGGCCCGCAAACGCGATTCCACGCTGGCTGGTCAATTAACGGCCAGCCAGCGTGAAAGGCACACTGAAGAGCTCAGTGCTGCTGGGTGGGAACGGGAGGAGTGCTAAAGTCTGTGTACGTGCAGGGGAGCCCACACTGAAAACTCCCTGAAGGCACAGAGCTGCCTCAGGAAACTGAAGAATTGTGGATTCAAAAATAAAGATTTTAAAAATGAGAGAAACATGTCCCCACATGTGGCTCAGTCACATAAACAGGGACATTTTAAAAATGATGTTTAAAAATTTAATTTAAAAAAAAAATTACTGTTGGAAACCTCATCCCGCCCATGGATGAGGTTTCCTAAAAAATGCAAAGGCCGCCTGGCCGATTTGCCAGCCCGCCGACAGAATGGACAGCAAAAAATAGGTTTAACCTTAATCAATGGCCTTAATAGGCCAGTTAGTTGTCGGCAGGCGCACTGCTGATTCTCGCGCGCACCCGCCAACTGAAGTATCGCGAGGGTGCACGATGACGTCAGGATGCTTACTGACGTCATCGCACGTGATCTTGTGTCCAATCAGGTCAGGCACGCACCCGCCCATGGGACGTAAAATCCAGCCCATTGTCACCAAGATCCTATTTAGAATATTTACTCTGAAGGTTACCTGTGTAACAAGCAGCTTATCCAACCTCAAAATGACTGATTTTAGATCTTCCCTTTTAAAACTGTGACAACCCGTTCTCATGTTCAAACACTTGACAAGTATTATACTTTAGGGTTAATTATAACATGATAAAACAATGACAATTTTAGCCCAGTCAATCTGGCAAAAACCTGATCAACATGTTGTGACTGATGCACAAGCTGGAAAAGCTGATCCACAGACCAGTCAAGTAACAGTCTGACAGATGTGATTCAATGTGAATGACTATCAGCCAACATCCCATACTTATTTCTCACCAGCTTTGGGTATGGTCTGCCCCATGTGCAGAACAGACCCAATGGTTAGGGCAATGTCTAGTGGCAGTGGCCCTAGAGGTCCTCAACATTGACTTTAAACCACAAAATCACATGGCTTTAGGTCAAGTGAGGTAAAAAATATCTCTAGCTGATAACGGTCTACCATCCCCTTCAACTAATATAACAACATTTGTCATGAAAATATAATAATTTTCATAATATTATTGTAATTTATTGTAAAGGTAGGTTAATAGTGGGGGTTTGGATTAGTTTCTGTGTTTAGGTGTGTGTGTGCATGTATGTGTGCGTGTTTTAACTGAATTGCAGACAGCTGGTCTGGGTGCTTTGATGGATCCGAAGAGAAAGTAGGTTTGAAATGCTAAATACGTAAACATAGCTAAAGTTTTAGAATGCGAAGTGTGAAGAACACTTGCATTTTTAGATAAACCAGAGTCGTGAATTTGAAAGAGATGGTAAGGTGTTACATCTAGCCAACAGGGGTTAAACCAAACAGTTTGTTTAATTTTCCCAAAAATTACTGATAACATGAGTACAATGAAAGATTTATATTATGAAAAAAGTAATGTTGTAAAGACATATTGGAACAATGGGATTTACATTAAAAGGGAGAAACATGTATAAAGGAGATGAGGTTATGTGTAAGAAGAAGGTATTCTAAGAACCAACAAGTTGAAAAGCCTCCAGCCTCTATGTACCAAGCTGCTGTCCCAAGGAACCGAAGCTAAGATAATTCATTTTAAATATCACGGTCCAGGGTATTGTGTGCTTTCTCTGGGTCTTTCGAAATTTATGTTGTTTTACTGTTGCCTTAATGGAGAAAGAATTTTCTCCCCATTGGTGGGGGGGTTTGCCTGAGTCGGGAGTGCGCTCTTTTGCACGTGCGTGTGAACGAGTGCAGAAATCTCCCTGAGGCACAGAGCTGCCTCAGGGAGATTAGTTTTAAGTTTAAAAATTTTTAATAAAGGCAAAAAAAAATTTTTAGGACATGTCCCCTCATGTGAAACTGTCATATGAGCTGGGACATGTCTATGAATTTTATTAAAAATTTTTTCAAACCTTTAAAAACATTCATGAAACCTCATCCCGCCCGTGGATGAGGTTCCATGAAAAATGCGAAGGCCGCCTGGGCTCTTTGCCTGCCCCCCCGCCAACCTTAAGGTTGGATGGGCAGCTCAGTTCATTGTTTTAATTGATAAGTTAACTGGCCTTAATAGGCCTTTAGCAGTTCGGCGGGCGCGCAGTACTGATAGTACTGTTCAGACTTTTGAAGACTTAAGGAACAAGGAGTCGCCAAGGTGGGCTTTGCTGGTGGAAGTTGGATCTGGAAGACTCAGGTTGAGTGGAATGACTTTCGAAGGACACTGGAGATTTTGACCTAGAGCGGTAGGGAGAAGTGAGCCTGCTGGAGAGCTGGGAGTAACTTTGGACTTGTTCTTGCAATCCTACTAGTCTACCGGGAGCGCATTGTACATCAAAAGGGGTTGTAAGACATACCTTGATTGCATTAGTTAATGCAAAAGTGCCTTTTCTTTAGTTTGGTGTATTGGTTGCCTGTTAAAGTTTAATCTATGCTGATTTTAGTTTGTTTATTACAGTAAAAGTCTTAAAACGTGAAATCTTTTCCTTCAGTTTATATCCACCAGTTGCTGGGAAATTCATCTCTCTTTAAAAGTTATTGGTCTCTACGGGATCAATACAAGAGATATGAATAAGTTCTAACATAATCAAAGGATTAGAATCGTTCCAAGTGGACAGACTACCAGGGGAGAAAGTGTATAAGTTACAACAAGCATAGAACTAGCTTAGAAGCTGGGTGTAATTTTTACAGAGTCGAGTACCTTAGGAACAGGCTACCATCATATTTAACAAGTGCAGATTCACAGCAGGTGGTCAAAAAGAAGCTGGATGAATTCCTATCTGTGGCAAACTTTGCAATTTAAAGAAGGTAGAGTTGTAATTGGGGGTTTTGTTCCCAAGTTACCGTGGTTTACCGGAGCCTGTTTGCCGACTCTTGGGTTTTGAAGTGGAATTTCAGTTTCTTTTGCTCAAATTAGTCTTTTTCCTCCCTATAGTCTTTTTCCTCTCCCTTAGGAATGAAAGGAGATGGGGATGACAGTGTGTACAAGTTACACCATGCAGCATGGCATTGGCTTGATACACCAAGTGGTCTACTGCTGTTTTACCACTTTTTTCAATGAAAATTTCTCAGATGGAAAATCTCATGTGAAGTGCACAAGTCTGAAAAGGATCGTCCAGTAACAATTGTTTTCAGCATGAAGTAAATTCTAACAGCAGAGGAACAGCTGCACTTGACACGATCGAGCATCCAGCGCAGACACCAATTGCCATATCTGAAGCAACAAGCCACTTTGACCAAGAGTTCTCCATTGTGCCTTCAGGCAATGCCAGTGTTAATGGAACGTCCTGACATTCAGATTGCTAAATTGTTGATGCAACATGAGGCAATGCCACAGCTGATGGGAATTAGCAAGGCAGAAGCCCAAATGAATGGATCTGGTCCGACCACTTTTAGGAGATTGACAAGGAATGCTGACATAGTGCCGTTTCAGATGTCCAACCAATGGCAGAACAAATGACATTTCTGAAGGCATGGTTTTCACACCATTTTTTTTTTCTCCTGGGGGGATGTCACTAGCTAGGCCAATATTTGCTGCCCATTCCTAATTGACCTTGAGAAGGTGGTGGTGAGCTGCCATCTTGGACTGCTGCAGTCCAATTGGTGTAGCACCCACAGTACAGTTAGGAAGGAAGTTCCAAGATTTTGACCCAGCGACAATGAAGGAACAGCATCTGCTGCGCTTGTCCATCTAGGTGGTAGAGTTCACGGGTTTGGGAAAGTGCTGTTGAAGAAGCCTTGGTGAGTTGCTGCAATGCATCTTGTAGATGGTACACAATGATGCTACTGTGCACCAGTGGCGGAGGGAGCGAATGTTTAAGGCAGTGGCTGGGGTGCCAATCAAGTGGGTTGCTTTGCCCTGGATGGTGTTGTTGGAGCAGCACTTGTCCAGGCGAGCGGAGAGTATTTAATCACGTTTCTGACTTGTGCCTTGTAGATAGAGGACAGACTTTGGAGAGTCAGGAGATGAATTACTCGCCACAGAATTCTCAATCTCTAACCTACTCTTTTAGTCACAGTATTTACATGGCTGGTCTAGTTCAGTCTCTGGTGAATGGTAACCCCCAGGATGTCGACAGTGGGGGATTCAGTGATGGTAATGCCATTGAATGTCAAAAGGGGATTGTCAGATTCTCTCTTGTTAGAGATGGTCATTGCCTAGCAGTTGTGTGGTACAAATGTTACTCAACACTTATCAGCACAAGCCTGAATGTTATTTAGGTCTTGCAGCATATGGAAACAGACTACTTCAGAACCTGAGGAGTTGCAAATGGTGCTGAAAGTTGTGCAATCATCCCCACTTCTGACCTTATGATGGAGGGACGGTCAATGATGAAGCAGCTGAAAATGGTTGGGCCTAGGGCACTATCCTGAGGAATGCCTGCAGTGATCTCCTGGAACTAAGATGACTGACCTCCAGCAATCACAAGTATCTTCCTTTGTGCTAGGTATGACTCCAATCAGCAGAGAGTTTTCCCGATTCCTTGATGCCACTCTTGGTCAAATGCTGCCTTGATGGTAAGGAAATTTACTTTCAACTCACCACTGGAGTTCAGCTTTTTTTGTCCGTGTTTGCACTAAGGCTGAAATGAGGTCAGGAGCTGAGTGACCCTGGCGGAACACAAACTGAGTGCCAATGAGTAGGTTATTGCTGAGGGTTGCTTGATAGCACTGTCAAACATTCCTTCCTGGTGATCGAAAGTAGGCTGATGGGGTTGTTATTGGCTGGGTTGGATTGGTCCTGCTTTTTGAGGACAAGACATACCTGGGCGATTTTCCACATTGTCTGGTAGATGCCAGTATTGTAGCTGTCCTGAAACAACTTAGCTAGTAGCCCAGCTGGTTCTGGAGCACAAGTCTTCGGTACTATTCCCGGAAAATTGTCAAGGTCCATAGCCTTTGCAGAATCTAGTGCCTTCAGCCATTTCTTGATATCATGTGAAGGGTATCAAATTAGCTGAAGACTGGCATCTGTGATGCTGGGGACCACAGGAGGAGGCTGAGATGGATCATCCACTTGGCAGTTCTGGCTGAAGATGGTTGCAAATGCTCCTTGTCTTTTGCATTGACATGCTGGGCTCCTCCATCATTTAGGATGGGGATATTTGTGGAGCCGCCTCCCCCAGTTACTTGTTAATTGTCCATCTCCATTCACGGTTGAATGTAGCAGGACTGCAGAGCTTGGGTCTGATCCATTGGTTGTGGGATTGCTCAGCTGTATCTATCGCATGCTGCTTATGCTGTTTGGCATGCCAATAGTCCTGTGTTGTAGCTTCACCAGGTTGACACCCTATTTTTAGGTATGCCTGGTGCTGCTCCTGGCATGCCCTTCTGCACTCATTAAACCAGGGTTGATCCCTGGCTTGATGGTAATTGTACAGTGAGGGATATGCTAGGCCATGAGGTTACAGATTGTAGTTGAATACGATTCTGCTGCTGCTGCTCATGGTCCACAGCACCTCATGGATGCCCAGTTTTGAGTTGCGACATCTGTTTGAAATCTATCTCATCTATCCCAGTACAGCTACATCACTGACATCTACCTGGTGATAGTGATACAATACACGATGGGGGTATCCTCAACGTGAAGACCAGGTCTTCAACTCCAAAGGACTTTTTGGTGATCACTCCTACCAATGCTGTTATAGACAGATGCAACTTTCACAGGTAAACTGGTGGTGATAAGGTCAAGTAGGTTTTTCCTTCTTGTTGGTTCCCTCACCACCTGCTGCAGACCCAGTATAGCAGCCATGTTCTTTAGGACTTGGCCAGCTAGGTCAGTAGTGGTGCTATTGAACCACTCTTGATGGTGGACACTGAAGCCCCCATTCTTTGCCCTTGCCACCTTTGATGCTTCTTCCAATTTGTGTTCAACATGGAGTACTGATTCATCAGCTGAGGTGGGGGGGTGGAGTGGTTGGTGGGGGAGGTGGAAACCAGCAGGAGATCCGGAGTCAAATTGAGGACTCCCAAGGCAACTCCCTCCCAACTGTATATTTACTCCTCTGATAACCCATGTTAGGTGGTCTGTCTAAATGAGTAGTTTGCTCAGCCATTTCAGAGAGCATTTAAGAGTCTACATTGCTGTGGGTCTGGAGTCACACATAGACCAGACCCAGTAAGGATGGCAAATTTCCTTCCCTAAATGGCATTACTGAACCAGGTGGGTTTGTAATGACAAATTACAATAGATTCATGGTCATACTGAGACCAGCTTTTCATTCCGGATTTATGAATTTATTTTAAATTCCACTAACTGCCATGGTGAGATTTGAATCTGTGTCCACAGAACTTTAGTCTGGGCCTCTGGATTGCTAGTTCAGTAACATCTCTCCCTATTCTTCAAATGGCAGCCAAATTGAGATCAGAAAGAAAACTGAGAAGGAAATAATCAAAAAAGTGAGGTATAATTACTGATAAAGCAAGTTTTTTTTAAATAGGGCAATTGGCTATGGGTAGCTGAGGCACTTTAAATAAACAAAAATGTTGCACATTAAAAGACGAAAAGGTAATCAGAAATACAGAAGATTCCTGCACTTTAAGTTCCTTTTTTAGGCAGTTAGGGAGAATGAGGGTGACGCGCCTCTATAATATAAATGCATTTATCACTCTTTTCTACAAGTTGAGTGTCTTCACAAATAATTACTGACCAGATTTGTCACCTACTTCTTGATCTCCTCTGCTCTGAAACCTGCTGAGAGGCATACTAAAGTAGCCCATGGTAGACTCCCACAAGATCTAGCAGTGCCAAGAGGCCACTTCACATATGACACAAAAAGCTACAGCTGAAACTGAGGACTTCGAAGTTAAAGATCTTGGGTCAAAGCTTCTTCGATGGTTTGATAGCACAGTACATTTTATTTCCAACTTCTAAGGAAACAATTCCGTAACTGCATAAATAAGAATCATGTTTCCAGATGCATTCCAAAACCTTCATGACAGAGAAAATGATTGTACCTGTTCCAGCATCTGAATCGTCCCAGCTTGTTCATCTAGCTCCTCTTCCTGGTCCTTGACTTTGGCCTCCAATTCACGCACCTGCTTCTTCACTTTAGCTAGTGACGCTTCATCTTTAGATTCTTGAGAGGACAGGTCCTGCAGTTCTGCATCAAGACGGTCTGCCTTTTGGTTTATAGTGATGATTTCAGAGTCCTTGTCCTAGTATTCAGCACAGAGAGAGAAAAAAAAATCAGCAATTCACTGTTACGTTTAAAAAGATGCTGTAAATGACTTATTTGGTTATGACCTAATAGGCAATTCAGATGAAAAAATAACTACAAAATAAATGAATGTAGCTAATGAAATTTAGAATGCAGCAGTTCACTCTAATTAATTATTTTACACAACAACCAGGCTTTATTTGATAAAGATTCAAAAGGCAGAATTGATTCATTCTACAGTTCATAAGAGTTTAATTTATATTAGACTTTGCAATCACAATGAAGGAGTACACTAGATGTTGACTGATCTCTCATCTCTCCATGTCTTTCAAAAGCCTAGAAGATTATAAACAACACAGATCCCAGAATCCTCTGATAAAGAATATATCTCATATTTTGTAAATTTCTGCACAGAAAACAGGTCACCACTGCTTTGGCAACCCAAATTCACATGTGTGGAAAATCGAGCTTTTTCAGCGCATATACAAATGCAAATGCTATATTGCCTTTCTTAAAATCTACTTTTGGGAGAGTTGAAAATAAGCTTCACTCGTTTCAAAGCTGTGTTTTGAACTCAACCAAAACAATTTCAATGATGGCCTCAGATAGAGTATTGTGTTCAATACTGGGCACCATGCTTTAGGAAAGACATCAATGCTTTGGAAAATGTGCAGAGCAGATTTACCAGATTGATAGCAGGGATGAGGGAGTGAAATTTGCTCACAAAATAAAGCAAAAAAATATATTTTGCTTCATGTTTTATGACGATCAAAAAGTCTTATGACCCTTGGTTTCCAATAACTTGCAGATGCTTAAGTCTCATTAGCAAATATGGTGGAATACTGGCCCAGGATTTGCAGGGCTTTTGACAGTGAACGGTCAGTGTTCACCGTCATTACCTCTCTGAACCTGACCGGAACTTCAGGATTTAGCACAAGCGTGGATTAACCGAAGTGCCGCCATTCACTGCTGTACCACAGGCTGCCCTGTGGACCCGCAGAGCCAGCCAATCAGAAAAATCAATTAATCTGCTGGGAACATTCCTTTTTCTACTTAGATATAACTGTAGAAACCCCATAACAGGTTGGGCCTTGTTAAATGGGATGTAACTGTATTTTTAATGAAGAATTGAGTAATAACTACCACTGAACAGTAACAACTTGTATTTAGACATTAATTTAACAATAAAAATCTCATGGTGCTTCAAAGAGGCACTATTAAATAAAATAAGGCACAGTGCAACAAAAAGAGATATTAGGGAAGATTAACAAAAGATTAATCAAAGAGGAAAAATTTGAGGAATGTTTTAAAGGAGGAAAGAGCGGTAGTGAGGCAGAGAGATTTAGGAAAGGAATTCCAGATCTGAGGGCTGAAGAAACGGACAACAATGGTGGAGAGATTAAAATTGGGGAACTTCAAGAGGGCAGAATTAGAGGAGCGTGAGTGTGAGAGGGAGGGTCGGGGGGGGGATCGTGCGCGAGGGGGGGGGGGGTCGGGAGGGATCGCTCGCGCGCGGGGGGGGAGATCGGGAGGGATCGCTCGCGCGCGGGGGGGGGAGATCGGGAGGGATCGCTCGCGCGCGCGGGGGGGAGATCGGGAGGGATCGCTCGCGCGCGCGCGGGGGGAGATCGGGAGGGATCGCTCGCGCGCGCGCGGGGGGAGATCGGGAGGGATCGCTCGCGCGCGCGCGGGGGGAGATCGGGAGGGATCGCGCGCGCGCGGGGGGAGATCGGGAGGGATCGCGCGCGCGCGGGGGGAGATCGGGAGGGATCGCGCGCGCGCGGGGGGAGATCGGGAGGGATCGCTCGCGCGCGCGGGGGGAGATCGGGAGGGATCGCGCGCGCGCGGGGGGAGATCGGGAGGGATCGCTCGCGCGCGCGGGGGGAGATCGGGAGGGATCGCGCGCGCGCGCGGGGGGAGATCGGGAGGGATCGCGCGCGCGCGCGGGGGGAGATCGGGAGGGATAGCTCGCGCGGGTGCGGTGGGGATCGTGAGGGATCGCGCGCGTGGTGGGGATCGCGCACGCGCGGTGGGGATCGGGAGGGATAGCTCGCGCGCGCGGTGGGGATCGGGAGGGATCGCTCGCGCGTGCGGGGGGATCGGGAGGGATCGCTCGCGCGTGCGGGTGGGAGATCGGGAGGGATCGCGCGCGCGCGGGGGGGGAAGGAAATCGGGAGGGATCGCTCGCGCGCGGGGGGGACCGGGAGGGATCGCTCACGCGCGGTGGGGATCGGGAGCGATCGCGCGCGCGCGGTGGGGATCGGGAGCGATCGCGCGCGCGCGGTGGGGATCGGGAGCGATCGCGCGCGCGCGGTGGGGATCGGGAGCGATCGCGCGCGCGCGGTGGGGATCGGGAGCGATCGCGCGCGCGCGGTGGGGATCGGGAGCGATCGCGCGCGCGCGGTGGGGATCGGGAGCGATCGCGCGCGCGCGGTGGGGATCGGGAGCGATCGCGCGCGCGCGGTGGGGATCGGGAGGGATAGCTCGCGCGGGTGCGGTGGGGATCGTGAGGGATCGCGCGCGTGGTGGGGATCGCGCACACGCGGTGGGGATCGGGAGGGATAGCTCGCGCGCGCGCGCGCGGTGGGGATCGGGAGGGATCGCTCGCGCGTGCGGGGGGATCGGGAGGGATCGCTCGCGCGCGCGGGTGGGAGATCGGGAGGGATCGCGCGCGCGCGGGGGGGATCGGGAGCGATCGCGCGCGCGCGGTGGGGATCGGGAGCGATCGCGCGCGCGCGGTGGGGATCGGGAGCGATCGCGCGCGCGCGCGGTGGGGATCGGGTGCGATCGCGCGCGCGCGGTGGGGATCGGGAGGGATAGCTCGCGCGGGTGCGGTGGGGATCGTGAGGGATCGCGCGCGTGGTGGGGATCGCGCACGCGCGGTGGGGATCGGGAGGGATAGCTCGCGCGCGCGGTGGGGATCGGGAGGGATCGCTCGCGCGTGCGGGGGGATCGGGAGGGATCGCTCGCGCGCGCGGGTGGGAGATCGGGAGGGATCGCGCGCGCGCGGGGGGGGGGAAGGAAATCGGGAGGGATCGCTCGCACGCGGGGGGGACCGGGAGGGATCGCTCGCGCGCGGGGGGGACCGGGAGGGATCGCGCGCGCGCGGTGGGGATCGGGAGCGATCGCGCGCGCGTGGTGGGGATCGGGAGCGATCGCGCGCGCGCGGTGGGGATCGGGAGCGATCGCGCGCGCGCGGTGGGGATCGGGAGCGATTGCGCGCGCGCGGTGGGGATCGGGAGCGATCGCGCGCGCGCGGTGGGGATCGGGAGGGATAGCTCGCGCGGGTGCGGTGGGGATCGTGAGGGATCGCGCGCGTGGTGGGGATCGCGCACGCGCGGTGGGGATCGGGAGGGATAGCTCGCGCGCGCGCGCGGTGGGGATCGGGAGGGATCGCTCGCGCGTGCGGGGGGATCGGGAGGGATCGCTCGCGCGCGCGGGGGGGAGATCGGGAGGGATCGCGCGCGCGGGGGGGGGATCGCTCGCGCGCGCGGGGGGGGGGGGGGGGGGAGAGATCGGGGGTGATGCAGTTGATAAAAGGTCTCACCACATAGATCACTATATTTTTCACCGAGACTTGCTTTCTTTGACTGCAAAATCTGAGCTATCAAGTTAATATAATTTTTCTTTTGTTGAGTTATCAGAATTTGTTTTAAAAACTCTTAAATCTATACAGGCAATAACAAGACGACAGAATAATTTTACAAAAATACGATTTGTCTCGCGTTACTAATTTATACAATAGTATTTGCAACTATTGCTCAGATCTAACAAGTTATTAAGTTATCTTTTATTATAATTATTGGTAGTACATACATCCAGTTGTTGTTTTAGGCTGAATATCTCTGCTATAAAACCATCTCTTTCTCTGCTCAGTTTCTCTTTGTGGATCTTCTCTCTCTGAGCCTCATCTTGTGCTTGTGACAACTCACTGTCAAACCTAGGACACAAATGTTAAAGAAAATATTATTGCAACAAAAGGCAAAATTCTGGCTTGCTATCAGTGACAGAATGTTATATCTGGGTCATATGACTGATGTGTTATGAAAATCTATTTTTTCCCTGATATATTTTGGTGATTCATGAGCAAACACCTCATTTTGAAGAGAATGCTGATGCACGTGGTCTAGCTGAAAGGGGAGAAATATACAATTCAATCTCCTTTTTGAACACTAACTGCAATAGCTCAAATTAGATATAATCTGTTAACTCAAATTACTCAGGATTTCACATATTGTAGGGCTTTATGGCAGTATTATTGCTGTGCTTTATTTTTAAGAAAATGCATATCACGTATATTGTCAAATAATGAACTGAAAGTCAAATTGGTCACATTCAAATTACCACACACAAAAAAAATATGTGCCCACCTCTGCAACCCTGTTCCAAGTTACACACCTCCAAACCTGAATGTGTAACAATCCTTTTGAAAAGGGCTCCCTCTCCTCAGGCAATGTCCCTCCCCTTTCAAAATTGCCATCACAACCTCTCTCAAAAGAACATACCCTGGACTCCTCTATCAGCAATCATCTTTACTGTTCCAACCTTCTCCTCTCCTCACCACCCCATCCAACCCCATCTCTCTCATAACTACCTAACTGAATCTATAATCATGGTTTATGTTGCTCCATCACCATCAAAATGATTTGAAGCAAAGTAATGAACAACATTCTCCGTAAGTGTGACCATGGAGCATCATCTTTTCCCAATCTCTGCACCCTTTCATATGGGCTGAATTTTATCAGCACTATGGCGGTAAGCTGGGAAGCAGGAGGACTGGTAATAGGGCAGAGGAAAGCACTGAAAGGGTGCCTAATATCTTCCTGCTGTCATTGCATATTACCATCAGTGGGAACCTCAGCAGTGTGGCCATGCTCCAGATGGCCAATTACGCCATTCAAGAGCCCAATTGTGGGACAATTTGTAAACCTGCTGGCATTTTACCTGCACTGGAAAGGTCCAAGGGGAGATGGTTGGTTAAACCCTAGTGTCCTCCCAGTGGGTTCCCAGGGAGGGGAATCTGCTTTATAGCCACTCCATGGTCCACAGGGGAACCTACCCAGTAGCAATGACCATCTCTGTGGCCACAGAACTGCTGCTTAAAAGCTTAAAAAGATTCCCACCACCCTCTGGGTGAAAAAATTCTTCCTCACATCCCCTCTAAATCTCCTGCCCCTTACCTTAAATCTATGCCCCATGGTTATTGATCCCTCCAACAAGGGGAAAAGTTCCTTCTTGTCTACCCTATCTACGCCCCTCATAATTTTATACGTCTCAATCATGTCCCCCCTTAATCTCCTCTGCTGCAGGGAAAATAACCCCAGTCTATCCAATCTCTCCTCATAACTAAAACTATCCAATCCATCCTGGTAAATCTCCTCTGCACTCTATCTGGTGGAATCACCCTTCCTATAATGCGGATTCCAGAACTGCACACAATACTCTAGCTGTGGCCTAACCAGCGTTTTATACAGTTCCAGCATAACCTCCCTGCTCTCATATTCAATGCCTTGGCTAATAAAGGCAAGTATCCCATATGCCTTCTTAACCACCTTATCTACTTGTCCCGATTTCTTAAGGGACCAGTGGACATGCACACCAAGGTCCCTCTGATCCTTGGTACTTCCCAGGGTCCTACCATTCGTCGTGTATTCCCATGCCTTGTTTGTCCTGCCCAAGTGCATCATCTCAAACTTATCCGGATTAAAATCCATTTGCCACTTATCAGCCCATCTGACCAGCCCATCTGTATCCTCCTGTAATCTAAGGCCATCCTCCTTACTGTTTATCGCCTCAACAATTTTCGTGTCATCCGCGAACTTACTGATCAATCCTCCTACATTCAAGTCTAAATCGTTTATATATACCACAAACAGAAAGGGACCCAATACCGATTCCTGTGGAACGCCACTGGACACAGGCATCCAGTCACAAAAACACCCCTCGACATTCACCCTCTGCTTCCTGCCACTTAGCCAATTCTGGATCCAATTTGCCAAATTGCCTTGGATCCCATGGGCTCTTACCTTTGTTATCAGTCTCCCATGTGGGACCTTATCAAAAGCCTTGCTGAAGTCAAAGTAGACCACGTCAAATGCATTGCCCTCATCTACACACCTGGTCACGTCTTCGAAAAATTCAATCAAATTGGTCAGACATGACCTCCCCTTAACAAAACCATGCTGACTGTCCTTGATTAATCCCTGCCTCTACAGTGTGGATTAATTCTGTCCCTCAGAATTGCTTCCAATAGTTTCCCCACCTCTGAGGTTAGACTGACTGGCCTGTAGTTCCCTGATTTATCCCTTCCTCCCTTCTTGAATAACGCTACCACACTGGCTGTCCTCCAGTCCTCTGGCAGTTCTCCTGTGGCTAGAGAGGTATTGAAAATTATTGCCAGCACCCCTCCTATTTCCTCCCTTGCCTCACTCAACAGCCTGGGATGCACTTCATCTAGGCCTGGAGATTTATCTACTTTTAAGCCTGCCAGACCACTGAGAACCTCTTCCCTTTCGATGCTAACATCTTTAATTGTATCACAGTCCTTCTGCCTGATTTCCATCCCCACGTCATCCCTCTCACTTGTGAACACTGACACAAAATATTCATTTAGGACCCTACCTACGTCTTCCGGCTCCACACACAAATTACCACTGTGGTCCTTAATGGGCCCTACTCTTTCCCTAGTTATCCTCTTACTCTTAATCTACTTGTAAAATAACTTTGGATTTTCCTTTATTTTACCTGCCAATGCTTTTTGATGCCCCCTTTTTGCTCTCCTAATTTCCTTTTTACGTACCCCCTACACATTCTATACTCCTCTAGGGCTTCCGCTGTTTTGAGCCCTCGGTATCTGCCATAAGCCTCCCCTTTTCTCTTTATCGTATCCTGTATATCCCTCGACATCCAGGGTTCCCTGAACTTGTTGGTCCCACCCTTTATCTTTACTAGAATATGTTGGCCCTGTACTCTTCCTATTTCCTTCTTCAATGAGTCCCACTGCTCTGATGCAGATTTACCTAAAAGTAGCTGCTCCCAGTCCACTCTGGCCAAAGCATATCTGATCTTATTAAAATTGGCCTTCCCCCAATTTAGAACTCTGATTTCTGATCTATCCTTGTCCTTTTCAGAGTGTTTCAAGTCATTTTAACATTTATATATTTTATACATCTAAGCAAAAAGCATCAGGTTCTGGACACCGCAACTTGGAAAGAATATTTGGAAAGAAGACTTAAAGGAGTGCAGCGCAAATTCATGAGAATGTTAGCAAAGCAACAAGGGTTAGATTACGAGAAGAGATAAAATTAACTAGGCTTGTATTCCCTAGAACATTCGAAGGCAATGGGGTAATTTGATTAGGGTTAAGATTTAGAAAGGAATTGATAAGATGAGAGTTCCTTCTCCACACTCTAATGGGGGAGAATCTAGGACAGGGGGACATAACCTTAAAATCAGGGCCAGGCCATTCAGGAGAGAAGTTAGGAAACGCTTCTTCAAAAGAGATTACTGGAAGTGAAACTCTATTAAAAAAAGATGATAAACTTAATTAATAATTTTAAATTGTAGATAAGGATGTAAAAGGAAACGGAGCCAAAGTAGGTGGATGGAGCTTAGATACAGATCACCATGAGCTTGCTGAATGGTGAGGCGTGTTACATTGCCCACAGCTGTTCCAAACTAAAGGCCACTGCATTGATACAAAAATGCATAATTCATCAAGGTTTCTTCATTGTTTCATGAATGTATGATGTGGTTGCAATGCCCCATGTATATCCCATGTATACTGGTTTATCAACAGTTGAGATTTCATAAGACAATCAACATTTTCAACACTATCAAAAGCCATTTTTAAACATAAGATAAAGCCAATCTATTTTTCTCAGGTTCCTCATAGTTGTAGTTTTGCTTGACAGTTTTCAACATTTAAATTCAGAATTAAATTGGATATCTAGAAATTTTACTTTTCCCAGAGGATTCTGGAGTTGGTAATCATTACTGACTTCTTGCAGCTTTCAAGGCAATAGGTGCAGTTTGGAAAAGCAATATAATCATAATAGAATCACAGAATTTTAACGTCACAGAAGGCGGCCATTCAGCCCATCATGTCTGCACCGGCTCGCCAAAGAGGATTATGACCTAGTGCCATTGCCCTGCCTTGTCCTCGTACCCCTGCACATTGTTTCTATTCAAATAGTCATCTAGTGCCCTCTTGAATGCCTCAATTGAACCTGCCTCCATCACAATTCCAGGCAGTGCATTCCGGCTCAAACCACTCATTGTGTGAAAAAGTTTTTTCTCATATCACACTTGCTTCTTTTGCAAATCACTTTAAATCAATGTCCTCTCGTTCTTGATCCTTTTACTAGTGGGAACAGCTTCTCCCCATCTACTCTGTCCAGCCCCCTCATGATTTTGAACGTCTCTATCAAATCTCCTCTTAGCCTTCTCCACTCCAAGAAGAACAGTCCCAACCTCTCCAATCTATCTTCATAGCTGAAGTTTCTCATCTTTGGTACCATTCTTATAAACCTCTTCTGCACTCTCTCCAATGTGTTCACATCCTTCCTATAATGTGGCGCCCAGAACTATACACAATACACCAGCTGAAGTCTACGAGTGTCTTATATAAATTCAGCATAACCTCCTTGCTCTTGTACTCTATACCCCTATTAATAAAGCCCAGGATACTATATGCTTTATTAACTGCTCTCTCCACCTTCAATGATCTATGCACATATACACCCAGGTCTTTCTGCACCTGCATCCCCTTCAAAATCTCACCCCTTATTTTATATTGTCTGTCTATGTTCTTCCTACCAAAATGCATCACCTCACACTACTCCGCATTGAATTTCATCTGCTACCTATCTGCTCACTCCACCAACTTGTCTATATCCTTTTGAAGTTCTACACTGTTCTCCTTACAGTATACAATACTCCCAAGCTTCATAACATTCGCAAACTTTGAAATTGTCCCCTGCACATCAAGATCTAGATCATTAATACATATCAGGAAAAGCAAGGGTCCCAATACGGCCCTGGGGAACTCCACAGAAACCTTCCTTCAGCCCGAAAAATATACATTAACCATTACCCTCTGCTTCCTATTTTTCAGCCAATTTTGTATCCATGTTGCTGCTGTTCCTTTGATTCCATGAGCAATGGCTTTTCTCACAAGTCTGTTGTGTGGCACTGTATCAAATGCCTTTTGAAAGTCCATGTACACCACATCAACAGCATTACCCTCATCAATCTTTTCTGTTACCTCTTCAAAAAACTCCAGCAAGTTAGTTAAACACGATTTCCCCTTTAGAAATCCATGCTACCCCTTCCTTATCGACCCATATTTTCCCATGTGACTACTAATTCTATCCCGAAAAACTGTTTCTAGAATCTTGCCTACTACTAAAGTTAAACTGACTGGTCTGTAATTGCTGGGCTTATACTTACAACCTTTTTTGGACAAGCGTGTAATGTTTGCAATTCTCCAGTCCTCTGGCATCTCCCCTGAGTCTAGGGAAGACTGAAAATTTATGGCCAGTGCCCCTGCAATTTCTACTCTCACTTCCTTCAATATCCGTGGATGCATCTCGTCCAGTCCCGGTGCCTTGTCAACTTTAAGTACCGACAGTCTATTCAACACTTCCTCCTTATCAATTTTGAACCCTTCTAGTGACAAAGTTTCCTCATCTGTCACCATGGCCTGGGGAGCAACTACCTCCACGGATGCAAAGTCTTCATTTAATACCTCAGCCATGGCCCCTTCATCCATGTGTAAATTCCTTTTTAGGGAAGCAAGATAACAAATTATTCTGGAAATAACTGACAGGCCTGGGCCTCCTGAATTGTGCCTTTGAGGGAGGAGAGAGGACATTTGGAACAGGATTATCGAATTAGCTACAGATCGCTGTGTTTGTGCTTATCAAGGAAATGGATACAGGAAGAAGAAAATATATTGGGGGGGGAGGAGTTAAGCAAAAGCAAATGTGACAAGCAAATGAAGGTCTTTTTTCATTCTAAGTACATAAGCTAACATCTAGTTTTTTTACATGCCCTAACTATCTGTAAATTGATAGGAATAAACTGAAATGTATACAAGATTGTTATCCAACCTATGGTAAATAGACATTTGCAATTTAGTTTTAAAGGAGATTATATTCTCTCATTTTGTGTTGTATAAATTGACTCACTTTCTCTGCTTCTTTTCCAATTCATGGTTACGCCCTTGTTGTCCTTCAAGGTGCAGCTTGGTGTCCTGCAATTCTGCTGTTAGTCGCTGGGATTTTTTCTTCAACTGCTGAACACTCCGTTGCATTTCTTCATTGTCAGCTTGCAAATCTGCAACCTTCGGGCATAAAAGCAAGTCTGAGATCTTGGATTAACACTTGTACATCTAGTCTATTAAAAAAAAATCGACTTATGAGACCATGTTTAAATTGTTTTTAAAAAGGCATCAAGTTTACTAGTTATAGTATTCCCAGTTTATAGTTTATTTTGGTAAAAAATCTGCATATTGTGCTTAGTACAACAGCCTTAACTGCAAACTAATATTTCAACTTTCTAATGCGAGTGTCAAATGGAGGTTGGATAAGCCGAGATAGTTAGCATTGAACACGTGGAACAAATGATACCCAGGTTTTTTTTAAAATACAAATGTCCTAACAACGCTGTCAACTTGTTCCCACTCTCCTCTCTTTACTCCGGTTGGCTTTCAAACGGTCAAAGTAAGACTCATGTTCGATCCGGTGTCTCAGCATATCATTCCGGGAAGCTTATAAAAATAGGCAAATTTTATCCGTGCTGTTCGTTTATTAAGTCAACAAGGTGGTGCAGGAGAGGTAGGCTGTTGTAGTTTGAGTATCCATGGTTCATGAAGGCAGCTGCACATGTAAAGGTACAGCTGCATTCAAACAGATCCAATTTTCACTAGTGGGATATCCAAACCATGACTTGTGGGCTTTACACTTTTCATGAGGTCTAAAGCTGTCGGAGTTATTTGGAGCAGTAGGATACCTTTTTGGAGAGGTTCAGGGACACCTTTCAGAGAGGTCAGGTGCTCTTTGGAATTGTTAAAAGTATTCATGAATGTGTGTAAAAAGTGGAAATGTCAATCTGTCGAGGCATTTAAATCTTATTGGAACTGTCAAATTGCCAAGGCATTTAAATCTGCTGGTCTTTAAATGTTTAAAAAAAAAATCAGTGTTTTCTATTTCACTCTTGTCAGTTGACATGGGCCAGAGAGCCATTATTATATGATTTGTGCTGCATGACTGATTTCACAACCTATCATTATCACAATGCAGTGCCTTTCAGTTCATAGTTCCGAGTGGCTATAAAGTCTTTGATGTGGGGCAATGAATACAGATGCTTGTTTTTATAAGGAATCAAGCACTCAAATAAAATGCTTGTTTTCATAAGGGATTCAGTGAGCAAGCGGCTTGTGAGTGAGTGAATAAATGAATGAGTGAATGAATGAAGTCTGTAATAGACACTTAGAACTTTATTTTATTTCATCACAGCATGGGTCCTGTGGTCTGTCCATGGTGGATTCTGGGATGTGGATACTGGGTGAGTTGGCATGGGGGGGGTGGAATGGCAAAGCGTGATGGTGAGGGGGGGGAATGGGCTGGCATGAGTTGGCATTAAGTTGGCATGGGGTGATCAAGGGCCATGAGGGTTGGGTAGAAGGGCATTGGTTAACATGGAAGGTATGAAAGGCCACGGCGAGGGAAGGGGGGGTGCATGAGGTGGCATGGACAGTGTGTGGGAGATGAGGGGGTGTGAGGGTGAGGGTTGTGTTTTCTTTTTTTTTCCTCACACAGCTGTGACAAAGTGCTGGAGCACCAAGGTTGGCCTTTCAGACAGACCGCTTCTGTCGCTGCCTCCGCACTGTTTCCGGGGGTGCTGGACCTAACCCAATTCCCACTGATACCCACCACTCCCACCAACCCACAGTTATGAATTTTCCCACCTCTGCGGTCCAACTCAGGAGCGAAAATTCAGGTCATAGTATCAGGATGTGACAAAAGCATGGTTAAGAATTTCATTGGTGGAAATGAAGGCAGGCTAGAGATGAAAGCAAGCTATGTTTCTGTGGTAGAAGTAAGCGGTTTGATAATGGATACGATATAGGGTTGAAATTCAGTACATGTAACCATAATGCAGATAAAAGATTAACAAGTTTACTTCAGTCATAAAATTATATAAAACATAGGGCATGAAAGCTGCGCAGTGAAATGATATCTTAAGTGAAGTCATGTTGCACAAAGTTCTGAATCAGGAAGGTTGATAATAGGAATTTAGACAATTGATGTTCCACTGCATAACTTATGCTGTTAACTGCATGGTATTGTTATGCTTACAGTACTGTACTGCTACCTATTCAGCAAAATATGGGTTAATCTTCTCAACCAAAAAAAATTGGCAAAACGACACTCATAAAAGTATAGTGCACTGTAATAAATTATTTAGAGTCTACTTCTCTAATTGCAAACAGAAGCTTTCTCAGTACATTGCAAACATGTAAATATTACCAGAATCCATAATTTGTTCCAAATAGACGAGTAAATGTTTTCAGCTGACAGGAAAAGAAAATAAATTCCTTACACATAGAAATAGACTCTATGGGCAAAATCTTCTGCTCAGCAAGAGGGGGCGGGGCCCGTTCGTTGAGGCATAAAATGACGCGTGGTGACGTCGGGCGTGCGTCCCGATGTCACCATGCATCATTCAGATTTTCAGTTCGGCGGGCGCGCACCCAAGTCGGGTGCGCGCCCGCCAAACTGTCAAAGACCTATTAAGGCCAGTTGACTATCAATTAAATCAATAAACTGAGCTGCCCATCCAACCTTAAGGTTGGCGGGCAGGCGAAGAGCCCAGGCAGCCTTCACATTTTACATGGAACCTCATCCATGGGCAGGATGAGGTTTCATGAAGGTTTTTAAAGTCTTGTAAAAAATTTTTAATAAAATTAATAGATATGTCCCAGCTCATGTGATAGTTTCACATGAAAGGACATGTCTTAAATTTTTTTTTCCTTTATTAAATTTTATTGCACTTAAACTAATCCTCCTGAGGCAGCTCTCTGCCTCGGAGATTTCTGCGCTCTTTTGCACGCATGCACGAAAGAGCGCAGGCCCCGACTCAGGCAACCCCCCCACCCCCACCCACAGGGAGCGCTCAGTGCTCCCGGGTGTGCGTCACGCCGGGCGGGCTTTAATTGGCCGGCCCATGTAAAATGGCGGCACACAGCTGATCGCGGGCAGCGATCGACTGCGCGCCCACTCAACCCCCCCTGAAGGGGAGAAAATTCTCCCCTATGGCCAACAGAGCTATACGAATGAAATCATTTTCCAGAAGTGTACAAATAAGCTGTACTGGCTTTAAATACCGGGCGTGCAAACTAAAATTTGGAATTTTAAATACAGTATCCTATTAAGACAGATTTTAAGGGGTTGCCAGCAGTAGCATTAGAGAAAAATGGTAGTTTCAAGCTTTTGTTCCTCCATTCCATGGTACTGAGCAGTGCTCTAAAGGCATGGTGCCACCTCAGTTTTAATATCCAAATATAAATAAATACAAAAATTATTATGGTTTTAAAAGTATTTCTTCCCCTCACTTTTCGTTCCAGTTGCCTTTTGTTCTGTAATTCA
Source organism: Cetorhinus maximus (assembly GCF_964194155.1). Taxonomy (NCBI): domain Eukaryota; kingdom Metazoa; phylum Chordata; class Chondrichthyes; order Lamniformes; family Cetorhinidae; genus Cetorhinus; species Cetorhinus maximus. The sequence goes on from NC_135887.1 coordinate 6,951,813, forward strand.
ACCTCTAGTTTGTCATCAAATTCTTGATGCATTCGCTTTTTGGTGAAATCTATCTCTCTTATTGCACGCTCGTACTTCAGTCTCCATTCTCCACCTATAGAAGGTAAATACAAGTAATCTGCTATAAGCCGAATTTTTGTCATTTACATTCACATATATCTAAATATCAAAGGAAACAGAATAAATAATGCAAAGCATAAGCATTATACAAAAGAAGAAATGCTTTTAAATGAAAAGACCAGCTCAAGGCAGCAAAAAACCACCGTCCTGAATTGGAGGACCTAGGTTTGAATCTCAGCTTTGATGAATATTCAGGCATGTCTAAAACTCAAGAATTGATGAAAGTAGAGACTATTATTGTGTGACAAAAAGATCTGAAGCTGCATCAAATCTGTTTCTTGAGCACCCAAAAGAGCGTCAGTGGTGGAAATGGTTGAGAAGTCCACCGTTGAGTGAATCTTGCTTCCTGACTGCAAAGGACAGCACTGAGGTGGAAAGCTATTCAATTTGTGGTACTGGAATGAGGAGAAATTCAGGGGAGAGTCTCTTTGTGCTCTTTGTTTAAATAGATGTGTCTAAAAGAATTCAAACAATCGCCATGAATAACACCAAATTGGGGAAGATAGTCAATGCTGAGGAAGACTACAACAAATTGCAAGAAACATTAATAAGCTGGCAATATGGGCACATAATCAGCTATATTGAAATTCGTTTGCCAAGTGTGATGTGTTACATTTTGGTAAAAAACTAAGGAGGTCATACATTACTTAGGAAATAATAATATAAATGGGGTAGAGGAGTAAAGACATCTTAGAGTACAAATATAAAATCACTGAAAGTTGTGACACAGGTTAATAAGCCCAAAACAAGCACCAAAGTAAACCAAGCACTAGGCTTTATTTCTGGAGGGATAGAATTGAAAAGTAAAGAAGTTATTATATTAAACTTATATCAAACCTTGGACCACACTTGAAGTCTGTGTACAGCTCTGGCCACCATATAATGAAAAGCATATGGAAGCACTGGAGAAGGTGCAAAAGAAATGTTTACAAATACCAGCATTGCGAAGTTATACCTATCAAGAAATGATGAATAAGTGGGTCACTTTTCTCTTGAAGAGATGACCTACTAAAAGTCTTTAAAATTATGAAAGTTACAGAGTAGACATAGAGTGTTTCTACTTATGGAGAAGAGCAAAACTATAGACCACCAATACAAGCTATTCACCAAGAATTCAAATAGGGAATTCAGAAGAAACCTCTTTATCCAGAGTCTGATGGGAATGTGGAGCTCGCTGCCACAGGAACATTTAAGACAAATATATTGATGCAGTTAAGATAATGCTAGATAAACATATGAGAGAGAAGGGAATAGTGGATTATGTAGATAGTTAGGTGAAGAAAATAAGAGGAGACTTGAGTGGGGCATAAAAGCCTGCATGGAATGGTTGGGGCAAATGACCTGTTTTTGTGCTGTATATTCTATGTATGGAAACTGCTGAGCAACTAACCAGAGTCATCGTCATCCAAGTCTCCATTTAGCTCTGCTGCTTTGATAAGCCGAGCTTCCATCACTTCCATTTCCATTGACTCCATTTGTTTCCTCATTCCATCATGTTTGGCCTGAAATACAAGATGCTTACAATAACAATCAATTGTTCTCAAAATTTATGTAAAATCTTTAAATAACTGGCATTGCATCACAAACTTGCAGATGTACATACTAGTATTTTATACTATAAAAACATGTCCTGGTAACAATGAAATTGTTCTTATCCTAATAGGCATTCTATTTAACCCAAAGATGAGTTTCCAATCACATGTATGTTCCACCACCAAGCTTGCCTGCTTTAATCTCCATAACTTCACCCATCTCCACCCTGCCTGAGCTCATCTGCTGCTGAAACCCTTATCCAAGATAATATTCACTCTAGACCTGGCTATTCCAATGCTTTTCTGGCTGGTCTTTCATCTTCCACTCTCCAAACACATGAGCTCGTCCAAAAAATCTGCTACTCATATTCTAACTTGTATCCCACTCACCCATCACCCTTGTGGTCACTGAACAACATATTACTGGGAACCGGTCTCTATTTTAAAAGTTATTATCCTTGTTTTCAAATCTTTCCATGTCCCCGTATGAGGGAGAAGGGAATAGAGGAAGAAAAGGTGAGGAAGTTTGAGAGGAGCAGAAATGCCAGCATGAAATGTTTGGACCAAATGTCCTGTTTTTGTGCTATGTACTCTATGTAATGAAACTGAGCAATGAACCAAAGTCATCAACATCCAAGTTTCCGTTTGGCTCTGCTGCTTCGTTTAGCCAAGCTTCCATCACTTCCATTTCCCATACCATCTCGGTAACCTCCTTCAGTCCTCCAAGATCTCTGTGCTCCTCTAATTCTGCCCTCTTGCACATCTCAGGTTTTAATCCCTCCACTGTTGGCAGCTTTGCCTTCAGCAGCTTAGGGCCCAAATTCTGGAAATTTCTCCCAAGTTAAAAACTAGTTCCACAATAAAAACTTCACCGAAAATCACAGATAATCATTCTGTCACATTTTTCAATTGCATAACATGGTATAAATCAAAAATATATTGTAATGTCTGCCAGAGTTTCAATATCACAGAAATTTAACCTACCTGCAACTCTTTCATTTCTTTCTCTAATCGAAGCCTGTCTGCAGTTTCTGTCTCTAGAAGTTGAGAAGCTGATTCACCAGTGTTTCTCTCATCTGTTAATTCTGACGTCAGGTCTCCCAGCTGTTATTGAAATCAGACTAATTAATACTTCTGTCCATTCTACATTTTATTTTATAAGTGTATATTATTGTAAAAAATATAGATATTAATCTGCAGGTACGGTATCTGTAATCCATTGTTTAAAATGACCATATTTCGAAAATGATTTTAGATCAGAACTGATGTGCAGCAAATTAATAGTGCTTCAATGTGCAGGTCAGGAATGGATGCCAACCTGATTTTTACTATGACTCTCAGGCCTGAACTTGATGGCTGTGGCAGTGGTCCCATTCACCAGCCAGAAAACCAGTGGAAACCCTGCCACGGCCATTTGCAGAAGCCCTGACAAATTTAAATGGCAAACCCAGCAAAGCGCTGCCTGCCATTGGGGCTCCCAGTTCTTTGCATTGGCCATCACTGGGGCTAAAGAGCTGCTGGGTTTCCAGAGACTGCAGCAGGCCCCAGAGGCATTGCTGGCGATCCAGAGGGGAGGTGAGTGGGACAGGCTTGACAGGGCTAGAGTCAGGCAGATCTCAGCAAGGGGAGAAGGGGAGTGGCTGTGTGGAGTGCAGGCTTTGAGGGGCCAGTCCTTGCCATCAGCAGTACCCTCCGCGGGCACAGGTTGCCCGATCATGAGAACCGCACCCCCACACCACCCCCCTCACTATCCTGAGGCCAAAAGCAGCCTACCAGGCTATACCTATTGGCCGGCACATGTGGATTGAGCCTCCCTCGCTGCTGGTAGATTGGTCACTTAAGAGCTTCCATTAACCTAGGGATAGGAAGGCCCACCTTGACCTCCCTTGCCTGTCTTAATCATGGGGAGTCAGAAAACCACATTTGCCTTCCTGCCCGGTTTGCTCCTGGATGCAGGTGGGGGGAGAGGAACATTAAATTCTGCCCACCTATACAGACAAGAGATCAGACACAGAAATAGATAGAAAACTCCACAATGTCTGTTAGACAAGAGTGTGTTTTATATGCCAATATTAAGTATGGTGTATGTATCTAGTTAGTTAGCTCAATGTGCACACTATACATGGACCAAACTTCTTTCCTCTGAGGCCTGCAACAGCATTTTTACAAAATTCTACGAAATAGCTGTTCTCAAGTCTTCCTATATTGGGTCCAGAAATGCTGCATTTTATGTTGTGTACTGCATTCTCAATTTTTAAAATTATATTCTGCACCATATTTCTTACAGATTATTTGACATATTATTAAGGCGGCTGTATTTACTCTTGCAAAATAAAATTGTTTTATTTGCCACCCTCCTACAGCACTAGGTAAGCAAGGAATTAAATAATCTGTACTCAACAGTGGAATCAGCAGGATTCTAAACCAACTGAATGTCATTAATGTAAACCCACAATACTCTTGAAGTTGACTTCCCTATCTGCTCACACTTGATGCAGGTTTTCGCCCCAGAGCAAACTAAACATTACATTTGAAAGGTTGTTAGCATATTAAAATCACGTAGCTATTCATTGACTAAATTACGGGTTGCACAAAATTACTTTTTACCCCTTCATTTATATCTTGTAACATTGATTTACATCATATGGGTCAACTCAAGTTATCTGTATTTTAGCTTTTAACTACACGTGTTGGAATATTATCAAATTAAAATAAAATGCAGCCTTACAAAGCCACTTGCAGTTGCTGGCCTTAACGGAACAGGATTTCCATTAACTTTAGGTCGATTATCACTTTTAATTATTTACTACACTGCTCTATTTCATTGATTTTGAAGTGTAATAATGGCTCTCCATTTTGAAATACAGCCATAATATTTGGGGAGGTTTAGCACTTTAATTCCATATATCATTTGCTATACTGCATCAAATTAACTGTGTTCATAATCCCAAAATAATGATTGTTGCACAGACTGCAATACCAAATGTACAAAAAGTTCACAAGTATCATCTTACCCTGCTTTCTAAGCGATCACTGGTTAGCCGCAGCTCATTGCGCTCCTTTTCAACCCGTTCTATTTTGCTGCGTAGCTGCTGAATCTCCTCCTAATACAGTGAGACACCATGTTTCAGAGTTAGCTCTTATTTAATGAGTGACAAAATGAAATGCAATTTGAACCTCAACTTTCAACAGATGAAATTATTTTAATGGAAAATTTAGATAACTTTTGTTCAATGTACTAGGGTAGTTAAACAGATTTGAAATTGCAATAAATTTAGAAAGTTTTACATTTCTCATCTTCTCAAAATTCAATGGACACCATCTCTTACACAACAATTTATATTACAGATACACCTTGATACATGAAAATTTATGCAAAACGCGAAATTATTCACAATGTCCAAATCAATTTGTCAGTTCATTTTTTAAAAGACATCTTGAAGCCTTCACTTCTACACAAAAATATAATTATAACACTGAAATCCACATAGGCATAAATAAGCTCGTTTTCACTGGCCCATGATTTGTCAGGTTTTTCCACAGTGAACTGGCAGCGCTCAGCACCATTACCCGAGTCTGACCTAACTTCAGGATTTAGCACAAGCACAGATTAATATGAAAGCCCTAAAGTGTGGTCTGTCATTCACTGCTCCGCCATGGGCTCCACTGTGGCCATCACCCCTTGCCCCACACCCTACCCCTCTACCCCTAGAGCTGGCAATCAGAAAAATCAATTGATTTGGTGAGAATTCCCCCTTTTCCACACCAATATTGGTTAGAAACCCCATAAAAAACTAAGTCTTGTTCAACGTGGTATAACTGGGTTTTTAATGGCAATCTGAGTAATAACTTCTGCTGAACAGATCTGGCTTTTAAAAAGTAGCATTGTTGAATTTTTCCATTATGCGCAATTATTAAACATTTTAAACTGAATTTAAGTAATTAAATTTTTTCAAAAGATATTTTTCATGCTATTTCAGTTTCTACCTTGACCCCATGTATATTCCCCAATCTTTATTTTGAAAAACTGGATTTGGAAAGTTTTGAAAAACTGGATTGATTATTATTGTTTTTTTATTTCTGGTTTGCAGTTTGTGAAAATTCTTCAGTGATTGACTGCTTAGACAGTGTGATGGCATAATTCCTTTTGTAAGCATAAGCTTAAAATAGCTCAATGCTAGGAATCCCAATTTGGCAATGCTACAAACAATTGCACGTCATCAGAGATAAAGTTCTTGTCACCAAGATCGCTAGATCTCTGTGAAGCTTTCTTCAAGGTTGGCATAAATTGCGGCCCAATAATGGTTGTTCTTTAAAGACATTAATACTTTGCCAAAGGTGGCATGTCTCCAACACAAGCAGTGGAAGGATTTGGTGGCGAGATGCCTGTATACATACCAAAAGTGGTGAAAACTGAAGTATGTGACAATCTGTATATGCAATCAAAAAATTATAACATTTATATTTAAAAATATTCAGACAACAGGATTAGATCTCATGAATGACAGCCTTAATATTATACTTCCCAATAACTGAAACTTTTAATCAAATTTCAAATATTAGTTGAAAAATTGGCATCTGCTTTCATAGGGTACACATCAATTTTAACAAATATGTTAAAGAAGTATATCTTTTCTATACATTTTGAATGTATGGCATGGAGGAAATAATGTCAATAAAAGAAGAGATCTTAACACTTCACAGAATTCCATTAAAGCCATAACTTTCGCAGTTTCTCAGTGCCTCTGAGTCTACCCTGTCAGAAGCTGAGCTACACATAACACAAAGATTACAAATTTAACCCCTGATGATTAAAATGCCTGCCACTCACTGGCAATATTAAACAGTCAAACTCAAAACAACAAATCCTTGTGATAAGAATGAAAGTGTAGGCTTAAAATATTGTTAAAAATTCAGTAACATATATCTACAACTTACCAAACTAAAATGTTAAGTCAAATTAACAAACACTTACATCTTTGCCCCGTAATTGCTCTTCTGTCAACTGAACCTCAATTAGTGGGCGAACTGTAGTGAACAGTTTCCACCACGGCCAGTTCTTGACTCCTTTGTTCTTTTGAATGTTTTTCTGGATGCAGCGAATAGCTAGTTCTTGAATCTGAAAGAGGATGCATTAAATTAGCTTTAGTCAAATTGTTCCAATCATATCTGTTGAAGTAAAACACAACCAAGATCATCTTCTATAAAAGGAAAGTAGAAACTTTTCTACAATACAAATTGGACTAATTATAGTGCACCATTCCATGCAAAACGGGGTTTAGCAAGCTGGGAATTCCACATTTAAGCTGTGCCAAGGTATTATTCAAGAGTGAAGTCTGGCTGCCACTGATAAACATTAGAACTTAACTTCCAATTTTGGATAAGGGCTAAAGCTAATGGCTTGGACTTGATGGTACAAGGCACAATTTCAACGTCTCAATGTCTGACACAAAACTTGGAAGTATAGTAAATAACAAGGAACTGAATAAGACAGATCATGGACATAAGCTAGAGGAATGCATGCATGTGGCAGGTCAAATTCAGCACAAAAAAGTGAGGTAGGAAGAATGAGGAGATTCAACAGAAGATAAATAATAAAATCAGAGTCAGTACAGAACAAGGAGACCACCAGTCGAGTCTATGCCGGCTCTTTAGACCAGTTTGTCCCATTTCTGCCCCCACTCTGTCCCCACAGCCCTGAAAGTTTATTTCCCTCAAGTGCTTATCGATTTCCTTTGGAAAGCATTCATTATTTCTGCTACCGCCACCCATGCAGGCAGTGAATTCCCCATTATTATCACTCACTGCATAAAGAAGTTTTTCCTCATATCCCCTCTATCCATCTTTTACCCAAAACCTTAAATCTGTGTTCCCCCTAAGTCACTGCACCATCAGTTGGTGGGAACAGTTTTTCTTGTCCACCTTATTTAGGCCTGGCATAATCTTACACACGTGAATCAGATCTCCCCTCAATCTCCTTTACTCCAAAAAGAACAGCCCCAGCTTCTCCAATCTAATGTGGAGGCTAAATTCCCTCATCCCTGGAATAATTGTGGTAAACCTCCTCTGCACCCTCTCAAGGACCTTCACATCCTTCCTAAGATGTGATATAATTTTTAAGGGGTGCAAGAACAGTGACACTGGGTAGGGGGGGGTGGGGAGTTGGGAGGGTGCTGTTTGCAAATCTTTGAAGGTGGGAAGACCAGGTTAACAAAGCAGTTAATAAAGCAAATGTAGTCCTGGGCCTTATCAACAGAGGCAAAGAGTACAAAAGCCAGAAAGTTATGCTAAAGCTCTATAAAATACTTGTTCAGCCCCAACTGGAGCACTGCATCCAATTCTTGGCTCCACACTTTAGGAAGGATATGAACCTTTGGCGAGGGTACAGAAGAGATTTACTATAATGACTCCAGGTATAAGGGAATACAGTTACTCGGATAGATAAGAGAATTGAGGTTGTTCTACTTAAGAGCAGAGAAGTCTAAAAGGAGATTTGACAGAGCAGTTTAAAATTATGTGGAAAAAGCTTTTATTTAACGTCATGATTCAGATTTGGAATACACTGCCTGGTAGGATGATGGACACAGATTCAATAGTAGCCTTCTAAAGAAAATTGGATGAATACTTGAAGGAGAAAATGTTGCAGGGATATGGGGAAAGATCAGGGATGTGAGGCTAACTGGATTGCTCTTCATAATAGCCTGTGCAGACTTAATGGGCCAATAGCCTTGTTATACAGTGGAAAATGAATACAAATATGACCGTTTAGAATGGGCTCTGCATTTGGTTTATGAAACTTTTGAAGACATTATACCTTTCTCTTCTTGAAATACTGTCTTGCAAGGTATCCTCTGCAAGCTGCCTGGAAAAGTGTGATATTCCTTCTGGTCTGTTCATCCCTTTGTTCTTCCAATTTAACCAGAGTCCCTGCTCGGAAAAACACCTGTGGCCAACAAAATAAAAAACAATTAGATAACATTATATCCAACACACAGTCACAAGACTTGTATTATTTTACTAACTGATAGGGTCAGAATTGTAATGCTCACCAGGTTGAATTTCAATTCGATTCAATTCAGGTGTAAACCCCTTATATCTTTTTAGCCAATAGCAAAAGTTTGCAATTCTAATTCCTGGTTTCCTGCAGTCCTGACATTCAAACAAGATTTGATATCCTAGACTTTCAAATTACAAGTGATTTCATTTATATACTACATCATTCAAGCTAAAATATAAAATTGCTTGATTCAAAGATTCACATATGCAATATTTAAAAGTAGTTTGTGTTATGACCGATGTAGTTGGTAAAGCGGAGTTATTTAAAAATCCCAGAGGGAAACTTTAAACAACTGTCCTAATCAATAATTTTAAGTGTTATGTTTGAGATGCGACTCCAAACTCAGGAATCAGACCACTAGTTTGAGGTTTTACATTAAACTAAATGAAACATTTTATTAATTTACACAGGTTAAAATATATGTACACATGGCTACAAATTACTACGATCATAGCTTTTAACAAATTCCCAAACTAATCTCCATTAAGGCAACAACAACCCATAGACTTAACCAAAACACCAGGCAAAGCATTTTCACCTTACGGATTCAAAATGAGGTTCTTTCCACTGTGGAGCCAGTTGGAGGCTTACAGCTGCCTTTTGATCTTATGTTGTCTCTGCCTGCACACCGGAAAACTACTGAAGTTATATCTACCAGCCCCATTGAATGTTAATTCTCATTGTATCGACAACCTTTTTGAACTTCACCTTTTAACAATGAAACCCCTTTCATAGTACCAATTTTATTAGTAATATAAACATATGGCTTGGTAGCTGCTAGATAGGTGTCAAGTTTTCACCCCACTTCTTGAGTGCTCTATTCAAAAAATGCAAATGCACGCTATCTCGCTGTTTACATCTCAAACTAGTACATCAAACCACCCAGACTAGTTGGCTTTAATCCAATTAAGACATACCCATAGGGCTGAATTTTGCCATTGGTGAGCAGGGGGCGGGGCCTGCTCGCCAACGCACAAAATGACGTGGGATGACGTTGGGGGGGAACCCCGACGTCACCGCGCCCCATTTAAATTTTCAGGAAGGGGGCGCAGCAAAATCAGCTGTGCCCCCGCCGACCTGTCAATGGCCAATTGAGGCCATTGACAGGATCATTAAAACAATTAAAGGACCTGCCCGTCCAACCTTAAGGTTTGCGGGCAGGCCAGGAGCCCCGGCGGGCAACAGAAAAAACATGAAACCTCATCCACCGGAGGGATGAGGTTTCATGTCGGGTTTAAAAAAGTGTAATAAAGTTTTTGTGAAATTTATTAACATGTCCCATCTCATGTGACATTGTCACATGAGGGGGGGGGGGCATGTTAAGTTGTTTTTTTTCTCTATTTTTAATGTTTGTACAACTTTCAGCAATCTCCCTGAGGCAGTAGTTAGCCTCAGGGAGATGTGCGTTCTTTCGTGTGCATGCGCGAAAGAGCGCACTCTCGCATTTGGGGAATTCCCCCCCCCCCCCGCCCGCACAGGGAGCGCATAGCGCTTCCCGCCGGGGTGGGCCTTAATTGGCCCGCCCACTTAAAATGGCGGCGGGGCCCGCTTCTCCAGCGGGGATCGGCTCCCCACCCGCCAGAGATTGGGTCGGGCCTGCCCACCCAGTAGGCAGAAAATTCTGCCCATAGACTAACCTCCATTTTAAAAGAAAAATATTTTCCAAAATATTATATACATTAATAGCTTCATGACATTTGCAATTTGAGCTCCAGCTCAAGCAAAATTATTCTGCTCTCTAATAGTAAACATTTGGGCATCAGTCTTTTGTTTACCTTAATAATCAATTGAAACCAACACTTCCTGTATTAAGTGTCAAGTATCAGTCTGCTTACTAATCAATTATTTTAATTGTACTTTTAAAAGGCGTTGATTCCAATTCACCAGCTTGAAACCGAATGCAAGACTATACACATCGAAGCCAAGGAGACGGGAAGGACTTTGGATTTAGTGGCAGCAAAATGGGTCACCACTTCGGAAACCTGATCAAATTACAGCACATAGTCACCTACACCATCTCTCCCTTTGAACTGAGGGCATTTGCAAATTACTTCTCAAAAGGCATTCCCAATACATGGAGGCAATTTAAGGGTTAAGTGTTCCAGATTGTTCGTCCATCTGTGGCATTGTACCTTATTTATAGCTGGGCCAACCATGAACATGAATCATTACCGAGGAAGAACCCAGCTGACTTTGTCAACGATAAATGAATGGTGGTATACGGGCCAGAATTTTGACGTCGGCATGCAGGGGCAGGCCCAACACACTGATGCATAAAATGACGCGGTGACGTCGGGCGTGCATCTTGATGTCACCGCGCATCTTTTAGATCTTTCGTTCGGCGGGTGTGTGCCCGTCGAACTGTCAAAAACCCATTACGGCCATTAAAAACTAATTAAAGAACTCATCAACACTGCCCGTCCAACCTTAAGGTTGGCAGGCAGGCGAAGAGCCTAAGCGGCCTTCGCGTGTTTCAGGAAACCTCATCCATGTGCGGGATGAGGTTTCCTGAAGGTTTTATTAAATAAATAAATAATTTTTGCATGAATCATAAACATGCCCCAGCTCATGTGATACTGTCACGAGGGGATGTGTGTAAATAATTTTTATCTTTCTTTTTAAAAAATTCTCAATGTGTACTTAATCTCCGAGGCAGCTCCGTGCCCCAGGGAGATTTCTGCGCTCTTTCGTGCATGCACGAAAAAGCGCAGGCCCCGACTCTCCCTCCTCCCCCTGCCCGCACAGGTGGTGCTGAGCGCTACTGGCCATGCGTCAGTAAAATGCCGGCGCGCAGTCGATCGCAGGCGGCGATCGGCTCTGCGTCCGCTCCCGACCAGCCTCCCAACATACAGAAAATTCTCCCCATGGAGGGGACAATTTCTAATGATGTACCAAGGGTACTGCTGCCCAATTGCTTACTTTCACTGAAAAAATTGTCTCTCCGTTCAAAAATAAAGCATAATCCTTTTTGTAAAACACAATCACATTTAATTCAGGCTCACACATCTAAAAATGGACAAATTCAGTATGACCCTCGAGGATCACTGAATGAAATAAATTTAAGTTAGCAATTGATTGTAAATCTTCTGAACTTGCCTAATTTGGGAAAAGATCAGTCAAGACTACTTAACTGGCCAACTCCGAATACAGTGAAACCCATGTGAGATGAACAGGTTCCACTATAATACAGTGAATAACCACAATAGATGCTTTATTTGTGAAACAATTTTTCCATGTAAACCTTTAAACTTGAGCCTTTTCATATACAAATAGAATATCGTCTTCTACTGCCAAATGCTTCCCAATTACATCGATACCCCACTTTAAGTCGTCCTGAATTGCATAGTTTCGTTATTACGTAGTTAAAAAGTATTTGGTTTCTATATGGTTTGCGGCCCGCTTTTCCTGCTATAAGGTAGTTGGCCCAAATTACTGATACCTGTCCTTATTGTGAACATAATTACAAAAGATCCTAGGGCAGAACTTTACACCTCATGGGCAGGCGCACACTCGACCCGACCAGGCGTAAAATAGCGCGAGAGAATGTCAGGCGAGCATCCCGACGTCATCCTGCACTCGCGCGATATTTCGCTCGGCGGGCGCGTGCAAAAGTTGGAAGTGCACCCACTGACAATTGAGAGCGCAATTAAGCCCATTAATGGTGCAACTGTCTCTGACTTTTCATGGCCCTTATGGTTGGCAGATGGGCGAATTAGGCAGAGGCCAGGCATTTTTCATGAAACCTCATCCAAGGGCTGGATGAGGTTTCCGTTATTAGATAAAATAAAAATAAAAATCTGTGGACAGCATTTTTATCATCTATATGTTCGGGCGCCTGATTGTGATGCTTAGGCATTTTTTTTCTGATTTTCAAAACCTTATTTCGTGGTTATCAGGTCTGCATCTCCCTGGGGCAGCTCTCTGCCTTCATGGAGCTTTCTCTCAGTGCTCGCCCGCGCTAAAGTCATTGCCCGCCCTCCCCTCCCCCCGGCAGCGCTGAGCTTTTCAGCGTGTGCTTCATGCTGACTGGCCGTTAATTGGCCACCCAGCGTGAAATCGCGGTCGGGGGCCAATCATGGTCGGTGGTCCATTTCCCGGCTAATGCCGGGCCACCGATCGTGCCCACCCGCCGAGCTGAAAATTCAGGCCCTAGACTTGACAGCGAATGCTAGAATAGGTCTTTGATTCTGCAATGCGCGCAACATTCTGCACATGTCCAGTACTAGAGAAGGCACACAACCACAGTGGCAACGGTATGTCCAGTGGCCAAGAAGGTGCACAACTGGCAAGATTTTGCACATGTCCATAGAGAATTCAAGAAGGCCTTTGATACTTTTTAAGAAACACAAGATTTCTAAGTGATAATGTTCAGAGAGACTTGCGTGTACTCATACAAGGAAAACAAAGTTAGCACGCAGGTGCAGCAAACAATTAGGAAGGCAAATGACATGTTGGCCTTTTTTGCAAGGGGATTAGAGTACAAGAATAAGGAATCGCTACACAATTTAAGAAAGCTTTGGCGAGACCACACCTGGAATACCGTGTACAGTTTTGGTCTCCATTGCTAAGAAAGGATATACTTGCACTGGAGGTGGTTCTGCGAAGGTTCACTAGATTTGTTCCTGGGATAAAAGTGTTGCCCCATGATGGGAGGCTGAGTAAATTGAGCCATATTCTCTGGAGTTTAGATGAATGAGAGGGTGATCTTATTGAAACAAACAAAATTCTGAAAATACTTGACAGGGTAGACACAGTGGTTGTTTCCCTTGGCTGAGGAATCTAGAAGACAAGGCACAGTCACAGAATAAGGGATCAATCACTTAGGATTGAAATGAGACATTTCTTTACTCAAAGAAAGGGTTGTGGATACTCCATCGTTGAGTACATTTAAGGCTGAGGTGGGCAGATTTTGGGTCCTGCAAGGAACCAAGGGATATGGGAAGCAGGCAAGAAAGTGGAATTGAGGCAGACCAGTCAGGACCATATAGAATGGTGCAACAAGCTAGGGGTGTCATACTTGGTCTTATTTCTTATGTTTTAATATGGATCAAATGCAGAACAACTGAGTTGAAGTACAGATCAACCATCTAATGGAATAGTAGAACACCCTTGGGGAGACCAAATAGTCTTCTCCTGTTGTATGATCCCATGGTACTATATTGATGTCCATAAGTTATAACACAAATATACTATCCAGAATAGATTTGCTTGCATTTGTGAAAAAAGTATATGCTTTACAGCAACTTACTTATTAAACGAATAGTCTTTTCCATCACTAAACAGAAAATAAAATCTGTTCATTCAACCAGTTTTAACTGGTTTAACCGATTTAATCTATTGATCTTGTTCACTTTTGTCATTCTGAAGATGTATCGAATCATCTGAACAACATACAGTATTATACCATGCCTTTACTAGCTAATATTTGGTTTTGTAATCTCAAAGACCATTCAATTAAAGTTATGCAATTTATGCAACAAAATGAAACTTGAGGCTCATTAAAAGTAACTAAAGAACATCAAATAATTCAACTATTTGGTTTCAAAAGATTTCAGACTACATTGTTAAAATTCAAAGACAACAGAATATAGCAATGAAATCTGAAGAAACATTACCATCATGCCACCATTTCTACACCAATTAGAATTTCTGGATAGAAGGATCTACCATCTGTAACAAAATCCAATTAACATGTTCTCCAGTCTGCATCATCATAATACGCAGTGCTCAATAACATTCTATGGCTTTATGCAGCGTTGTTGCCTTTCCTCCTTAAATACTTATGCATTTAAAATTAGGTGAGTGGGATTGCTAGTTAAATAGCACTATTGTTATCAGCAGGATTTAAAATGTCAAAAATCATAACAGTCTAAAAAATAAAGAATGCGACTGTTTTCCACCAAGCGCAATATTTTAAGCCCCGCAACAAATATTACTCTTAAAAAGATAGAAGCATCAACCATGGCTAGAGACATGAATTCAACATTAAAATACTGGATGTATTTAGTTAGCCCACCAAAAAGATACCAAGATTTTTTTTTTAAGGATCAGATGCTTAATCAGAAACAAGGGGGATTTATGTTATATTCACACTGGCCTACAAAACTTGTACTACATATAGGTTTGATAACTGAGTCACTGAGACTTCTATACTTAATGGGTGTTATTTACCAGACACAGGCAGAAATTGTAAGTTTTTGGGTAATTGAGATATAGTTCAAAATATATTTTATATATCATTCAGAATATATAACCATATAATTAAATTCCTCAAAATGGCTGTCAGTAATTGGAACAACTTGCATTCAACTCGTTTGAATATTTCACAGCAGGAATCCCCAATTTACTGCAACAAAATTGCTAATTTAAATGGCTTCAAAAGATATTAAAATTTCTTCGACCACAAGTCGATAAGATTGTGTCACTTTTTACACTCCATATCTTGGATTCTACTAAAGTATTTATTTTGATTCAGCAGAATGGTTTTTGGTAGCAGTGCTTATAAGTAAAGAAATCTATAACTGAAAAATATAACAACTTGCAAAATATCTGGATGTAATACAAAGTGTAACAGCATTACTAAACCTGGGTAGATTTCTATTCCCCCTCTCTTCCAGCCAGGAAAGAATGGCCTCCAGTCATCTGAAAGCAACAATGGGAGGCCCTGCCCATTTTGATGGCTGCACCTCACTAACATAGGGCTCGTGGGCTGTGGGCGGAAAATAAGCATTCCAGCCAGCACATTGGCTCTGAGTCACTACAATGTCATCTTTACCGGCTGGCCTCCAGACCAAAAGGTAGGTGGGTCTGAGGGGAGCGCAGAGTTGCAATGGCCCAGGTTGGTTTTTTTTGGAGCGTGGGAGAGCATTTAAATACATTTAAACTTATCTACTAGGCTCCTCTTCAGCTGGACAGCCAGCTGTTTCTGCGTGGAGACGTGCACAGTTTTGCTCAGCCCAACACGACCCTAAAATGGTAATCACTGTTCTATGTGCATTATATGACCCCAATTTCAATATTAAAAAGGATTCAGGTGGGTGCATTAGCCGGCCAGTGGCAGGGCCTAAGGAAAAGGTCAACTAAAAAGTCAGTGGGAATGAGACAGTTAATTCATTCCCCACTATTCTTGAGTACTATCATTCATTTCAGCCAAGTGTGAGGCTTCACCATTTCCTATATTATGTCTACAATTTTATCAAACATGCTACAAAGTCCTAATAATTGTATTATAATAAATGAAGAGTTTTGTGATGAAAACGCCACAGTCATATATTTCTGGGGTCAGAAGTACTTATTAGTTACACTATGTCAAAAAATGTACTTGTAGTATATAGAATACTTCGTAAAAATAGAGTTGATCACCCTCTGAAGCCCTTAGTTACTGAGTCTTGTGCCAGTGTAATAATCCAATTAAGTTTCATTTTAATTGAACAACAAAATCTAAAATCCTCTCTTGGTACACATTATCTATACATGGACGCAATGACTCCCAGAGAGCTGATTTTCATGTAAGTATAAAATAGCATTCTTATTCCAAATTAGGCAACACTATTTAACAAATCATCAGCAGAATGCAAGTCCATGAAGAGTAAGAAAAAAAGAGCACTTGTCGCATTCTCAGAGCATGTGAGAGTTTTACAACGTTGGATTACTTTTGATGGGCATCATTGGTTATGTAGGCAAATACAACAACCAATTTCTTTACAAGTCCCACAAACAGGAAATGGGTGAATGAAGGAATGTGTTTGTCAAATATTTCAGCTTGGTATACAAAGCTTGTTAGTCATAAGATGATGAGTGCAGAACAATTTGCATCCTATTTCTTGCTTCATGGAATTTGCACTACTGTACAAATAACTAAACACAAATACATAATACAAACACATGCACATAGACACTTAAATTGTGTTGCCTGCAAAATAATGTAGTAAAAATCAGCAATATTTTAAATAATACTTTCTTAATACTATAACAACCATTTTTTAAAAAAATGCTCACTTTAAAAGTATTCATGCTACAATGTTACATCATCTCAGTGGCTCAAGAACTGATAAATTAACTTCTACACATTCTAAACAGCCACAATATAATTTTGAACAATGCAGATTAATGTTGAGCTATCACCTATATTAGCTACATAACAAAGTGATTACCACAACTGTACAATCTCTTTCAATGTTTCCTACTGCATTATTGCAATTTCAAGGTTAAAATGTATTAGAATCATTCTAAATATTCCCAGAAAAGTCCAGTAAGTAACATCTTAAAAGTAATATTGATGTAAGTTTCTGTAAAATAATTACTTTTATAGTAAGCTATTCAGTTCTATCAATATGTATTAAAAAATTGTGACCTGGTCATTACATTTTAGAAAGATTGAAGTACAAAACATATCTAAAAAAAAACTCCAGCTAATTCCATTTTATATTGACGTGCCAACAAATAACTTCAAGGAAATTGATATACCAGAAATATTGAAAAATTTCTGAATACTGAAATTGCAGACCAAATATTTTCACTATAGCAATAGTGTAGTTTTGTGACTTGTATTACATCTGATTCATGTTTGTGCTTCAACTATCATGAACATGCAATTAGTTGCTTGAATATCTGAATCTGTAGAAGAAAGTTCAGTTTTGTAGATAACGTAACAAATTTAGAGAGATATGATTGGATGTTCTCATGCTTGCATCTTTCAACAATATGTTCCACAATAATTTTCTTGCTCAACAAAAGAATCTTTGGACATGTTTTTAAAAAGCTTTGCTGAAATTGTGTACATAAAGACTAAAGCAACTGAATTGCCTTAAGAAAGGTTTCTTTTTGAAAAAAAGAAAAATGAGCCTGATTTGCATTATTTTCCACAGAGACCCTATTTGAATTGATAGTTATTGGTTGCAAATTAGTGCAGAACTTTTTTATGCAGTGCTCTGACCATAGTGTCAAGGAGACAAAAGACAGAAGCTACAACAGCATGAAAAGAAATCCTTTGAGGTGCAGGATGCCTAATCTATCATCAGTATTATTAGCATGTTACACCAAGAGGATGATCTTCCAAAAAAAATGTAATCCAGTCTACTAGTAATGGAGAAGATATTTAAAGCCAGATGGGCTTTACAAGGCCACAATGAACAACTTGAAAATCACTTAAGATCCTTTACAGCAATTAAATAGTTGCCTAAATTTTTGGAAGATGGGTATTGGGGGGGGGGGGGGTAGAGAAGAGCCATTAAGGATACAATTATTGTACAAAATTTGTACGTTCACATTCTTAGGTACACAATTTCAACATCTATATTAAGCAATGAAACAAGAAGCAGAAAGTGCAATAAAATTGGCAGATTTTAACAGTATTAAAATTGCCCCAAGTAAAAATTATTCGCGATATTATTCTCCCACCCTCATTGATTTGGTTTCTCTTTTTAGTTGCATGGAGAATACGTCTATGGCCACTAAGCAAATATAAGGTTTAGCCAGTTCACTATTAGTTTCCTCCCCAAAAACGCATTAAAAGAATGCTACAAAGCCAACAGTATGTACAATAGCACTTTGAAAGACAGGAATGCTTAAGATGCCGCTGTCTTAAGCATGATCAAAGATATCTTACCAGCAACCAATAGGTTTAAGTTCAATAATCAAAACCAGGCTTGAAACCTTTGTTCCACCATAAATACAACAAAATCTGATCATTGCTCAACATAGATGGATGCTAGATTTGATGTCTTAGCCTAAAAGCTTCTGGTGCAAACTTTGGCACATACATCTTTCATGGGATCATATACAGTATGAAATGATTTGTAAAGGAACAGCTTAAAATTTAACACTGTCTCAAACACGTTTATCGATATCTATCTGGATATAGGTCAATGTAAAGACATTAAAAAGTTTTAAAATCAATTGAAAATGCTTGTTTCCAATACTCCAAAAAATACACAAATAAATGTCAAACCCTTGCCTGTGTATTGTTTCGTCCACTTATTAAAAAACTCTTTTTTGCCCCAATTAATTAAACTGTTAGTCACTTTTTATCCTAATGATACAGTGACTCATGTTTTCTCCCCCACCCCCACCATTGTCGAATTCATTGATCATATTCATCATTTCCTCTAACAAATTGTAGTATATTTATCAATTTGTGTGCTTTGGAATGAGTAATCACCAAAAAGGAACTTGAGCAATTCTAGCTGTTCAAAGCTACAGCTTCAGTGCCTTAAAAAAAGGTACTGGCCAATTGCTTCTTAATAAAAAGGTAGAGTTCAATGTTTCAAGGTAGAGAATCTTTAATTGGGAAAAAAAAAATATACCAAATTGAGAGGGGAAAACTCAAAATGTTTCAAGGAAACAACAAAAAAATTGTCTACCAGTGGAAACAGAGGATACCAGTGGCTGGCCTTGTGACAAGAGTGGAAAAAGTGCCACTGTTGCAGTCCTTGTGAGAATTCATAACATAGGAAATAACAACAAGCACAAAGGAAGCAAAAAGATCATATAATGAATGGAATGACTTACACAAAGGAAACTGCTGTAATTGACTGAAAAGAAATGATTGTGGTACTTAAGTAATTTGCCTCAGTTTTTATAAAGACAAAAATATGATTATTGCTGTACTAAAGGACGATGTAGACGATACTGGAGATAAATATTTAAAATAAATTATATTGAACTTGACAACGTGGAAACCATCAGGTCCAGAAGCTATGCATTCCAGAATATTAAGGCATGCTCGTGAGGTCACAGCAGAGGCACTAACCGGATCTTTTCCAAAAATATTCTTGCAATAGACTAGAGGATAATGTTACACCTCTCCATTACATGCATAATATGGGATAAAATTGGTGAACACTTGAAAAGGCATGGATAAATTAGAGGCAGTCAATACGAATTTATAAGTTACAGATTGTACATACTTAATTCGATTGAATTTTTTTGACAAAATCAGTGTATAGTGGAAAAGTAGTGGATGTTATGTATACATTTTACCAGTAGCAGAGGAGTTGGTGTGCAGTCTTTCCACCCTTAAGCCAATTGAGACCATTAAGTGCCAAATAATGGCTATTTTACCAGTTGCATGTGAACAATTTGCCCTGTAAAATCTGGTGGCCGCCCTATAAAACTGGGGGGAGGGGAAGGGGGCGCGGTCATTGAAACAAAAAAAAATGTAATTTTGCCTTTATATAGCACCTTCTCTTGCATCCTCAAAAAAATGCCCAGGATTTCACATGGATGCTGTGCCCTCATGCCCGTCCTGGAAGCCAACAACGAGATTTTGTGGTTCAGGCAATTAGTTGCCTGAAGCCCTTCTGAGGCAGAATATCCTGCCTCCAGGAACTGCTGGCCAATCAAAGTGCTGATCTGGGAGCAGTGATCACTGATAGAACTGTAGCATTCCTGGACCAGCAATCCCAGAGTTCAGGTAACTAGGGTTGGGGACCATCTGGGCCAGTCAGTCAGACCCTGGCGAGGGAAGGGGTGAGGAGGGCAGGGTGTCACTTGCGAGGGCAGGGGGAAGATGTGTTTGGTGACATCATGCAAAAGGTAACAGAAATAGTGGAGGATGAATCTTTTAATGTGGAAGCTAGTGGGGTGGAAACGAAGACAAAGGGAACCTTACCGCGGTTCAAGGAAGAAGGGATAGGGGTGAGTGTGGAAGTGCGGGAAATGGGTCAGACACAGTTCAGGGCCCTGTCAACCACATTGGGAGGAAGCCTCAGTTGAGGCAAAAGGAAGACATTTCAGAAGCGCTACTGGAGAAGGTTGCATCATCAGAACAGGTGCAATGGAGAATGAGAAACTGGGAGAATGGAATGGAGTCCTTACAGGAGGCAGGGTTTGGGGAAGTGTAGTTGAGGTATCTATGGGAGTCAGTGAGCTTATAATGAATATCAATAGACAGCCTAAGCCCAGAAATGGAGACAGAGAAGTCAAGGAAGGGAAGGGAGGTGTCAGAGATGGGCCATGTGAACTTGAGTAAAGGCTGGAAATTGGGACCAAAGTTGATTAAGTTTTCCAATTCCAGGCAAAAGCAAGAAACGGCACGAATGTAGTCATCAATGTACCAGAAAAAATGTTGATGGAGGGGGCCCTGAGTAGGACTGGAACAAGAAATGTATATCCAATATGTATTGCTACTACAGGCCTAATTCTTCTAAATCATGTGATTAACCTGCAGTATTAACCAATACTTTTCATTGTGCCAACTTCAAGTCATTTAAAATGTATCGACCTTTCTTTTTAAAAAAAAAAGCTTGATTCTTAAGAATAGCAAAACTACTACTAGAAGAATTCAGTAATTTACAACTGTACTAAAATCTAATCTGACAAATACTTCAAATATTTATATAGTAAAACAATTCAATACTACTTGTCAGATACAAAATAAAACTAAATTCAATCATAATTATAATCAAAGTCAATGCATTAGCTACACAGAGATGCAAACTTTTAATGTTTGATTAAGAGATACTAAAGTATACATAGAGTCATATTGGTGAAGTGAATAAGTTCCAAATGCTGGAAATCGTTTTTTTTTCAAGCAAATCAGTACCATCTAAAGAGATGGAGAAATGGACATTAAGGCTCCAGGAAGGAGGTCTCAAAGATTAATTTCTTTCTGACAACAATAGACCTGTTGCATTTTTCCAATATTTTCTATTTTTATTTCAACTTCTAAAAGTACCCAATTATACCACTTGTTTTGCTAACCATGAAGTGTTGACCTTGTTCTTTAGCAAGACAGGGGTTAGGAAGTGACATTGGTTCCCTGTTCCTGTGAGACAAAAAGGCAATATAAACTCTTGTGGCTACTTATCCTGCTTATCAGCTCAAACTACTTATTTTTGAAATCATATTATTTACCCGACTAAGGCCTATGTGGTAACTGCTCTTCTCTAAATCCAGTGACTCCAGAAGTTCTTCTACAGCCTAAAAGTGAAAAAGAAATATAAATGGTGAATATCAAGAGTAGATTAAATGACTTTATTCTTTTACAAATGTATCCTTTTTATGTAGTATATAATCTCTAAAGGTTAGAATTTCCAGGTCAGAATTTTACTCTAAGGATACAATGAATTAAAAAACATTGTTTCAAAAAAAATACTCTCAGCCATTCAAGTAATTTTGCCTGTTTGTGCTCAAGTTTGTGCACCATTTTGACCAAAAGTGTGGTTGCAGAGTCCTTCAACAGTTTGACTTTGGAGATGCATGGATTACGGATTATTCCGCCTCTAATTCTCAGGACTTCCCAATCTGCACTCCCGCTCTTCAGCGGAACCAGCATAATATGGCTAATAACCTGTATTGATTGCATTTAGTTTCAAAAACATGATTCACTTCTGTTATCAAATTAAACAAATAAGTTTTGACAGATAAGAATATATTAACAGCAAATTATAATTTGATTCCTACTCTAAAATATTCTTTAAAAACCTAGCAATTTATAACAACTTTGACAAGCCTATCATTCTCTTTGGATAAAGAGTGCATTGTAATATTTATATCTTAGATTTCTATTTCTAAAGTTTCATTTAATTTTGTTGACTACATCTCTGCATAACACATTCGAAAAACACAATAGTAAGAGCCAATACATCAGAACTGGTTTCAGTAAGAAAAGTGATAGCACTGCTAGATAATCACTTTAAATAGTTCATGCACAAACACATATTTCAAACTAAGCTAATAGTTAACTCTGCATTTTAAACATAAACACTTAAGCTTGAGCTTACAGCTAAAACATTTCAACTCTAATGCCTCCAAGTGAAAAAGACAATTGCAGTAGCTCAGATCAAATAGAATGCCTGAAACTCCTGTATGCAACACTAAGTTTGCCTCTCATAAGTTTGTTTGTGATGAATTTACAATGCTATACTTTGAAACAGAGGGTCCAAACACTGCATACTGAAGAGATTTTTGTGTTCATTCGTTGCCACAGTGATGAGTTCACTACACAACATATACTGCCTTATATGGAGGCTACACAAAAGGTATCATTTTTCACTTGTACTGTGTGCCTGCAGTTTCATAAACAAACAATCTTCCAGTTAACATTTCAATAAATACTGCACCGTATGAATGAGGTGTCGGTCAAACCCCACAGCGCCATCATTTAACTATTCTGACAATCATTGTTTTTTTTTAAAAAGTGACAAGATACTAAACATCTGGCTACTTCTATGTCAAACATCACTCTACAATTTAACCCTCTTATGCTACGGAGTATAGTTCAAAAAGGCTAGCCAGTGACAACAGTTATCAGCAATCAGTTTTCAATTGTTTACCTAATTTAGCTTATGGTATTGCACCTTTTTTCCTCCTTGGGTCATGTAATGCAATTACATGTGCTCCTGTGACAAGAAGAGAAATGAACATCTGTCTGGTTTCTGCCTCATAGCAATTCTGTACATTTTGGATCAGGATGAGGTAAACTAAACGTGATATCTAAGAAAACTCATGCAACTGAAGGCAAACTGCCTACATACATGGCTCAACATTTAACTTAAAAAATGAAATTCAAAGGAGACTTAGGTCAGTTGTTTGTAGCAACCTGAAGTCAGAGACTGTGAAGCACAGTCCATGGTTCACATCAGTCCATGCAGGATGAGAGATTCTGCTCTCGGCCAATAATTCATTCTTTTCTTAGAAGTGTTTACATTGCTACTGAAAAATCTGTTTTTGTGCAATTTTGCTATTGTGTAAATAGAGTAAAGTTATTAGTTTGGGGTAATCCTTAGAGTGCTACAACTTTCTTTGTAGATCAAAATCACAAACTAGTACTTTGCACATTCAAATATTAGTATTTTAATACTGGAAAATAGTATGGTACAAATATTAATTTTGGAAGAACATTTAATGCTAGTGTAATGACATTTTTCAAAACAGATTTGAGACTTCTGCTAACCAACATTTTGCTTCAATATTTGTTTTCTTGACTAATTAAAGAGAGCTTGGTTGTAGCCCTCATTAACAGTGCTTTGAGATAGATGGATCCAGGCATTTTTACACATTTTCAACTAATATTTCCATCACGTTTTGTATCACTCAACAGTATATGTCTTCCATAAAAATGGGAAGGTTAAAATTAATAGGGTAGAATATGCCTAATCAAAAGACCAATGCTCAAATTTGATGCATTAAAATGTCTTGCCACAGTTAACTCACCCGTTTTTCATCTTTAACAATGTAGTTACGTCCATGCTTTTTTGTTAGATGTGGTGCAAGAACATCAAAACGTCGTCTAAACTCAGAAAACACCATATGATCTGGATAACCTACAGATTGCAATGAAAGAAGGACACTGCTTACTTTTTTAAAAAAATTTTACTCACTCCACTTTATCAAAAAGGCATGAAAACTTTTATTCTCATGTCAACTAATATGGTTTAAAATGGAATAAAGGAGGGAAGCAGCAGTTTCAATAATCACAGAATGATTACAGCACAGAGGGCCAGTCAATCTGTCACGTTCATGCTGACTCTTTGTATGAGCAACTCAGCCAGTCCCCACTTTTTCCCTGTAGCCCTGTAAATTTTTTCTCTTCAGATAATTATCCAATTCTTTTGCAAACTACAACTGAGTCTACCAGAACCACACTCTCAGGCAGTGCATTCCAGATCCTAACCACTCGCTGTGTAAAAATGTTTTCACGTCGCCTCCGGTGCTTTAGCCAATCACCTTAAATCAATGACCCCGGTTCTTGACCCTTCTGCCGATGAGAACAGTTTCTCCCTATCTACTCTGTCTAGTCCCCTCTTGATCTTGAGCACCTCCATCAATTCTCCTCTCAACTTTCTCTTCTCCAAGGAAACAAACCCTATCTTTGCCAATCTATCCATGCAATGGAAGTCTCTCATCCCCGGAACCATTCTCCCAAATCTTATCTGAACCCTCTCAAATGCATTCACCTCCTCCCTAAAGTTTGGTGCCCGAATAGGACACAATACTCCAGCTGAGATGGAACCAATGTTTTATAAAGGTTCACCATTATTTCCTTGTTTTTTTTTAACTCTGTGCCTCTACTTATAAAGTCCAGGATCTCGTATGCCTTATTAACCTCCATCTAAACCTGCCCTTCCACCTTCAATGATTTGTGCACAAATACCCCCCACAAGGTCCCTCTGCTCCACACCCACTTTAGAATTGTATCCTTTATTTTACACTGCCTTTACCCATTCTTCCTACCAAGATGTATCACTTCACACTTCTCTGTATTAAACTTCATCTGGCACGTGTCCACCCATTTCACCAGCTTATGTCCTCTTGAAGTCTATCACTATCCTCTTCAGAGTTCACAATACTTCCAAATTTTGTCTCATCTGCAAATTTTAAGATGGTTTCCTGCACACACAAATCTAGGTCATTAATAAAGATCAAGAAAAGCAGTGGCCCTAACACCAACCCCTGAGAAATTCCACTCTATACCTTCCTCCAGTCCAAAAACAAGCGTTCCCTGCTATTCTGTTTCCTGCCACTCAGCCAACTTTGTATCCATGCTGCTACTGTCCCTTTTATTCCAAGGGCTTTAACTTTGCTGACAAGCCTGTTATGTGGCACTTCAAACACCTTTTGGCAGTCCATGTGAACCACACCAACCACATTACCCTAATCAACTCACCAAACATCTCAATTGAATTAGTTAAACATGAATTTCCCTTAACAAATTAGTGCTGGCTTTCCTTAATTAATCCACATTTGTTTAAGTGACTGAACATTGTCCCGGGTTATTGTTTCTAAAAACTTTCCTATCATAAAGGTTAAACTACATCCTTTACTGAACTTCTCTCCAATCACTGAGAAAATACTTACTTAGAAACTTTGTGACCAAAGTAGCATCAGATAAGCTTTTGGAGAGGGCTTGCACCAATTCCCAGCATTTCACTGTATAGTTGTAGAAATGCTACTTAATGCGCATCCACTATCTATTGTAGATCCTTACGGAGGAAGTGTATTCAATCTTACTGCAAAGAGATTATTCTCCTTCGATAGAAATAACTAATTGCTTTATTCATCATCAGGATTGTAGATTTAAATTGATCAATATAATTAACATTAAATATTTATTGAAGATAAAAGGAGATGCGATCAAGACAAAAAATCCTTCCTAGTCAACCGCTATCAAATGTTTCCCAACATGTGAAATGCTCAAATATCAAAAACCTTCAAGAACAATTAGGAATCAACATCTTAAAATTATAGTTATACACGTAAGGAGTTCTCAAAACTAAAATAAGCATACAACCTCTTATCAGCCTCAAGTAGTTTTAAAACTTTGTACCCATTTAAATAACATGGTGGTAAAGAAAATGAGCTGAGTTTTGATAGTGAACACCAGTAAAGTTGGGATTGCGTCAGATGTTAATTTTTTTAAAATCTGAAACCTGACCCCAATCCACCCCCATCCATGTTTAATGGAGGCAAGTAGCCAATTTAAAATATTTTAAGGAGGCTGGTCACCAATGACTCAACATGTTTGCAAGTCTTACAGTGGTTGGCCAGGTTTCACAGGACTCGGAAATCCAGCAACTGAAGGGAAGTGAAGACAGTTTTGGGTAGAAGGTAGTCCCTTTACAGCACTGCTTGTGTCATACAACTGGCCCCTGGGGGTGAGAGTTGGATTTCTCCCCCACCCTTCACCACCATCCTTTACGCACACCCCTGCCCCCCCCAGATACAGATAGACACATCTGCTCCAGCAGCATGCACCAGAGTTCTCCTCGCATGACTAGTAGCCAAGCCTTACAATCAGGCTGACTTCTGGGAGAGGGACCTATCAATGACAAAAGATGCACACAGTAGAATAAGGGCATTGGCATAGTGATATTGTCACTGGACTAGTATTCCAGAGACCCAGGGTAATGCTCCGGGTTCAAATCCCACCACAGCAGGTAGTGAAATCTGAATTCAATAAAAATCTGGAATTAAAAAGGGAAGGCAATCTGGCGTCCTTACATGGTCTGACCTACATGTGACTCCAGACTCACAGCAACGTGGTTGACTCTTACCTGGCCTCTAAACAAGAAATTTTTTAAATGTCCAGGTCCCCCATACAAACTTCCACTCCACATCCCCTGCCCACCCACCCCCTACACAACACACTCCCTTGCGGGCGAAATAATGCGGGGCAGGGTGGGGTGGGAGAGGAGGCAGATGGTGCTGCACCCCCCCCGCCGCCCCCACCCAGAAACCATGGCGGCGTAAAGCTGACGAGCTCCACTCATTACCAAGGGCCAAGTAGGACTTCCGTCCTTCAATGGGGTGGATGTCCCGGCAATGCCAGGAAGGCGCCTGCGGCAGCTACCAGGACTGCAGTTAAACGTAGGAGCCCAAGGTCTAGGATCCCCAGAGCCAGGATGATTTGACAGCATTAGGGAGAGAGGCAGTGGGGGTGAGAGGGTGGGTTTGAGAGAGGGAATGGGTAGGAAGGAAGGAAGGTGGGGGGAATGACTCAGTCCAAGGGCTGCCCTGCGATCAGCAAAGGATAGCCCCCGAAGAGCTGCAACCACCCCCACTGTCTTCCTGCCCTTTTAACCATTTGAGCTTAAAAACTTCTTGCTGCCAAACGTATTATGCCATGGGCAGCATATTATTAGTTACTTTAATATGGCGGACGGGCTGCCAATTTCAGCCCCTGCCCCCCGCCCCCGTAATATGGGGGTGAGCTTGGGTGGGCGGGAAGGTGGTGAAATGGGCGCCCACCACATTTAACATGCCCCCCCGCCCCCCACCCACCCTCCATGCAGGAAACACGCCTGCCAGGGGCACATAAAATTCGGTCTTATGTCTTTTAAATGGTTATTCCCATGTTTGGGAAACCACAAAAAACAGACTCTTATTACAGAGGCCTTGAAAACTGATCCATAAACTTGAAATTTAACAGAATCTACCTTGTCTATATATTCTAAGGGCATCAAGAAGTTTGCAGCCCCTAATCTGGGCTCGAAGCAGTGGTAGATCCAGCTGCATCAGACCGGCTTCAAAGTTTTCAGCCTGGGCATCAGCTTCTGTGATTCCAGACTTGAAAGAAGGAGTTGGAGACACCTTTGTTTCAGTGAAAGCATCAGTCTTTGGCAGCAAACAGTGGATAAAATGAATCTTAGACTTCTTGATTGTGTCAATAAGTGCATCCTGTGAAAAAAAAAACTTAATTCAGGTATCAAATAGGTTGTACATTTTTTCTATGAACACCACAAAAAAAAAGGACATCTCATGTACTTTTTCTGTATGTTACTCTTAAACACTTCATCTAGAATAGAAATCTAGAATCCTTAATTTGAGACGAAATTACTGAGCATTTAAAGATGGACAAGTTGATTAGCACAGCCAGCAACATGACAAAACTTAAGAGTTCTTTTGAAGAATTGCCAATTCCATAGAAAAAGCAGATGAAGTTAATGTAGCATACATGATTTTTCATAAGGCTTTCGGTAAGGTTCCCAAAGTCAACAGCAAGAGCTAATGTTTTCTGTAAAATCATGTTGCCAAGCGCAACATAATTAAAACAAAAACAGAAAATGCTGGAAAAACTCAGCAGGTCTGACAGCATCTGTGGAGAGAGAAACAGAGTTAACGTTTTGAGTCCGTATGACCATTCTTCAGAGCTCCCATACTCCCTTAAAGAACTTGTTGCACATAAAAAGTAATTTTTTCTATGAACTGGACAAAATTAAAAATTTCTGGAAAATTCAGTTTTAGTGAATATGATGACCATGAAACATATAGATTATGCATTCCTTAAAACAGTCTAGTAAAAATGGAAATCTATATGTTCAATCATTAATATGTTATTAGAAACAGTTTTGAGGCTCGAAGTTTTAGCAAGATGAAAACGCAGTTGTAGCATTAATATTCTAAACATAACAGCTGGCCTTATCTTACATACTGATCAAGAGTCAAATTAAAAATGGTAAGTCAAAAATTTACAAAACCAAAGAATAAAACTACAGTAAGATTTGTTAAAATATTAGCACTAGCAATAGATAACGGGTCATTATTGTAACCAGCTTTAAATGAACAAAATTATTTTCTACTATATTTAAAAGGGTTCTGTTTATGAATGGAATCTAATCTAGTTAGAGTTATAATGTATCGATGGCTAATTTTTAAAGAATCTCTAATACTTTTAAAAGTCAAAGAAAAGTAAACTTGAAATTAACACATCTGCTTTTTAGACTTATGGCATTGTTTTATGAAGCAATTCAAATTATTATTGCCGTGAATAGAAATAATAATGATGAGCAGCAACTGAATAAATAGATCATTCTTTATACAACCATTACATATATAGTGGTATTTTCCTCTCAGCAAACATGCATCCAACCAAATCTTAAACACAGTGATACCTAAATGTTGAACCTGGTTTATTGATTTACTAACCACTTGGAGCTTAATCTGAATGCAGGATGATTTCTTCTTCACAGCAGCTACACCAGTGGTGAAAGTCTTTCTCATGCTTGTGGCTCTTCTTAAGGTAAGCTGGGATCCTCCCTCCAGACCAGCAATTGAACCAGACAATACCGTGACTGTTCCAGCTCTGCCCATAAAGAGATTGCTAATGATTTTCCTGGAAAAAAAAATTGCAATTGTACTATAATTACATCACACTAAAAATGGCAGAAAAATACATTACAATTCATAACCTTAGCCACCACCATCTATATAAAAATAATTAAAGCTACATATTGGATCAATATTGCTAATATCTTACAAATACTGTACTAAACACTTGGTAAAAACAGCTACTCCTTACTTCTGTGAATCCTGCAGCAGGGCAGCAGCATTTTGGGAGGCAGGGTTCTGTTTTGCATGAGTCAACCAGCCAGTTGTGTCATACTCCACCCAATTGGTATTGTAACAATGTCCTAGGATAAAGTGATGCGGTTTGTTGCTTTTGAGCAATGGGCTCTGGCCTGTAAAGCAAGGCAACAAATTCAGGTAAGGTTTTAGCAGTTTTCCTACTTCCATCCAGCACACAATCAAAACTAGTTGCCTAGATCAAATAAATCATTTTCAAATATGTAAAGCTAAGTGTTTACACATATTTTGATGACCTTTTACAAGAGAAAAAAATGCACTGGAGTGTATACTAGTGAGACTTTTACTGGCATGCATTCTGAAATTATTTGTTCTGTGTTATTGCTTAGAGTTTAATTATTTTGTTTATGGTACTGCACCGTTCTTATCATTATCTTGTCGACCATAGTATGTAAACAGTCGTTCTAAAAGTGTATCTTCATTTCCATCAGGCTGTAACGCTTCTTCATCTAGCAGCCAAAGCAGCCCTCTTGCTTCGTCCGTTCTAGCCAAAGTTCGAACCTGTCAGGAGAAATATAAAGTAATGCATCATTCTGAAATGTGCTCTCCTGCTTAGCTTTGTGAGCTATACAAGCTTTTCATTCATTTAATAATGTTGCAGAGAAACTTAAATATGGATGAGAAAAAGCAATCTCTGGCTCATTAGGAGCAATGATGAGTGCAAAGTACATTTTAATGCATCAGAGACATGTATACACAGACATCAGTATCCTGTATTTCAAAAAAGCACCATATTAATGGTAATACTAATAGCACATGATTTTTAAAAATCCTGATAGCATCAGACTTAATTGTAGCTACTGATCAATTATTAACCGCACTATTTAAGACACGCTTTAATAAGTGATTTTAAATGCACTTTCCGTTATTACAAAGCCAGGCTTCTGTAAAAGCTCTTTGTACTTATCAAGGCAAAGTTGATATGCTTCCTATATCTGGTATTAAATAGCATAATAAATTTATATATATATATTTT
Source organism: Cetorhinus maximus (assembly GCF_964194155.1). NCBI lineage: Eukaryota > Metazoa > Chordata > Chondrichthyes > Lamniformes > Cetorhinidae > Cetorhinus > Cetorhinus maximus. The sequence continues at coordinate 6,982,303 of NC_135887.1, forward strand.
TTTTAAATCATCATGCCTCAGCTTCTTACCAGTGCCTGATGAGAGGCTTGATCTATGGCAGCTACAGAAAAAGAAGAACTGGACTCTACATCATCTAATTCAAGCTCTATGTTTTCCTAGAGAGGATAGAGGACATATTAGTAGGCTTAACTCTGATTACAGTTACAACTTTAGACAACCATCAGTTGATTAGTATAGATTTATTGTATAGTAAGATAAGAAGAATAAAGTAATTGTGTTCAAAGTTCTAATCTACTAAATTTTAGAGATTACAGAGGTTACCACATTATTTTAAGTCAAAGAAATGCTCCAGACTACTTGACTGCCTCAACATAACAAGAGCTTTGGATGCAAATTCATCAATCTTACCAGATGAAAATGTACAGTTTATTATTTATTGATCACAGTCCATTATAATAGTTAGTTCTGCGGCAAACAGAATACCTCCTTGTATCGATCAAGCTCTTTCAGAAACGTTCGCTCATAGAAGAGCATCTGTAGACGTTCCTGTGCGTAATTGTGGCAGAGTTCCTCATAAGTTGCAGCTCTGTTATGTGATGTGTTCTTTGGATTCTGAAATCCAGGGGTGTCCACTATCATTATTGAACAAAGTGAATTCTGAGTGGATTTAAGAGCCCTAGTATGAATTAAGAGTAATGTCAGAAACAGCAAACCTCGTTAATATAATTTTGTACATTTCTTGGCTTTACGTATTTGAACAGCTTTAGTATTGGACAACAGAAACTTTGTACTTGTAGATTTTTTCAGCAGTCTGATTAGAAGCTCTTTAACATGACAGGCTTCTATACATGTCAAACACATAGTTGATGAAAAAATGGTGACTTGCATAACAATCAAATCAGAACTAAATCTGTACTCATCAGAACTGAACACATATGACACTGCCTTTGCATTAAAAAAAGCTGTGGTCAGGATTTTCCCCTTGGCGATTTGGGGGCGGGGCCCGGACGGCAAGGGGAAAATGATGCGGGATGACGTCGGGAGGAATCTCTGATGTCATCCCGATCCCTTTAAATTTTTAGGAAGGCGGGCGGACAGCGAAATCAGCTGTCCACCCGCTGACCTGTCAATGGCCAATTGAGGCCATTGACAGGCTATTTAAAGTAATTAAAGACCTGCCCGTCCAACCTTAAGGCTGGCGGGCAGGCCAGGAGCCCCAGCGGGCTCCAGATTATTGATGAAACTTCATCCACTGGCGGGATGAAGTTTCATGTCCGTATTGAAAAAAATTAATAAAGTACATGTGATATTTATTAACATGCCCCATCTCATGTGACATTGTCACATGAGGGAGACATGTTAATAATTTTTTAATGTTTCTATTTTTAATGTTCTTGACACTATCAGTATTCTCCCTGAGACAGGACTTTGCCTCAGGGAGAAGTACGCTCTTTCGTGTGCATGCACGAAAGAGCGCACTTTGACAGCTGGAGATTCCCTCCCCCCCTACCCCCCGCACAGGAAACGTATAGCACTTCCCGTTGGGGATGCCGCTGGGCGGGCCTTAATCGGCCCGCCCACTTAAAATGGCGGCAGGCCCCGTTTCAGTGGTGGGGGTCGGCTGCCCACCCGCCGCCAAGCCGGTGGGGCCCACCCGCCGTCCAAGGGCAAGATTCTGCCCTGTGTTTACTTCAAAAACTATCACTAATGAAGCATTTGTCCATGGTCCTTTATGCTTTTGTAATTTTACATTTACAAGCTGCAATTATATTGAGCCTTTAAACTTAGTAAAACATCTCAAAGTGCTTTGTATAGGTATAAGCAGAAAAACAAATGAACGCTGAAATAAAAAAGTTGATATAGGAGGGGTAGACAGATCAGATCTGATCAGAGGTGTGTTTCAAGGAAGGTCTTAAAGAAGAAAATGGAGGAGCAGAAGCAGCAGGGCTTAGACAGAGAATTTCAGAGCATGGGGTCCAGGCGGCTAAATGCATTGTGCCAAAAGTGAGGTGTAAGGGAAATGAACTGAACAAGAGGCCAAAATCAGAGGACGAATTCAAAAGAGAGGTTGTGAGGCTGGTGCAGTTACAGAGATCAAATTTTGTAACTTCTTACAAGAGCTTGTAAATATTATCCAGTAAGTGCGCAGATTCTAAATGAGACAAATGAAATTAACACTCCAAGGGTTAAACAATTATGAATTATAAGAATTTTAGAAATGTCTATTTAGTACTCACTTATTTGCAGTTACACAAACATTATATACAAATCGAACTAAAAATGAAGATTCACCTATTAACGAGTGAGATTAGCAGCATGAACAGCTCTCCATATAAACCAGATGCCATTCCTTCTAGACATTCTATTGCTGTTATCCTAGGGCCTATTAAAACATACATATAATGAAATTATAATAGTTACACTGGTTCATGCACAGTCTTGTACCTTTTTAAAAAAAATACAAGTATATCATAACGTCCCGACAACAGTTACAACACGTAAAATGTATACCGAATAGATCAATTTGGTACTTTACATAGTTCTAACCATACTAATGTACTGTCTTAGGTGTTTCAGAAAATATTATATTTCCACCATTATAATGAAAGTCATCAGGAAAAGAAATAACAAAAAACAAATTAATTTAGACAAACACATACACAGACAAATTTGGTTTTAACTATCACTGTGCGTACTGATAATTTCCTTTTGATGGTCAACCTCACTTTACCAAACTTGTAATCCATATGCATCTATGTAATTATATCCATTCATAAATCATTGGGGTTCAGTTGTATTCAAGAATGTCCAGTGTGTAAATCTACTGAATGAAATCTATGATTGTGGCAGCTTGGTGAGCAATTTCAGAGACATGCATCATTAACTAATTCTACAAACATAGCTTTACAGTACTGAATGACAAGAAAGCAGCTGATAACTTTACACTATCCCTAAGAAGTTGCATTTATGTGTCTTTAACAAAAGAAAATGTCACAAAATGTTTCACAGAAGCATTATCAGACAAAAATTGGCACTGAGGAGTGACTGAAAGCTTTGTCAAAGAGGTAGATTTTAAGGAGTGCCTTAAATGAAGAAAATGAGGTGGAGATGCAGGGAGATTTGGGGAGGCAATACTGGGGAGGATGTCCCAAAGCACTTTACAGTCAATTAAATGCTTCTTTTAAATGTAGTCACTGCTGTAATGTAGGGAAAGCAGCTGCCAATTCATGCACAGAAAAGGCCTAAAAACAGCAATGTGATAATGATCAGATAATATGTTTTGGGCGTTGTTGAGGAATAAATATTGGCCAAACCCCTGTTCTTCAAAATAATACCATGGGTTATTTTATGTCCACCTGAGATGTAAGGTTTGATGTCTTATTTGAGAAATGGTACCTTCGACAGTGCGACACTCCCTCACTTCAGTACCATACTAGAGTGTCAAACTGGATATGGGTTCAAGTCTCTGGAGTGGGACTTTAAGCCTGAACTTCTGACTCAGAGGCAAATGTGCTACCACTGATCCTCAGCTGACAGTTTAGTTTGGGTTTGGATATGGGCAGCAGAATTGAAGTTAGTGCAGAGTGATGAGAGGCCAGCCAGGAGAGCACTGGAACTGTTGACTCAAGGGGCGGGATTTTCTGGTCCCACCAGCAGCAGGCATTGTTGGGGGTCAGATGGGAAAAAGTTGTGGCCACTCTCCAAGTTTTTCTGACCCGCCTGCAATGAAGTGGCTGCTAGCGGGATCGGAAAAGCCTGGCCAAGATACCTAAAAGCACGGGTTGAAGCAGAGGTGGAAATGGGCAACGTTATGGAGGTGCAAGTGTGATGGAGAGCTAACGGGAGCCAGAAGCTCAACTCTGGATCAAACAGGACACTAAGGTTGTGAATAGTCTGGTATAGCCCAAGGATTGAAATTTGTGAAGAGGGAATGGAGTTTCCATTGGTCATTTGGGAAATTGATAGTTATCAGTCTCTATGGGAATCACAAAATAGGGAAGAGTTTGGAGCAGGGGTTGAAAATAATAGCTTCAGTCTTTGCAATATTTAACTGGAGGAAGTTTCTGCTCATCCAGTACCGAATGTCGGATAAGCGGTCTTGTAAATTAGCAACTGCAGAGAAGCTGAGAGAGGTGGTGATGAGGTGGAGCTGGGTGCCATCAGTGCACAAGTGAAAACTAGCTGTGCTTTTGGAGATGTCGCTGAGGGGCAACATGTAGATGAGAAATAAGAGGGGCCAAAGATAGATCATTGGAGGTAACTGTGCAGGAAAAGGAAGAAAAGCAATTGCAAATGATACACTGGATACAATTAGCTATATAAAAACAGAACCAGATAAAAGCTCCATCCAGCTAGGTGACAGTGGAGAGGCACTGGAGGTGGATGGTGTGGTCACCATGTCAAAGCCTGCAGATAGGTTGAGAAGGATGAGGAGGGAAAGCTTACCTTTGTCACAGTCATGTAGGGTGTCATTTGTGACTTTGATAAGAGCTGTTTTTATACTATGGCAGAAAAATTCAAACATGGGAGTTCCAGGAAAGATGAGCATGGATTCGAGACACAACAGCACATTGGAGGGAAAGGGAGGTTGAAGACAGGATGATAGATTGCAAGGAGAGTAAGATGAGTTTTTTTTTTGAGGAGACGGGTGAAGACGATAGATTTAACAGAGAAAGGGACAACACCTAAAGAGAAAGAACTGTTAACAATAATATCGGCTAAAATGGGAACTAGGAGGGAAAGTTGTGTGGTCAGCAATTTGGGGGAATTGGGTCGAGGGAGCAGAGATAAGTCCGCATGGATAAGATGTACTCAGAGGGCATGAGGGGAGAAAGAGGAAAAATTTAAGATGGGAGTGCAGGGCTAGGGCAGGGGGGGGTGTTTTAGAGAAAATTTGGCCCAGTGGGCTAGTGGATCATCTACATGCTGCCCCTCAGCAACATAACCAAAAGTACAGCGCTAGTTTTCACTTGTGCACTGATGACACCAAGCTCTACCTCATCACTGCCTCTCTCCACTTCTCCACCATTGCTAATTTACAGGACTGCTTATCTAACATTCAGTATTGGATGAGTAGAAACGTCCTCCAATTAAATATTGCTAAGGCTGAAGCCATTGTTTTCAGTCTCCACTCCAAGCTCTTCCCCATTTTGTGATCCCCATAGAGATTAATAACGATGAATTTCCCCAAGAACCAATGGAAATAACTGGAAATAAGGACAAGATTTCATGTTTTAAGGCTTTTACTGTAATAAACAAGCTAAAATCAACATAAGCCAATCATTAATTATCAGTCAACAAATACACCAAACTAAGGAAGGACATAGCAGAGGCAACTGATTGGATGGTCTCAATCTCAGTGACAAAGAAATTCATGATCTTCTCACACTTATTGTTGGAGGTGAGAGTAATAGGGGCAAGGGAAAGATCATAAAAAAGACAGTTTGCAGGTAGAGAGAAAAAAAGGGGTTATATCTCTGCATTCCAGGATGATCCTGGAATAATGAACAATTTTAGCAGATAAAAGAGGGGCCAGATAGTATTTTACATGGCCCAACCAGATCTGGTGATGGATGGCAAAACCAATTGTCTGCCATACGCTTTCAAGTCTGCGTCCCTTGGACTTAAAGGAGCAGAGATGATGGCTGTAACAGAGGAATGGCTAAGGTGAGGGAGAGTAATGGTTTTGTTGGGGACTAGGGTCTCAAGGTCAGAGCGGAGGATGGGGTTGAGCAAGTAGTATTTACTTTGATAAATCATCTAGGCTAACAATTCATGCAGTATTAAAGGGTACTGAATTGTCAGAGGTGCCAGCTTCCAGCTGAGTGAGTAAACCAAGTCGATGCCTGGGTAAATATCGATGGAACATATCAGGACATTAGTTGCAATGTATCAAAAAATTCTACCGATAACCTGGCCAACATTGCTCCCTTAACCTCTGCCACCAAAATTAGATTATTTGTTATTTTTGAGACTTTGCTTTATTCAAATTGGCTGCAGCGTTTACATAACATTGCAGCTGTCAAATATAATCAGTTGATTGTAAAGCACTTTAGGATGTCTGTATACTTGTAAATTACTTATTTTACCTTTATTTATGCTTAACAAAGTTCAAGCTTCAAGTGGCACAGCCAAATATAAATGTGTGCTTCTATGTGGCAATATTGCACTGACCAAACATGAATATACCCAAATCAATCACTTTAACCAAATTTTATTGTGTATGTTTATTAAATAATAGGTGCATAATACTCTCATTTAAATATTAGAACATTTCCTGAAGCTATCTAATAAATCATTTTTAAAACTAGCAGCTTTGGTCAAAGTTGTTAGGGTTTTACCTGATCCATCTCCCTGTCCACATTCATCTGGCCCTTGCCGGAAGGAAGTTGATCTCTGAAGTGTACCCTTTGGCTGATGCTTAAAGAGTGCCGAGGACAATTCTTCTAAATTGCAACCCAACAGATAGGCTGCTTTCTGGCCCCATTCATGTCTGGCAAACTGTCTCCTCCCAGCTTTAATAATAAAGATCAGTTTAGTGACTATGTTCAAATCACTACAATGTAAACAAAAACATACATTCAATATGGGGAAAAAAACTAAACTGAAGAAAATAGCAAAATGGACAACATTACAACAGCGCCACACTAGTGAGCTGTTAACTAGAGAACAGTCATTAAAGCTAAGGCTTGCATTCATGCTTCAAGTCAGGGCATTTGTTCGATATATATTATAGTGGGAGGGAAATGGAACCGACTGGGGTCCCTTTCCATATCATTTTAGGTCAAGTCAGATCTGGGGACTGATAAGTACTTAATTATATTACACAGAAAAGGCTACGGCCATGATTTTCCAACCCCGCAGTGCCGGAGATTCGGCGGCCCAGCCAAAAGTCGGGTCCCAGCAGCAGGTGAGGCTGGAAGACCCCACCTTACATTGTACAAGGTTAAGAAGAAAAACTAACAGAATTCTACTCCAATTTCATACACCCTAATTTGAAACTGTACTATACAGAAACAGGTTTAAACAGCAAGAGTTATGACAATGCATGTTTCCAATGAACAAAAACACATACATATCCAGATATATGTGGAAAACTCTTCAGGTGCATAAATTCAGCACTTAAAAGAATAAGACACTAAAGTAAAAGTTAGTAACATTTTGTTTTTGAGAGAGGAGGAACATTTGTTGGAAGAAGTGAGGACTGTTTACTTAGGGTTACTCTTATAAATATCCCTAAGGTAAATCTGATTAGAACTATGTCACAAGCTTATTTCTATAAATTAACCCTTAATGTTATCCAAGTAAATCTTTTCTTCCGAGCTTATAACACTATCTCATAAAACATCAGCCTCTTGCTTTGAGACAAGTTGAAGTTTTGGTTCCGCAAGTTGGATTTGTTAGCATTTTTGTGCCTTCATAACAGCAAACAGCACTTCTCATAAACTAATACACTCACTCAGTTTTAAATAGAGCAAGAACAAAAGGTTACATTGCAGTTGTTGCAGCAAACCAGGTCATATACTGAACATGAACACTCCCTTTAAGTTGCAATGAAGCTCGGCATATGCATTTCTGGACACAAGCTGGCTGGGCAGCTAACCTTATTAATATTAGGATAGAGAAGCTGGGAGTTCACTTTCTCAAAAAAAATTCCATAAAAAGTTTAAAAGTTTGTGAATGTATAAAACAGCTTTGTACTAAGCTAGAGTCTTCACAAGATAAATGTACATGGCAAAAGCCATTCAACTCATTTTGGCTCATCCATCCAGAACAACCCCAAGGAGTGCACTCCCCCATCACAACATCCAATAGTACTTTTCAAATGATTCCAACAGTTTTGCTTCCACTACTCCATTCTATGTTTTGATTACTCATTATGTAAAGAATTTCTTGACATCAAACCCAAACTTCCCTTTTACCTGTTGGAACCTTTGTCCACTTGTTTTATTATCAAACTTTAGTTAGAAATTATTTTCTTGATTTACCTCGTCAATATTCTTATACAGTGAAGGTTGAATATAGTCGCGATTTTTCCAGTCTTTCGTTATACTTCCGTTCTCATGGCTTTTTTTCTTGAATTGCTCCCTTTTGTCTGAATAACCACAACTGGCATTGTACTCAAGATGTGACCTGATTTTCGTTCTACTGCTTTGGCTATATAGCGTTCTTTTACCTAATGATTCCTGCTCCACAGTGGTTGTCTTTGTTGAGCATCAGGTCCAATACTCCAAACTTATCTAAATTTCACCCTAAACTATATCAATACTATTCATTCAGGTCATCTCTCTGTTACGCATAATATTTTTACACATTACGTGCCATGAATTTACTCACTTATATATTTTGTGCAATTCATTTGTAGTATCTATGCCACCTCTTAGCATCAAATAACCTTCCTAGTTTGCTATCATCATTATGATCTCAGCAGAGACCAGTAACACTTTAGGTATTTTTAAGAATCCGAAAACCCAGGTATTTACTTAAAAAAAAATGGAGCCACCAATTTCATTGTTTAAACAAAGAATTTTACAATACAAAAATCAAAAAACATGAACTATAATAACTACATTATCTTAAATACCTAGTTAAGTTAATGATAATATAAATACAATGAACACAATTACTTATACTCCAAATTAAAGGACTTAACTCACTTTCCTTCTACAATCATTAGACCTGCACCCCAAAACTCTCAAGTCAAATACTTACCAAAACTTAGAAGACTGACTGTTTTAGTCTGGGTACTGACAATGATTCATATATGGACTGAGATTTCTCAGGCCTTCCGTTTACTTCAGCAAGGTGGTCCTTCAAGTTTCCTCCAACTGTCCTAAGGTTGCAAACTCCCTGTGACCCAAGGTGCTACATTGGGTCAGAACTCTCTAGATTCTAATGCTCTTTAGCTGTTGATCTCTCCCTCCCCTTCCTACCCCTTCAAATTGGCTATACCAGAAATTCAACTCACTGTTAATAATGACCTTCAGTTAACAAGAATTTTAACTGTTTTAGCCAAAATCTAGAATTTCAACTAAGTTCTGCTGAGATATTTCCTTCAATCCAGATTATTCTAAACTCCCAAACTAAACTGCTTAAACAGAAAACCACCCCTACAATTTACTCACCCCTATAATTAACTTCTGGTTGATCCTGCTATTCTATCAGCTATGCAACCTGGTCACACTATCATTAAATAGAACCCAGTTTTTTTTCAAAACTGGAACTCAGATCCTAATTCTTAAAGGGACCACCATCCCACATAAAATATACGATTTCCCCCCAAAGCACATGGGCCATCACACTACAATTTAATCATTTTGCACCAGGTTTGTCCGTTCAACTAATAACAGAAGAGGGTCTCAACAAGATGTTACAAGTGTCATGGGGCTATTAATGTATACATTATTAGAAAATATTTTTCTTTTAAAATAGAGGTTTAGTCCATGGGTGTGTCATAATTGGATTAAAACCAGCTAGTCTGGGTGCTTTGCTGTGTACTAGTTTTGAGATGTAAGAGAGGTAGAGTGCAATTGCATTTTTTTGAATAGAGTATTCAAGGAGTGGAGTGAAATCTGGCACCTAATGAGCAGAGACCAAGCAATATGTTTATATTGCTAATAAAATTGGTACTATGAAAGGGGTTTTATTGTTAGAAGCTGGTGATACAATGAGAATTCACATTCAATGAGCTGTGCTAGGCATAACTTCAGTAGTTTTGCAGGGCAGAGGCAATGTAAGATCAAAGCAGCTGTAAGCCTCCGACTGACTCCATAGGAACCAAAGTGAATGGAACCTCATTTGGAATTCGTAAGGTGAAAATGGTTTGCCTGGTGTCTGCTTAAAAATCTATGGGTTGCTGTTGCCTTAATGGAGGTTAGTTTAGGAATTTGTTAAAAGTTATGATAGTAGTAATTTGCAGCCATGTATATATTTTTAACTTGTGTAAATTAATAAAATGTTTCATTTAGTTTAATATTAAACCTCTCAAGAACTGGTGGTCTGATTCCTGAATTTAGAGTTACATCTCAAGCACACCATTTAAAAATATAGGTTATGATAGTTGTTTAAAGTTTCCCTTTGGGATTTTAAAATAACTCAGCTTTACCAAAAGGCTGTCTCATAACACAAGGCACTCTATTCAGAACTCCTCCTCTTTCTCCGCCTAAGATAATTGCTCTAAATAACCCTGCCATTTACTCTTTAGCCAATTTATCACCCATCCTGGGATTTTATTGCTTTGAACTGTCCTGCATAAATGTGAAATTATTATTTTTTGAAGTCTAGGCACACAACCTCATAGGAAATGCCAGAATCCACTTAAGACTTCAGTTCCTCAAAATAGTGAAGGAGAGTCATCAACAGGGTCTTTCTGTACTGAAATACAAATGGCAAATATTGGACATACTCTGCAGGTCAGGCAATCAGGGAAAACATTGCCTCTCTACAGATGCTGCCTGGCCTGCTAGGTCTTTCCAGCATTTGCTGCTTATATTTCAGATTTCCCTCAACTGCAGCATTTTGCCTCTTCTTCTATGAAATTCATGTAGGCTGTTAGATAGGTTATTATTACAATCTTCAAGTTTACTCCTGCTAATACATTTCATTGTTTTATCTTTACTTACTAACATTATTATTTTTGTGCTGCAGCTGGTATGAACTCCTGAAAAGAATCTTAAATCATTTGGTATAATTGCCTCAGATATCTTGTTGGGGCCCCAACTGCTGACTGTATACTACCAAAAAACATTTATACTAATACAAAAGTGGTAGCCCAAGTGCAGTGCAAGATACTGTTGTTGCCAAAATTTGAAATTAGTTTAATGCACTGCTTTTTCCTTTTAGCAAATTGAATTGAGTATTTGCTAAATAAAGCACCCTATGAACTGACATTACTGTCATCATACAGATTTTCATATTGAAACCATCATGTCAAGCTCAAAGACATAGGCTGACAGAAACTTTTGCAAAACTAGATTCCTACCACTGCAGTAGGCTGTAGAAATGCTCTTATTTTTTAGGCTACTCACTAATGGATTTTCTTCCATTGTAGCACTTCCTTGGCTATGTTGGAGAAAAATCCATGGCGGAATTAAGTTTTAAAACCTTCATGCAACTGGTTCTACTTCAGACATGGTTCAACAATTTCACCCAATGATATCTCTCCCATTACAACACCGAATGACAAATCTCTTTCATTTACATATTGTGTGTTATTAATCAAGTGGAGCATAGGCCTTGGATCTACATGTGTACATCTAATCATTTATGCCCACCTAAATCACAATGTTGAACTGTTTTGGGAAGGTCCTAAATTTATGAAAGGACCAAAGCTGCGTTCCTCTCCATTACCTTTCATTGCTTTTCCTCAAATGTAAGCATTTAAGGAAAAGGAATGAAAACATACAAAAGCTTTCCTGGCACGGCATGAAGAGGACACTTAAAGATGCTATGTAATCTTGGCTCATAAACTAGTAGGCTCTCATTTAGAACTGTAGTGACTTTGGCCGATTTTCAGGCTAACTATATGTTTGAAATAACATGGCAGTTAACTGGATATTGGATTCACTGACAGCACAGTATCATACTCCAGTGGAATAAATTTACCACATGATTGGCTCCTACCAAATTCTTAAGCTACTTAGGACACTTTTGCTGCTTCATGAAGGTATCTGATGAACCAGAAGAAAGGTTTATGGATGAGCAACTCATTCTTCTCTGAACTGGGAGAATAAAGATGGTGTTACCAACAATCAAACTGCCATAAAGGGAGCTGAAAACTCCTAAAAATGTATTACATTAGAAGGGATGCAAGTAATGCAGATGGCAGAGGAAAGAACATATACCGATGAAGCAAGTGGGCCATAAAATGGCAGGTGGCATTTAATGTGGTCAAGCATGAAGCTTTTAGGTTGGAGATAGTTAAATTGGAGGATCTTCCTAATGATGAAAAATTAGCAACTGTACAGGGTTGAAGGGATTTGGGAATTCAGGTGCACAAATCATTTAAAGTTAGCAGACAGGTGCTAAAATCAATCAAAAGGGCTAATGGGATGTGGGCCTTTATATCAAGGTGATTGGATTACAAAAGGGAGGAAGTTCTGTTTCAGTTGTATAGATCTCTAGTTAGACTCCATCTGAAGTAGTGTTCAGTTTTAGATCTAGAAGATTGAGGGATGACCTGATCCAGTTGTTTAAAATATTTTAAGGGAAATCAAAAACAAGGGGAGATAATCTTAACATTAGAACAGCCCTTAGGAGGGAAATTGGTAAGCACTTTTTCACTCAGAGTGTAGTAGAAATCTGGAATTCTTTCCCTCAAAAGACCATGAATATTCAAAGAATTGGTGCTTTCAACATTGGAATCAATAGACTTCTGTTGGATAAGCACGTCACAGGATTTGCAGTTAAAGCAGCTAACTGGAACTGAACAATACATCGGCATGATCTTCTGCAGTTCAGATGCATTCCAACCTGAATTATCGTCTTTGGGAGAGGCAAGTTGGAAATATGGACAATATTTTAATAATGGGTTGCTCTACTTATCATACACCTTTTTCTGGCAATAGATTACTGGATAAATCACTTGGGAACAGACCATCATTCTAACAGTAACTGGCAATTTGCATTAAACATTTGAAAATCTACATCTACAATAAAATTAAATGACTATAGGCATTAGTAGGGCTTCACAGAATACATTAGAAGAATGATTGTTGACATTTTAAAATGAAAGGAAATGGAGTAAAAAAAGCCCAATCACTAGCTCTATGAAGGCCAATGCATGTAGAAAATGAAGATTTTCAAGAAAAATGGCTTTGCAGAGAATATAGACATATATAATGAACATTTTTACCTTCATCACCATCTGTGTTGTAATGGAACAGCATGCAACATGCAAACAAAACAAAGTGTTAGAAGGCAGTTTCACTTTTAATATTCATCAGTTTAAAAAAAAACTATAGCACTGTAAAACAAGCAGGATAATGCTTTCTATGGTTCATCACTTAGACCAACAATCCGTGTTCACAGCAATTAGTTCAAATAAGAAAGAACATGTGAGTGTTCATTGAACATAAGACTACGATTTTGGATACATGTGTCCCTTAACTCAGAAAGCAAATTTTAATCATATTTATTTGTCAATATTATAAGTTGCTCATTAAACACTTAATTATAGTGTGAATGTTTGTTGGGTGGAACCGTTGCTTGCAACAATCAATTGGGACAGAAGGCTCTGAGATAGCCATGTGCTGGTTGAACAATGATGTTATTAAGAGCCATGTACACTCACTGTTGTTAAAAAAAAATTGCTTTAAAAATGACAATCAATATAAATTAAACATTAACATTTCAAAATTGTCACATATTTATTCGATTGTAGTTCTAAACATCCAATTTTCATCAAATGTGTAAAAGAAATGATTCATTTTTGTAATGTTGCATTGAAACAGTAATTAATACACTAAACTATCAATGCTGAAGTTACCATGCAGTGTAAATGCATTGCCTGGCTCACTGAATGGCTGCCAAAGGAGAGCTCGGTGCAGGAGGGTAAATTTATCTGTTCACAGCTCCAGTGTAAATAAGTTTTTAAAGTTTTGTAATTGTGGGCAATAAAGTCTCCTTAATATACTGAGAAGGTCTGCTTAGGTCTCTACGTGCTAAGGAAGAAGTTTGACACGGCATTGGGAAGTAATACCCATATGCTGTCAAGCTGAAGCTGCCACAATGCAGGAGGAGACCATCAAAATTTTAGGAACTGTTTTTGTTTGAGAAAGGAGAGAATGAGACCTAAAATATGCTCTCAAGGTTTCTCTATAGTACAGAAATGTAACTGAGAATTACATGAAAACTCTTAAACAACACTGTTGCAGTGCCATCTTGTGGAGGAGTTACAATTAACAAAGGCTGCATGAAATAAGGCTCAAATTTCAAACAGTAGCTATTTTGATTTAGTGCAATAACTCGAGCTGTCCTTTCCTATCCTCCCCTGCTAAAACCATAAACTTATACTACCACATATCTCCATGGCACTCACAAACCTTCAGTACTTTGTCCAAATATGCACTCTTCAGACAGGCAGTCTGACCAGTTCAGCTGATCAATCACAGCTGATCATTTTCATCCATTTTTCTAACAAAATTAAAGGCATTACATTCTGAAGCATTTAAATAAAACCTGCTGCTAACCTGCTCAGTTTTATTTCTCTCCTCACCTCTATGGGAGGAAATAATTTGCATGTTTTTACCATATGTAGCAAAAGGATATTCAATCTGATTTTTTCTTGGATAAATTCCCTTTTTTTTAAATATAAGAAATACACTCAGACCTCAATCAACTTCAAGTTGAGGTTCTGGAGATTAACTGTATTCAAATGGATCAAAATAAATTCACTGCCTGGGCAAAGTAAATTTATTGTGCATAAAGACTGTGTAATGTGTTGCAGGAGCCACAAAATTGTAGAAGAGATTTTAACTTTCAGACTGCTGACTGGAATAACATGCTCCAGCAGCAATGAAGCTGGAGCCAATTAGAGGCAAGCATCCCATTTAAATAAAATTACAGTTTCCCAAGAACAACCTGCGCTTATACCATGTCTTTAATGGAACAGTAAAAAGATTTTTCCTTTCAGCTGTAAGGAAACCCCAGACTTAACTGCAATTCCAGGCCCTATGGCTCCCGCTCTTCTGGGACTGCCTGCAACCCAGCAGTGGTCATCGCTCCCGGCGGCAGTGCTGTTGGCCAGATGATTGGCTGGCAGCTCTCAGAGGTGGGACTTCCTCTTTGATGGGGCAGAAGACCCACCCCAAGTCAATTAACAGTCCAACAACAGCCATTAAATGGCTGTAAGGTGAGCTGGCAGCGTGTAGACGAGTTTGCTCCAGACTTTATTTGGTGGAGGGAGCGAGACCACTGCCCGCCACATAAAATTCAGCTCAATGTTTCATCATTATAACCACACTGTTAAATGGCACTTTTGTGGGTCTGCATAGTGAAAACGGTCTTGCAAAAATGTTAACATAACCATATTCCAATATCTGCCAAAAATTAAAAATGCTTATTCATTGGTCTATTATGGGTAATAAATGATTTAATCTGTTATTCAATCAGCTTTAATGCTATTTAATTGATTTAGTCTGCTACTACTGAATGATCAACAAAACAGTCATATGCCGCAGCTATAAATTTTCTGTGCGCAGTTTAGATGCATTACAGTTGCATTAAAACTTTCTAAAAAATATAGTAAAGAAAGATGATTGATAACAACAGGCAAAAATCTTAACTACATCACCAACAGGTGTTTTTATATAACTGTTGTTTTAATTTGAACTTGTTTGAAAAAAATGATTATGGGGAGAAATTGAGTTTGAGGAGGTAACAGATAGACAACAATAATGCAGTGGATGTAATTTATTTGAATTTTCAAATGGCCTTCATTGAGGTGCCCCATAATAGACCAATGAATAAGGTCAGAGAATATGGAATCAAGGGACAAGTGGCAGAATGGATGGCTAGCTGGTTTCAGGACAAAAAGCAGAGAGCAGGAATAAATGGTAGTTATTTAAAGTGGCAGGTGGTGGGAAGTGGTGTTCCACAAGGATCAGTGCTGGGATCACTATTGTTTACAATTTACATTATAATGACTTAGACTTTGGAACCAAAAACACAATTTCTAAATTTGAGGATGACACCAAATTGGG
Organism: Cetorhinus maximus; assembly: GCF_964194155.1. Lineage (NCBI taxonomy): Eukaryota > Metazoa > Chordata > Chondrichthyes > Lamniformes > Cetorhinidae > Cetorhinus > Cetorhinus maximus. The sequence goes on from NC_135887.1 coordinate 6,997,965, forward strand.
AAGAATTGCAACAAATTACAGAAGGACATTAATAAACTTAAAGAATGGGCAAATAATTAGCAAATGAAGTTAAACACATAATTATGGAGTAGTTATAGGGAGAATAGGGAGATCGCTTATTACTTGGAAGATGCAAGTCTAGGTGGAGTAGAGGAACAAAGGGATCTTGGGAGTACAAATACACCAATCGTTAAAAGTTGCACCACAGGTTAGCAAAAGCAAACCAAGCACTAGACTTCATTTCAAGAAGAATTAAAAAGCGAGGAAGTTATGCTAAACCTGTATCAAATCTTGGCTGGACCATACTTATGCGGCATTCAGTTCTGGTCACCATATTATAAAAAGTATATAGAGACATTAGAGAGGATGCAAAGAAGATTTACAAGGATGACACCAGAAATGCGTGGGTAAACGCATCAGGAAAGTATTGAGCTGGTTCTCGTGTCTCTTGAAAAGAGAAGGCTAAAGGGTGACCTAATCTTTAAAATTATGAAAGGTTTTGACAGAGTGGATACAGAGAGAACGGCCAGGATTTTCCGTACCCGTCGGCGTCAGGCGTGTTTGGTGGTGTGAGCAGACAATGTGGTGTGATCGGTTTCACAACTGCATGAAACCAGTTTGCGGTCGTCCGCTCAGCCCGCCATGTGTTTCATGCAATCGGATGTTGGGAACCTCACTGTAATACATCTGCATATCATTAGGCCTGCCCGCAGGAATCGTCTCCCACTGCTGCATCGTCTGCCCACGTTGGCGGGAAAGCACTCAGACATGTTTCACAATAGCATATAAAAGGCGTGCACTTGGCGGGTTGCACTTTGAGGGCGACTTAGAGGTGAGTACGTTGTAGTGTTGCGCAGCGCTCACCAGGGTCGCCTGCTGGAATTCAAGCTTGAGGTGCGCAGGGGATGGGAGGGCAGCCCTACAGTTGAGGTGACTTGGGGCAAGGGCAGCCCTGCACTTGAATGTAGCACTCAAGCAGTCGGGGTGGGGGGGTAAGGTGGGCAAGGGAAGCGGCTACACGTTAGGGAAACCTTGAATAAAGTGACCGCTCCTCTGCAACTGAGACAGTTCAGGCACAGCCATTGATATGACTGGGGTTGGGCTTCTAGCTTATCTTCCCACTCAAGCAATACAGAGCCATCAACGTGCCACCAAGTGCTCCAGAGCTTTTCACCCCTCGAGCACAGACTGCAGAGTAATGAGTATTTTAGTGGGCTGCAGAACAGTTGGACGACTGCACACGTTGTACAATCTCCTTGCTAAAGCTCGCTATGGAGCAGTCATCGGTGGAGGCGCTCACAGCCCCTTGCAATGTCAGCATCCTGGTTTGGGCCAGTCTTCCCGATGGTTCAAGCCAACAGTGCTGCCTTGCAGTGCGGGTTAGGAGAATGCCTACGCCTGAGCTGAGAGCACAGCATGCAGTCCAGTGGGCAATACCTCCAAATCGGTCGGGTGGAGTGGAGAGGAGGTGGATAGGGTTTTGGGCAGCCATGCAGCGCACTAATCTCAGGCCATCCAAATGGTAGCCAGCACTCTCCGCAATGCATTAAGGGGCCTTCACACTTAACTAGGACAGGTTCTTAGTATACCCATGCTAACCCATGTGTGTCTCTCTTTCATCTTGCAGGAGTACATCATCAGGATCATGAAGCCTGGTGGACTAGCTATATGCCTCATGGTGTACAGAGAGTGAAGACAATGGAGGAGAGAGCAACTGAGGCATCTGGCTCTGCAGAGGGAGGAGCAACACCCTCAGGGAGAATGGGCAGCTGAGGCTCCCACACACACAGAAGTGCCACAGTGAGCCATCACAGGTCAGCACTTAGCGACACCCAGGGTCTATAGACGCTACCTCTCATTCCTGCAGATGACCGAGAACCAGCGTCACCAAAGACTGCGCATGTCTAGGGAACTGGTTGGTCACATCTGCTACCTGCTGCAGGATTTGGCACCACGGGGACATGGAGGGCATCCACTGCCAGTGGCCGTGAAAGTGACTGCAACAGTCAATTTCTGCACCAGTGACTCCTTTCAGGGCTCCACAAGTGACTTCTGGCTTCCACCCACAAACGCATCCACGAGGTCATGGATGCCATCTTCGCAAGGGCACATAACTTTGTCCATTTTGCCCAGGACAGCCAGGACGCAAGAGTGATTGGATTTGCCCAGGTCTCGGGTTTCCCAAGGTGCAGGGTGCCATCAACTGCACTCACATGGCGCTCAGGTCTCCATCACAAGTGGTCAACTACATCAACTACAAGAGCTTCTGTTCGCTGAATGTGCAGCTGGTGTGCGACCACCAGAAACGCATCCTGCAGGTCTGCGCATGGCTTCCAGGGAGTGTGCACGACTCCTACATTCTCAGTTAGTCACAGATCCCTGACATATTCCAGGGTCCACAGAAGATGCAGGGATGGCTCCTCAGGGAGGAGGGCTACCTGCAGAGGATGTAGCTGATGACACCCGTGCGGCAGCCTCAGACTGCAGCAGAGCGAAGGTACAATGAGGCTCATGCTGCATCTCTCAAATGGTGGAGCAGACCATTGGGATGCTAAAAATGAGGTTGCAGTGGCTGGACCGGTCTGGTGGAGCCCTGCAATACAGTCCACAGACGGTGTCTCGTATCATCTTCTCCTGCTGTGCCCTTTACAACTTGGCACTGCAATGGGGAGAGGAGTTGGCTGAGGAGGAGATGGAAGTGCCGGAGGTCTCCTCGGATGAGGACAACGCCAACGGGGATAAGGGCGAGGTCCTCGAAGGCGGTGATGACGGAAATGAGGCCTTTGCACTGGCCAGACCAGGCAGAAACACTTGGAAGGCCCTCGTAGCTGCTAGATTTACGGAGGATGATGACGACATGCAGTGAGGATACCCCATAGATCCTCACATTGCATCTGTGAACGCTTGACTCCAGTCTGGCTTATGGCAGTATGCATATCCTCTGCGAGAATGCTCCTGTCATGGAGTCGCAGTGGAGGCCCTAATAGTTGCTTGATTGCAGGAGGATGATGAAAACATGCAGTGAGGACGCGCCACAGATCTTCACATTGCCTCTGAGAATGTCTGATTCCTGTCTGGCCGAGAGCAGCTCACTTGCGCTCTGTGATCAGTGTCGTATCATAGAGACGCAGCCGTGAAACTTTAGAAGCGCCTGATGCTTTGTCCGCCTTCAGCACCTGACCCCTTCAGGAGAATAGCGGCACTGATCACAGATGCTAAAGAGATGGGGCCAGCTCCATCTTAAAAGGTGCTGTGAGCACACAGAGAGAATGACGGAACTCTGATGCCTGTCCACTACATTCTGGCAGCAATGATGAGCATTGTCAAGGTGCAGGCAGCAGTAATGTGTCCAGCGAGTGAGAGGCCGGGCCATCACTTTGGTCTGAAGGCTGCACAAAGCACAAGGAGGAGGCCCTGGACTGAGACACCTGCCTTTATCATGTGCAGAAGGTTTCATATTCAAGTGACACGAACACTGCTCATCAGAACAAGGAGCCATAATAAGGGAGATATTCTTGGGAGTTTATTGACAAATAGTGAACAGTATGTACAAGTGATTAACACCCATGCCCAGGCCGTGCAACTTCATCTTCTTGACTTTCCTAACCGTGCTGCTACGCCTTGGTGCTCCCCGGACATCCACAGCGGAGGTGGGGGCAGCCTGGTGACTGCTACACCCTGTCTGTGATGACCTTGGCGGGCATCCTCTGGGGAGCCGAGACCTGGGGAGCCGCAGCATGTTTTCGGGGTCCTGCTGTGTGGCAGTGACACCCTCCTCGACCTGTGGAGCTGGAGCTCCTGTGGTCACAGGAAGAGGTGATTTGGATGGGCCGGACACTCCTGGAGTCAGCTGGATGGATGGCCCCGGGGGAGGTAGGGGCTACCTGCTGATCCTCTTCCCTATGGGTGCCGGCATCTGAAGCAGTGAGTTGATGGCGTGGCAGGCGAATGAAAGCCTGCCCGCCATGGAAACAGCGTGTTTCCCAGGAAAGCGTAAGTAATGCGGCGGGTTTGGGATGATATGGCGTGAAAACCCGCCATCGTGGCCCACAGATAAAACATCGTTTTACCCACCTGCTACCGCTCTTTGGGTAGAAACGTCCCAGATTTGCACTATGTTTTCTCTTGTTGGAAGAGCATAACTAGAGGCAATTAATATTGTTACCGAAAAATCCATAGAGAATTCAGAAGGACGTCTTCACCCAAAGAGCAGAAGAATGTGGAACTCAAGACCACAGGGCATGGTTGAAACGAGTAATATAAATGCATTTAAGAAAAAAACTAGAAAAACATAGGAGGGATAAGGGAATTAATGATTATGATAGTGGATTTAAATGAGAAAAGATGAGAGAAGGCTTTAGTGGAGCATTAACACTGACATGGGTGGGTCGAATAGCCCGTTTCTGTGCTGTGTATCCAATGTAATTCTATGAAATTCGACTTGTGCCAAAACAGACAGCATGTCAGTGGAATGATTCTTTCCATATCAGTCCATGGTGCCTGAGGTCCTAGCCAAATTTGAGGCCTCATTTGAACAAAAATAAGCCAGTATCACAATGCAGTGTGCCAGTTGGAGCTTGCCAGCACCAAAACCACTGGAAACTTGATATAACGAAGCAGAGCTTGCATAACACAAAATCACTCATTTGAACCTGAACTTGCATCCAGGTCCTACAACTGGCATAGGACCATGATTCACATTGTAGCTCACACATATCTCATGCAGGTGACCCCACCTGAACATAGCATCAGCACCAGGCAGGCTTTGGGCATCAATGAGGTGCTCCCTCATCCCAAATTTTCAACTTTGAAAAATTTTTGGCTGCCAGTTTTTAATGCACAAAACAGGCAGCTGAGAGTTGAATTTATCCCCTACTATCTCTGGTTGTAAAGGATAATAGAAAAAGTGTTTGACCTGTATTAAAATAAAAGTTTTCAAAATCTTCAGCTATAACAAATAAACTCAATGAGTTTATGGAATCATTTTACAAGAAAACACAATTTTGACTATTTTCAGATTTGCAGTTTGTAGGCTATTATAAAATTCAGGCTTAAAACGCAGTGGGGATGAATGCCCATGGAGGTTCTCTCACTTGTTTGCCATAGCTTTGGCGGAAGAGCTGCAAAAACTCTGGAAAAATATATTCATTTTACTTAGAGTTCCATGACTCTTCTACCAAAGTTACGGTAGGCAAGCAGGAGAACCCCAATTGAAATTCACCCTGCTATGCTTAAATTTAAAAAGATATAGCCACATATTGGTCTCACAAAAGCTATGTATAAGTTTACGTAACAAACTGTAGTCTTGATACATTTAAAATATTGCCTGTATTTTCACGATAATGAAAATTCTGCCAAACAAAATTAATTCTTGTATAGTTCTGCACAAGACCCATATTATCGAATGTTTCGGAATTCAACACACTACCTTTAGTGGCTCCTGCTGCCCCCAAGTGGTAGATAGCACCCAAGATGTGCCAAAAAGCCTTCTGTTCATCAACTGAAATCCCAAGCACTTTCATTGCAATCTGAAGTTTGTTAAATTGCTGAGCTGCCTTTTGCTTCTCTTCAGGCTACAAAAACAATTAAAACAAAATCATATTTGACTAAGGAGAACACACACACACTTATATAAATAAGAAATATATATGTGCTAAGTATTATCATTACTAAATAATTTCAGTTTATGTACTAGTAAAACTATAATTTGTTTGCCCTGGTAGAGGAGCACACTGGCTCCTTACCGCAGGAAGGAACAAGAGTTTGATTGCTTATTATCGCTTTAGCTCCTGCCATTTGGCAAGGTGGTTTTTCAAATGAAGAAACAAATAAAATGGCAATGAACCCACAGTCAATTGATTATGACATATGAACAAAGTCTAATAAGCCTGTTTGTTGTTGGTCCTCTAAGCAGAGGCGCAGTACATCTGTAGGGTGGGGACTTAACAGCAAAAGACCAATGTAAACAAGACTTTTTATCAAGTGCCTCCTTTTGTTGAGACATAATCTCACAAAAGAAACAGTTCTTTCTTGTCAAACTTTCATAACTATAAACACAAAAGAAATCTGGTCTCCAACTTTACTTGGTGACAGGCTAATTTTGCCAGTCTTCACCTCTAATCTGATGAGTTTAAATAAACACTGCTTAAATTGTTACAGGAAACAGCCTAAATATAACTTGAATTAAGTAACTGGAGTCTCGAATGCTTTACAAAAAAGGTGAATAAGTTGACATTGCATTAATATGAAAGATCAAACCTAAACAACTCAAGGCTGAGATACATTTTTGCCTTGGAATATACTTCAAGATCTGAGGGCAGGATTTTCTGGACCTGCCTGCTGCCGGGATCTTCCGCTCCCACCGCAAGTCAATGGACTTCTGGCTAGGATGCCGCATCGCCCACGGTGGGTCCCGCCAGCGATGGGGCCGGAAAATCCCGGCCTGAAGAGAAAAGTGACAAGCTCTCATGAAATATTAAAAGCAAAATACTGTGGATGCTGGAAATCTGAAACAAAAACAAAAATTGCTGGAAAAACTCAGCAGGTCTGACAGCATCTGTGGAGAGGAAAACAGAGTTAACGTTTCGAGTCCGTGTGACTCTTCTTCAGGACTAAAGAGAAGTGAAAATGTGGTGAAATATATACTGTTTGAGGGGGGTGGAACAGGTGAAGTTAGATAGAAGGCCAGTGATAGGTGGAGGGAAAGGAGAGATTGCAAAAGATGTCATAAATAAAAGGTTGAACGGGTGTTGATGGTGGTGATACTGCCTATAGGAGGTGCTAATGGTGACATTAAGAGTAGAAAGCTGGATGAGCAAGTGACAGATGGCCCGAGTGGGGGTGGGAGGGGATGGTGTGGGAGAAAAGATCGAAATAGGCTAAAATAAATTTTAAAAATAATAATAGAAATAGGTGGGGAAAAAATACATACATATATCACTATATATAAATATTTGAAAAAAGGGGATCAAAAAGGTGTGAGGATGGAGGAGAGAGTTCATGATCTTGAGTTGTTGAACTCAATGTTAAGTCCGGAAGACTGTAAAGTGCTTAATCAGATGAGGTGCTGAAATGTTTCTCATGCCCCACATGTTAACTTGTCACTTCTCTCTAGAAAGTGTTTCCAGTATTTGCAGTATTTCATTTTTTTGTTCACCTCTCAATTACTTTGCCTTCAAGTTTTATAGCTTCTATCCAATTTACTTTTACCTGGAAAATTGGCTTTTTTCCTTTGGTCTGAAACTGGTTAATTTATTCCAATTTGCCCCAACTTTCTGCATGACTACATTAAATCCTTTCAAATAAATAAATCAATAAATCCTTGCTACTCAATACACCGACCATGTTTATTTTTGGAGATGAAAACTTTACTTGTCTACCCACAGGCTAGTCAAACTATTTCCAAATCTCCATTAGAAATCTAATTATATCTGCATCTTTAAAATACAGGATTGTTACCTTATTTAATACTTCAAATACATCTGAACACTACTTTATCACCATACTGCATAAAACAGCACTAGAAACGAACCTTGAACAAATTATTCCCTTTTTTCTCCCAGCATTTAAACTCCCATGAATTCCATATGATTTGACAAACAATCATACTAGTAATTATTGAGCTGAATAAAACTGGAGAATATAGCAAACATTAAAGAAGATTACAGCAAAAAATAAATCATGATTTTAAATGCTAAAAGTTACCTTTGATAAAGGTGCAATTCCAAAAGCACTCTTTTCTGCAAAGTGATTCAAATGAAGCTCAGTTCTGTAAGTAACAAACATATGAAAACTGGGTATTTGTACAGAAATCTGCGAAGTTAGCATAACGAAGATTTGAGCAGGTGAAGTCAATCTCAACTTTCAGAATGCTAAAGGATGTTCCTTTAAATTTAATGCAGCACTCATTGCTATCAAGAATGGGATATCTATCAAGGATGGAATATCGCATTTAGTCCAAAAAAAGAGCTGATGGATATTATATTATCTCCAAAGGTACATAAAATTAGATGGAATTATCTACGCGACTTCAATAAATTGTTCCAAACTACAGGACTGCAGCACGAGGAATTGAAAAGATATCAGGGATTAAGAGGCTTCAGCCATATTGTTATATAGAGTAGTTATTTATTACAGAGCTTGACAGTTGAACAAGCTTACCCGCTAAGTACATGTGCCATATAGGTCAGCAAGGTCTCAGGATTGATACCCAGTCAGTAATGGAGTTAGTTGCTCTTATTGGTGCAGCTATAGGGGATTTACAATTATGATTTCTGTGCCTCTAGGTTAGGGATGGGAAAACTGACTTATGATAACCACTTCTGATCATGCTTCCATTACAAGTGGGCATAATGGTGCTGACAAGGGCAGACTTAAGTTACACACTGATGCTCAAATGATCAAATTGTCAGTGGATACTCCCAGTCATGGCTCCCACGTTACTAACAGCTACTTGGTCATGATGCTGAAGGGTAGCAGGCACTTGTGGAATCAACCAGAGCATTACACACTTGATGCTCCTTCATCTACTTTACCTCTCCCAAGTATAGTAGGAGGTGCAGGGGCATTTGGTACTGGAGCTGAAACTGTCTATTTGCTGAGAAAAATGCAAACTGAAATTGCATATACACCAACTTCACCCATGCAGTCAAACTGCCTGCCACATGGGAGAAACAAAAGGACAAGATTGAGAAACACATTCCAACAGATTTGAAAAACAAGCAGTCAGAGATCTGGTAAATACATTTTCAACAGCAGGTCTCGGTCACCATCTGAAATTAACTGAGAATATATATGTGGATTTGTAAGGGTTTCTTATGGCCTAAAAAAACGTTCACAACGTGCAGGAACTTGCCAAGTGGGGTTATTTGGGAGTGTGAAGGAGGTTTCTTGTTCTAGCATTCATGAGTTATTAAAAATATATTAAGAGATCACTCTAGCTGCAGAAATTGAACCCATTACATTCACACCTTCAAACTGGTCGCCAACTGACAATCAAATTGACTTTTTCAAGAGGTCAGTTTTAAAATGCGAAACCGAAGTCCATCCTTTCAGTTAAGGATTATAGAACAGATCCTTTCCAACAATTTACTTTATTTAAGGATTGCAAGAAATCAAAAGAAACCATCTATGGTGGGCCAAAATATTCAAAAAGGGGAACAACTAGCAAAATTACCCATTTCTGACGAGGTCTGAGATGAATTTACCTTTCCTCTGAAGTCTGGAAATGTCTTATATTGTAGTTTTGACATTTTAAGCAATGCTGTGTTGAAAGCCACAATTAAGGTTAAAGTTACCATTTGCTTAAAAATTCCACTGATTTTGTTATGAACATAAAAAAATTAAGAAAAAATAAGCAACACAATCAGCCCAAGCAGCTAAAAACCACAGAACCTAGACAACAGCAAGCTTCAAAAGCATTACTGTACCTGAGAGTATTGTCAGCACCAGCCAACAGATAGTAGAACACATTGAATGTCCCTTCATTCCCTGGACGCTTAGACACCCTGAGTTTCTCCAAAAGCAGAGTCTGTGAAAAGGGAAAACTACTTAAAGTGTTTTATAAATATTATGAAACAAGTTTGTTGAATCAATCCAATACCATCAATCTAAATCAATAGGCTGCACCTTTCTTTCCAGGGTTCATTGAGATAAATCTGGAAGCCTTGTTAGACACAAGCACAGGTTGGGGAGCAAGACTAATTCCCAAAACCATTGAATCTAGTGAAGCTCTGTCCTAACCACACAGTCTTGCAAAATATACCCAGCTGAGTAAATCAAGTATATTTTTCTTCATCCTGAATTCAAAAAGGGCATTATTATGCGTTAAAAGCAGAAACACTTGCAACTGTTAGCACTTTGAATGCTTTGTAGAATAGGATGGAAAGAAAAAGAGGGGGGAAATGGGAATAAATAAGGAATTAAACCATGCCACGGATGGAGAAATTAAGAATGATGTTCAAAACATTGGTCAGAAATAAAAAAGGAACAGAGAAAAAGTGAAGGAATAAAAGGGATGAAATTCCAGGAAAGGGCTGAGGATCTGCAATGAATATTGAGTGAAGGGAGAAGGGAATGCCTAAAAGGACAGAATTAGATGAGAAAAGGGTGCAGGAGGGAAAGTAGGCTGAAGGATGTTGCAGAGATCAAGAGAGGCGATACCATGCAAGGATTTTAAATTTAATGCAAATGGGACTGGAGGTCATTAGTAAGGAGAGTAGTAATGGACAAGAGGAACTTAGGGCTGAAGAGGGTGTGGATAGCTGCACCTTGGACCCATTGGATTCATAGCAAGTGCAGCATAAAAGGTCAGAATAATTTCCTTGCTCATTGTACTCTGAAAATTAGCTTCGCGGCTACCACATCTGCTGGCAAGTTTGCAAAGGAACAAATAGTATAAGGGTCTGGCACATGTCGCACTCATGTGGAACTGAGTACAGTACCACCCACACGGTGGTGTAAAAAAGCACATGACCCACACCCAGTCGGTCCAGTGCTGGACAGAACCATGTGTACCAGCAAGCATGGAGACAGCTCTAAGCTTGTACCTTTTACTGTATATTTGTAAATTGTTCTAAGAATCAATAAAGACTTACAGTTAACCTACATATGACTACGAGGACTTCTTCACACCTAATGAACTGTAACTAACACCCTATAACAGTACCTGTTAAAAACTTGGACTGATAAATATTTACAGTTTCCAATATTTTTCCACATGGCAACCATAGGACAGAAAGGTCATGTATTTCTTACCTGTATAGAAGCTGAAGCCACCTGACCAGCCTGATCAAAGTCAAGTGAGACGATCTGTGAAAAACGTGTGGCATTGGTGTTCATACTTGTAGTGCTATTGCCAAAGGCTTCCAAAACAGAATACACAGCCTGCCATTTCTCCACTATACATTTAAAAAATATGACAGAAAGACATATATCAGTGAAAGCTTAAAAGGAGAAATACTTTTAGTGAAACACTTAATAAAATGATGTGATTACATTTGGTATCAGGTAGGAAAAAGCTTCAGGTCAGTATACAACTTCTGTCCCAAATAAATTCAATCTTCTGGTCTCCCTTCCCACCTAGCATTGCTGCCATTATACAATTTATCAACAAGGTTTTCATGCTTGCTAGAATAGCTTAATTCATTAACATACAAGTGAATGATTTGAAAAGCATGTATACCAACCCAGAATCATCCAAGGCAGGAAAAAAATTAGTGCTCATTGAGTACATTGCATTACCTAGCTGGCATCAGTCTGCTAGCCACTCTGAAGTACTTTTCAGTGTACAAAGCCAATAAAGGATACAAGCAGGCTGCCTTCGTGCTACTGAAATAGTGAGAAGTCTGACTCAATTTAAAATGCTAAGTTTCCTTAAAAAGATAAATTATTCACTAAATTGATGTTAGGTACACAGATGAGGGATGAGATTTGTCTTAATTTAGCTCTCATATGCACAAAGACCCTACTTCCCCCATTATAGTATCTAATTGTTTCTTAAATAATTCTAGTGTTTCCATCCTCTGCACACATTGAACACTATTTACGTGAAGAACAACTTCCTGACATCAGCCATAATTTTGTTTTTTATTCAAGTGAACCTGTGCATTTTTGCACTTACTCTCTGTTCACTTAGTAGCAGAATCCATAATCTAGTTTTTCTACATTACTTAGGATCTTTAAGCATAAACCTGCATTTTGAGAATTTTCATGTCCTCATGACATTCCAAAGAAATTCACTGTAATCTAGGCAAACACAGTAGCAAACAATAAAGAGCCACAATAAAACAAATACCCAGATAATCTGTTTTTAATTATTATTGATTGAGGGATAAATATTGGGACTCTACGACAGAACAATTCCTACTTTTCTTTGAATACTTCCAAAGGGTCTTTTATGCCTACCCAAGAGGGTAAATGGAAATTGGTTTCATTTCTCAGCTAAAAGACAGAACCTCAGACTGCACTGAAGTGTCTGCCTAGAGTATATGCTTGAATACCTGGAGTGGGACTGAAAAATTATGACTCAATTCCGAGGCAAGAGTGCTTCAAATGCCCCATTGTTAGAAATTAGTCTACTTGCTCTTCTCAGAGCTTAAAAATTTCCCTTCTGTTTTAATGACTACAACTTCATAAAATATTTCAGATGACATTTGATTAGACTAAACTGTTTGAACATAGCTTCCTCTTACTTGTACTCTGTTGATTTGGCTGTACAGTCCAGAATTCTATTATACTTAAAGCTTCACTGCGATTAAGCATGTTGAGCATTAAGTATACTCCTTAAATTCATTTGCCCTTCCTGGTTTGGCATCAGCTGTAAATTTACCTGGTTTTCATTCAGTTTCTCAACCAAATTCATTAATCCAAAATTGAAACAGAGGTCTGAACACAAATCCCTGGGATGCCACACTCAGCAATGGCCTCCACCTGCTCCCAATAAGTATATGCTGCCCTTTACTCTCAAGTTTTACCCTGAGCTTCCATCAACTTACAGTCAACTAGTGTCCTTTCATAAGGAACTCTGTCAAATTCTTTTGGGAATTCCAAGTACATTATCCCAAAGGGCCATTCATAGTGCCCAAGAGAGAACATAAGAATGTAAGAAATAGGAGCAGGGGTAGGTCTTTTGGCCCCTCTAGCTTGGTCCACCATTCAATAAGATCATGGCTGATCTGATTGTGGTCTTAACTCTACTTTCATGCCTGCTCCATAACACTCCAGTCACCTGTAGATCAAAAATGCATTTACCTCGGCCTTGGATATATTCAATGATCCAGCCTCCACTGCTCTATGGGCAGAAAATTCCAAAGTTTAACAACCCTCTGAGAAGAAATTCCTCCTCATCTGTCTAAAATGGGAGAACCCTTATTTTGAAACTGTTCCCCCTACTTCTAGATTTCCCCTCCAGGTGAAACATCCTCTCAGCATCTACCCAAGCACACCCCACCCCACCCTGAGAATTGTGTATTTATTTTCACAATATCACCTCTCATTCTTCTAAACTCCATTGGATACAGGCCCAAACTGCACAACCTTTCCTCATAAATCAACCCCTTCATCCCATGAATCAACCTAGTGAATCACCATGAACTACCTCCAATGCAAGTAAATTCTTCCTTAAATAAGGAGACCAAAACTCTACACAGTACTCTAGGTGTGGTCTCACCAATGCTATGTATATGTGTAGCAACACTTCCATACTTCATCCCCCTTTCAATAAAGGTTAACATTCCATTTGCTTTCCTAATTACTTGATATACCTGCATGCTAACTTTTTGTGAAACATGTACAAAAATACCCAGATCCCACTGTCCTGCAGCATTCTGCAGATTCTCTCTATTTAAATATTCTGCTTTTCTATTCTTCCTGCCAAAGTGGGCAACCTCTTATTTCCCACCTAGCAAGCTGCACTTTGCTCAGGAGGTTCGTTTGTTTACTTTGCTTCTGGCAGCACTCAGTCAGCGCCAGGCTTTGCAGGCAGCAACACATCACATTTAGGGGGGGCTCAGAGGCAGGTCTCTACCTACCAAACCAGCATAAGGCTGGAGTGGCTTTTCAATGGCTGCAGGGCTAGGACTTGCTTGGGAAGAGGGAGAAGTGGCCTCAGGCAAGGGAAGAGGCTGCAGGATGAAGGCTGTACTGGGAAAGGGGGGTTTCCTAGGGTGTGTGTGGGAGCACGTTGATCTGTGCAAGTGGCCTCATGATAGTGAGGACTGAGGGGGCAGTCCCCAGAGGGGATGAGGCCAGATGGAAATGAGAGGGTGTGAGAGAGTGAGTGGTGATGTCCCTTGAGCTGGTAATGAGTGAGCTGCCAGTGAATGTGTGATGGGCTTGTGAGTGAGAGTTTAGAGTGATAAGATGGTTTCCTTATCCTGGCAGCCTCCATTATCCATTTTCTGCACTGGATGGCCGACCTCTTGTGTGCAGCATTGGCACTGACCACCTCTACCACCGCCTCCCAAGCCAGAGTGATGAAACTGATGGGCCTCCTGCAGCCAGAGCAGGGGTGGCGGACATCACAGTGGACCACCATGGCATCCAGAAGGCATCCCGGGATGTGCCACTGAATCAGGGGGTGGTTGCACTCTTCTTAGCTTTTGAGGCCATGCCTTCACCAGAGCAATCTTGGGCTGCAAGCGTTGAGAAGTGTGCGCATGGCTGCAGTTTAAATATGGCGCCCTGCGTGGGGAAGCAGCAAGGTAACAGCATGGCAGGCAAATCAGAGGCCACCGGCCAGCGAGATGGTGTGTATCCTGTGGCTGCATAATTAATGAGGCAGGAATGGGATGATACAGGGCAAAAGTCTGCCATTGCGGCTGGTGGGTAAAACGACTCTTTTCCCACTCACTACCGCACTTTGTGAGAGTCTGGGACAATTCGGCCCTAGGGAATTTTGGAAGATTACAAGAAATACATCCACTATATCTGAAGGCACTTCTTTTAAGATACAAGAATGCAGGCCATCAAATCCAGGGGACTTGTCAGCCTTTAATCCTATTAGTTTCCCTCGTACTTTTCTCTAGGAATTGTGATAAAATAGTTCCGCCTACACCTTTTTCCCCTAAGAAGAGTAGAAAATGAAGGGATGCTTTTTGTGTCTTCTAACCCTCAAGAGAAAAAGATTTTCCTTATCACTATCTTAAATAGGAGTGCCCTTATTTTTAAGCTATGACCCCTAGTTCTAGATTCACCCCACAGGAGGAAACATCCTCTCCACATTCACCCTGTCAGGACCTCTCAGGATCTTAAAAGTTTCAATCAAATCACCTCTTACTCTTCTAAACTCCAGCGAATGCAAGCCTAACCTTATCGTAAAGGTAGTTGTGAATTTTACTCTTATTTTACAGGGTATTGGTGCAACAAATATTTGTAGGCACATGGATCTGTTTTGTTCCTTTTTTGAATTGGTAAATTCTTGGTCATAAAGTTTTCTTCCTTTTTTGGGTTGGTAAAAATCAAATTTAGATTACATTAGGCTTAATATAACCAGAAATAAAGCTATGGAGGATTTACATTCCAACTGCTTTATCATAAAAGCAATACCAAGTTTCAGGCTGACAAAGATTAAACATTTGCAGCTTAGTTTTTCCCTACCAGTCACGATTTTTCCTGTGCTCCCGGCAATTGTGACCAGATACTGAACAAGATGTTGACTGTTTGTAGTTTTTCCACTGCCACTTCTGCCCAAAAGAACAATGGATTGGTCCTGCCTGGTGGTCAGCAAATTTCGGTAGGCAACTTGTGCAATAGCATACACATGAGGAGAGGTATCTTCCCTGCGACACCCTTTAAACATGTGCATAACCTAAAACGAATATACAATGAGATTTTGTATAGATTACTAAGTAAGTTGCAAAAATATTTAGAACAAGACAAACATGAATGTATTTGCTGCATTGGCATGGATAGAGCTTCACATTTAGCTACTTATAATGAAATTAAATTAAATTTCAAGGTAATTTTAAAGGGTAATGATGCCAATTTATTCTGGCCTGTTCAGTTCATTATACAGAAAAAAAAATAAACGGGAGCAGCTTCAGCTTAAGCCACACTGACCAGGTAAGGATCCGTTAACTCACAAGCTAGTCTGCAGCCCTGGCTTCCATTAAAGTGAATAAATACATGCAGAACATGTGCTCTCTTGGTAGCACGTATCTTGGAGTAAATGAGCAACTGAAACTCAAAATGAGAGGTCAACTGGTTTCACTAAGCAATAAATTCAACAATACTTTCCATTAAGCACCATAAACATTTGTCTTGTATGTAAATTGTGTATTAATTGTGTTTAATTACAAGCAGGTGGTGGACATTAACTAGGAATTCACTCCTGCTCCTATGTATAGGAATAGATTGAAAGGGTGGTGGTTGGGGGTTAGGGGGAACGTGTTTGCAACGTGTATCTCTACAAACAAAAGCTTATAAAAGTGCGTAAAGATCAACTCCAGTTCTTTCCTTACCACCAGGCTTTCTGGAATATAACATTATGGGTGGAATTTTCCGAGCCCGCTGGCAGCAGGCGTGATAGGTGGCGTGCGTGAAAAATATGGCGGGACCTACTTCACGACAGTGTGAAGGCAGGTCGCGACCTTCCACTCAGCCTGCCGACGGCGGGCCGTATTTCCTGCCATCGGTTGGCGGGGAGCTAATTGTACTACATCAG
Organism: Cetorhinus maximus; assembly: GCF_964194155.1. Lineage (NCBI taxonomy): Eukaryota > Metazoa > Chordata > Chondrichthyes > Lamniformes > Cetorhinidae > Cetorhinus > Cetorhinus maximus. Next base: position 7,014,127 of record NC_135887.1, read on the forward strand.
CATTTAATTAAAAGGCCATCCAACCAGGGTCTTGGAGCCCTGCTGTTTCGTTCATCCACGTCATCGAGCAAGCACGTTTCACAACGGCACACAATGTGCACCTGATGGCCTTCACTTTGGGGGAACTGAGGTGAGTAAGCAGTAGCGTTCTCCACAGCTCGCCTGTTGTTATCAGGGCTCAGGGGCGCCAGGGGGCTGGGGCTACTGATGCCTGGCCCCAGAGGCGACTGCTGAGGGGGGTGGGTTGTCCAGGGGCAAGTGCTGGCCAGCCTGGGGTGGGGAGAGAGAGGGGGACAGGGGTGGGGTGATGGTGTGTGTATGTGTGGGGTCAAGTGCTGTCCTGCCACTGCATCCCACGCCCAGGCAATCGAGGCAGGGTTAGCGAGGGAAGTGGCCACACATTAGGGACACCTGTATAAACTGACCATGCCTCTTCAACGGAGACAGATCAGGCGCAGCCACAGCGATAAGATTGGGGTCGGGCTCCTAGCCTGCCCGTCCATGCAAGCAACATGGAGGCACCAAAGGGCCACCAAACCCCCCATACCTTACCCATAGATCCTGGTGACCTAGCTGTGTGCCTGATGGCCTACAGAGACCATAGAAGATGGAGGAGAGCGCAACTGAGGCATCTGCCTTTTATCTTGTGCAGAAAGGTCTGAGTGACAAGAACACTGTTCATCAGAACAAGGAGCCACAGGCAGGGCGACATTCTTAGGAGTTTATTGATAATAGTGAACAGAGTGTACAAGTGATTAACACCCGTGGCCAACTACTTTTACCTAACTTTCCTAATCCTGCCACTTTGTCTTGGTGCTCCACAGACATCCACAGCAGAGGTGGAGGCAGCCTACTGACTGTGATGCTGTGTGTGTGAGACTTGGAGGGCCTCGGCCCGCTTTTGGGGTCCTGCTGTGTGGCAGTGGCACTCTCCTCGGCCTGTGAAGCTGGATCTGCGGAGGTCATAGGAAGATAGATTTGGATGGGCCGGTCACTCCTGGAGTCACCTGGGTGGATGGCCCCAGAGCATGCAGCTGTTGATCCTCCTCCCTATGGGTGCCCGAGGGCCCCTGGCTGACTCCATGAGCAGAAGGAGTAGCTGGGGTGATATCGAACTGCCCAGCACCCCTCTCGTGTACACACCATTGGAGGCCAACTATGGCATCAGCGATGGAGTTAAGCCCACGCAGCAGTGCAGGAGTGACTTCCTGAACCAAGGTCTCCATGGCGGCCACCATCCTGCCAGCGTTGACCTCGGTGCATTGCAATGCCGGCGCTATCACTTCAGCCTGGAGAAGGACGGACTCCTCCATCGTGCCTTGCAATCTGAGGAGTGCAGCGGACGTCCCTTCCTGTTGTTCCCTAGCTTGCCTTTGCAGCTCCAGCAACTGTGACATGACCGAGTCCAGGGGCTCGTTAGCTGACTCAGACTCAGCTACCCTTCAAGTGCTGGGGACCTGAGAAGTCCCTGCCTCCGCCTGCTGTGGCTTAGAAAGTGTGATGTGCTTGCCAGATTGTGATCCCGAGGCTACTCTAAAGCTAGGTCCAACCGAGGTGTGCGTCTCTGCGCTGGTGGAGGGTGTGGGTGAGCGCTGTGACGGGACTTCAGGGAGGGTGTCTTCAGATTCCGCTTCAAAGGTTTCTTCGGAGATCGATTGGAGGCCCTGGGCCATGGACTCCGTCGGCTGTTTGGCAGATGTGCCTGCGAATGCAAGGGGAGGTAATTTGTGCATGGCAGTGACCTGTGAAAGAGGACACATCACTCACGGCATGGTTGTCTGATGGACGTTGCACTGCTGGATCCTCACTTGGTAGAGCAGCGCCAACCTCATCATCAGCACAGGACCAGTCCCAGTCATTGCTGACCAGCTGGAGTGCTATGTTTTCAAATTCTGTCAGAACTTTGATTTCCGGCATCCCTCCACCTGTCTGCAACCTTTCCCTCCTGTTGTGAGCCAGTTTGTCCTGCCTGGATAGAGATGGATAGACTATATCAGGACTCCTGCTGGGCCAGATGATAAGTATGCCTGGCCTGTGTGGTTGGTGAGTGGTTCCATGGACGGGATGAGGACATTGATGGTTTGTGTGAAAGAATGAATAGTGATGTCCCTTGCACTGGCAGAGAGTGAGGGCCCTGTGGACATTTGTGAGTGAGAGAGTCGGGAGTGATGGAAAGAGTGACTTACCCTGGCAGAACGGAGATCATTCATCCTTTTGCAGCACTGGGTGGCTGTCCTCCTCTGCAGGGCATTCGCGCTGACCACCGCTGCCACCGCCTCCTAAACTGGGTTGGTGGCATTGCTACTTATCCTGAGGCCAGAGTCGGGGGAGTAGAGCAAATCCCATCGAGCCTCCACGGCATCTAGTAGTCGCTCGAGGGACCCATCGTTGAAGCAGGGGCCTGGAGTCTTTTAGCCTTTGCCAGCCATGTCTCCCAGACAGCAGTGGTGAGCTGGTGGCAATGAGTGCTTTGCTGGCGGCTGCCTTTTAAAGATGGTGGCTGGCACGACGCAGCAGCGGGGTGATGGCGAGCAGGCGAATGAGAGCCCACCTGCCATGGAAACAGCGTGTTTCCCGGGAATGCATAAATAATGAGGCAGGCTCGGGAAGATACGATGTGAAAACCTGCCATTTTCATCGGAGGGTAGGACTCCATTTTACCCACCCGCTACCACACCTAGTGCAATTCTGGGAAAATTCCACCCTATATATTTATTCCTCCTCTATCAGGCTTTAGGCAGATCTTTCGTTAGCCTTTAAGTAAAACTGACAAACATCTCTGGACAGTTTATTACTTCTAAATCAAGCTTGTATGTTGCCATTGTATGCTTTCGAAAGTAACATGCAATAAACTAGTCACCCCAACCCGCCCAACTTATCAGGCCAACAACTTTAGATCATCCTGAAAACATTTTGCCCTCTTTACAAGTTGATCTTGTTTTTACTGTGTTCAATTCAGTGCCCAGCATTCTTGTCAGAATCATACAAACATGCAAATTAGGAGGAGTAGGCCACTCAGCCCCTTAAGCCTGCTCCGCCATTCAATAAGATCATGGCTGATCTGATTATAACCTCAACTCCACATTCCCACCTAGCCCCCGATAACCCTTCTCTGCTTCCACCACATTTTGAGGAAGAGAATTCCAAAGACTCTCAACTCTCAGAGAAAATGTTTCTCCCTGTCTCTGTCTTAAGTGGGACGGCCCCTTTTTTTTTTAAAACACTGGCTATAGTATTCTCAAAATATGTAGAGAAGGATCCTATGGTTGCAAAACGCCAATATGTATGCATCATTTTGGGATTCAGAAATAATATACGCATCTAAGTTTATGTTTTTCATTTGAGAAACTGAAAATATACTATGGGAAGGCTTACAAATGTTTTCCTGGCCTTCTGCCTATAAAATTAAACAACAATTTGTAAAATTCATTTCTATTGACAATGAGAGCAATACAAGTATAGTTTACTACCAAAGCAACGATCTGAGATCTATTTTAACACCAATTACTGCAGGACAGCTAAAAGAATCAAATCACCAACTGTTAAGTAACTTGTTAACACAGTTAAATGTTGACAAAGTTTATACCTCAAAATATATAGACATACAAGATGGACAATTTCCAAACAGCAGCAGCCCTCACTAGAAAGTTGCTGCTTAGCATGAATGAAAATTGACTTACCACTTAAAACTGTGTAAAACCAATACTGATCAGAAGATTTCTTTCCATGTCTTTTAGTAGGGTTTACATCACTTTTTTTTATTATTAGGGGTCTAATTTTAAGGATAGTTATCCTTTATAAAAATGGTTGAAGTTATTCAAAATTTCAGACCACATTGTAAACCAGTCTTCAAAACTGTTCCTCAGGTAATGAAAATTATTAATTTTAAAAATCCATCTCCAATCTGAACATTGGAAGGAAATAGGCAGAACAAACGCAGGCTTAATATTTTAAACATAGTAGGTATTTAGCCTAAAAAAGTTGAATACAGTTAGAGAAGATCACAAAAAAATCAGGATTATTAACATTCAAGTAATTTTATTACTATTTATTTACCAATTATATCATAAAAATAGCCTGTACAAAAAAATTTGAATTTCTCCACTGTTAGTCTACAGATTGCAGAGAATGTCATTCATAAATTGAAACTATTTTTGATCAGTTTATGGTATAATGGAGTTTCTGTGGTATGTGCACTTCTTTTACACATAGAGCTGGTGAAGTGATATCAACAGTGATAAGAAGTTGAGCAACTGAATTTTCTAAAGACTGTGAGATTAAAAACAGTTTATATAAATTCTCAGATGATTAGGTTTTTGAAACACTAACAATGCAAGTATACATTTTCATGTAAAAGGGTTTTAAGCATGAACTAATTGTTTCATTCATCCATGGGATATGGGCATTGCTGGCAAGGCCTGCATTTATTGCCCTAATTGCCCTGGAGAAGGTGATGGCGAGCTACCTTCTTGAAACTGTTGCTGTAGGTACACCCATAGTGCTGTTAGAGAGGGAGTTACAGGAATTTGACATGAACAATTAGATGCCAACCCAATATTCAAGAGTTGTATTATTGTCTGTACTGTATTACAGTACAGTGCTTTGAATTCAAAGTTGCTGCATTGTTGTCCTTTTTTTCTAGCAAAAGCTACCTCTGTCATTTAAATTGCTTACTTCAGTCAGCTGAATTTTTTGAGAGCAAAACACATCTTTGAAATAACAATGCACTATATCACTTTCATGTAGTGTTTGGACAATATGCTCCCATATTAAAAATATTATTTTATGATTGATCTGTCGTTGTTGAAGTTAATTGAAGGTGCTTTGGCATTCAACATTGTACACAAAATAAAAACATCCAAAAGGAATATTCAAAAGACATAAGATAAAAGCAAAAAACTGCAGATCCTGGAAATCTGAAATAAAAACAGAAAATGCTGGAAAAACTCAGCAAGTCTGGCAGCGTCTGTGGAGAGAGAAACAGAAGAGTCATACAGACTCGAAAAGTTAACTGTTTCTCTCTCCACAGATACTGCTAGACCTGCTGAGTTTTTCCAGCATTTTCTGTTTTTATTTATTCTAAAGGCTTACCTTCTCAGAGTACATTGAAGGAGAGCTGAGGGGATTCACCACTATCATATTGGATCCTGCATATGTGTAGATTAGGTTACCCCCATAACGTTGGCGTATTGTATGAAGAACACTGGATTCGTTAAGGTACAACAAGGATGCAAGATCTTCCACTCGGTCATAGGTTGGTGGATTTGCCTGTTAAATGTAATAAGTACATTGGGGGAAAAAAAAACAAGCGTTTATTTAGATTTTTCTAAAAACAAATGCATGGCAGCAGAGCTGTGCCAAGAGGGTGGACAAAAGAGAATTTTCAGTGCCCAACCAGCCTATTTTCACTTTGACTATGGCCCTGGAGAAGTAGTGTAAAGCTTAGCACGTTCTCTTTCCTCATAAGGAGAAAGTCAAAAGCAAAGCGTGCACCTCATGCATAGAGACTCATTGCCATACTAGCATCTCTAACTAGGCTAAATAAATTGATACATACAGCATATTTCTATTCACTTGCTAGGCCACACCCCACTTAAATAAAACCAAAGAGCTTAGGTGCAGGTTGGCAGAGATAAAGATTGGGGACCCCCACCCAACTCCCACCAAGTGTGCCCAGGAGTAGTCCTGGGCCTTAACCCACTTAAAACAATTCAGTAAACTGACAGGATTCCTGTCGACAAGCAGAAAAAGTCTCATTCCTATTGGCATCAGAAACATTGCATTAAAATACTGATTTACCGGTACACTCACTGAAACTCCGATTTAACAATGTGACCTTGTGGACCCCTAAGGGTTTACAGACACCAGTTTGAAAATCATTATTTTAGTTAGACCTTAATTACAGTTTGTTTACAGATATATATAAATTGATGAATACTGTGTATTCAGTATATTTAACTTCTTACCCACAACTGGAAGCAAAATTATGTCAAATAACCCTGTACCAATCTATTTAAGGATGTTGAAATTTATTTCAGAATATCAATAATTGAAAATAAATTATTCTAGTCAATTATATGCTTATAAAATATATTGGACTTGCCTTCTCCACGTCATCTTCATCTGCATCTAGTATTGTTCTATCATGATCCAGTATAATTTTCACTTTGCCTTCTGGGAGATTGGGGGCTTCAGCATCAGTCTTTAAATAAGCAGCTTCAGCAAAAAGAGATTGGTTTAGAATATTAAGTACGCTGCATTAAATGTACAAAAACACAATTCCATACATTAATTATATTTACTATTTGAATAGTTGCAATATCTGCCATTCCACTTGTACAATTGACATATCATCCAAAATTCTAATTTCTTTACGTAACAAATTTCAGTATGCTAAACCAAATTGTTGGAGAAAGAAGTTCAACAAACTAAAGTTTACATCAATTTATAAACATGGAAAACAGAAATGAGTGTATGTCACTAAATCCAGGACTTTTGAGAATTGAAGACAATAAAAAGAGCTAGAAATATTTGCTAAGAAACAGGTACTTCAGCTCATCTACACTGGACGCCAGGAAGTCTCATGGCATCAGGTCAAACATGGGCAAGGAAACTTTCAGCTGATTACCATGAACCGCACTCCCTCAGCTGATGAATCAGTACTCCTCAATGTTGAACACCACTTGGAGGGTGGCAAGGGCCTAGAATGTACTCCGCGTAAGGGACTTCAATGTCCATCACCAAGGGTGGCTTGGTAGCACCAGTACTGACCGAGCCCTAAAGGACATAACTGCTAGGCTGGGTTTGTGGCAGGTGGTGAGGGAAACATCAAGAGAAAAACATCCTCACTAACCTGCCTGCCCCAAATGCATCTGTCCACGACAGTATTGGCAGGAGTGACCACTGCACAGTCCTTGTGGAGAAGTCCAGTCTTCACATTGAGGATGCCCTCCATCATATTGTGTGGCACTACCATTGTGCTAAATGGGATAGATTTCAAACAGATCTAGCAACTCAAGGCTGGACATCCATGAGGTGCTGTGGGCCATCAGCAGCAGCAGAATTGTACTCAGCCACAATCTGTAAACTCAGCCTGGCATATTCCCCACTCTACCATCACCGCCAAGCCAGGGGATCAATGAAGAGTGTAGGAGGGCATGCCAGGAGCAGCACCAGGCATATCTTAAAATGAGACGTCAGCCTGGTGAAGCTACAACACAGGACAACTTGCATGCCAAGCAGCATAAGCAGCGAGAGATAGACTGAGCCAAGCAGTCTTGCAACATCCAGTTGGAATGATGATGGACAATTACACAACTCACTGGAGGAGGCTCCACAAATATCCACATCCTCAATGATGGAGGGGCCCAGCACATCAGTGCAAAAGACAAAGCATTCCCAACAATCTTCAGTCAGAAGTGCCGAGCGGACGTTTCATCTCGGCCTCCTCCAGAGGTCCCCAGCATCACAGATGCCAGTCTTCAGCCAATTTGATTCACTCCATGTGATATCAAGACACAGCTGAAGGCCCTGGATACTGCAAAGGCTATAGGCCCTGACAATATTCCAGCAATAGTACTGAAGACTTGTGATCCAGAACTTGCCGCGCCCCTAGCCAAACTGTTCCAGTGCAGCTGTAACACTGGCATCTACGCGGCTATGTGGAAAATTGTCGAGGTGGGTCCTATACATAAAAAGCAGGATAAATCCAAACCGGCCAATTACTGACCCATCAGGCCGTTCTCGATCATCAGTAAAATGATTGAAGGGATCATTAACAGTGCTATCAAGCGGCACTTGCTTAGCAATAACCTGCTCACTGACGCTTAATTTGGGTTCCACCGGGGCCACTCAGCTCCTGACCTCATTACAGCCTTGGTTCAAACATGAACAAAAGAATTGGACTCCAAAGGTGAGGTGAGAGTGACTGCCCTTGCCATCAAGGCCCTATTTGACTGAGTGTGGCATCAAGGTGCCCTAGCAAAACTGGAATCAATGGGACTTGGTGGAAAACTCTCCACTGGTTGGAGTCCAACATTTATTGCCCATCCCTAATTGCCCTTGAGAAAGTGGTGGTGAGCTGTCTTCTCGAACCGCTGCAGTTCATGCAGTGTAGGTACACCCACAGTGCTGTTAGGGAGGGAATTCCAGGATTTTGACCCAGTGACAGTGAAGAAACGGCAATATATTTCCAAGTCAGGTGAGTGACTTGGAGGGGAACTCCCAGGTGGTGGTGCTCCTATCTGTCTACTGCCCTTGTCCTTCTAGATGGGGCTGGTCGTGGATTGGGAAGGTGCCGTGTAAGGAGCCTTGGTGAGTTCCTGCAGTGCATCTTGTAGATGGTACACACTGTTACCACTGCTTTTCAGTGTTGGAGGGTGTGAATGTTTGTGGACGGAGTGCCCATCAAGTGGGCTGCTTTGTCCTGGATGGTTCTTCAGTGTTGTTGGAGATGCACTCATCCAGGCAAGTGGGGAATATTCCATCACACTCCTGACTTGTGCCTTGTAGATGGTGGACAGGCTTTGGGGAGTCAGGAGGTGAGTTACTCGTCATACGATTCCTAGTCTCTGACCTGCTCTTGTAGCCACAGTATTTATATAGCTAGTCCAGTTCAGTTTCTGGTCAATGGTAACCACCAGGATTTTGATAGTGGGATATTCAGCAATGGTAATGCCATTGAATGTCAAGGGCGATGGTTAGGTTCTGTTACTTGCCATTTGTCAACCCAAGCCTGGATGTTGTCCAGGTCTTGCTGCATTTTGACATGGATTGCTTCAGTATCTGAGAAGTCATGAATGGTGCTGAACATTGTGCAATCATCAGCGAATATTCCCACTTCTGACCTTAAGATGGAAGGAAGGTCATTGATGAAACAGCTAAAGATGGTTCAGCCTAGGACACTACCCTGAGGAACTCCTGCAGTCATGTCCTGGAACTGACCTCCAACAACCACAACCATCTTCCTCTGTGCTATGACTCCAACCAGCGGAGAGTTTTCCCCTTGATTCCAGTTTTACTAGGGCTCCTTGATGCCACACTTGGTCAAATGCTGCCTTGATATCAAGAGCAGTCACTCTTACCTCACCTCTGGAGTTCAGCTCTTTTGTCCATGTTTGAAGTAATGTTGTAATGAGGTTAGGGGCTGAGTGGCCCTGGTGGAACTCAAATTGAGCATCAGTGAGCAGGTTATTGCTTAGCAAGTGCCACTTGCTAGCACTGTTGATGACCCCTTCCATCACTTTACTGATGTTCGAGATAAGATTGGTGGTAATTGGGCGGGTTGGATTTATCCTGCTTTTTAGGCGCAGGACATACCTGGGCAAATTTCCAAATTGCCTGGTAGGTGCCAGTGTTGTAGTTGTACTGGAACAGTTTGGCTAGGGGCATGGCAAGTTCTAGAACACAAGTCTTCAGTAACATTGTCAGAATATTGTCAGGACCCATAGCACTGGCAGTATCCAGTGTCTTCAGCCATTTCTTGATATCACGTGGAATGAGTGTGGCATCAAGGAGCCCTAAAAAAACCAAAGTCAATGGGAATCAGGGGGAAAATACTCCGCCGTTTGGAGTCATACCTAACACAAAGGAAGATGGTTGTGGTTGTTGGAGGTCAGTTCCAGGACATGGCTGCAGGAGTTCCTCAGGGTAGTGTCCTAGGCCCAACCATCTTCAGCAGCTTGATCAATGACTTTCCTTCCATCATAAGGTCAGAACTGGGGATGTTGACTTATGATTGCAAAACGTTCAGCATCATTCGTGACTCCTCAGATACTGAAGCAGTCCATGTCCAAATGCAGCAAGATCTGGACAATATCCAGGCTTGGGCTGATAAGTGGCAAGTAACGTTCATGCCACACAAGTGCCAGGCAATGATCATCCCCAACAAGAGAGAATCCAACCATCGCCCCTTGATATTCAATGGCATTACCATCACTGAATCCCCCACTATCAACATCCTGGGGGGTTACCATTGACCAGAAACTGAACTGGACTAGCCATATAAATACTGTGGCTACAAGAGCAGGTCAGAGGCTAGGAATCGTATGACGAGTAACTCACCTCCTGACTCCCCAAAGCCTGTCCACCATCTACAAGACACAAGTCAGGAGTGTGATGGAATACTCCCCGCTTGCCTGGATGAGTGAGGCTCCCACAACACTGAAGCAGCTGGACACTGTCCAGGACAAAGCAGTCCACTTGATTGGCACCAGATCCACAAACATTCACTCCCTCCACCACTGACGCACAGTAGCAGCACTGTGTACCATCCACAAGATGCATTGCAGGAATTCACCAAGGCTCCTTGGACAGCACCTTCCAAACCCATGACCACTACCATCTAGAAGGACAAGGGCAGCAAATAGATGGGAACACCACCACCTGGAAGTTCCCCTCCAAGTCACTCACCATCCTGACTTGGAAATATATCACTGTTCCCTCACTGTCGCTGGGTCAAAATCCTGGAACTCCCTTCCTAACAGCATTGTGGGTGTACCTACGGACTGCAGCAAGGGAAGGCGGCAGCTGACCACCACCTTCTCAAGGGCAACTACGGATAGATAGCAATAAATGCTGGCCCAGCCAGCCAAGCCCACATCCCATGAATGAATAAAAAAAAAGAATCGAATTGGCTGAAGACTGGAATCTGAGATGCTGGGGGCCTCCTGAGGAGGCCAAGATGGATCATCCACTCAGTACTTCTGCCTGAAGATTGTTGCAAATGCTTCAGCCTTATCTTTTGCACCGATGTGCTGGGCTCCCCCATCACTGAGGATGGGGATTTGTGTGAAGCCTCTTCCTCCAGTGAGTTGTTTAATTGTCCACCACCATTCACGACTGGATATGGCAGGACTACAGACTTAGATCTGATCCATTGGTTGTAGAATTGCTTAGCTCTGTCTATCGATTGCTGCTTATGCTGTTGGCATGCAAGTAGTCCTGTGATGTAGCTTCACCAGATTGACATCTCATTTTTAGATATGCCTGGTGCTGCTCCTGCTATGCCCTCCTGCACTCTTCATTGAACCAGGGTTGATCCCCTGGCTTCGTGGTAATGGTAGAGTGAGGGATACGCCAGGCCATGAGGTTACAACTTGGAGTTGAGTACAGTTCTGCTGCTGCTGATGGCCTACAGCGCCTCATGGATGCTAAACCTGGAGTTGCTAGATCAGTTCGAAATCTATCCCATTTAGCATAGTGGTAGTGCCACACAACACGATGGAGGGTTTCCTCAATGTATAGACAGAATTTTATCTCCACAACGACTGTGCGGTGGTCGCTCCTACCTATACTGTCATGGACAGATACATCCCAGCAGGCAGGTTGGTGAGGATGTGATCAAGTATGTTTTTCCCTCTTGTTGGTTCCCTCACCACCTGCTGCGCACCCGGTCTGGCAGCTAAGTCCTTTAAGACTCAGCCAGCTCAGTCTGTACTGGTGATAAACAATGAAATCACCCACGCAGTGTACATTCTGCATCCTTGCCATTCTCGGTGCTTCCTCCAAGTTGTGCTCAACATGGAGAAGTACTGAATCATCAGCTGAGGAGCACGGTACGCGGTAATCAGCAGGAAGTTTCCTTACTCATGTTTGACCTGATGCCATGAGACCTCATGGGGTCCGGAGTCGATGTTGAGGACTCCTAGGGCAACTCCCTCCCTGCTGTATACGACTGTGCCACCACTTCTGTTGGGTCTGCCCTGCCAGTGGGACAGGACATACCCAAGAATGCTTGCTGGTGTCTGGGATATTTTCTTTGGAAGGTACGATTCTGTGAATATGACTATGTTCAGGCTATTGTTTAACTAGGCTGAGAGACAACTCTCCCAATTTGGACACTTCTAACAATTTGTTAATGAGGGGGACTTAGTAGGGCCAATAGAGCTGAGTTTGCTGTTGTCATTTCCGTTGCCAAGGTCATTGCAGGGTGGTCCATCCGGTTTCATTCCTTTTTTTAGGCTTTTTAGCCATCTGATACAACTGAGTGGCTTGTTCGGCCATTTCAGAGTGCGGTTAAGAGTAAACCGCGTTGCTGTGGATTGGGAGTCACATACACACCAGGTATGGACACCGGTTTTTCTTCCCTAAAGAAAATTAGTGAACCAGGTGGGTTTTTTTTTAAACCACAATCAACAATGGTTTCGTGGTCATCATTAGAATTTTAATTCCATATTTTTTATTGGATTCCACCATTTGCCATGTTGGGATTCGAACCCAAGTCCCCAGGACATCACCCTGGGACTCTGGACTACTAGCCCAGTGACAATACAACTAAGCCACCACTTCCCCCATCTTAAAACTTTAAAATAGGAATGCTTAATACTGGTGTCTCAAGCATTAGTTACGAGACCCTAATTTATCATAGCAGTAACTCAATTCAAGGCTTAGAAAACAATATTTTTAAAAGGTTTTTAATTGCTTTGTGTCAGTACTTAAAATGGAGAAGGATGTCAACATGCCAGACATCCCAAGGAAACTATTACTGAGTCAAACACAAGACTCACAAAATTAATGTAAGCAAGGTAACGGTAATGCATAAATTTATGGCATGAAAGAGTAACAAATCCCCAGCACCACATGGCTTCCATCCCAGGGTTTTAAAGGAAGTAGCTGAAAACATTGCAGATGCCCTAACTATAATCTTCCAATGTTCTCTTGATTCAGGAGCTATTCGTCCAGATTGGTAAATTGTACAACTTAATCTATTTAAGAAATGTGACAGAGAAACTAAGGGAATAGAAACCAGTAAGCTTAACATCTGTTATTGGAAAATTGCTTTAAAAAGTTTACGATTAACTATAGGGAGACAGAACACCCTGAACATTTTCAGTTCATCAGACAATCAGCATTTGTCAAGGGTGGGTGATGTCAGCACAGTCCGATCGTTGAGGGAATATCTATGGATGCTATTTACACGGATTTTCAAAAGGCAGTTAACAAAGCTCAGCATAAGGCACTGTAAGCTAAAGTTGAGGTTCATGGGATTGAAGGCAAATTATTGACCTAGTTACAAAATTGATGGAGCAGAAAGAGACAGGCGCAAGTGCTTAGTCAGCACCGATGCTGAGTGCATTGACCCTGCTGGCAAAGATTTCTGCAATTTTTCAGGTGTGTTTTTCTGATTCTGGCTGAAGCACCTAAGGGTCAGCGCAGTCAGAGAAGATTGGCGAGTGCAAGAGGAGACAGAAGGGAGGACACACCCACTTTTCATGACAATAGCTGCCTTATTTGGGTAGGTTTTAAAGGCCCAAGTCTGTGTGAGTGTGAGCGAGTGAATGAGGAGGTGGGTGAAATGATAGTCAGGTCTGGTTGGTGGGGAGGATAGTCAGGTCTGATCAGGGGTGGGGGTGGCGGTCGTGTGGTCTGGCTGGGGGAGGGGATAGAGGTGGGGTGTGTGATTGCTCAGTTGAGTTATGCTGGCTAACCACTGAGTTAGGCTAGGTATTAAACTATATAACATTTCCAGAGTAAGTATGCAGGTAAATCCTGCATATCTGGCCCAAGTCTCCACCCTGAGCTCAGGGTCCGAGACCTTCACGGAGGGTCCTGGATAGTGGAAATCGGCACATTGGAAATTTAAACTTCTGAGTAAATTTCTGCTCATGTCTGTGGGTCAGGACTTCTTCAGGGTCCTGACTTGCATCTCCTAACTTTTGTCCCACATCCGATGACCCAGAGACCAGAAGATTTGGGCCATAGAAAGTAGGGCTAGGGGCTCTAATTGGCAGATTGTGACTAGTGACCAGCAAGGATCTGTGTTGGGGCTCAGCTGTTCACTGTATTCATTAATGTCTTGGTTACTTGGTTGATAGGATAGAAAGCCACATATCTAAATTTACCAATAACACAAAGATAGGAGATATTATAAGCAGTATAGATGGAGGTATAAAATTACAAAGAGATTTTAATAGATTAAGTGAATAGGCAAAACTATGGCAAATGGATTTCAATGTAGGCAAATGTTAGGACATCCACTTTGGACCCAAGAAAAAGGAACAGAACAGAGTATTTTCTAAATAAGGAAAAGCTAGAATCAGTGAAGGCTCAAAGAGACTTAGGGGTCCAGATACACATATCATTAAAATATCACGAACAGGTACAGAACATAATCAAAACAGCCAATGGAATGGTGGCCTTTATATCTAGAGGAATGGAATACAAGGGGGTTGAAGACATGATTCTGCTATAAAAAGTCCTGGTTAGATTCCACCTAGGGTTCTAAGAGCAGTTCTGGGCACCACACCTTAGGAAGGATATATTAGCTCAGGAAAGAATGCAGCGTAGATTTACCAGATTGATATGTGGACTCCCAGGGTTAAATTGCAATGAGATATTACACAAACTAGGGTTATAATCCCTGGATTTTAAAAGATTAAAGGTTGATTTAATTGGAGCTTTCAAGATATTAAGGGAAACGGTGGGGGAAATTATTTCACAAACTGGAGAGTCACGGACTAGGGCATGTAGTCAAAAAATTAGACCCCAGACTCTTCAGAAGTGAAATTAGGAAGCGGTACATCACACAAATGTTGGTAGAAGTTTGGAACTCTCTTCCATAAATGGCAATTGATGCAGATCAATTCTTTACTTCAAAACTGAGCTTGAAAGATTTTTGTTAACCAGAAGTATTAAGGGATATAGGGCAAAGGCAGGTATATGGAGTTAAGTCGCAGATTAGCCATGAATGGTGGAACAGGCTTGAGGGGCTAAATGGCCTACCCCATAAAATAAAGAACTGTTGCATGATTAATGGAAATTAGCTGCAGAAGCAATAATGAAAAAGAATTGACATTTAAGATTACCTAATGAAAAGCCATCTTTGTGAACCAGCCACACCTTGTCCGCTTCATACCATGCTTGCTCTGCAGCGATCTGCTCCTCGGTCTTTGACTGTAATTGCAAAAGTGGAAAAGGGAATGTCACATTACTTGAGAGAGTAAGGCAAAGATAGACATCTTGTCATCCATTACAAAATTGCAAGACCACAAAGTAAAAATAAAGTCATCTCATTACATATTCTCTTATGGAACACAAATCTTTGTATTAGACACTTGCAAAGATAGTTATCTATTGGGTTATCACCTATCTTGCTTTTGGCCAGATCATGTGTTTTCCCATTTCACAGAATCTTAGCAGCACAGGAGGCGGCCATACGGCCCATTCATGTCTGCACCGGCTCTCCAAATGAGCATTATGACCTACTGCCATTGCCCTGCTTTTTCCCCATACCCTTGCACATTGTTTCTATTCAAATCATCATCTAATGTCCTCTCGAATGCCTCGATTGAACCTGCCTTCACTACATTTCCAGGCAGTGCATTCCAGACCCAAACCACTCATTGTGTGAAAAAGTTTTCTCTCACTTCACACTTGCTTCTTTTGCAAGTCACTTTAAATCTGTGCCCTCACGTTCTTGATCCTTTTACAAGTGGAAACAGCTTCTCCCCATCTACTCTGTCCAGTCCCCTCGTGATTTTGAACATTAAATCTCCTCTCAGCCGCCTTCTCTCCAAGGAGAACTGTCCCAACCTCTCCAATCTATCCTCATTTGGCCAAGCTTTTGTGGGTCTGGGTCAAAAGTTCCCCTGTTGAGTTCTCTTAAATTTTGAATGTTTGGACAGGTTTGTAGTTTTGGCTCGCAGAGTATACAGGTATTTAAATGTTGAGTGGAGAAAATATGAGAAATAGTGCAACAGAAACTGCAGACTACATGATTGAACATCTGTTAAAAGATGTTTTGAAGGATTTTACTAATAGCTTTTACACTATTTGAACATCTGTTTATGAGCTTCATCTGTTAGCTTGAACTTAAGCAGCCAACCCTGGTCATCAGCCCTGCAGATGGGAAGTCTTTGGGTATAAATGACTTTGATGACTAATTAAAGTGAAATAATACACAATAGTTT
Organism: Cetorhinus maximus; assembly: GCF_964194155.1. Lineage (NCBI taxonomy): Eukaryota > Metazoa > Chordata > Chondrichthyes > Lamniformes > Cetorhinidae > Cetorhinus > Cetorhinus maximus. Next base: position 7,030,035 of record NC_135887.1, read on the forward strand.
CCAAGAGAGCACACAGTTGGTTTGGAAGATCTTCTTTCCATACACATCAATAAATATTGCAGAAGTCTGAACCAGTTGTTCTTAGGAAGAGGATTCTCAGTCATGAGAAAGCACAAGAAAACTGAATATTGGATTTATCAACCAAAGGCAACAAGCCCTCCAGGTGTTACCTAAGTAACCCTTTCAAGGTTAGCTCAACACAAAGGTGCAGATCTAGTGGCCTGATTTTTTACCTCAGTCAAAGGTTTCACTATAAAAGGTGGTTAACAGTGCAGAAAAATCTTTTGTTAAGTGAAGAGCAAACTACTGTAGATGCTGGAACACTGGAAAGAAAACCAGAAAATGTTATTAATACTCAGCAGGTCTGATAGCACATATGAAGCGAGAAACAACATTAACGTTTCAGACCCTTCTCCTGAACAGTCATCAACCTGAAAAGTTAACTGTTTCCTTGTCGACAGGTGCTGCTAGATCTGCTGAGCATTTTCATGCATTTTCTGTCCTTTCATAAGTCTTTGCTTGGAAACATGTAACCTAAGAATTTGTGTTATATAAGAGAATATAAGAGAACTATTATAAAGTAGACTTGACATAGTCCATGCAAAATGGAAACCCAGATAATCAGTCTATTAAACACTGTTCCCATTTTATATGAAATAAAACAGTAATGAACAGTCTACCAATAACCTCAAAAGGTATGAAATGGGCTAATTATAAACTACATCATGGCTACTCAAATGCACTTTATAAAGTCACATATCAGCTGCTTCCGGATTTAGGTTTGCATGGAACACTGATGAAAATACATTGCATCATTAGTTTTGACAAACTTCACCAACACTGGAGGTTATGTGAATTAGTAAGCTTTTAACAGCACAACACACAGCTCGTAAAAGGAAAAAGATAAAGCAAAGATTTAAAACTATTCTTTCATTTGAAATAGTATCAGATGCAATAAAATCCTTTAACAATAGTGTTGGCATTAAAATGATATAAGAATCCGAACTACCAGTCTTTAAATATTACATTCATTTGGATTAGCATTAAGGTGAAGTATTCTATCCCTGCATCTAGAAACTTTCATAATTAATGTAACAGCAATGCTCTTAAGGCTTCAATCAGCTGAAAATTATAAGACAATTCTTGTCACACTCTCAGGAATTAAATTATACTATTTTGGTTTTCTCACCACTCATAAATAATTCTTATAAAATATAATTGCTTAATAAACTGCTATGTGATTGTTCATTGTCAGTGAATATGGTGAAAAGGACTTACATACTACAATATTTAGTATGATGTTCTTCACACCCAAAAACCAAATCACTTATTAACGCACATCTTTCTGATACCATCAGCAAACCTACTATGTCAAAGTAGCAAATTCTGAACTGTTAAAACATTAATAATGAATAAACATTATGCAAAATACATACAATAGAGCAAGGTAAAGGCAGTAACTTTTGGCAGTAACTAAAGGCAGTATCACGTTTAAAATAACATTTCTAAAATACTCAGGCTTTCATTTCATGACCAGTTGCTATTTTATAATCATTTATCTATTGCTTATTATTTATAGCTAATGCAAGAAGCCAAATTATAAAATTTAAGGTAAAAATGAAATGAAAAGGCACTCCAATTTTAATCATTAACATCTTTAATTAAGCTAAAATCCTGTTAAAAATGACCGTTTTTAATGGAATTCTATTAAAATGAATTATCAAATAGAAATACCAACACTATTGCAAAAGTTTTAAAATTACCAAATCAATTCTCTACTTGTAATACACAAGATATTCCCAGATAGGGAGGGATTGCAAAAAAATGTTTGTACCTAGTTATCTGGAAAGAATAAATATTTAAGAAAACAAAAATGTAAAATGGAGGACAGGTTTAATATTATACAACATGCAAGTACTTCATAGGCACCAACTTGTCAAAAGCAGCGTTGAGATTTAAATGCCAACCTGGGGCTGAGTAGAAGCAGATGCTGAGGAAGACTGTAGCACAGCTGCTGGCACCTCTTCCTCCTGATTCTGGTGATCAGCAGCATAAGCCAAGCACAGCAAAGAAAAGCAAACCAAGATTTAAAGAGTGCTATTTTGTATCTTTCATCTATAACATTCATAATATTCTATTCAAGATTCTGACTTACAAACACATGTAATTCCATTTTGCACTTGAGCTACCTTGATATTTTCATCTCTTTAAATAAAATATATTGATGAATTTCTCACTATCCAGACTCTCTCAAAAATGGATACTTAAGTGACACATTGGAACCATACGTCAGCATCTTTAGTAGTTGATGGGTAGACACATGATAAAAGGGAAAAAACCAAGGGGGGAAAACATAACCTTAAATGTTCAAATGTTATAAATTGATCAGCTACTTCAAAGCTAAACTCAAAATTGAAGTGTAAGCAATAGTCATTAAAGTTTGTAGTTTAAGTAATGAAAAGAGGATTCTAGAGCATTTTCAATCTCGACTCAGCAGTAATTGAGCAACGCCCCTACCTCCACACCAACATAAACAAAGTCAAATGGAAAAAAAGAATTAAGCAGTTTACCCAAGTCTAAAGTTTTGAGCGCAATGCTGAATATTTCTGGTGGTTTCCATTTAACGGTTGGGAGACTGCATAGCTGATGTCAGTCGTTCATTATCTTTGGTTTACAATGTGTGTAAACCACAGAAATTCCTTCCTCTGAAGGGCATTAGTGAACCAATTATCCTACTCCATATAGTTTATACGTGACCAGTAAATTCTACATGGTTCACTCTTAATGCCTTCTGAAATGACCCACTAAGCCATTCAGTTTTACAAGTGATCACTACAAGGCCTGTTACAGTTGACGACAGCAGCCTCCAATCATTATATGAGAGATGGGCAATACATTTGGCCTTGCCAGCATCACCCATATCCGGAGAATAAATTAAAGCAAAAATGTAAAATCTTATGTTTAAGCATAATGTTCATTTTATGAACATAATGTATATCAGGATGACTTTCATGACTAATTTTTATGTGAAAGTCAGTTCCATAACAACTGAAAATTAGTATAAACTAGCTTCTTTTGCATTAAACACCTACTAGTGGCACCAGTTTCTCGACATTCTTATCTGCAGCAAACAGCTAAAACCTAAAAGTAAATTTGACAGAATTAATTAAAAATGGGCCTTCCCAACTACTAGCCTGGCAAGTTTGCATTTGATGTTGCAGTCGACTGTGCAAATCCATGTCAGTAGCCAGCATCATTAGTCTTGGTCTTGGGTTAATATAAAAACAGTGACACACCAGATTTGACAGGAAGCATACATGTTCAATACTGGACAGTGCCTATGCTCGCGTACAAAGTGAGTCACAAATAAGATTGCCCCCTCCCCTTTCCTCAGAATTTGAAATTTAATTGGAATATTTCCCAGCATTTCCATGCATTACCATCTCAGCTGACGGATAGGAAGCCACAGAGAAGAAAGTGAGAGATGCAAGGAAGTGTTCAGGGACTACAAAAAGACAAGTGGCCCTGAAAGACCAGGATAGGAGAAACAATTGTGCTCTTCCTCAAATAAACTAAATTATCCACCCCAATTATACACTTTATATTTTCAACCCTAGTGAAATTCTAGTCTTAAGTGAGCAATCAACAAATTTGAGTCTGTATATGCAGAATTATGATTTTCTTTGAAACACCCATTTTTTAAATAAATTACAGTTTATGTACACAGGGTCTTTTACATTAAAATGACATGCTGCAGTAATTAGCTTTATGTGAAACCAAAAAGAAACACAAATTTTGACCAAATAATGAAAGCAAATGTTGATGTTGCCTAATTTCTAACATCAATATTTTTAAACAGCAAACGGAATTTTATATTTTTCCCCACTTTTTAAAATCCCAGGTTAAAGAAACAGGAAATGGCACTGGATGGAACAGGGAGGTGCAAGTATTTGGGAGAAAGGGGCAAGGATGGAAAAGGAAAGGAAGGGCTCATGTTTCAGTTCAGGAAACATTTCAAAACTAAGTTAGTCTTAAAACATTGATGCAGATGATTTTAAGCACATAAATGCAACTGTTTTTTTGTATGTCAAATACATGTCACTTTTGCAAGCTCTTGAGCCTGCTAACCAACACTTCAGTAAACTCAACAGTGGCTTAATTCAAATTGTTAAGATACTACTGTCGTTTCAAAATGCCTTGTTACAGTACATATAATATATTATTGTAGATTGAAGTTTTAATATTTATAATCTAAGACCAAAAAAAGTGTGAAAATAATTAGCATCCCAAAAAGCAACTGATCAAAATTCTAAATTTAACAAGGAAATACATTACGTTAATGAAGACTGGGAGCATTACCTTTAAATAAATCCTCTCTCTTTTGAAAAATCACATTTTTCTCCTCCAACCTTTAACTAATTTAAACCAGATTAATAGGTGAATAATTTTAGGTGAGACTTTGTGCACTTTATCAATAAACCACTGGAGAAACACATTAGCAGGAAAAAAATAAGCAAGGCAAATAAAGGGCTGTAGCAGAGATGTGGGAATCATAGGATAGACATGAAGGCAGCCTTACAGTCCAGCATGACACACGGGCACAGACACCAGCCCAGACACCTGCCTGTGCGAGATCGTTGGAGCGAGCAGAGGAATCTTGAGAGGGAACAAGGCTCTGGGTAGGTGGGACCGCAGGTTCCAGCTGTGACAACAATGCAATGTGAAAGAAACAAGATCCAGATGTAAAAAATGAGAATGAAGATAGATGAAGTCATTAAGCAAATAACTGCACAGATACAGATAGAGATACAGCCAAAAACACAATATAATATAACCATTATTACAGCACACCTGCTTATGGACTACTATAGTCCTTGAGCATAGCACCCAAAAATCAAAAGATTTAGATTTTCCAATTTTCTTTCTAGTTTCCCATCAGTAGACATCATTCCTTTATATTCTGGAGTTTCTCACTATAATCTACAATATTCACCATCTGAAATTTAGACTTCAGCAAAGCACATATGATGAAAACTGTTTTGTCAGATCATAGAGGAAGCTGTTTAGGCCATGATGGCTAAATCATGCTTTTATTGGAATGCTAATACTATGGCTGTAAGTTATTTATATTTAGACCAAACTAAGATATTGCATACAGGATTCTTATGAATGTTGTTACATCATACTACAGGGCAATTATCATTAATGAATAAGAAAGGTGCCTAACGCTTAATCTTGTTTATATGATACCTGATGTTGTTGCCACATTTATGAGAACCAAGTGTTAATAATGCATTTACTTAAACTAAAGTGTTGATAGAAATTATTTTCAAAATTCAAACAGTAGTAAATTTACTAAAACAACTGTATGTTCAAAATGTGCTAGACAGGGATTGATAGACAAAAGTTTCCAAGTGTAAGCTAAAGCCACTTGGCCAGAATTTTTAACAAACTCATCAAATGTACAATTACAGTTTAAGCCTCCACTTATGGCACAGAACTAAAGCAAATATTATAATTGAAGTACGCAAACAAAACTTTCCTCTTCCAACTTTTAAGGCTAAAGTTTTCTGAGGACTACATTCAAAATTACAATCTGTGATACTACTTGTTGAGCACTGTTTGTAAATTGCAATTTAATAAATGTAGATTTTGTTTAGTGTAACAACAAAAATCTTAAGATTTTAAAATCTATCCACATTAAACATGCTGAAGTTTATGGAATACCATTTCTCATATTACAATAAACAATAGGATGAAGTTCATTTTGGTGAATTAATATTACAGAATATGCAAGTGCCTGCACATATGAACAAGTTGGTTACTTTATTCTATTCATTAATTCTTTACAGTATTGTCATAAGTCTCCTCAATTTTCTTATCCATCATAGCCCTTGACAACTCAGTGGAAAAAATTTCTCCTCCATGTCCCTCCAGATTTTTTTCCGATGATCTTAAATCTAAGAATAATAGTTACTGATGCACTCACCAGGGAATAATTTTTCTTTATCAAAACTAATCATCTTGAAAACTGTGATTAGATCACTTCTTAACCTTCTCTGTTGCAAGAACAGTCCTAAAGTGCCAGCACAGACACAATAGGCTGAATGCCCTTCTTCTGTGCTGTAAGTTTCTATGATTCCATAAGCATGTGACTTTAGGGTAACAGGTAACAATGCTGACAAGGTTTTAAAATAGATAACAAATGTTAATGAATGTTAGTACTGAAAAGTGAAATATAAATGCATACTATATATAGTCTTGGTAAATGCAAATGTAAAACTAAAAGTATGCAAAATCACTGTTGCCATAGCATCACACCAGGTCAAAATCTAAACGAAAATGCTCTAGTACTGTTAAGATATTTGTTCCAGAAATTATGGTAAACTATGAAGGTATTGATAGAGTAAATAGTGAGAAATTGTTTCCAATAGTTTAACAATTCTCTGGCAAGAGGATTAGTAACCCGAGTACAAGGATTTAAGATGCTTGGCAATGGAATGCAGAGAGTTGTTATAATCTAGAATACACTGACTGAAAGGGCGGTGAAAGCAGATTCAAGAGTAAATTCCAAAAGAGAATTAGATATGCACTTGAAAAGGAAAAAAAAAAACTGCTGGGCTACAAAGGAAAGAGCGGGGGAGTGAAACTAGTTGGATGGCTCTTTCAAAGAGCTGTCACAGGCAGGATGGGTTGAATGGCCTCTTTCTTCACTGTATGATTCAGTGAACTACAAGACTAAACTTCCCCAAGTGACGAGATGACCCCAGAACCCAAAGAAAATAAATGAATTATATTTGGGGCTATTACATTGTCAATCTACTACATGATCCCTTGAAAACTGAAGTCAAAAAGGTTAGCCCATAATATACTAAATTTGAAAGTAGATTTCTCTTTGGATACTAGGTTCAACTTAGCTGTGGTTAGGATTCAAAACAGAAGCCAAAGACAACAATAATAAGAATTAAGTACATCGTTCATCGGGTACCATAAGATTGATCCCAGATGGGAAAAATGGTCTTTTCTTACCGAATTGTAGCGACAGGCAATGTCGTACAAAGCAAAATTATTTTGGGTATTTAGGTTTGCATTCACGGGACCAATCACTTAAGCTTGCTACAAATTGTAATATTTCACACTTCAATACTTTAAACAATTTTTGTTCTTGAAATACTATGTAAAATATAGATTGTATATCCACCTGCAGCACATCACTGACCGATTAGTAAAATTAATAGTTTGGATCATCTGCACGAAAGTAAGGGTTAAAAGATGAAGTGTCTGGTATATGTAAAGTTTAAAGGATTCTGCTTTCAGGAAAAACGTGCCAACAGCCCAACACAAGCAACAGTCAAAGCATGGTGTATTTATTTACTGAAGTTTTGAAGATTCTCTCCAGTCCCATCTGAGCTTCATCTGTGTGAGTCATTTGTTGTGGTATCCATTGGGCCTAAAAATTACAATATTAATTTTCTAATTAACAGCTCTCATCTATTTACTGGGCTTGAAATTTGTGGGGTGCGAGGTGTTGGGTGCTAGCTAATGTCAATCCAACTATTGGGTCACCGTGACAATTAAACCTAAAATGCATGCTTCTGGCTTATGTGTAAACGGTAATGAAGGTTTGCAAAAACATTTTCTGCATGAAATGCAATAGTTTTAGAATGTTTTCACTGCTTACTAAAGATTGTGATCCATTTGATAATTTGACTTCTCTCAGTCCAGCAGCCAAAACCAGTACTCATGGCCTGGATTTTGCATTTGTAGTGGCAGTGAAACTGTCCATGCTTAACCATCATTACAACTTTGAAACTGACAGCAATTTCTAGCATCACACATAAATAGTTAAATGAGGAAATCCAAAAGTTGCTGTCAGTAATTTTCTACTCCTCAACATTGGACACTGTTGAAGATGGAAATAAATTAAAAATCATTTGAACCTACATGAAATTCCACTTTTTATGCTTTAATCTCACTGTATAAAACCCTGAAATGTTAATGCCTTGTCGAATGAGGTATATCTGTGTTTTTATTGGAGTATTAAGTCATAATTACTTCTGAACAACCTCTCTGGCCTTGGAAAAGTTCTATATTTGTGGAAAGTCAAATTTCTCCATTATGATAAAGATTGCACAGCTTTTTAACGTAAGTCGATTTTTTAAAGTTTAAGATATTTCAGCTTCTACATTAATCCCATGAGTATGTCCCAGTCCTTATTTCACTCTGTAAAATTATTAAAACGTGAAGGATAATCATTGCATTTTACTTCTTGGTATGCTGTCAGAATTCTTTACTGTGATTGTCTACTTAGCCTGTTTGATTACTTCACTGCTGCTTGATGCCAGAGATCCCCTATAATTGGCACCCCAATCAAGTTAACATCAGGAAAAGACGAAATTCATGTCACAGAGATCACTAGATCTTTGTGGGCAGCTTTCTTGGAGGTCAGTGCCAAGGTCGTCATTTCACTGCTGACCGCAAAATCCAGCTATTAATAACCACTTTTTTCACTATACATGTTGTACCCTCTTCACCTCATTGAAAAGGCACAGAATATTTTGTCAATCAATACATTTTCAGATATTTAGCATCATTTTAAAATATATAATCAGAAGGTACAGTTACTTCCTATATATGCTCAAAGTTTACAGATGCAGACTAGATGTTACAGAATAAAATTACAAGCAGTATAAATTCCAGGAGCCAAGCTATTTGTACCAAAAAGCAGTGCTGAAAATTATGCAGGGATTTAGTTTGAGTGGCTCATATGGTTGACCTTTTGGTACCTGGACTAAGAAATGCAGTGCAATGCAGGAAGCAGGGAAAAACTGCTTCACTTTTCAGGTTCTGAATATTAGAATACTTTACCAAAACACATTTTTAACTGGAACATTCCCAGACTGATTCCATGAGAATCATATGGTACTGGTTCAAAGACTACATAATTGTGGCCGAAGAAGCTTAAAATCCTGTCACATGGACTAGGAACCCAACAGTAATAGCATTAAACCACATGACATAAATGAAAAGGAACAAAGCACAAAATTATTTAACAATCACATGTATTTTGTTGCAAGCCAATAAAGTTTTGGGAGTATGGGAGGGGGGACAGAGTGGAGCTACACTGCAAGATTCACAGTGCAGGAGGATCTAGCATGTAGGGTGAAACAAGTTTCAAAGCAGGTCAACCACAACAGTTATCTTTTCACTGCACAAGCAAGGCAACGGACAAATCACACTTAATTTTCTTCTTTTGTTGGCCCGCAATTATGTTGGCATTTCAGATCAAACTGTCCTTTGGTGTTTTTTCAAATGTTATTAAAAATGTATATTAATTTTAATAACCCAATTGTGGTAATATATAATTTAGTTCAAGCAAAATATGCCTATAACCTCAACTGCATAGGTGAAAGAACATTCCTAAAATAATCAATTTAGTCAATAATTAAATTCATTTCAGGTTTTAACATTAAAACATTGATAAATTAAATTTAAAGTAGTTGCTGTTTATTTCTGTCTTACATGTATTTCAGCTCTAACATAAGGGAGAAAAGGCAACATTTTTTTGCACTTGTTCATGGCCAGCATTTATTGCCCATCCCTAATTGCCCTCAAGAAGGTGGAAGTGAGTTGCCTTCTTGAACCGCTGCAGTCCACATTCCTTATAGACTTTCTAGTGATTGTGATACAACTGAGTGGCTTGCTAGACCATTTCAGAGGGCATTTAAGAGTCAGCCACATTGCTATGGGTCTGGAGTCACATGTAGGCCAGACCAGGTAAGGACAGCAGATTTCCTTCCCAAAAGGATGAGTAAACTACATGGAGTTTTTACAACAATCGACAATGGTTTCATGGTCATCATTAAACTTTTAATTCTAGATTTTTTTTAAAATTCCAATTCCACCATCTGCCATGGTGGGATTTGAACCTGGGTTCCCACTGCATTACCCTGGGTCTCTGGATTACTAGTCCACCACCTCCCCACGAGTGATGATGTCACATATGCTCTACATATCATAGACCAGAGAGGGAAATCAAATCTTCCTGCAGACACTTTAATTAAAGTTTTGGGGAGATAAATTTTTGCTACAGATCATTTTTAAAACGTTCAAACAATCTACAGGATTAGTCTTTTATCAATTTAAAATGGTATTAAAATTTAAAATTAAGGAGAAAGCAAAGTCTAGAGAGAGTTCAGCGCCCTCAATGACAGTCTAATGCGTCAGCCATGACTATGATAGCATTATCGCCCTCAAATCAGAAGGTTGTGGGTACAAGTCCCATTCCAGAAACCTAAGCATAAAATATAGGTTGACACTCCAGCACGGTACTGAACGAAAACTGCACTGTATGAAGTTGTCACCTTGCAAATTAGGCCTTAAATCACATCGAGTAGCACTATTCTAACCAGGAGTTCTCCAAGTGGCTCTATTAATAGTTATTCCTCAGCCAACATCACTAGAAAATACAAATTATCTGATCATCATCTCATTGTTGTTTGTGGTACCTTGCTATGAACATTACGACAGTGCCTATATTTCAAAAAACTATTTTCTTGGCTGTATAACACTTTAGAACATACTGAGGTCTGGAAAGGAGCTATATAAATGCAAGTCTCTTTCTTTCTTTTCACCAAGCTTTTTTTTATAGGGTGGGGGGGAAACATGCCACCTTAAATGCTGGACTTCTTGAAAAAAAAGAATAAGTTCTACTCCTATGCTAGGTGTCTCGGTTGGCCTCAATTACATGCATGACAGTGCAGGATCATTACAAACAACAGGAGGCATGACTCCACGCCAGCTTCAGAACCACCCAAACTCAAGAATGTACACTACTGCCTGTGAAATTTACACTCCGTATAGCAAGTGGCTTACCATACAGGTAATATGGCGTAATCATAATTGCCTTCTCTATAATAGGAGATTGGGAAGTACATTGTTCAAAATTCTCTCTCAAAGCTTTGTTTCTCCTTTATTAAAAATAGCATGAAACTGGTCACTTGGTAACTTGTTAAAAATTGGTTACTGCAGGTGTAAAAACATGTACACCATTTAAACACAGGCGTAAGTATGCAAGCATATTGTAGCTTTACACAAAGTCACAACTAACCTATGATTTTCACAGTATGCATTGTCTTTTCACTGTTCATTGCAAATGAAATGAAATATCATCATACACAGTGCTATTCTTTCCATAGTCACACACCTGCATTCTGACATCGGATGGAAACTCTTCTGCAACAAGTGATGGCAACTTTTCCTGAACTGGAATTTGTTGCGCATTGGAACGTGCAGTCTCCTTTAAATAAGCCAAAGAGGAAACAGCATGTGCGTATATAATATTGGAAGTTTAATCAGTTGGAAACTTAAAATCATGCTTCAAACTCGGTCTCCACTAGATTATCTAATTTGGATTTAATCTGTCTAGATTATCACAATCATTTCAGATTAAGAGATTATAGTATTAGTGTAGCACAACACAACTCGCATTTGGTTTCAAGGTTATTCGTAATACAGCTGCACTAATTCTAACTTTCACATTTCCATGCATTTATGTTCCACATTTCCATGCGTTTATGTTCCAATCAGAAAACAAAATCATAAATACTAACATCTCCAATTAATCATTTTCCATGCATAAATGCTTAATAAGGTTGTCTTTCATAAGACACTACGGCAATCAATAATCTGATTGCCTCTCACGAAATTACAATTTTCTGAATTTTGCAATAAACATATCCACATTTTCACAACAGATCAAGCAAATCCAAGGTGTACAGCAGTTATTTGCCAATTATGCCATTGTGATAATATTAAGCAAAAGTCATAACTCTCTTCACTGTTCTAAAACAGTCTTTTGGTCAGTAGTGGTAGGTTTTAAAATGTGCATTAGAAAATGGCAGAAACTCTTTCTCCAATTTAGGACATGCATGTTTTGGTTAGCCAGTTACCTCACTTTTTACCAGTTCTGGCATTTGTTGATCATTTTGTTTTTCCATGTGCTCCAAGGAAGGTGAATGTGGCATTGTGGGCATTTTATTATAAACACTGTCAGAAACATCTTCCTTTTTTTCTGGGAGTCTTAACCGAGGTTTGTGATCTTTAGTTTTTCTTCTAGTCATCAGACTAGTTAAACCCATTGAAATATCATCTTTAGCGGCTTCCTTTGCTGGAATTACTGGTTCTACTTTGGGGGCATTAGGAACATTTTTCTCAACTTTTAATACTGTGGTCTTGCCAATTTCAGTTCTAGCTCCTGCTTTTCCTTCCAAGGCTGTTTTGCTCTCCACCATCTTTTTCATTGCTTGTTCTTTACACTTAGTCTCCATGGCCTTTTCCTTATCACTTCCACTTTCTCCTGGTAAAGCCTTCCGTATCACTTTCCTGACGATTTTAACCACTTTTTTCTTGGGAAATCTTTCACTCTCATGAGGCAACTCCTCCAGATTTGCAGCATTTGTATTCTGCTTTAGTTCCTCTTGTACATGAAGTGCATTTTCAAAATATCCAGATGAACATGCACTTTCTCCATTTATTTCTGGTTGTGGAATGCAGATCTCTTCACTCCTGACTTGCATTGCATTATGATTTTCACCTCTTTCTGACTATAGTTATGCAGCATAAGAAAAAATGTTGCATGAATTAAAACAATAGAAAAATATTGGTGGTAGCAAAGCAAAAAGAAACAAACAGAATTACAGCCCAAATGTGATTTCAAGAAAGAACACAAACCATTGGTACAACAAAAAGTCCCATTTTAATCCCCAACCATCCTTGTGCAATAGGTACATAAAACTGCACCACATTCATGTGGATGATCCTACCAGATCATCATTGTATTAATTCAAATATGGAATTAAGAAAAGTGAAGTATCAAATGCATTAGAGTAAATACTTGTAGAAGTGTATAAAATTTACAAAAGCAGATACAACTTTTAAATGCCACTATACATTTTTGGATGTTTGGATAAAGTTATCGATGCAAAAACTCTTCTGTATCAAAATATTTTTGTATATTAAAAAGTGGCAAACTGCCCCTACATACATTTTATTGGTTAGTAAGGCAAAAAAACTTATGTCACGTATACACAATATGTATCGTATATTTTACACTTCAATAATGGTTCAAACTGTTAAAACTACAAAAAGCACAGAAAACTATATTAGAAGTGACAATAGGTATATACAAAATAATACTTTTGTTGTGCTAGTGTTAAGATTATTTATTTTTTTAAATTAAGATAGGCATGCAGCTCATGGAACAGGCCAGTGCAAGTTGTTTTTAAGATATTGAGAAAATTAGAAATTAGGCAGATATAACCATAACATCTTTTTCTCTGCAAAATCAAATGTTTGTGAAATTTCAATAATATGAAATATTAAACATAAATGATACCTCTATCCTAAACTGCTGGTTCTATATGATTGTAAGTAATGACACAGATGGAATGAAAATTAAATACAAAATTGTGCCCTAACAAGCATTGTTGTACAAGTGACCTGCCACTTCAAAAATTAGGTTACGTTCACTAACTCAAGCTAGTGTAAAGCAGTTATAGTATATAGATACTAGACAAAGAAAAATATATTCAGAAACAGGTCTCTTGACCTTCATGTACTCTTGGTAATTTTACTGCATATAGCACATGGGTAATCTTTAGTAAACAATTAGTTTTAAGACTACAGCCAAATTTGCTAATATGCTTCCTGTCTGCAAGCAATACTGAATCACACTATGCCTGAAAAGACATATAGGATAGTAATTAATATGCTGCAGTGCAGCAAGGCTCGTGGCCTCCATTTATAGAAAGCAGACAAGTTATTCAGTTCTTTTCTTTAAAATAAAGTAAGTAAGGTTTTTTTTCAGAATGTCTGACTGCATTTCATTTACTGTCTAAATTTGGTTAAACACAACTAAATACCCAACAATCATCTAATAAAATGTCAACACTTATCTTCAGGTAAATGATTTTGCATCTGCTTGCTAATTAGACTGCTTTAATGACAATACCATTAGCTAACATTTTTTCATAAAATATTAAACGTAAAGATTTTTTTAATATAGAATGTCCAGGCTTAGCAAAATTAGCAATGCTAGCTTTTAGTTTCAACAGACAGGCAAACTAAATACCATTTTCACCAACAGCTACTTCACATGGACAAATAAAATGCTGCAACATCTCCAGTTCTCTTCCTAACACCACAGAACATTACTTTGTAGTATAAGATAACACATTGTTCACAATGTGGCCTAAATCAAGCATACAGTTGCAGCAAAATTATTCAGCTAACCTTCATTTTATTCCTATGATCTAGATGATTAGAGGAGGATCTTTGAAAGCCTTCCAGGCCCAAATGAAATCAACACAACCACTGCATCTGCTGATGCTGCATCAGTCAGTATTTCCAATGACAGAAGGTCTACTATAACAACGCTGCTGTGGCACATTTAAAAAAATCAAGTGCAGAAAAACAAGGTTTCTGTTGCTTATAACCAAATTCTCTTCTCATCAATTCTAAACCATTCTTAGTTTGAATGAAACAGTGTTGCAATATACATTTTAAAAGTATTATTAACCATTAATGTAGCTTGGTTGAAAATATATTTTAGACAGTTCCAGATAACTGTACATTTTTGTTCACCATTATTACACAAGTTAATATTTTATGAAATTGTGCCAAGTAAATCGATAAGCATTTTGCAGCATCACACCATCCCATCCCTCCAGTGTAAACACTGAAAATGTAGGTGCAATTATTTTCCTGATGAATCTAAAAACAAATTTGCACTGACCAGAACAAATTATTTTCAAAAATTAACTATCACTTGATGAAACTTACAGATTGTTCAAGGTTTGCTTCTTGGTCTTGATCTGGATTTTCTGATTTGAAAACAGATACTGATTTTTTCTTTGCAACAGGCTTTTCCTCGTTAACCTAATTATTTATAGGATGAGGATGCAACATCACTATCCAAAATTTGAATGATACATGCAACAGTGCTGTCTGTCATTACAATTCAGCAAAATTCAAGATAGGATACTACATGTATAATTAAATGTTTAATTAAAAGGAAACCTCAGCTATAAATTCCGTTGTTCTTGAGTATAAAATTGTCAGATTATCTCGGACAAAAAAATCATTCACTAGATTTGAGAGCTATTTTTCCAGTGAAAAGAAATTTGGAAATTTATTGCGCATTTTTATGACAACCAAATTCTTCTATACTCTACAAACTGAAGTATTATTATTATTTTCAAAGCATTGTCAGTAAAGTTTGAATGAAGTAGAATTCTACTAATAGTTGATAGCAAGCAGAATTTTAAAAATAATGACTTATAGTTTGCACCAACACCAATAAATGCCTGGTGTCTTGATTTCGCACTGAATGAGCTTCTGCAATAATTAAACTTATAAACTTTATTTTAAAAATATAGCTGCAAATTGACAGATACAACCTTTGTTTTGTTCTTTACATGCAAAATTGAACTAGCATCATAACTGGTAATAATGCCCAAATCTAGAACAAGTCTTTGCACAATCAGATGAATTCCTTACTACACGTTAGATTTTGCAATAAAAGTTGTGTCATATGGGATTGCTCTTTTTACTTTACTGGTAACAACTTAAACCCATTTTTTCGGAAAATAAATTTCATTTGAAGTTATTTCTTATAGCTGCATTACAGAAAATCCATGCATATAGATTGTATAGTAAATCTGGCCTGACTATAAGCGATTTGGTAATTGCAATTTGAATGATTTGAGTTTTAACAAAAAAACACTTTCCTTTTGCTCCCAAAAAGCAAAACGTGATGAGAAAGCCATGCTGCTGTCATAAATTGATAAATGGGATTATGAAAAGATGCAGTCTATTAGAGAACTGAAGTTTGCCTGGAGCCAAGTTCTTCCCAGTAACTGAAATTGGTGGGGCAGATTGGAATGCCCTGGACAATGACCATGCAGCGTAAACTGGACAGACGTGTGATGAATACTGTAGGTACAGAAAAGCGGAAAGCACAAAATTACAGTTATCATATATAGAAAACTAAACAGTTATTGCAATTATTTCATCTAATAGCAAAACTAAATTTCATCCAGCAGAACTTTTAAAGTAGTAAAAACAGTGCTGCAGAGTGAATTCAGTACAGTAGGGAGGACATCATCATAAGACCAAAATATTTGACTGCCAGTAGCTGCCTCAAAGTTAATTTATCTTTTAATTATGAACAACCTTTTTGCAGTTACGATTGCTAAACTACAAAGACAGTTTATAAAAATAGGAATAGGAAATTCACCAGTTTGTCAATGGGTAATCAGATAAAATATAGATAAATTTAACATAGGAATGTAAAAACTAGATTTGGGATGGGAAAAGTTGAATTCCAAAAAAATGCCAAAGCACATTGCTAAGGTGGTGTCCAAATATCTACCAGGCAAACTAAACTCAAACTGAGTTTATATTAGTGAAGCTGATTTTTCACAAAAGCAATGATGGCTCTTCTCAACTGCTACAGATTTTATTTTAAGTTAATGGAGACTATTCCATCCAGGTGTAGTAACTGGAGTACTTGGTTGTTTTGAAATTGTGGTGCACATTTCTTGAAGTAGTAATTGCAAAATTGTCTGGACTTCTATAGGACAATAAAATGGCAACAGCAGAAATATGTGTCTTGTGAATATGAGTTGGTATGATATATGCTCAATTGCTTTTCATAGTTCAAACAAAGTCCTTTAACTTAATCCACGGAGATAGATGTACACTCTCAAGCATTCCCTTCTATTCCAATTGGTGGAAGATTCCATACGATCACAGTCATCAGGTATGGAATGTAATTAGAATTATCCTTCTACAATCTTTGTTTTACTTTGCACAAGTTTCTACCCTTGTGCAAGGAGTTTGATCTGGACTGAAAAATCAGCTTTCCCCAGAAGCAAGTAATACAAAAGTTTTCCTTGTACACTTTTAAGGCAGCAATTAGAGCACTTGCTTCATCAATTGCGCAAAACATCAGCCTCTACCATTTGGAGAATTTGATCTTTGTCACAGTGCAGATCTAGAACAAGCTCTGCAGTGTCTAGGGAAAACCATTACTTCTTAATCCAAACTAGACTATTTGCTTCTTGGAATTGTCTCTTGGGTTTTATAACAAGGGTCACGTTCATGTCATTTGCCCTTGAACATAAGAAGACAACGGACAATTATACTTTTTAAACTAGCAGCATGGAATATGGACTATTTACCTTGACCCAAGATGAAGTCCAGGGGGTCAGGAGACTTTGATTTCTGAACAAATAGGGACTAACTCATGTTTCTGGCAAGTTATTAAAATGTAAATGTCCATGTGGAGGACTCTCCCTTGAAGGGACATGCAGAGTGCAAGATCACTTATGGGAATACAAGGTCACTTATGGGGCTGAATTTTGCCGTCAGCGAACAGGGGGCGGGGCCTGCTCGCCGACACGCAAAATGACGCGGGGAACCCCCGATGTCATCCCACCCCATTTAAATTTTCAGGAAGGCGGGGGCACTGCCAAATCAGCTGTGCGCCCACCAACCTGTCAATGGCCAATTGAGGCCATTGACAGGATAATTAAAACAATTAAAGGACCTGCCCGCCCAACCTTAAGGTTGGTGGGCAGGCCAGGAGACCCGGCGGGCTTCTGAAAAAACATGAAACCTCATCCACCAGTGGGATGAGCTTTCATGTAGGGTTTAAGAAATTTATTAACATGTCCCATGACATTGTCACATGAGGGGGACATGTCAACGATTTTTTTATTTTTCTATTTTTAATATTTGAACAACTTTCAGCGATCACCCTGAGGCAGCACCTAGCCTCTTTCGTGCGCATGCGTGAAAGAGCGCACTCTCGCATTTGGGGAATCTCTCCCCCCCACCGGGCAGGAAGTGTACAGCGCTTCCCACTGGGCGTCACGCTGGGCGGGCCAATTAAGGCCCGCCCACTTAAAATGGTGGCGGGGCCCGCTTCTCCGGCGGGGATTGGCTCCCCGTCCGCCGGAGATTGTGTCGGGCCCGCCCGCCCGGTAGGCAGAAAATTCTGCCCATGGAATTTACAACTCCTATTGTCTAGATATTTACAGAAATTCAAATACAATGGTCACTTCAGACCTGGTGTCTGCAAACTTAAACTAACAAAGGGGTATGAAGAAATCATATTTATGACAAGCAGGTGTAAACAGCTACCATTCATTCCCCATTGTGTGGCAATTGTTTCTAACATTGAATCATTTGTGTGGATAATAGAAGCATTGATTCTGTGGCCACATGATCAAATTTGACTTGAGATAATGAATCTTATTATTCCAAGGACAGGCCAAGGCAAATCAGTCTGATACTCCACAGCACAGAGGGGGCCACCTCCCAACAAGAACAACAGAACTCTGCCTAAACTGGCAGTAAACTTAGGCAGTGAAGAGAGGGGCTAATTTGATTTCACCTGCAAAATTATATTTCTTCTCTAGAGAAGCTCAGTCACAACTTTGTTTGAAAGCCTAGAAACTTCCAATCTCCAGTTATCATCAAAGAACCAGAAGAGAGAAAGCCTTCTGGCCTGCAACATTTTCATCTTAGGGGATTGATTAAGGACATGTAATTGTTTCTTGTTATTCTTTTGATAATCTAAGTGCATGCGTCATCGCTAGAATTCATCTTTTCGTGTGTGTTTGAGGGAGTGAGTGCTTTGTGTTTACATTTCAGTGTTGTGTAAATAAATGTTTATTCTTTTTGATTTAAACTTACCAGAAAACCGGCTTATGTCTATCCTTTAAAGTCACAGCACTCAAAAGTAAAACATTCCTTCTAAAAAATATACCTTGTTGCGAATAACCAAGAGGCGAGGATAAATGCAGGGACACTGACTGTATCAGCACTCAGCTGGATAAACTAGAGAAAAGTGTGGTGAAGGGTATTAGAAATCTTGTGGGATTTATTTTCCAGACAAACTGGCCAGATAGACTGTACCTTCTTATCCACAATGAGTTGTCTATTTCTGGGTAATGTAGAGCAATCATTAACAATTTTGAGCCAATACCCATGAAGCTTTGATGATATAGTTTAGTGGGACTGCAAGACATGAAAGATGCAACATCAAAAATACAGAAAATCCTCATGCTGAGCATGAATATGGTCCCTTGCCTTGGTGAAATCATTCCTCAAGTCAAGGTCACATAGGGCAGGACCTCCATGCCAATGGGCTGCATAGCTAGGCGAAAAGGATTACAAACTAAATTGACCCGGATTTCCTTTACTCTGTTCGTCAGTTGGTTCTGTAAAGGTATGAACCATACGAGAAAATTTGCGTAATCACATTCCTGAGGCACATCATGGCCATAAGACCATAAGACATAGGAGCAGAAATTAGGCCATTTGGTCCATCGAGTCTGCTCCGCCATTCAATCATGGCTGATAAGTTTCTCAACCCCATTCTCCCGCCTTCTTCCTGTAACCTTTGATCCCCTTACCAATCAAAAACCTATCTATCTTGGTCTTAAATACACTCAATGACCTGGCCTCCACAGCCTTCTGTGGCAATGAATTCCATAGATTCACCACTCTCTGGCTAAAGAAGTTTCTCCTCATCTCTGTTCTAAAAGGTCTTCCCTTTACTCTGAGGCTGTACCCTCGGGTCCTAGTCTCTCCTACTAATGGAAACATCTTCCCCACGTCCACTCTATCCAGGCCTTTCAGTATTCTGTAAGTTTCAGTCAGATCCCCCCTCATCCTGCTAAACTCCATCGAGTATAGACCCAGAGTCCTCAAACATTCCTCATATGTTAAGCCTTTCATTCCTGGGATCATTCTCGTGAACCTCCTCTGGACCCTCTCCAGGGCCAGCACATTCTTCCTGAGATACGGGGCCCAAAATTGCTCACAATATTCTAAATGTGGTCTGACCAGAGCCTTATAAAGCCTCAGCAGCACATCCCTGCTTTTATATTCTAGTCCTCTCGAAATAAATGCCAACATTGCATTTGCCTTCCTAACTACTGACTCAACCTGCAAGTTAACCTTAAGAGAATCCTGGACTAGGACTCCCAAGTCCCTTTGCACTCCAGATTTCTGAATTCTCTCCCCATTTAGAAAATAGTCTATGCCTCTATTCTTCCTACCAAAGTGCATAACCTCACACTTCCCCACGTTGTATTCCATCTGCCACTTCTTTGCCCATTCTCCTAACATGTCCAAATCCTTCTGCAGCCTCCCCGCCTCCTCAATACTACCTGTCCCTCCACCTATCTTTGTATCATCTGCAAACTTAGCCAGTATGCCCTCAGTTCCTTCATCTAGATCATTAATGTTTATATAAGGTTATATCTGCACCAATGGATGTGTTGACCTAAACACAGAGAATTTCAGTATATGAGAGACTTACAAATTGTCGGGTTTCTTTTTAAAAGGAAATGTAAAAAATGGGGCAGACAAGTGAAAAGCAGTAGCTGGAAATAAGAATAAACTGTGAAGAAGAGTCTTAGTTAACAATGAAATCTCACAAATGAAGAGACCAGGTCTGATTATTAGATACTTCAAAATTATCTGACAAATCCATGGTGGCCAAGTTATGCAAGAAGCAGAATAATCAACTGCTATTGCTATAGAGACAAGATGGAGATTAGCCTGGTTTCAGACCACCAAGTTTAAATCTTCTGTTTAAGTATGAATTCTTTGAGGAAAACCGGAGGATGAAATATAAATAGACAACTATGGTTGGAGCTCCAAGACATCAGGGTGCAGCATGTGCATCCTTATGTACTGCATAAGGCTGTCACAAATGTTTTGCTAACAACTTGCTGGGGAGAAATTCATCTATTATCTACCACTTTTCAGGTGAGGTGAGAGTGACTGCCCTTGACATCAAGGCAGCATTTGAACGAGTGTGGCATCAAGGAGCCCTAGCAAAACTAGAGTCAATGGAAATCAGGGGGAAAACTCCACTGATTGGAGTCGTATCTGCACAAAAAAAGATGGTTGTGGTCGTTGGAGGTCAGTCATCTCAGCTTCAGGACATCACTGCAGCGGTTCCTCAGGGTAGCGCCCAAGGCCCGGCCATCTTCAGCTGCTTCATCAATGACTTTCCTTCCATCATAAGGTCAGAAGTAGGGATGTTTGCTGATAATTGCACAATGTCCAGCACCATTCACAACTCCTCAGATACTGAAGCAGTCCATGTCCAAATACAGCAAGATCTGGACAATGTCCAGGCTTGGACTGACAGGTGGCAAGTAACATTTGCACCACACAAGTGCCAGGCAATGACCATGTCCAACAAGAGAGAATCTAACCATCACTGCTTCATATTCAATGGCATTACCATCGCTGAATTCCTCCACTATCAACATCTGGGGGTTACCATTAACCAGAAACTGAACTGGACTAGCCATATAAATACTGTGGCTACAAGAGCAGGTCAGAGGCTAGAATCCTGCAGCAAGTAACTCACCTCCTGATTTCCCCAAAGCCTGTCTACCATCTACAAGGCACAAGTCAGAAGTGTGATGGAATATTCTCCACTTGCTTGGATGAATGCAACTCCAAAGAAACTTCCCAGAAGCTTGACACCATCCAGGACAAAGCAACCCACTTGATTGGCACCCCATCCACAAACATTCACTCCCTTATCACTGATGCACAGTGGCAGAAGTGTGTTCCATCTACAAGATGCACTGCAGGAACTCACCCAGGCTCCTTAGGCAGCACCTTCCAAACCCACGACCACTACTATCTAGAAGGACAAGGGCAGCAAACACATGGGAACACTACCAACTGGAAGTAGCTTCCAAGATACTCACCATCCTGACTTGGAAATATATCGCCGTTCCTTCACTGTCGCTGGGTCAAACTCTTGGAACTCCCTCCCTAAAAGCACTGTGGGTGTATCTACATCACATAGACTGCAGTAGTTCAATAAGGCTGCTCATCACTACCTTCCCATGGGCAATTAGGCATGGGCAAGAAATGCTGGCCTAGCCAGCACATCCAATGAATGCATTTTTAAAAAATCTAATACTGATCAGGGGGTGGAGGGGGGAGGGCAAATATTGGAATGCCATCTCCCCCAGCTGATCTCTCCTGGAAGACTGTAGGCTATCAAATTGGAAGCCGGTGACTTCTAAATGTACATTGTGTACACTTGTAATTGTCTTGCAAATTCTCAAAACAATTTTTTCATAATTTGAAAGGCATAAGAAAAATGTTGGTGTCTGCACATTAAAAGCATTGTATTTACATACCTGAACAAAATTATACCAAAACTTGATGAAATCTTAAAGTAAACTTTGTTTTAGGCTCCATTCACCCTGTGTTTAAAAAAAAATGCATGTTGCCCAGTTAAACTTTTTGGTCCCTATTGTAAAAGAGTCTTCTTCCTACCACAAAAGGTATTAAGTTTTCTCTTTCAAAACATAAACTGGAAACGTCCAAAACATCAATCATAGAAATGAAATAAAGCAAATAGGAACAGAAAATTGTATGCCAAAGAAATGCAATTAACATTTTTTCCACTTTTCAGTGATTCCAGAAACGGTCAGAAAATTCATTCTGAAGACTGTTTAGTTGCATAAAGTTATAATTTATGTATATCTCATGTTCACGAATGATTCTTTTGCTTTCCATTTTGTCCAAACTGTATAAATCATACAGCAAGATTTTGCCAAAAGTATGTACAAATCATTGAAGAACAAACACTGCACACAACAAAGGATTAGTTTTTAAGATGCAGCAAACCACAAAATACCAAGATTAGAAAACATAATTAAATTTAGCAAAGCACAACTTCAGTTTCCATTCTTAACCTGCTATTATTAATTTGTATTGTGACGACCTTTTGCCCAGAAGCAGCACAGTAAGGCAAATCTGTAATTTCTTTAAAATGTCTGTAGAATCGGGAATCATTTTTAAGAAAGTTTGAAAAAGGACTTTTAAGGGCAATTGTAAAGGGTTTGATTGCAATTTTCTTGGTTAATAATAAATACTGGTCCATGTGATCTGGCAACTCTCAATCTGCAAGCAGTACCAACAGGGATGGAAATTAAAACCTGAAGCCGTGTGGCTGGCAGACACAAAGGAGAGTTGGAGGTAGGTGGTGATCAGCACAAAAATGCAGACACAAAGAAGTGCTGCAGCTGGACATAGTTAGAAATCTCTCAGATGTGTTTAGGAGCAAGCTGAGCTCTCTACAAAAAGGTCAGTTTTCTGTTTGGCAGCAAGAAGAAAATAGAATTCCAAAAGCTCTTGGAGCTAAAATGTGGCGGATCCTAAAAAGCAGTGTGAAATAGCTCAGGCATGCATAAGAGCTGAAAATTTGTATCAAAGGACGAGATCGTGAACTGAGTATCGTTGGTTGGTCAGTTGAAAGGGAACTCTGGTCACATAAGTCCTGATGGAGGAGCTTTCCAGAGTGAGAGAAGGTTGATAGACATGGGACTTGTCAGTGTTGATTGTATCCGGGACCTCGGATGGAATGTGATTCAAGGGCCAAATCGATGAGTGGAAAAGTGAGAACCTGCGTACCTGAGGCAGAGTTGGAAAGACAGGTTGCACATGGTGCCACATTTGTGCAGGGAGTGATGTGGGTGCTTGTGGTTGCGCAAGACATATTTTTGTTGTATCAGCTATTTAAAGTGAAATTTACCTTTTTATTTGAAGCATCATTTACCTGTTACTTCATGTGTACTTTGCATTGATTCATGTTAAAGTAAAAGCTACAAAAAAGTGGAACCTTGTTGGTCATTTCTTCAAGAGAGTAATTTGATGAATTTGGTTATTTTGGTTTACAGTTCCCCCACAGGGATCGGAATATTAATGTGCATTGTGCAAGTCTGCATTAATAATGGCCTAGGTAAGCAAGCTTCAGTAATATTGCTTCTTTCATCTGTCAAGTTATTATAAAGCCAAGACATATATTGGTTGGCAAAACAAAGACAATCAGAAACAATGTGGAGTAGTTGTATATGTATGAATTTCTGATCCAATGCATGCACAATTATAGGGAAAGTATTGCACCATTAAAACTGACTTTTCTTTTTGGTATTTTTCCAATGAATTGCCCAACTACCAATCAACCAGAGATTCTGCTTCTCTGACAAGTCCAAAAGTTGAAATGTAATTTTAAATTATTATTATAGGCTTCATCGCATTCAGGCACAGCAAATTGTGCTATGAAAGTGGTGGAATTCAAGTAATCTGTTATTTTTTTTCCACTATGTTGTGTTATTCAATCATTCGAATTAAGCCATAAATTCTCTCGTATATAAAGAAGTAAACTTTGAACCATCAGGAGGAGACCGATCCCATACACCATTGAGTTCCCGGTCTCAATCAACTGCTGTGAATATGGACAGCATGAAGGCCATGTGCCTTCTGACAGTGGCAAAGCTTGAGAGCAAGTCACCACGTACTCTTAGTTACGGGTGGTATATGGCCAGGTAATAAGTAAGCAATATTTATTATAAATGCCTATTTTCCCTCCAGATTATAACATCTTCATTCATATACCCTTTGAACAATTGAAATAATCTTATTTAATCTGCTCTTCTAGGGCACAAAAAGTTTGAAAATAAAATCATAGTTTAGTGAAAGATAGTTCCCAAAACATACATTTCTGGTCTGATGTCACATTACATAGGAGACTACTGGCCCAGGTACTGGAAATAGAACTAACAGACAATTAAGAGGACATTATAGTGCATCTTAATTTTCTATTTTAAATTCTGTCTCTAAGTTCATTTCTCTCCTATTTTTCTTTAGCTTTTACCCTGCTTTCTATATTCAAGTTTTTCCACTTAAAGTCCCTGAAGGAGCATTTGCTCTCAAGTCTTTCAAGCAGATTATTTTTTTAATTCTGATGACTCACCTTCAAACTTGTCCAATTATAATACATGTTTCTGTTTATCAAAAGTCAGCAGCAACAAGCCTTCTGTACCACATTTTAAAAATTATAATTCAATTATTACTAGAGAAAATACTTAGACAATTAATATATATTCGATCAAGATTGCTTAATAATGTTGATACTAGGGCAGTTTCTTTTTTAAAACAAAAGCGCTGTCTTTTAGGAAAAGATCAGCTTTACTTTCAGAAATTACAGGCAAATGCAATTAATTTTTTTGCTAGTCAAGGCACTGCCCATCCTTTAATGATATAGCTCCTTTGAAATGCTGAACGGCAAACATTTAATTAGGGCTGTCAATTAATCCCAGCCAACTTCAGCAAAACACAAAATCTTTTTCGGTAACAGGTTAACTGCACAAGTTGCAACAACACTCTACACTTTGGGATGTTCATAATTGACAGATAGCTGCATATAAAGCAGTACGTAGAAACTTTTAATGGCTGACCCCCTCATGGCATTCAGCAATAACCATCAAATTAAGGGAACCTTGTTATTGCCATTTTCCCCATACGCAAACAAAAGCAGTTGTAATCTCAGCTGCTATTTCTTTCCCATTGTTTTTGTGAATTTTTTTTTAATTCTTGGGATGTGGTAAACACTGAGAAGGCAGTGTTCATTGCCCATCCCCAGTTCCAAATGAGGACTGGGTTTACATGCAGGCCAGACCAGGGAGTGAGTAGCAAGTGCCTCTCTTTAAGGGCAACAGTGATCCAGCCAGGTTTTTAAGGACAATTCAGCACCTTCCATGGTAATTTTGAGTATCAGCCACAACATTTCATTTCTCCCAATTGAATTTCATGGGGTTATGTGACACCCTCCGAAGTTTCAGTCCAGTAGCATAATCACTATGCTATCACGCACTGTCTGGATTGTATTCAACCTTTCATGTTCTTAAATATAGATTGAAGCTCATCAAATGGCAAAACTAATGATACAAAAGCTTCAGAAGGAAAAAACTGCCTTTGCCTGAACCACATTGTTTTTAGGCTCAATGCTGGCCTCTAGTATTGACAATATGAAAGTCACTATTCAGGGGTATTTTAATCAATTCATTATCCTTTAATAAAGGCTCTGGTTTTAAGAGATCCATGGCAGGCTTTCAAATTGCAAGGAGAAAGAGCGAGAGGGTGGGCGAGCGAAAAAGAAAGCAAAAGAAAGAGAGAAAGAAAGGCATATATATATATAGTATATGAGAGTTTTCATAACCTCAGGGTGCCCCTGAAGCGCTTGGCAGCCAATTAAGTACTTTTGGAGTGTGGTCATTGTCGTAATGTAGCAAGTTATCACAGTTAGTAATCATCTCAGTTAGTGTTGCTTTCATGAGCTCCTGCATAAAGGTCAGCATTTTGTAAAGTCAGACTCTATTCTGGGGAGAATGAGGTCCTTCGGGAAATCTGTCATTATATACATTGATTGCTTGAAAAAGTTGGCTTTTTACCTTTAATATTTCATTACCCGAATATTATTGAAACAAACATGCAATTATTAAAAACAATACTGTTAACTTCACAAAATTCTTCACTTGGTTCAAGGTGGCATCCAAGTGGTTTACAACACAGTAGTCAATCCTATTAGTTATACACTTTATCTCTAAAGCCTCAATGTTATCTAATAACATCTCCTAAATATGTTTCTTCGTTTCTATGTTGAGGGTCAGTTGTAGCACTATAACCAAACACTTATCAAAACTGCACTCACCCCCGAGTCAAAAAGATCCAGGTTCAAGTCCCACTCCAGAACTTTCTTTCGAGTTATCAACAGTCACGGATTGCAACTCTTTTGAGTACAATCACAGTTCTTGGTTTCCAGGAGTGGGAC
Source organism: Cetorhinus maximus (assembly GCF_964194155.1). Classification (NCBI taxonomy): domain Eukaryota; kingdom Metazoa; phylum Chordata; class Chondrichthyes; order Lamniformes; family Cetorhinidae; genus Cetorhinus; species Cetorhinus maximus. The sequence goes on from NC_135887.1 coordinate 7,056,763, forward strand.
ATGAACCCACAACCTTCTGATTCAAAGGCGAGGGTGCTATGGACTGAGCCACAGCTGATCCTCCCCCCATGAAAATCTAGGCTGACATTCCAGCATGGTACTGAGGGAGTGCTGCACCATTGGAAATACCATCTTTCAGGTGACACCTTAAACTGAGGCCCCATCTGCCCTCTCAGGGGGATGTAGAAGATCCCCTGGCACTATTTCGAAGAACAGCCGGGGAGTTGTTATTGATGTCTTAGCCAACGTTTATCCCTCAACTAACATCATAGAGACAGATCATCTGATCATTATCATATTGCTGTTTTTGGGGGGCTTGCTGTGCACAGATTGGTTGCTGCATTTCCTACATTACAACAGTGACTAACCTTTTAGTACTTCATTGGCTTTAAAGCACTTTGAGACTTCCAGCGATCATCAAAGGTGCAATGTAGATGCAAGTCTTTCTTCCTTCTCTTATGGGTAAAGGTGATAGCAGTGAATGCAGTTAGTGATTTCTTTACTAAAGCCTCATAAATACATCCCTCATCGTATGTTGTCTCCAAAATTTGGGACAAAAACGATAATATTTTTGGAGTGTAGCTTTCTTCGAATTCTCCAAGAAATAAATGAACTAAGATTTTTGTTGTATCCAAGGACAAAGACAAAAGCAATCAATTGCTCATACAGCTTTACTGTACCACAGCGAGCACCCCAGATCTGACCTAACTACTCCCGCCCCTCTCCACCAGACCTGACTCTACCCAATCACTCACCCACCTACCTACTAACCCACACTCTTTCATTGAAAGACTGGAATTTTAAATACTTAACAGAATACGGAAAGCTAGCGCTGTAAAACAAAAAAAAGGGCGGGGGGGGGGGGGTCTTATGCACTAATCCTCTTCGCAGGTCTCTACTGGATACCAGCAGTGAACACGCCAGCAAACAGTTAATAATGAATGTCATAGGCAACATTTGATGAATGAATGGCCAGCAAACAGTCAATAATGAAAGTCATAGACAACAATTTCAATGCTTTGCAGTATTTGTTAAAAAAATTTTATTCATTCATGGGATGTGAGCTGCGCTGGCTGGTCCAGCATTTATTGTCCATCCCTAGTTGCCCTTGAGAAGGTGGTGGTGTGCTGCCTTCTTCCCTTGCTGCAGTCTGTGTGCTGTATGTATACCCACAGTGCTGAAGAGAGTTCCAGGATTTTGACCCAGCGACAGTGAAGGAAACGCAATATATTTCCAAGTCAGAATGGTGAGTGACTTGGAGGGGAACTTGCAGGTGGTGGTGCTCCCATGTATCTGCTGCCCTTGTCCTTCTAGATGGTAGCGGCCGTGGGTTTGGAAGGTGCTGTCGAAGGAGCCTTGGTGAATTCCTGCAGTGCATTTTTAGATGGTACACACTGCTGCTACTGAGAGTCAGTGGTGGAGGAAGTGAATGTTTGTGGATATGGTGCCAATCAAGCGGGCTGCTTTGCCCTAGACGGTGTCAAGCTTATTGAGTGTTGTGGGAGCTGCACTCATCCAGGCAAGTGGGGAGTATTCCATCACACTCCTGACTTGTGCCTTGTAGATGGTGGAAAGATTTTGGGGAATCAGGTGGCAGGTTACGCGTTGCACGATTCCTAGCCTTTGACCTGCTCTTGTAGCCACAGCATTTATGTGGCTAGTCCAGTTTACTTTCTGGTCAATGGTAACCCCCCAGGACGTTGATAGTGGTGGATTCAGTGATGGTAATGCCATTGAACATCAAGAGCCGATGGTTGGATTCTTTCTTGTTGGAGACGGTCATTGCCTGACACTTGTGAGGCACGAATGTTACTTGCCACTTGTCAGCCCAAGTCTAGATGTTGTCCAGATCTTGCTGCATTTGGACATGGACTGTTTCAGTGTCTGAGTAGTGAATTGTGCTAAACATTGTGCAATCATCAGCAAACATCCCCACTTCTGACCTTATGATGGAAGGAAGGTCATTGGTTAAGCAGCTGAAGATGGTTGGGCGGAGGACACTACCTTGAGTAACTCCTGCAGTGAAGTCCTGGAGCTGAGAATACTGACCTCCAACAACCACAACCATCTTCCTTTGTGCTAGGTATGACTCCAACCAGTGGAGAGTTTTCCCCCGATTCCCGTTGACTCCAGTTTTGCTAGGGCTCCTTGATGCCACACTCTGTCAAATGCAGCCTTGATGTCAAGGGCAGTCAGTCTCACCTCACCTCAGGAGTTCAGCTCTTTTGTCCATGTTTGAACCAAGGCTGTAATGAGGTCAGGAGCTGAGTGGCCCTGATGGAACACAAACTGAGCATCAGCAAGCAGGTTCTTGCTAAGGAAGTGCCACTTGATAGCACTGTTGATGACCCCTTCCATTACTTTACTGATGATGGAGTGTAGACTGATGAGGCAGTAACTGGCCGGGTTGGACTTGTCCTGTTTTTTGTTAACAGGACATACATGGGCAATTTTCCGGGTAGATGCCAGTGTTCTAGTTGTACTGGAACAGCTTGGCTAGGGTTGCAGCAAATTCTGGAGCACAAGTCTTCAGTACTATTGTCGGAATATTATCTGGGCCCATAGGCTTTGCACTATCCAGTGCCTTCAGCCGTTTCTTGATATCAAGTGGACTGAATCGAATTGGCTGAAGACTGGCAACTGTGATGCTGGGGATCTCCAGAGAAGACTGAGACGGATCACCTACTTGGCACTTCTGGCTGAAGATTGTAGCAAATGCTTCAGCCTCATCTTTTGCACTGATGTGCTGGGCTCCTCCATCATTGAGGATACAGTATTGGTAGGAGTGACCATTGCACAGTCAGTCATTGTGGAGACTAAGTCCCACCTAACATTGAGGATACCCTCCATTGTGATGTGTGGCACTACCACCGTACTAAATGGGATAGATTTTGGACAGATCTAGCAACTCAAGACTGGGCATCCATGAAGTGCTATGGGTCATCAGCAGCAGCACAATTGTACTCGAACACAATCTGTAACCTCATTGCCCAGCATATCCCCCCACTCTACCATTACCATCAAGCCAGCGGATATTAGTGGAGCCTCCTCCTCCAGTGAATTATTTAATTGTCCACCACCATTTGCTTGCTGCTTATGCTGTTTGGCACGCAAGTAGTTCTGCGTTACAGCTTCACCAGGTTGCCACCTCATTTTAAGGTATGCCTGGTGCTGCTCCTGGCATCCCCTTCTGCACTCTTCATTGAACCAGGTTTGATCCCCTGGCTTGATGGTAATGATAGAGTGGGGGATATGCTGGGCCATGAGGTCCTAATGTGCAGACCTAGATGGGAATTGCCTGGGAAGTTTAAACTTCTGATGGGCAATTCCATACTTCTAGTGACCCTGTGTGAATCTCTCCAGCTCTGAGCAAAATCAAATCTGTGGGACATACCTTGTTGGTTACCCAGGAAATGTTAGAGAAAAGGATCTGATTTAACACCTGGGTAACTCCACCACCATCTCCTCAATCAACCTCCCCTCACCACCGACTGCTCCCCCAACCCCTTAACCAAACCTTCAACCAGCAGCCCCGATCTGACCCAACTACTCCCGCACCCCTCCTTGACCTGACCTGACTACCTAGTCACTCACCCACCTACCCACTGACTAATTTATTGAAAGATTGGAACTTTAAATACTTAACAGAATACGGAAGCACGTGCTGTAAATCAAAATAAAGTGGTGGGGGCGGGGGGGTGCAGGTGTCTTCTGCACTAATCCTCTTCACAGGTCTCTTGGTCTCTACTGGAAACCAGCAGAGAGCACGCTTTTCTACATGGTGGATTGGAAGTCAGGCCTTTTTAAAATGTAACCACGCAAGTGTGCAGAATGGAGCCCTTGAGATACTGATTAGAAGATCTGGGCCAACACTTCTTTTTTAAACTGTAATTTCAATGTCTTTGGCTCGCAGCAGAGTTCCCCTTTAACTTTCAAACAAGTTATTTCTCTTTTATAGGTAGCAAATGTTTCTGTAGCACAGAATGTCCAATCCAACGCAGACATTCCCTGTTTTTTGTTGGTAGTGTAATTGACATACTTCCTAAAGCTCTTTTGTCATAAGGACCTCTAGTTTTGCAAAAGCATAGATGACTCATTTGATGGGGATATGGAAGTGGATCAGTCCTTTGCTTGCCCACAATCCCAATTCAAAAAACTACACTATTATTATATTTTTAAAACAGAATATGACTATTTACTACCTATATATTTGACTATTCTGTTTTAGACAGTTTCTTCCCCTTTGCTCTTGTGCAAAATGTACTTGTTTATAGTTACTGTTCTTGTTTCTGATTTTACTTCTACTTTCACTTCCTTACAATGATGATTTATTTCTCCAAAAGCAGATGTTTGCTCTTTAATTTGATCATTCCTTTTAATTGGAATTCCTAATTCCTCAATTCAGTATCTCAACAAATTTACTGAAGTTTTTTTCTATATACGTGTCTCCGAGGGAAAAAAAACAGTGCAGGCACAAAAGTAACAACTTGTAATTAAACAGCACCTTAAATGGGGAAAACCATGGGCGTCGCTGGTTAGGTGAGCATTTATTGCCCATCTCTAATTGCTCCAGAGAAGGTGGTGGTAAGCCACCTTCTTGAACCGCTGCAGTCACACTAGCAGTGCTGTTAGGAAGGGAGTTCCAAGATTTTGACCTAGTGACAGTGAAGGAACAGCAATATAGTTCCAAGTCAGGATGGTGGGTGGTTTGGAGGGAAACTTCCAGGTGGTGGCATTCCCATGCATCTGCTGCCCTTGTCTTTCTAGGTGGTGGAGGTCACGGGTTTGGAAAGTGCTGTCGAAGGAGCCTTGGCAGGTTTCTGTAATGCATCTTGTAGATGGTACGCACAGCTGCCACTGTGCATTAGTGGTTGATGAAGTGGATGTTTAAGGTGGTGGATGGGGTGCCAATCAAGCAGGCTGCTTTGTCTGGATGGTGTTAAGCTGCTTGAGTGTTGTTGGAGCTGCACTCATCCAGCCAAGTGGGGAGTATTCCATCACATTCCTGACTTGTGCCTTGTAGATGGTAGACAGGCTTTGGGGAGCCAGGAAGTGAGTTACTCACTGCAGAACTCTTCAAATAGATGCCAAGATAAAGTTGAAGTTATTTGCAGATGTGATAAAAAGCTTGGTTAATGAAGTAGGTTTTAAAGAGGGTCTTAAAATAGAGGGGGCAGGTGGACAGTCCAGCGGAGTTTAGGAAGGAAATTCCAGAGCTGCAGGCACAGTCAATAGTGAGAAAAAAGAGAATAGGTATGCACAAAAGGCTGTTGGGAACTGGAGGAGGTTAGAGATAGGGAGTGGTAAAGCTGTGATAAGGGTTTAAAATACAAGGATAAGACTTCTAAATTTGAGGTGTTAAGAGAATCAAAAGCCAATGTAAGTCCATCAAGACATGGCTGATGGATGAGTAAAACTGTGCAGGATAGGATATGGGAAGGAATTTTGAATGAATTAAAATTTACAAAGAGAGCATGACGGGTGGCCAGCCAGGAACAGCATTGAAATGTCAAGTCTGGAGGTGACTAAGACATGGAAAAGAGTGTTTCCAGAGGAGGATAGGCTGTGTTCAGTCATTTTAAAAATAGCTTCATCTCATTGCAGTTGTGCTAAATTCCTAAATTTTAAAAATAATCAGTATTTCACATGAAATATTAGCATGATAATGAAGGCAACACCATAGCAGAGGGGACATCATATTCTTATGAAAAGGCAAGACTTGAATAAATGGCAATAATGTTCAAAAGTCAAAGCATTGGTTCAAATCAAACTTTCGTATTGCATTAAAACTAAATTAGACATCACACTAAACGATACACTGTCCAACAGTTAACAAGAGTTCAAAAATCAGCAGAAAAGGCTTAAAAATGTTTTTCAACATTCCCAATTTTAATAGCCAATGAGGGCATATAAGAAAAAAATAAAATTACATTATAATGTACATGTACTCTCCTTTATTGAACAAATTTAAAATTATATACACACAGCTTTGAAATGGCATATATACATTTGTTCATTGTTTTGGGTAAACATAGAACTTAGAAGCAATTTGCGTATGGCAATATTAAGAAATAGAAACAAGTTAAATTGAAGGCAACCTCACAGACTCATTTTGAACAGTGATTCAGCAATAGAACCAGACCTGCCTGCACCACTTTCTGTTACCACTAAAAATAGGCACGGGCAACAACTTTGGCCTAAACAAGGCAACACTCTAACTTATAGATAAGAAAGATTCGTATTAATCTGCGTGTTACGTTATCCAACAACACAGGAAGAAAAAACTAAATTAACTAAATTTCAAATACCTTGTTTCTATCTTCTTGCATTTAGCTTTAAAAATAAAACTCGATCCACAAACTACAAACACTTCCAACAGAGCAGTTTTGAAGAAGTACCCCAGCCACTGATGCAAGCTTCCGTTCAGAGTGAAGGAGAAATGTGATAGGTTGTCAAAGTGTCATTTCACTGACACTGCAACAAGACAGCTGGGGAGTTACAGGCCTTCTAAAAATAACAAAAGAATGTACGCTGAGTTCCAATAGTTGGTGCTTCACCATAACTTTATTTGACTTTATCCTTCCCTTGTGAAGTCATTAAAATGCCATATTTCTGGTGCTTTTATTCCCTTTCAGCGGAAACAACACCTTCGCAATCGTTGACGCTATTTCCATTCAGAGGGAAAACAGCCCCCTCCCTTTTCCTGTTCAGAACGAAATTGCAACTTTTGTTTATTACACATATAGCTGTTTAACCCTTTGTAGCTCACCACTACTTATTTCACACATTGCAACGTAAACAAAATTAAAATTGTAGTTAACACTGTCAATATTGAAAAAGAGTCCAAATGAAATGAAATTATAGGGATTAAAATGCATTGTCAGCTGTAATTACTGAAAATAGTAATAGCTCACTGCAAGCTGACTAATGCGTGATTTTAGAATGGCAGACGCAGAGGGTCCAGAGGAGGTTCACGAGAATGATCCCAGGAATGAAAGGCTTAACATATGAGGAACGTTTGAGGACTCTGGGTCTATACTCGATGGAGTTTAGAAGGATGAGGGGGGATCTGACTGAAACTTACAGAATACTGAAAGGCCTGGATAGAGTGGACGTGGGGAAGATGTTTCCATTAGTAGGAGAGACTAGGGCCCGAGGGCACAGCCTCAGAGTAAAGGGAAGACCTTTTAGAACAGAGATGAGGAGAAACTTCTTTAGCCAGAGAGTGGTGAATCTATGGAATTCATTGCCACAGAAGGCTGTGGAGGCCAGGTCATTGAGTGTATTTAAGACCGATAGATAGGTTCTTGATTGGTAAGGGGATCAAAGGTTACGGGGAGAAGGCGGGAGAATGGGGTTGAGAAACTTATCAGCCATGATCGAATGGCGGAGCAGACTCGATGGACCAAATGGCCTAATTTCTGCTCCTATGTCTTATGGTCTTATACTATGTAATGCATTATTTGGCTTCTATGGGGAAGTTGTATATTTGTTGGCTTGTCCCTTTATAGCCACAAAGTGAATACCTCCAACAGTGCAACACTCCTGCTGTACTGCACTGCAGCAAGTTATTTGCTGAAGCCTTGGAGTAGAGCTTGAACCACAAACTCCCAGCTTAGAGCTGAGTGTTACCACGGAGCAAAGACCGACACTTTATGATGCACAGCAAGATACTGTATATGTAAGATTCACCAGTTGGAGGCAGACAATTCATATTTAGCAGTTCTGGAGGGATCGGTTCTGTGATCTCATATCACGGTGGAGGAAAACCTGAACTTAGCAGAACTGATGGTTGTGAACATCAAGTTTGGCTCTCTGTAATTTCCCACTTGTCTGCCAGCAGTGACCAGAATTTTTCTTGTTTCTTCTAATAACCTACAATCTTGCTTATTAAGAAATTACCAGTTAAAATACGTACCTGAAATTTCTGAGTTCTAACTTTCATTCCCACAATGCCATAATTTTAAAATATTATTTGGTGGTATGATACAATCTTCTGAGGGGCCAGGTGGGCTGTGCAGTTTCTGTACATTAGACAGCTTTGTTGTACACAATTCTCAGTTGCATGGGAGAGAGGGGCAGAGCTGAATCCTGCAAAGGAGTCAGGACAGACTGACTTACTGACTCAGCATCAAAGTCTTGTGGTCTGTTGTATGTATGGAAATGTATTTTACTCCTGATGTTTAAAATAGCTGCTTGGGGAACTTTATCAGAGAGCAACCTGTTCTACTCTATATGTAACTCCAATACCACACCAGATTTCACATAGTTGGCCAGCAGAAAGAGTTCAGTTCATTTCGAAGGCTGGGCTCAATTAGCCTCAGGATAATGAGCTGCAGACAGAGATCAAGCACCCAGGACAGTCCAATGTGTTATGATCCAGTTAGTAGCCATTCACATTCAACCAAACCTCGTTTTAATCAATAGAACTATGCCACAAGATTTCACATTTATAAACGGTTATGAAACCCAACTTACCTTAATCTTGAGCATGGAGGTCAGGAACTCCTAAGTCCCAACAGTCTTTGGACTTCAGTGCATGCGCAGGCTGGGACCGGGCTGCACATGCACAGTTCTGCATCTCTATGTTCTTCAGACCCAGAATAGGCCCAGCAGAACAGGCTTTTCTGCACATAGAGAAAAAGAGTGTGAAAACCCAGGTCAGGTGACCGAGTGGGGAGCGCCATGGCCAGCAAGCGTCCTATGTAGGGAACAGGGAGAGGTCTCAAGAAGTGTTCCAGGCAGGGGATAAGGGAAAGGAGGACAGGAAGAGGTCCAAAAAAAAATTCCAGGTAAGGGACAACGACAGGGGACAGAAAGCAGTCCCAGTTGAGTTAAAAGAGAGCAGCAGAGAAACAGGCACAAGTTAGAGAAAGCACTACAGGAAGTAGACTTTAACTGAAGAGGGCCGTTGAGGCAAAGGTACCCTCCTTTGGAGTAACAGCGCTCTGCACGGCACAGCCAAAGATCTGAAGCTGTGCCTGTAATTTGGTGCTTGGGTGTATCCAGGTGAATGATATCAGGGAAGGCAAGATTGAAACCCTGGAGATGGGCTGTCGTTGATGCCGTCCAAGTCTGGTAATTGAAGAGGGCTCAGGAGAAGCCCTAAAGATTCAAGGCAGCAGCCAAATGTTAGCAACTCCATGCTGCAGGCTGTTGGGTCAAAGGTACCCCTTTGGTGCAGTTGTGTTCTGCTTGGCACGGCCAAAGCGAGTTGGTGCTCGAGTGTACTCAGGAATTCAGGGGAGCATAATCTTGGAAGGAGATAATGAAACCCTGCAAAGTGGGCAATCATTGAAGCTGTCTGAGTTGGAGAGACTTTTGGAGAGAATTCCAAGGCAAGATCTTCAAAGGTGAAGACTGGAAACTCATGAGGGAGACAAAGTTTCAGTGAGATTGATTTACTCTGTTGACTGACTTTGCTGAGAAATCTATGCACTCTGTCTTGGTCACATCTGCCATTTATTGTGTAGTGTGGTGTGTTTGACCACACACAGTTGACTTTATACTTCATTTTAACCCTTAATGTTAAGAGTATAAGGTAGATATTGCAAATTTTTAATCTTTCTGACCTTGTATAGTAAAGCTTATTTTTGTTTGTTCAAAGCTCTTGGAATCTTGTAGCTTTCTACACTTCGTAAGTGTCTTAGATCTCAAACTTTGTCTACTTTTAAAAACATTATCGGTCCCTAACCGGTTCTCAACAATAATTTGGGATCTGGCCATGGATCATATAACAAAAACAAACTCTATTGTTCATAAAAGACTTCAACAAAACAAGCACTATTAACTTAACGGTATGGTCTATAACTATATACGTTATGCACTCAGTTTTACTTCCTACTGCCCCAAGAATTCTCTTAGACTTTACGATATCTTAGTTATTTCTTTCTTTCTGTTGGGACCACCCAAAAGTATGCCACAGTCCATTGGAAATTATTTTTAATTCTCCTCAGTTCCAACTATTCAGAGGTAAAACTTTGTGGAAGCCTCAATCTCTTGTTCTGGTTATTTTTCCAATACTTTCAAACTAATCTTGGAAGGAAGCTGGTTGCTTTCTTTGCCACTGAGCACCACTGTAGATTCTTCCGCTAGTTTCATACTCAACAATCTTGCTTCTGTTCCCTTACAAAAGTCAAACTGAGATTAAGCCCTACCCACATTCCACACGGTGAATGAAGAAGTTAGTTTTTTACTTTGCTTAAAGCTCAGGCCTAACTGTCATTTATTTGGCTGTCTTCTCTTAGTGAGCTGCAAACTGCGCACATCAGGCCTGAGCTGCAACTAAGTCTTCTCAGCAGACACCCTGATAAGTTGAAACTAGAGAACCTGCCTAAGCTCCATGGCAACAGAGCATGTTCTGGGATGTCCTTCAATTGGCCTTTAGTTTAAGTAATCCTACATCTAAAATTCTTTGTTCTAATGAAAGAAATAGATTTCACAACCCTTTTTTAACCTAATTTAGTTCCAACTCCTAAAATAAACCCCTCTCTGGACTGTCATTCCTGCAAGAATTGTAGACGTTGCATCTCCAGTTCTTTAACTAAGTAAGCCCACCTGCTGTTTTATGGCTCCTATCTTTCTAGCTGTTTACCTCTTAAATCAACATGGCCCTAACCTTTTAAGTGCAATAGATTCCATGCTTGCTTTAATTACATTTATCCCATTTTCTAAAGTAATTCCTAAAACTAAAAGTTACATTTTAAAACACGAGAGCCATGAACAGGATATTCACAATGAATGGCTCAGGGTCACTGTAATATCAGTACCTTCGCCTCTAGAATATTGGTCCGGGGGAAAGGGGGAGGGAGAGTGAGGGGGCTGAATCGGAGGGAAAGCTGGAGCAGAAGTGGCTCAAGTTGGCTTTGTAGAGCTTAGAGGGCTACTCCTCAATTACCTAGTCCCATATAAATGAGGACAAGCTTACCTCTGCAATCTACTAACATAGACCACACTGTTAATGGTTGGAATGTGTGTACTGCACCAACTCCAGCCAGTTCAGCCAAATGGAAATTAAAGATCCAATATACACTACAGGACCCCAATTACCATTTTAAGTATGCGAGAAAGGTATATAAGTGTACACACCAGTGTAGACCAGTTTAGCTAAATGGCCTGTTTCTGTGCTTTAAATATCGCATAATCCTATGTATTGGTGTTACGGCTGCTTGCTAATTTACCATCATTGCCCTCATTGGGATTGTATGATTCCAAAACATGACCCACCAGTGGTGGATCTAGATGCTGGGAGAACGTTTTTTCCTGACTGGAAAGTCTAGAACTCAAGATAAAGAGTCAGCGATTTAAGCCTAAACTGAGAAAAAAAATGTCTTCATTCAGAGATTGCAATCTTTGATATTCTCTGCCCCAGAGGGCCATGGATGTTCAGTCGTTGAGTAAACTCAAAATTGAGATAGATAGGTTTTTAGACACAAAGGAAATCAAGAGATATGATGGAAAGGTGGAGTTGAGGTAGATGATCAGCCATGATCTTATTGGCCTGGATTCTGTGATAGCAGTAACAGCAAAACTGCCAGTATTTGTTACCTTTACCCCACTGAAATCAAGAAACAACTTCTGGAGTCCACACTTGCATGGAGTAATGCAGAAACATCAGCTGTCAGTGATTCTACGCTGTTTTCCTTATTCATTCACAGGATGTGGGCTTCGCTGGCTGGGCCAGCATTTATTGCCCGTCCCTAGTTGCCCTTGAGAAGGGCTTCCCACAGAGTGTGCTGTTAAAGTACTCCGCAGAATCAAACACTGAATTAAATGGAACTTACAAGAACTTCTATTCTTGTTTTGTTGTCTCACTGCAAAAACCCTCAAAAGAGTTACATCTTGTTGAATGAGCCATGGCTGGATTTTTAAACAGCGTGCTAACTTCATAAGTATTTCTGAACACCCTGTTCGATCCAGAAAAGCTAATTATATATTTGTAAAATGTCAGAAACTCCATATATTTTGAGAACAAATTTATCTTTTTGTAAAAAGTCTGTTCATCCTTGTTTTAGCTTCTATCTTAATCCAATCATAATCATTTATTTCACTATCTGAAAATGCTTCAAAACGTGGTTTGCTGTTTGTAAATGCTTCAATTTGATGGGCTCCTTACTTGCTGGCTGACATCATTGTTGCTGCACGCCAAGACATCCCACTGACTTGGTGCCAGATTTAAGCTGCGTTTGAGAAAGGGGGAATCCACACCACAGAAGTTGCTAGATATTTGTGGGCAGACTTCTTCAAGGCAATGATAAGAACTTTTGCTTCATTCCTGACCTAAAATCTAGGTCAGTGAATTACAAACCAGGCTTGCGGTGTCTATTCGAGCTCCTATTTCTCCAGTTCTTTAATTGGCCTATCACCTGACTCAGAAGCACTTCATACATGCAGTGGTGGATCCAGCAGCACACAAGCACAGTCACAGCAGCAACTGGTGGTAAAAGTAATTGGCCACCACGAGGGGACACTGCTGCCCCATTTTCTTTTTCACACGTGAAGCCTGAAAATTCAGCATGTTGACTCAGCTGCCCTCAGTGGTGTCCTAGGAAGACACTTAGTTGTATCATGGCATTCCAGTGTTAGCCGTGGCAGCCTGCGCCTACTGCTCTATAAACCAGACAGAGGGTTGAGGACAGTGTTTGAAAAAATGGTCTCCCCTCGATGCAGCACCAAAGTAACTGCCTAGGAAAACTACATTTTGGAAAAGGAGCAAAGTTGTTTCCAAGTTAGGTTGTATTTCTATAGCATTCTAAAAAGACCTTGCATTCATATAGCACCTTACAAGGTTCAGGCCACCACAAATCACAAAACGTTTCACAGCCAATTCAGTGCTTTTGAAGTGTAGTCACCATTGTAATGCAAGAAACACAGCAGCCAATTTGTACACAGCAAAGTCCTACAAGCAACAATGACATAATTACCAGAAAGTCTGATTTAGTGACATCCACTGAAGAAGTTAGTCAGGACATCACGAAGAACTCTCCAGTCTGAGGCCATCAGCACCCTCTGTCACAATGGAGGAAATCTGATAACTTCTGGAGCACCACATGCGGAGTTAAATGCAAAAATCAAGAAATTGCTCCTCAAAAAGGTGCACTGTTGCAGTCTTTGACTAGACCCAGCTTTGAAATGACTGCAATGGCATGAACCTGCTGCTCGTGCCCACTAGTTCCACACTAAACATGGCTGTGGTTGTTAAGTTAGGTATATTTAGGAATAATGAGTTTTAAAACAGTGTGATGTGATAATTATTGCTGAAAAGCCTCTTTGCCCCTGAAGATTTGATTTTACAACTGTGGAGTGTCATTCCATAAAATTTATGCTAGATTTCTTATCTGTTTCCCCTTTAATCTCATCTGCATTTCCCAATTTTTATTTCGTTTTAGGTTTCTTGCTTTATACTTCCAGGTTTGGACACTGCATGACTCAGTGAAGATTCTTGAACATGATTGGCTGAAGAGCCTCACTCACACATGCCACAGAGCCCTTGCACACTGGAAAAGACACCAGATTAGAGGAAATCACTGCCTGACAAACCCACAAATTTCTGTGGACAATTATCAGCAGTGAATAAAGTGCTATTTCTTTGCCATTGAAAGCAAAATCTGGGCCAAAATATTTAAAATGAGGACAAAGCAATTCCTGTACAGTGGCAGGTAAAAAAAGATTATAAAAAAATATATGTTTTGAGGTTGGTGCCTCAGTATTAAGGAAGCGTGTTATATTTTTACCAGCGAATGATATATTTCATAAATTTGTGGTGCTTCCACAATGGGAGAACCTACCATTACTTGTAGGCTTCAGTGAAACATCAGAACCCACTCCACTTCTAGGACTACGTAATAGTAACACCTGGGGCTTCTACTAGTCAATGTCTGGATGGAAGTTTCTAGTCTATCATACTTGAGGCATTATCCTTTGTTACATTTATAAACATATATTCTAAAATAAAGCTAATAATTTCATAATATTTTCTGATGTTAGGAAGAAGACAAGTAGACAACTGCCTGCCAATCTAAGAGAAACAATGCATAAATGGAATTAGGCTGTAACTGACTTGAGGATGTTCCAAGGATTGGACCTTGTGGCCATTAAATGAATTTTACCTGAGCAGCCAAACACATCATGCATCACGGGATATTAAGCTGTTTTTATAAAATTGTGCATCAGCAGAAACACCCTGGGCAGTGCACAGGAGATTCCATAATATATTAAAAAGGGAACAAAAATACCAGTCATCTCAGCTCCAGGACATCACTGCAGGAGTTCCTCAGGGTAGAGTGCTCAGCCCAAACATCTTTAGCTGCTTCACCAATGACCTTCCTTCCATCATAAGGTCTGAAGTGGGGATGTTCACTGATGATTGCCCGATGTTCAGCACCATTCATGACTCCTCAGATACTGAAGCAGTCCATGTCCAAATGCAGCAAGATCTGGACAACATCCAGGCTTGGGCTGACAAGAGGCAAGTAACAATCACACCACACAAGTGTCAGGAAATGACCATCTCCAACAAGAGACTATCCAACCATCGCCCCTTGATGTTCAATGGCATTGCCATCACTGAATCCCCCGCTATCAACATCCTCGGGGTTACCATTGACCAGAAACTGAACTGGACTAGCCATATAAATACTGTGGCTACAAGAGCAGGTCAGAGGCTAGCAATCGTGCAACAGGTAACCCGGCTCCCGACTCCCCAAAGTCCGTCCACTATCTACAAGGCACAAGTCAGGAGTGTGATGGAGTACTCCCCACTTGCCTGGGTCAGTGCAGCTCCCACAGCACAAGAAGCTTGACACTGTCCAGGGCAAAGCAGCCCACTTGATTGGCACTACATCCACAAACATTCACTCCCTCCACCACCAACACACAGTAGCAGCAGTATGTACCATCTACAAGATGCACTGCAGGATTTCACAAACGCTCTTTCAACAGCATCTTCCAAACCCATGGCCACTACCATCTAGAAGGACATGGGCAGCAGGTAGATGGGGACACCACCACCTGGAAGTTCCCCTCCAAGACATTCATCATCCTGACTTGGAAATGTATCACCATTCCTTCACTGTAGCGGGGTCAAAATCCTGGGACTCCCTTCCTAACAGCACTGTGGGTGTACCTACACCACCTGGACTGTAGCGGTTCAAGGAGGCAGCTCACCACCACCTTCTCAAGAGCAACAGGGCCTAGCCAGCGACGACCACATTCCATGAATGGATAGAAAAAGAATACCATATTCTGAACTCTAGTCTGTGCACAAGGCATAATAAAATAAATTTATAACTACCCATAATTTACCAGCAGATGTCTCCATTTGATGCTAAATTGCTACTACGCTAAACTCAAGAATGTGACTTTAGATATCCAAGAAAGATTTTGTTTGATTCCCCTCCCTGAAGTAATTGGTGACCTACTTTTATGCAGATCCAACAGGATCAAGTTGGTGACATCTTTGGGTTTGACAAAAGACAGAAAATCAGTGTCAATGGTCCTTACCTAAGCACAGATATTCAAACATGGGTGTTTTTAAGAAATCAGCATAGCACATATCCATAATGGCACATAAAGGTAAAAATAAAAGTGCATCACTCAAACTCCAAATGCCATTGTTTAATCAAATGCCTAATCTATTTAAAGCTCAGAGTTTAACTTATTGTGAGACTGTGTTTAATGCAGGTTAGCAAGTTAAAAATGTTACTTAAAAGAAAGCAAATTCATAGCACAGAAATACTTTGTGCCTTCTACACTACATAAAAGGATCTCCAAAATCTCACCAAAGATCTAACTACAAGAGATAGGCATAGCCAATACAACTACAGACAAAGAAAAATAGTCCCGTCCTCATGAAGTAGCTCATAGAAGCACCAAATAAACACGTCACTATTCACTTTTTCAGCAATGCTACATGCATACAGTACAAGATGTTAATTTCAGTTCCATAGCCATTAACCCTTGGCACAGAGTTATGTTAGACAATGATGTTAATGATCATGCAAACATGATATTAAGGCCAGATGACCAAGAGACTCTAATGGAGCAAGACACTGAGCACTCTCCGTCCAAAGAAAAATGTACAATCAACTCCCATCATTCACGGCCCCCTTTATCATGAATTTGTTTACCCGCGCAAATGTGTATGTACACCAAATCACGGTTCATGGCCCCAAAACTTCACTCATCTGTGATTTATAATGTTAAACTCTCACCTTGCCTATGTCTTTCCCAGGTAGAAAGTGCGCACTGCACATGTGCCATCTCTGCACATGCACAAGTTCACCGTTCACGATTTCACCCTTCATGAAATTTTGTGGGAACAGAACCCCTGCAAACGACAGGAGTTGACATGGGGTCTTGGGTGTAATTGTTGTAAATAAGCCTATTTTAAGATTTCTTAAAACTATGTCCAAGTCACTCAGTGTAAAAGAAACTTCACCCAGCTCAAAGGCAACACAATTAAAAGGGCAACAAGCCAATGCTGTGTATCATTGACTAATTCCTAGTCTCTAGTCCACACATCAAAAAAATTAGCCTTCAATACAAGCTGAGTATCAAGCCTCTTCAATTTTTTTTTCGGAAAGGCTTGCAAATAAAGATTTGTAATAGTCTGAAATAATGCGAGTTTATTTCTTACATTCAATAATGCTTTGTTCCCAAGGATTCCAACATTCATAACTCCAAATCCCTTCAGAAAAAGTGGGGGAAAGATTTATCTTCAACTGCATTGGGTTTTAAACTTCATGCATGACATTGAATGTAATGTTCTGACATTGAATATGAATATGATGTTCTGACAGTTATGACGTGGCAGATGATGTGTGCCAGGCGGACCAAATCCACAAGGGAAAGTTGGCCACGCGATCACAACGGTTTTGCAATTTGTATTTATTATGAGAAAATGTGTGCACTGAATTCAGAAGTAATGAATCCACAAAGACCTTTAGAGATTTGTTAAAATTAAATTAAAATATTTATTAATAGAAAAGGTTTCAAGCACATACATAAGGCTACTATTACTTAATATACTTACCATAACAAATTTAAAAAGCAAGCCAACAAGTTACCACAGTACCCACTTGACAGTGGAATTCCAAAAGCTTGTCTCCAACTTTAGTTACTGAACACAGCAGACTTATGCACAAATGGCTGGAGGCTTCCCGAAGGCTGTTTCACACACTTCTGTTAGATCTTACATGGCCTCCTAACATAGTTTTTCCATTCTCCTTTATATATGTTTCCCTTTCTTTAATCTGTAAATTCCATTATTCCATATGACTTTGGAAATGTACTTTTTCCATAATATGAAAACTTACATGTTGCCAATATTGTCAGTAACCTTTGGGAAAAACAAACACACTGCTTGGCTTTGCTTGTCTGGCTAGTTGTAAGCATCCCTACATCCCTTTGAAATCCAAACAACTCCTTCACTTATCTAAAAGTGCAAATTTCTTTCATACCTTATATGCTAAGACAGCATCCATGTTTACTCATTAGCATTTCAAGTACACTTCTACACCCAACTTCTTCCGATAATTTCGAGTTTGCACTCTCCCTGACTCCAAACGTAATTAAAATCACACAAACAAAGCCATCTACACTCAACCCATAAATCTATTTGACAATAAACCAGAATAATATGAAAATTATTATACTTTCATAACACAGTACAGGACTTTTGAATTGCATTTACTGTCAGAACATTGTGGGGAGGTGGTGGCATAGAGGTATTGTCACTACACTAGTAACCCAGAGACCCAGGGTAATGCTCTGTGAACCCGAGTTTGAATCACACCACGGCAAATGGTGAAATTTGAATCCAATCAATAAAAATCTGGAAGTAAAAGTCTAATGATGAACAAAAAACCATTGTCAATTGTCGTAAAAACCCAACTGATTCACTAATGTCCTTTGGGGAAGAAAGTCTGCTGCCCTTAACTGGTCTGGCCTACATGCGGCTCCAGATCCATAGCAATATGATTGACTCGCAAATGCCCTCTGAAATGGCCAAGCAAGCCACTCAGTTGTATCAAACCATGACAAAGTCTAAAAGGAATGAAACCGACGGACCAACTGGCATCGACCTAGGCACTAGAAACGACAACCGCAAACTCAGCCTTGTCGACCCTGGAAACATCTGGGGGCTAGTGCCAAAATTGGGAGAGCTGTCTCAGGCTACTCAAGCAACAGCAAGACATAGTCATGCTCACAGAATCCATACCTTATAGCTGTCCCAGACATCACCACCATCCCTGGTAGGACAGACCCAGCATAAGTGGCAGCACAGTGGTATACAATCAGGACGGAGCTATCCTGGGAGTCCTCAACATTGACTCCAGATCCCATGAAGTCCCATGGCATCAGGTCAAACACGGGCAAGGAAACTTCATGTTGATTACCACGTACTGCCACAACCACCCCCACCACCCCCCCACATCTCCTCAGCTAATGAATCAATACTCCATCATGTTGAACACCACTTGGAGGAAGCACTGAGGGTGGCAAGAGCGCAAAATGTACTGTGGGTGGCGGGGCTTCAATGTCCATCACCAAGAATCGCTTGGTAGCAGCACTACAAACTAAGCTGGACAAGTCCTGAAGGACATAGCTGCTAGACTAGGTGTACAGAAGGTGGTGAGGGAACGAACAATACTTATCCTCATGCCTGCCACAGATGAACCTGTCCATGACAGCATCGAAAGAGTGATCACCACACAGTCCTTGTGGAGACGTAGTCCCATCTTCACGTTGAGGATACCCTCCATTGTGTTGTGTGGCACTACCACTGTGCTAAATGGAATATATTTCAAACAGATCTAGCAACTCAAGACTGGACAGCCACGAGACATTGTAGGCTATCAGCAGCAGCATTGTACTTAACCACAATCTGTAACATCATGGCTCGGCACATCCCCCACTCTACCATGACCATCAAGCCAGGGGATCAACCCTGGTTCAATGAAGAGTGCAGGAGGGCATGCCAGGGGCAGCACCAGGCATACCTTAAAATGAGGTGTCAATCTGGTGAAGCTACAACACAGGACTACTTGCATGCCAAACAGCATAAGCAGCAAGTGATAGACAGAGCTAAGCGATTCCACAACCAACAGATCAGATCTGAGCCCCGCAGTCCTGCCACATCCAGTTGTGAATGGTGGTGGACAATTAAACAACTCACTGAAGGAGGAGGCTCCATAAATATTCCAATCCTCAATGATGGGGCTGCCCAGCACATCAGTGCAAAAGATAAGGCTGAAGTATTCGCAACAATCTTCAGCCAGAAGTGCCAAGTGGATGATCCATCTCAGCTTCCTCCGGAGGTCCCCAGCATCACAGATGTCAGTATTCAGCCAATTCAATTTAGTCCATGGTGATATCAAGAAATGGTTGAAGGCACTGGATACTGCAAAGGCTACGGACGCTGACAATATTCCGGCAATGGTATAAAAGACTTGTGCTCTACAACTTGCCACGCCCATAGCTAAGTTGTTCCAGTACAGCTACAATACTGGCATTTATCCAGCAATGTGGAAAAATGCCCAGGTATGTCCTGGACACAAAAAGCAGGACGAATCTAACCCAGCCAATTACCACCCCATCAATTTACTCTCCATCATCAGTAAGCTGATCCCTCGCCTTTGAATCAGAGGGTTGTGGGTTCATGTCCCACTCCCGGAAACCAAGAACTGTGATTGTACTCAAAAGAGTTGCAATCTGTGACTGTTGATAACTCGAAAGAGTATCAGTAAGCTGATGGAAGGGGTCATCAACAATACTATCAAGCAGCACCTGCTTCGCAATAACCTGTTCACTGATGCTCAGTTTGGGTTCTGTCCAGTCACTCAGCTCCTAACCTCATGGCTGTCTTGGCTCAAACATGGACAAAAGAGCTGAACTCGAGGAGATGGGATGACAGTGACTACCTTTGACATCAAGGCAGCATTTGACTGAGTGTAGTGTCAAGGAGCCCTTGCAAAACTGGAGTCAATGGGGATCAGGGGGAAAATCTCCACTGGTTGAAGTCATACCTAGCACAAAGGAAGATGGTCGTGATTGTTGGAGATCAACCATGTCAGTTCCAGGACATCACTGCAGGAGTTCCTCAGGGTAGTGTCCTAGGCCCAAACATCTTCAGCTGCTTCATCAATGATCTTCCTTCCATCTTAAAAAGGTCAGAAGTGGGGGTATTTGCTGAAGATTGCATGACTCCTCAGATACTGATGCAGTCTATATCCAAATGCAGCAAGACCTGGACAATATCCAGGCTTGGGCTGACAAGTGGCAAGTAACGTCATGCCAAACAAGGGCCAGGCAATGACCATCAAGAACAAGAGAGAATCTAACCATCACCCCTTGACATTCAATGGCATTACCATTGCTGAATTCCCCACTATCAGCATCCTGAGGGCTACCATTGACCAGAAACTGAACTGGGCTAGCCATATAAATACTGCGGCTACAAGAGCAGGTCAGAGGCTGGGAATCCTGTGGCGAGCAACTCACCTCCTGACTCCCCAAAGCCTGTGCACCATCTACAAGGCACAAGTCAAGAGTGTGATGGAATACTCTCCACTTGCCTGGATGAGTGCAGCTCCAACAACACAAGAAGCTTGACACCATCCAAGACAAAGCTTGATTGTCAACCAATTCACAAAAATTCACTCCCTCCACTGCCGACACAGTGGCAACAATATGTACCATCTGCAAGATGCACTGCAGCAACTCACCAAGCCTTCTTAGAAAGCACCTTCCAAATCCAGAACTGCTAACTACTAGAAGGACAAGGGCAGCAGGCACATGGGGACACCACTAACTGGAAGTTCCCCTCCAAGTCACTCACTATCCTGACTTGGGAATATATTGCCATTCCTTCACTGTTGCTGTGTCATAATCCTGGAACTCTCTTCCTAACAGCACCTTGGGTGTACCTACACCACATGGACTGCAGCAGTTCAAGAAGGCAGCTCACCACCACCTTCTCAATGGCAATTAGGGATGGGCAATAAACGCTGGCCTAGCCATATCCCATGAATGAATTTTAAAAAGCATTTATTTTCCTTCATACTAAGGCTACTGCTATTTCCAAACTGTAGAAAATTCATATTGCACAGTTCTGGCAAAGACAGCGTAGTCTTTTGGTAACAGTTGCACAATCATATGTTTTCCACATTCAAAACATCTTGCAAAAAATATTTAATGCATTTAAGCAGAGTTCTATTGTACAGCAATTGTATTGTTAAGTAGAGATTTATTGGAAAACTGAGCTTGTTCTTCTGTTTTCATAAAAAACTCAAGGACAGCATATTTAATTCTCCAAACACTACGATTACAATTTTGTATACAGAGACAGTACCAGAACTTTGCACTAGGAATACAAAGAACAATTAATACCAAATGCTGTATTGCTATCTGTTGTAGGTTCTTGCTAGTATGAGTGGCTGTGTGTTTACTACAGCAGACAGAGGAAAGCCACAACAATTTTTCAACTTAAAAAACCTTTTGATCAAGGGAGAATTTTGTGCTCATTAACTTGGAGAATGTCAGTGGTGGAGATTGGTACACATGAACAACAGCATTCCTGAGTTAAATACTTCCAGCCAAGGCCACATTAAAATGCAAAGACATCCAGGATCCTGTGACCAGAGATCCTCCCCAGAAATGGGACCTTACCAGAGGGCCCATGAGCAAAGACTATCATGAACTTAAACAGTGCTGTCTGCTGGTAACACTAATTGCAATGCACAGCATTGACTAAAATTTCAACATGAGTGCAGTCTGCATTTGGTCTTATGCTGGGAAGATGCAAAGGAAAAGGACTGACAGCAGAGTAGGGACTGTGGAAGGTGCCACTTTCACCTCACAGCCAGGCGGGAAGATGCGTTAGACTACTATTTATCGTACCTATGTTTTAATTGATGGAGGTTGTGTGCTAGGGGTGTAAGGTGAATGTTCTTGCTGCCCAGGGCTTCAGGAATTCTTAACGTGGCCTGCAGTCAGCTATAGTGTTAACTCTTTGCTATGTCCAACGTGGCTGAAGTCCAGTTTTGGAAGAACACCCTAACATTATGTCAACGTTTGCATTCCCATCATCCTTAGGTCTATGAGGGATTGTAGACATATGGGTGACTGTCAGGAAGATATAATAATTCTCACAATGTTATTGGAATTTATTGTAAAATAGTGGCATGTGTGCATGTGCGCATGCATGCATGGGAGAGGGAGAGGGAAATTGGATTAAAGGCAGCTAGTCTGAAAGCTTTGATGTAAACAAGGTAAACATGGTGGTGTGGGGGGGGGGGCTGCAGTTTAGAATGTAAGGTGTAAAAGGACATCTGCATCTTTAGATAAACCAGACTAGATTGTTTTCAAAGGAGGGGTGAAATGTGTCACCTAGCCTGATGAAGTTTAGAAACAGTGTGTTTATTTTTCCCCAAAGATTACTGGTAAAACTTAGTGCTATAAGAAACTTTTATTATCAGAAAGGTAAAATCCAAAGACATAGTAAAACAATGGGAATTTGCATTCAAAAGGGGAAAATGTGTATAAAGGAGAGAAGGCTGTGTGTAAGGGTAGGCATTGTTAAGATCTAACTAGTGTGAAAAGCCTTCAGCATCTATGCCTCAAGCTGCTGTCTTCAAAGAACTGAAGTTAAGAAAACTCACTTTGAATTTGACTAGTTCAGGGTATTATGTGTCACCATGCCTGGGTCTTTTAAAATCTGTGTGTCTTACTGTTGCCTTAACAAAAGCATAACTGGGAGTCAGATTAAATAGGGGATTTAGAAGTTATTTATAGTAGTAATTTGTAGGCATATGTGCTTAAAATCATTTCTCTTATTAATAAATGTTTAATTTAGTTTAATAGAAACCTATAAAGATTTGGTGGTCTTATTACTACTGAATTCAAGGCACGCATCTCGAAATTTATACAAATTGCAAAACAAGTTGTGGCAGTTGTTTCAAGTTTCCCTTTGGGATTTGAACAACTCAACATTTCCCATCGGCTATAACATAACAATGACTGTATGCACTTAATTACATCAAAAATTGACATGGATGTGACTATGATATCTACATATGTTGGAAGACAGCTGCTAAACAAGTATCTTAATCAGCAAGCCCCAGAGCCCAACCAAGTAACCATATTTGTGACAATGCATGCTAGTTCATGCAAATGTTTAATGTTTTGTTCTATACAGATTGTATCCTTCATTTAAATGCTGTGCCAACAAAAAATTCAATTTCTGTTATACTGCCATAAAGCATTTTTCTTTTTCCTTCATGGCATTATAGGAAAATATTTGCCAAATGGATTTCATAATCGTTAAAACAAAGGTAGTGCTGAGGGAGACATCTGCATAGTTATACTAAAACAATCAATTTCTGACCATTCCCTTAGAGTGTACAAATATGTATTCTTCATTAAACAAATATCATGCATGAAAAAATATTCGATATACAGATGCAACCAGTAAAATATGGAAGGAAAAATGGAGCCTAATGTTTGACAATACAAAATGTCAAAATAAATTAATGGATTCCATCACAATTTTTACAAAAAAACCTAATCTACATGGGAGGAAATTACTTTCAAAACAGATCATGCTCACTTTCAAATAACTCTGACTCTGCTGAAGATAAAGGTCACATCTATGAACTTCACTTACAATCTGGTGATGTTTTTTCAAAGTTAATGATGACAAATTAGCATTCAAAAAGCATCATGACATCAAACAAAAGATGGTGGAACTTCTTTTAAGTTAAAGAACTATGGTAAGCAAATAATTGACCAACAGGATTTCAAAGAATCAGATTACAACATATGCACAAGCACCATTTTTTCCAGAAATTACATTTTGTAAATTTAGAACAGCTGCTGACCTAAATACAGGCTTCTCATCTGCTACAACAGCTTATAAGAAGCTCAGCAGCAAACCTTCATTCAATGTATCAAAGAATGATAAACTTTGGCATATCAGCCATATTGAAGTTCAGCGGATAATTCAGCAAAAATTCGAAGAATGATCAATATGGCTGATATGAGGAGGGTAATTCAGCAAAAATTCAAGGAATGCTCAATATGGCTTATGTGCCGAAATTAACCCTTTAAGTTCAGAGGATAATTTGTCAAATCTATTTCATACCAATTGCTGCTTCATCCTGACTCAAAGTAAAGATACAACAGTAGCAAACATTTATAAAACATTTTAAAATATCATTTACTCAAACAAATCCTTTAAAAAGTGTTCTGACAATATTGTTGAATTGTAAAAAAAACAGACTTCAGCATTTTTATAGTCTTGTCAAGGAAAATCTATTGTTTCTCCCTCTGACAATTTGCTCTGGAAAAGACAATGGGCAGAATATTATGGCCCCTCCCACCAGCCGGATTTTCCGGTCCATCGATGTCAATGGATTTCTGAACGTCTTGCCGCATTTTATGGCCCCATGGCCGCCACAACAGGGATGTAAAATTCCACCCAATATACCTATAATTCAGGGCCCGAGAGTACATTGGCAAATGTTTCATTTTGAGGCGGAACGAACACAGGCTTCTCACCGGGTTTCAGTAAACTGGAATCAGTCAACAAAAGATTTGGGATCCCCTCTCATTTCCGAGAGAGTTACTGGTGGAGCTTAACAAAAGTATACAGCTTACCAACCAGAACACTGGTAAGCTTTCTACCGTTAGCAGTAGGCCACATGCATTTCCACGATAAGAATTAGGGGATTGGTCAACAGAATTTTTTTCTTATAATCGTTCATGGGATGTGGGCGTCACTGGCTAGGGCAGCATTTATTGCCCATCCCCAAATGCCCTTGAGAAGGTGGTGGTGAGCAACCTTCTTGAACTGCTCAGTCCGTGTGTTGTAAGAACAATCACTTTGCTGCTAGGAAGGAAGTTCCAGGATTTTGACCCAGCCATAGTGAAGGAACAGTGATATAGTTCCAAGTCAGTGTGTGTGAATTACCTGTAGCCAAATGGGAAGCAGCAACTCAGACAGGAAAATCAAAGAACTAACTAAGCCACAGAATTAATCTGGCTCCAATCACCCATCGCCAAGCATCTTTTTGAAGCCAATTCAATCCCAAAGCGACCCTATTACTTCCCCTTTCACCCTCTCCCTCAGGGGAAGGATTGGCTAAGAGACAGGAAGTTAATAAAAAAAGCATAGGAAGGAAGAAAATACCTGCACTCTCATTAGAGTAGAAACGCTACGCAATAATGCAAGCTAAAATGAAACATTTATTTGCTCTGGTCAAAAAGCCAAAGCTTTATAATAGTTTTTCTGTAACTATACTGTACTTTCAATCCCATAGGTTCAGACATTCCATTTTACAGAAAACATTGCAAAATTCTAAAGTTTAAATTCTTGAACCTTTTAACAGTAAATTTTGCTAAACAAATTCTCTCTCACCGCCGCTGCCAGGGCTTGGATACACAAACTAAAACATTGCTCGATTTAATCATCAAAGACAACTTTCCAGTTTTCATTCTCTATATGCAAGAACTTGAATAATAAAATTATAAAGCCTATCCTTAGAGAATTAACCAAAATATTGCAGCAACTCTTCAACGTAAATCACATATCTACACTGGTATAATATTTTCACAATGGGTACTTAAGAACAGATTTCTAGATTCCAGTACCAGCTTGCCTGCCACAGATGCACCTGTCCATTATAGTATCGGTGTGAGTGACCATTGCTCAGTCCTTAGAGACGAAATCCCATCTTCACATTGAAGATACCCTTATGTTCTGTGACATTACCACCGTGCTGAATGAGATAGATTTCAAACAGATTTAGCAACTCAAGACTGGGCAACCATGAGGCGCTGTGGGCCACCAGCAGCAGCAGCAGAATTGTATTAAACCACAATCTGCAATCTCATGGCCCAGCATATCCCCCCACTCTACCATTGCCACCAAGCCCGGGGTTCAACACTGGTTCAATGAAGAGTGCAGGAGGGCATGCCAGGAGCAGCACCAGGCATACCTAAAAATGAAATGACAACCTGGTGAAGCTACAACACAGGACTACTTACGTGCCAAACAGCATTAGCAGCAAATGATAGGCAGAGCTAAGCGATTCCACAACCAACAGATCAGATCGAAGTTCTGCAGTGAATGGTGGTGGACAATTAAACAACTCACCGGAGGAGGCGGCTCCACAATTATCCCCATCCTCAAAGATTCCCATCCTGCAAGAGTAGCTCACCTCCTGAATCCCCAAAACCTGTCCACCACCTACAAAGCACAAGTCAGCAGTGAGATGGAATACTCCCCATTTGCCTGAATGAGTGCAGCTCCAAAACTCAAGAAGCTTGACACCATCCAGGGCAAAGTAGTGCTTGAATGGCATCTCATCCACAAACATTCACTTCCTCCACCACCGACGCACAGTAGCAACAGTGTGTACCATCTACAAGATGCACTGCAGGAATTCACCAGGGCTCCTTAGACAGCATCTTCCAAGCCCACGGCCACTACCATCTAGAAGGACAAGGGCAGCAGATAGGTGGGAACACCACCACCTGGAAGTTCCCCTCCACGTCACTGACCATTCTGACTTGGAAATACATCACTGATTTTTCACTGTCGCTGGGTCAGAATCCTGGAACTCCCTCCCTAACAGCACCGTGGGTGTACCTACACAACTTGTACTGCAGCAGTTCAAAGAGGTAATTCTCGAGGGCAATTAGGGATAGGCAATAAATGCTGGCCTAGCCAGTGATGCCCACATCCCATGAAAGAATTTTTTAAAAGTACATTCAGAGGAAGATTCAAGTTATGATGCTATATGCAGCATTTAAGCATGTTCACAAGTCCCTTATTGCTGCCTCTCAACTAGAGGCAGCAATAATGGCATTCTTTTTCTCATTATTACAATGCTGACAGTTTAAAACAAATTCAAAAAATTGTCCAAGTATGTACAGTAGTCAGTAAAATGATATGAGTGCTCAAAATTTAAATTTACATAATGATACGCCAGATATGGCACACTTATACTATTAGTAATGTATTTAAAACAGGAACAATATTATTAGTTACATATTTAAAAGAGACATGAAGAGGATAGGGGGAAATCTGGTGCATTCATTATTTTAACACATCTCTCAGACATTGATTAAATCAGCTCCAGAGTGGCAAATGCCTTCAAGAAGGTAATTCTGGAATTGTCATATATGGATTAAAATCAAAAATAAAGGTTTGAATATCACCTCTAAACAAGCACAGAGACTACACACTATTTTGTTTTTGATGGCAGATATAAAATAAGCATGGTCAATAGCACAGTTACACACTCATGCAATTAGTCAAATATAATCTGGCGGGCCTTCCGCAGACACCCACTGACTCTCTTCCAGTTGACTTCTTCTATCCTGCTATCCTGACAAAAAACACCATTCCTTTCTCCATCACATTTGCTCTGATAACTTCAGTCTCCATAGCAAAGCTTCTGAAGTACTCTCGATGTCATCCAAGGGTTCTCCTCTTCCTGGACAGGATCTTTATAACCCAATTTTTCCATTCCTCAGATCCACATTCTCACCCGACAAAATCAACACACCCCCATCCTCAACTACGAATGGGCCAATCAACCACCACATTGCCAAATCATTTTCCACCTTCCATAATAGGATTTTACCAATCACATTTTCCCCTTCTGTTCCCATTTTCTCAGGACCATTCCCTCTGCAAGGCTTTGTTTAGTCTTGTAGCATCCCCATTTGCATTTGCCACTTCCCTAAGCAACTGCAGAACATGCTACATCAATCCACTTCTCTCATGCAAATCCCATCTTGTTTAAGGTCAGCTATGTTTTGTTTTTAGTTCAAAATATTGCATTAATTTCTGACTGTAAAAAAAAAGTGCTTGTCTAAACATTTAACATTATTAATCTAGGTTCCTTAACTCCAGCTATCAAATACCTACAGGAGGAACTAATACATTTTGCATTGCTAAATTTTACTTACAGTTTGACATATATTTAAATTGCTTTCACTGCATGTGGAATAATGGAAAAAGGATTGCAAACACTCCTTCCATGAAAAACAGCAATTCTGTGTCTTTTCTCCAATCTAGTATAATACATTCGCTGTTCACTGTGTAATTTCCTACATACTGGGAAGGCCAACGGCAGATTGGACAATTGCATTGCCAAATATCTGTCATTTGTTCTGTCCACAGTTGTGACAGAGTCTTCCCTGAAGCTCACTATTTTAAGTTATCCACCCTTTCTCATTTGGTTCACTTGGTCAATGGGTTAAATCTCAAGGACCTGAACGTGGACTGGGTGAGTGATTAAGGAAAAGAATTTCAAAGCACCTAACAGAGGTGAGTGAATACAAGGCAATGACTGGTAGGGCAAAGTGGGAAATGGTGAGTGGAAAGGCGCACAGAAAACTAGAACCACCGAATTTGAGGTAAGGCATTGGTTTTAATAGGTGGGAGTAAAATCCACATAATTAACTTGTCCTTTCTCTTTAAAGAACAGACTGACCAGAATTTGTTTTAGATTTCTAATGTTATGTTTCACTTAATATAATCAATATTTCTTTACTTTATACTTTGTTTTTAGGAAAAAAAATTCCTTAGTAGCAATAACTTAAAACATTTCTCCCTCTTACATTAAAACAAGCAAATTTTCAATTTGAATGATGTAAAGGGTACTATAGGATTTTTTTGGCTCGTTCTACAGTTTTTCAATGTATTTAATTAGGATTTAAACATAATTGTAATTATTTCTACAATATATTGAACAAACAAAAATAGCAGCAGACTGTATAGGCAGTGTGAGGGGGCTAAGACCCCACTTGGAAAATATATATATATTCATGGCTATTTCTACAATTTTTAAAACTGGATAAAGACCACTTTAAATGGCTGAATCTATATCTGTCTTTGACCCTCAAACAAAAGGAGCTACCTGGCAGTTTCAAAGAAACTTGCACCTCGTTATCTCTGAAAATAACGACCCCCTGTGGGCTGCACCACCAAATTTAAAGAGAACCATACAAAGGCAATTTGCATTTCATAACCCAGTTTGGCCAACTGGAATCTACTCGTCTGCTAGGACGAAGCGCCCTGCACCCATCCTTTCAATTCTTAATAGTTGGGACTAAACAATCTCGGGGATCAAGATGAGGAATACACATCCCTTGTCAAAGACAATGTGGAAAGGTGGGAGTCATGTGATGTGGGCCTCTAGTTTGTGAAACCAATAATATTGCCTTGTGGAACTGCAAGCTCAGTCTGCTGTTTATCATCTGACAAGCAGCCTCACAGAAAAGGGGCTCTGCCCAGGTTTGGACACCTGGCCCCACCTACATTGCTACTACTGGGAATTCTGTACCACCGTCTCCAAGACCGATTCATCTCTGCATGCCTATCTCATCATAGAGTCATACAGTTATGCAGCACAGAAACAGACCCTTCGGCCCATCGTGTCCGTACCAGCCATCAAGCACCTATCTATTCTAATCCCATTTTCTAGCTCTTGGCCCATAGCCCTGTATGCTATAGCGTTTCAAGTGCTCATCGTCTGAAGTCACCACGGGAAAAGCGAAGTATACAGCATGGGTTTTCAACCCACTGACCTCCGTGAAGGAATACCTCATTGGACTTTGATTTGGGAGTCTGGAACCCATGTGAAACACTGTCTTTTCTTTGTGGTCCATGCACTGTAAATCTTTTTTCTATCCCTCTTATACTGTATGACTGCAAAGGCGGCAACGTTGCAACCCCCCCCACACCCAGCATAGAGTGTGTGCAAATAAACTAACCCTTTAACTTTGATCCTACCTTGAGGTTGCTGTGAGTTTATTAATAAAAAATTGGATCACACCAAAACTGAGGGGTTGGGAAATATGCCACAGCTTATAAAGGGGGAAGTAAATCAAAAAACACCTTTCTGTTTACGGATGGGTGGTGAGTGAAGAAATTAGTGCTATTTAAATTAAACTCCCTCCTGGCCGTAACAGCAGTTTAGTATTAAATCTGCATTTTAAATTTGCTTTAAGTATCAAATGCAGTTTGAGAATAGCACATACAATGAAAGCAATTTAAGTATATGTCAAGTCGCAAGCAAAATTTAGCAATGCAAAATGTACTTGTTTCTTCTGCAGGCATTTGATAGCTAGAGCTAAGGAATCTAGGCTAATAATGTTAATTTTTGATACAGCATGTTTTTACTATGGTCATTGGAACTAATATAAAAATTTGAACTTAAGACACATCATAGCTGACCTTTAATAAGATGGAATACAGCTGCTTCTAGATGCATGTTTCATCCAATGTTTGGAGTTTCAAATTGAAATTAGCTTTGAGGTGTCTAGAATTGTTACCTCATAATTCATTTAAAAGTTCAACTTTGAATCAATCTGCACTAGCCCTTCTGCACCACATTCTGGCAAATGAATCCTAGCATTACTTTACAAGTGCATACAAAAATAACCTAAATAGATGACAATTTTAATACACTTCATCCCTTGAAAATACAACTATTTTTTCTCAAAAAAAACTGAATTAAACGATAATTCATATTCAGCATTGATTAATTAAGACAAGTCAAATTGAGGGTTTTGATTTGTTTTCTTCAAAAACCATTTAAAAGCAAGTGAGTGCTTGAGTGAGTTTTAAAACAAAATGAATTTGCACAGGTTTAGTAAAGCCACACAATACACATCTTCAATGCCGGTAGCAAGACCAGATATGCCAATATGTGAAATGCACAGTTCAATTTTAAACTGATGCAAAGCGGGTTTTCAAATTGGGAGTCCATTCAGCCCTATTGATTTTGAGAATAGATGTTTTCTTTTAACCTTCGGAGGTGGGAAAAGAAAGATAGTAAGTTTTATTTTCAGGCCTACTGGTAAATGACTAATTGTGGAAGGAGTCAAAGAGACAGCCCTCACACATTCCACAAACACAAAAATAGATATTTTGGCAGAAACTCACTCAAGCCCAGAGCCAGACAGGATCAGAAGGTTGATCATAAAAAAAATTAAAGAAAGTTCACTAAGGAATAGTGAAACTTTTTAAAAATTATTTTTGTTATTAAAGGTTTTGTAGTTAGATAAACCAAAATGAGATATTATTAAAATGTTCATTTTCTGGTTGAAAAATAAAGCAGCTCAATAATTTTTATCTAGCCTCATTTTACAAAATGTTTGTCTGCCTTCAAATAGAGCTAACAAGTCTGATACACGATCTGCAGACTCTAACTTAGTAGTGTTTGAAGGGGTGGGTTACTGGGGGAGGGAAGGTTGTGCACCTTCTTGGACTTGGTCTCCATATGCTCTCAAAGTCTTTTTAGATGCTTGGTGTCTTCCTGAATGTTCCTTCTCTATTTTGGGCAGTCACCAGCCAGGGGTTCCCATGAATCCATGGGAATGCTGAATCTACTCAAAGATGTTTTGAGGACACCCCTAAAGTGTTTCCTCTGCCCTCCTGGGATTCTCTTCCCGTGACGAAGTTCGGAATAGAGCAATCGTTTCAGGAGCCAGGTGTCAAACATGTAAGCAATATGGCCTGTTCATCAAAACTGGTTTTGGGTGATTAACGTCTCAATGTTGGGAATGTTGGCTAGGGACAGGATGCTAACTCAAAGCTGTCACGACTCACTGGGAATAGTGCATTGTCGTATCAAGCCCCACTGCTCCCTGAGCCATGACAAATACTGAGAAGTTTAATTAGACCACCAGATTTCCCCAATTCTACCTAACAGAATATAGCACCAGATTTGTAAACTTACCAAGTAAATAACTGTTTATTAAACAAATTGTTTGTAACCAGTGGCAAAAAAAAGGAACTGCTAACTTTTAACTCTAACATAAACTCTACCCCTTCTTAACCCCTATACATAAACACACACACACATAAAACATACAAAACATGGATTTTAAGGGTGAGATAAAGCAGTTCAATAGCACAAATCCGGAGTTCAGGATAAAAGAGCGCGAGGGGAGTGGCGGAGACACAGGATAGAAGAGTGCGAGAGCTGCGGAGACGCGGGGTAAAAGAGCCCAAGGAGAACGGCAGAGACGCGGGGTAAAAGAGCGCGAGGAGAGCGGCGGAGACAGGGGATAAAAGAACGCGAGGAGAGCGGCGGAGACACAGGATAAAAGAACGCGAGGAGAGCGGCGGAGACACAGGATAAAAGAACGCGAGGAGAGCGGCGGAGACACAGGATAAAAGAACACGAGGAGAGCGGCGGAGACACAGGATAAAAGAACGCGAGGAGAGCGGCGGAGACAC
The DNA here is from genome assembly GCF_964194155.1 of Cetorhinus maximus. Classification (NCBI taxonomy): domain Eukaryota; kingdom Metazoa; phylum Chordata; class Chondrichthyes; order Lamniformes; family Cetorhinidae; genus Cetorhinus; species Cetorhinus maximus. The sequence continues at coordinate 7,089,023 of NC_135887.1, forward strand.
AGGATAAAAGGACGCGAGGAGAGCGACAGAGACAGGATAAAAGAACGCAAGGAGAGCGACGGAGACACAGGATAAAAGAACGCGAGGAGAGCGGCGGAGACACAGGATAAAAGAACGCGAGGAGAGCGGCGGAGACACAGGATAAAAGAACGCGAGGAGAGCGGCGGAGACACAGGATAAAAGAACGCGAGGAGAGCGGCGGAGACACAGGATAAAAGAACGCGAGGAGAGCGGCGGAGACACAGGATAAAAGAACGCGAGGAGAGCGGCGGAGACACAGGATAAAAGAACGCGAGGAGAGCGGCGGAGACACAGGATAAAAGAACGCGAGGAGAGCGGCGGAGACACAGGATAAAAGAACGCGAGGAGAGCGGCGGAGACACAGGATAAAAGAACGCGAGGAGAGCGGCGGAGACACAGGATAAAAGAACGCGAGGAGAGCGGCGGAGACACAGGATAAAAGAACGCGAGGAGAGCGACGGAGACACAGGATAAAAGAACGCGAGGAGAGCGACGGAGACACAGGATAAAAGAACGCGAGGAGAGCGACGGAGACACAGGATAAAAGAACGCGAGGAGAGCGGCGGAGACACAGGATAAAAGAACGCGAGGAGAGCGGCGGAGACACAGGATAAAAGAACACGAGGAGAGCGGCGCAGACACAGGATAAAAGAACGCGAGGAGAGCGGCGGAGACACAGGATAAAAGAACGCGAGGAGAGCGGCGGAGACACAGGATAAAAGAACGCGAGGAGAGCGGCGGAGACACAGGATAAAAGAACGCGAGGAGAGCGGAGACACAGGATAAAAGAGCGCAAGGGGAGTGGAGACACAGGGTAAAAGAGCGCGAGGGGAGTGGAGACACAGGATAAAAGAGCGTGAGGGGAGTGGAGACACAGGGTAAAAGAGCGCGAGGAGAGCAGAGACACAGGATAAAAGAGCGCGAGGGGAGCGGAGACACAGGATAAAAGAGCGCAAGGGGAGTGGAGACACAGGATAAAAGAGCGCAAGGGGAGTGGAGACACAGGGTAAAAGAGCACGAGGAGAGCGGAGACACAGGGTAAAAGAGCGCGAGGAGAGCGGAGACACAGGATAAAAGAGCACAAGGAGAGTTCCAGGGAGCAGAGTCGGAGGGCGGAATTCCAGAGCGGTGCGTATAAAAACCTGACCTCAGGGATTCGCGGACCTCGGGTCGTAAAATAAAATAAATTAAAAGTGGTGTCATGGTAAATCTGTGACCTGATCGGCTGGTAGAGAATCTACACTGAATTTGAAACTTAAACATTGTTAAACTAATTAAACCAAATAAATTAATCACTTCATTAATAAATAGAGGGTATCTAGACCAGAATCAGGGGATTACTGTTCTTAGAATTTAGCATTTATAGTAGAAATCTAGCCCTAGGGAACGTATAGTTAATAAGGAGTCAATAAGCGGTTATTAGATTTAAATTAATTTATTAAATAGTTCTAGAAATGGCAGTTGCTGGGGTGAAGTGCTTCACCTGTGGGATGTGGGAAATCTGTGATGCTTCAAGTGTCCCGGACAACTACATCTGCAGGAAGTGTACCCAATTGCAGCTCCTCACAGACCGCATGGATCAGTTGGAGCAGCAGTTGGATGCACTTAGGAGCATTCAGGTGGCGGAAAGCGTCATTGACAGGAGTTTTGGAGACGTGGTCACACCCAAGGTACAGACAGATAGATGGGTGACCGCTAGAAGGGGCAGGCAGTCAGTGCAGAAATCCCCTGTGGCTGTCCCCCTCTCTAACAGGTATACCGTTTTGGATACTGTTGGGGGGATGGCCTATCAGGTGAAAACAACAGCAGTAGCCAGAGCAGTGGCACCACGGCTGTCTCTGTTGTTCAGCAGGGGGGGTCAAAGCACAGAAGAGCAATTGCCATAGGGGACTCTATAGTCAGGGGCTCAGATAGGCGCTTCTGTGGTCGTGAAAGAGACACCAGGATGGTATGTTGCCTCCCTGGTGCCAGGATCCAGGATGTTTCTGATCAGGTACGAGACATTATGAAGGGGGAGGGAGAACAGCCAGAGGTCGTGGTACACATTGGTACTAACGACATAGGCAGGAAGAGTGATGAGGTCCTGCAGCGGGAGTTCAGGGAGTTAGGCAGAAAGTTAAAAAACAGGACCTCTAGGGTTGTAATCTCAGGATTACTCCCTGTGCCACGTGCCAGTGAGGCTAGAAATAGGAAGATAGTGCAGCTGAACACGTGGCTGAACAGATGATGTAGGAGGGAGGGTTTCCAATATCTGGATCAGTGGGATCTCTTCCGGGGCAGGTGGGACCTGTGCAAGAAGGACGGGTTGCATCTAAACTGGAGGGGCACCAATATCCTGGCTGCGAGGTTTGCTAGTGTCACTCGGGAGGGTTTAAACTAGTATGGCAGGGGGGTGGAAACCAGAGCAATAGGTCAGCAGGTGAAATAAATGACTGGGAACCAGTGAATATGGCCAGTAGGACTAAGAGGAAGGGCAGGCAGGGAGAACTTACTGAACATAGTGGGACTGGGGGTCTGAAATGCATTTGTTTCAATGCGAGAAGTATAACAGGCAAGGCAGATGAGCTTAGAGCTTGGATTAGTACTTGGGACTATTATGTTACTGCTATTACAGAGACTTGGTTGAAGGATGGACAGGATTGGCAGATAAACGTTCCAGGATTTAGATGTTTCAGGCAGGATAGAGAGGGATACAGAAGAGGTGGGGGAATTGCACTGCTGGTTAAGGGGAATATCACAGCTGTACGACAGGAGGACACCTCGGTGGGCTCATGCAGCGTGGCAATATGGATAGAGCTCCGGAATAGGAAGGGTGCAGTCACAATGTTGGGGGTTTACTATAGGCCTCCCGATTGCCGGTGGGAGATTGATGTAGGCAGATTTTGGAAAGATGCAAAAGCAATAGGGTTGTTGTGGTGGGTGATTTTAACTTTCCCTATATTGACTGGGAATCACTTAGTGCTCGGGGTTTGGATGGTGCAGAATTTGTAAGGTGCATCCAGGAGGGCTTCCTGAGACAATATGTAGATAGTCCAACTAGGGATGGGGCAATACTGAACCTGGTATTAGGGAATGAACCCGGCCAGGTGGTCGAAGTTTCAGTAGAGGAGAATTTCGGGAAAAGTGACCATAATTCAGTAAGTTTCAAGGTACTGGTGGATAAGGATAACAGGAGTCCTCGGGTTAAGGTGCTTATTTGGGGGAAGGCTAATTATAACAATATTAGGCAGGAACTGAGGAATCTAGACTGGAGGCGGGTGTTTGAGGACAAATCAACAACTGACATGTGGGGGGCTTTCAAACGTCAGTTGATAAGAATTCAGGACCGGCATATTCCTGCTAGGATGAAGGATAAGCATGGCAAGTTTCAGGAACCTTGGATAATGAAGGATATTGAGAGATTAGTCAAAGAGAAAAGGGAAGCATTTGTAAGGACTAGAAGGCTGGGAACAGATGAAGCCCGTGGAGAATATAAAGAAAGTAGGAAGAAACTTAAGCAAGGAGTCAGGAGGGCTAAAAGGGGTCATGAAAAGTCACTGACTACCAGGATTAAGGAAAATCCCAAGGCCTTTTATACATATGTAAAAAGCAAGAGGGTAGCCAGGGAAAGGGTAGGCCCACTCAGGGACAGAGGTGGGAATGTGTGTGTGGAGCCAGAAGAAATGGGAGAGATACTAAATGAATACTTCTCATCAGTATTCACCAAAGAGAAGGACTTAGCAGTCGATTTGTCTAGGGAAGTGTGTGTAGATAGCCTGGATCATGTTGAGATCAAAAAAGAGGTGTTAGGCGTCTTGAAGAATATTAAAGTGGATAAGTCCCCAGGGCCAGATGGGATCTACCCCAGAGTACTGAGAGAGGCAAGGGAGGAGATTGCTGGGGCCTTAACAGAAATCTTTGCATCCTCACCAGCTACGGGTGAGGTCCCAGAGGACTGGAGAATGGCCAATGTTGTTACATTGTTTAAGAAGGGTAGCAGGGATAATCCAGGAAATTACAGGCTGGTGAGCCTTACGTCAATGGTAGGGAAATTATTGGAGAAGATTCTTCGTGACAGGATTTACTACCATTTGGAAGCAAATGGGCGTATTAGTGAGAGGCAGCATGGTCTTGTGAAGGGGAGGTCGTGTCTCACTAACTTGATCGAGTTTTTCGAGGAAGTGACAAAGATGATCGATGATGCAAGGGCAGTGGATGTTATATACATGGATTTCAGTAAGGCCTTTGACAAGGTCCCTCATAAAATGTGGGACTACATGCAATCTCACAGTCTGTTCAACTCTGTCTTTGTTTTGTAGGATCTCTCACTTCCCATCCAACTGTTTTGTCCTTTAAGTCCCATTCATCAGCAACTGTACTCATTCCAAGTCCCCGGTAATGCTTACCACCAAAAAGATGCACGTCAACGAACCTACTCTCACTTAAGTCAACACAGACCTGACGTCACTGGGGATTCTGAGACTCCCTTCTCCAACGCCTTTAAAACGATCTGATGGGTTCTGGTACCACTTCAATAGCAGCAATGGGTATTGTTCAATCCACAATCCCTCGCTCTTAGCGTCTTCATTGTTCTGTCCCTTCCAACTGTATAACACGCAGTCTCTGCTCTATTCTCAGAAATCTACTACAACACCAGGATCCATTTGAAGGCTGCTTGTTTTCTCTTTTCACAAATGCTCAACAGTTCTCTTCTGAACTTTCTGCCACCAAGACAGGATTAAAAAAAACCACTGCAGATAGTGTTCCATTTTCCCTTTGCTTCTTAGCTAATCATCCTGCAATCAACCCCAGATCACATGGGCATTTCTTAGAACCTAATAATGGCATAATCAGGAAACAAAGTAACCTTCTTTCAAAATACTTCCCAGTCCACTTTCTTCTTAAAGGGACATCACACAAGAAAATACAGGCTTTTCCCAGCACATTGGTCCTCACATAGTACCCAATTGGCATCATTCATCTGGATGGCCTGCTCTAGATTTCAAACCTGTTTATGTGGCTACTTTTCTTTGAAATCAATGTTAACAAGAGCGAACGTGGTGTATGATTTTAATGCAAGCTAGGATACATATTTTAAAAATCTTCATTTGCAAACTCAAATTTCTGTACCCAATTTTCTTAGTGCACCACTTTTGCTGCTGGCAGATGGAGCTGATGTCCAGTAGGGAATGGTGGAATGAGATCGCACTTCCGGGAGGGCTGGCACCATCTTTAAAGAACTGCCAGCACTCTTTTGAATAGTTGCAGCAAAGAAGCCCAAGAGGGACAGCAGCAGAAAGCCAGCCGTTGCAACAATGGTGGAGGCTAGATCCCAGATTGCCCCAAGATTTAACGATAGTTCCCTGCAGGTTCTCCTCCAGGTTGCTCAGGAAAGACAGCAAGTCCTCTTCCTTGGGACAGAGGGAGGTGATCTGCCTGTCATTCCAGGCAAGACTGGATGGAAATCTCAGGAGGTCTGTGGCTGTGAAGCTGCCCCTAGAACCCAGCTGCAGTGCCCCAAAAGGGTGCATGGCCTCATGCCACCCACCAAGGGGTAGCGCCTTTTTGTCTGAAGAGGTTACATGTGACCAGGCGCAAGGGTGAGCTAGTTGGGAAAGGAATGGCAAACTTAGTCACTGATAATGGGGCCAGGCATGAGCAATGACTGCTGCAGGCTTTGCAACATGTTAGCACATCGGTGAATGGCCCATTCTGTTCGGGTAACACCTGCACTGTCATTTCTGACTGGAGCGTGCAGGAGGCATGCATGTGGAAACATTACGGACAGTCTGGTGGACAGCAGCATAGGTGAAACGAGTATCTTGGTCGGGCAACTAACATATGAATTAGGAACAAGAGCAAGCAGTTCAGTCCCTCAAGACTGCTCTGCCATTCAATAAGATCATTGCCAATCTGCCTGTGACCTCACGCCACTCTCCTGCCTACCCTCGATTACCTTTGAATATTTTTAAGGCAGAGAAGGCTCACCATCCTGACTCGGAAATATATCGCCGTTCCTCCACTGTCACTGGGTCAAAATCCTGGAACTCCCTTCCTAACAGCACTGCGGGTGTACCTACGCCACATGGACTGCAGCGATTCAAGGCAGCAGCTCAAGGGCAATGAGGGATGGGCAATAAATGCTGGCCCAGCCAGTGAAGCCCACATTCCATGAATTAATTTTTTAAAAAACGATTTGTATGTTAGCCAAGAATCTATGACCCTGCCTCTACTACTCTCTACAAGCTTCAGAAAAAAATTCTCATCTCTATCTTAAATGGGAGACCCCTTATCTTTAAAGGTGTGTCCCCTAGTTCTGGTCTCTCCCACGAGGGAAATATCCTTTCAGCATCCACTCTGTCAATCCCCCTCAGGATCTTCTATATTTCAATAAGATCGCCTCTCATTCTTCTAAGCTCCAATGGATACAGGCCCAACCTCTCCAACTTTTCCTCATAAGATAACCCCTCAATCCCAGGAATCAGTTGAGTGAGCCTTCCCTGAACTGCTTCTAATGCAATGGTGTCCTTTCTTAAATAAGGAGATCACAACTGTACACAGAACTCCAAGTGTGATCACACCAATGCCCTGTTCAATTGTAACAAAACATCCCTACTTTTATATTCCATTCCCCTTGCAATAAACAACAACATTCAATTTACCTTCCTAATCACTTACTGTGCCTGCGCACTAACTTTTTGTGAATTGTATACCAGGACATCTAGATCCCTCCGCACGTCAGAATTTTGCAATCTCCCTCCATTCAGATAATATGTTGCTTTTCTATTCTTCCTGCCAAAGTGGAGAAGTTCACATTTTCCCACATTATATTCCATCTGCCAAATTTTTGCCCAGTCACTTAACCTATCTATATCTCTTTGCAGACTCTTTATGCGCTCTTCACAAGATACTTTCCTACCTATCTTTGCGTCATCAGCAAATTTAGCAACTAGTTCCTAGTCAGTTCCTTCATCAAAGTCATTGATATAGATTGTAAATAGTTAAGGCCCCAGCACTGATCCCTGTGACACTCCAAGTTACATCTTGCCAACCCGAAAATGACACAATAATTCCTACTCTCTGCTTCCTGTTAGCTAACCAAGCCTCGGTGTTACCCCCTACGCCATGAGCTCTTATTTTGAGTAGTAACCTTTTATGTGGCACCTTGTCAAATCCCTTCTGAAAATCTAGATACACCACATCCATTGGTTTCCCTTTACGCACGTTGCTCATTACTCCCTCAAAGATGGTGGCGTAGTGGTAATATCACTGGACTACTAATTCACAGGCTCAGGCTAATGCTCTAGGGACATGGGTTCAAACCCCGCCACGGCAGCTAGTGGAATTTAAGTTCACTTAATAAATCTGGAATATAAAGCTAATCTCAGTAATGGTTACCATGACAACTATCACCAATTGTTATAAAAACCCATCTGGTTCACTAATGTCCTTTAGGGAAGGAAATCTACCATCCTTACCCAGTCTGGCATACATGGGGCTCCAGACCCATAGTAATGTGGTTGAGTCTTAACTGCTCTCTGAAATGAACTCAAAAGCCATTCAGTTCAAGGGCATTTAGGGATGGGCATCAAATGCTGGCCTTGTCAGCATCACCCACGTACCCTCAAAGAATAAAGAAAAAACTCTTAATAAATTAGTCTAGTATGATTTCTCTTTCATAAAACCATGTTGACTCTACCTAATTGCTTTAAAATTTTTTAAGTGCCTAGCTAGAATCTCAATGGATTCTAGTATTTCCCCATGACAGATGTTAAGGTAACTGGCCTGTAGGTTCCAGCTTCCTGTCTCCCTCCTTTCTTGAATTGAGGATTTACATTTGCTATTTTCCAATCTGATGGGACCTTTCCAGAATCTAGAGAATTTTAGAGAATCAAAACTTACTATCTCAGCAGCCACACGTTTTAAGACCCTAGGATGGAAGTCCATCAGGACCTCGGGACTGGTGAGCTTTTAGTTCTAAACATTTTCTCAGTACCCTTTCCCTAGTGATTGGAATTGTTTTAAGTTCCTCCATCCTTTTCACCTCTTGGCTCACATTTATTTCTGTGATATTATTTGTATCCTCTACAGTGAAAACACATGCAATTTATCTGTTCAATTCATCCGCCATTATTAATTCCCCCAACTCTCTCTCTAAAGGACCAATGCTCTCCTTACTTACTCTTCCTTTTAACTCTTACCATCTGCTTTTAGATCTCTAGCTAGCTTTTTCTCATATTTGCAGAAGACAGCCCACAACACGAAGGAAAGGGTGAAGATAAATGGTAGCATGTCATACTTTGCTATCCTGGCCTCCATGGACAAGAAGGGACTGGAGCTTGAAGGACAGCATGGGGACCATTCCATAGCAGGTGGTGAGGCCAGGGCGTAGAGAAGAGAGAGCAAGTGTCCTAATAGTTGGGCACATAAGAGCTTCTGGTGAACACAAGGCAGTGCTCACATCTCTACCACTGGTCGCATGGAGCACCACACTAGGAGTGGACTGGAGGATGTAATAGAATGCGCATTATCCTCTTACTCATCTTCTCTCTCATGCAAGTGAAAGAGAACAGCAGACTGCTCGAGAGACTGCATAGTACGTAGGCGTCATGGCTCTTTCCTATCAACCATGCATACATGTGGAGGAGGCGCATAGCTTGGTTACAGACCGGTTGTACAATGAGCAAATGGAAGCTCTTCCTGGTGATGAAGGCTGCAGGCTGGACAGTGGGAGCCTTGATAACCACATGCCCGCAGTCAATGGCACCCTCCATCTAGGGGAATCTAGCAGTGGCCCTGAACCCAATAGCCCTCCTAGCCTATATGCAGAGGTACAGAAGCACAGATATTGGCCAGCCCTCTTGAACATGGCATCGGTGACCACTTTAATGCCATGATGAGCCACAACCTGGGACATTCCACGCACATCTCTGGTGGATCCCTGGAATAGTGCTGAAGTGTAGATATTCAGCACCACAGGCATTGAGTGGCCATTACTTCCCATGGGCTCAGCTCGTCCTCCAGCATGGTGCACAGATCTATTACAGCCGCACTGGAGAGGCATTGTCTTTGGCAATGTAGCTGCTCTGACATCTACAGGTAGCTGAGCCATCCTCTGTAGACCCTCTCTGGTGGATAACCTCTTGTTCACACAGGAAACTGTTTCCAGCTCCCTCTGTGTCCTTCTCCCCCATTCCCCCGACCCACCACCCTCCCTCCTTCAACCAGAGGCTGGTGCTCCTGTTGCCCCTCTGGTTGTTGCTGCTCCATAGCCCATGACAGCAGTTCTCTCCCTCTCCTCACTGGAGAAGCCAAAACCTGAGTGAACAAGGCTCATGGCATGAAGATTCATTCAGTTTTCTGCCACCCACACAAATGCCAACGTCGATGCCACTGTGGCAGTATTTCCCCACACCTCTGGCACTTTCATCCCTTCTCCTCACTGTCGATGTCAATTCCACCATCCCTGCCAAGACTCACCCGTATTCATGTTGGTTGCCATTTGCAACCAGAATTGATTTCCTGCTTGCTCAATGCCTCCTTATACCTAGTGAAGTTCTGAAACCCTGTGGTTTATGTGCAGGTCTGGAAAAATCCAAAAACCCAGAAACAAAAGGTTCAACCCTTTTAAATGAGCTTAACTATCTGCTGCCATATACAAGCATGATGATCTCCTATCATGTCGGCCGCCTTTTGCAATATCCAGATGACATGAAGAAGTCAAGCATCCATTCCAACATCTTCCAATGCAATATTCCAACAGTCCTGCTTCCCAGCCCACCTCCAATAGGCCATGAAAGTTCCACCCTTTGGATCCATCACAGCTTTCATTTTATGGTGTGGTGTGCGCTTAATGGTGGTCAACTGTGTGTCAAGGATCACCTGATCACCTGGTGTGGCTCAGGAACCCCACTCTGCCATGGCTGTCTCTGCCACATTTGCTGCAAAGGAAGACAGTGGGGGCTGAGGTGTACGACTTGCTGGCCTCTGTTTTCTGAGTCCTCTTCTTGGCCAGCTGAGCTCTTCATTTCTGCTCACCCTCTTCCAATGCTCTTCCAAACAGTCAGCCTCCAGAGGTCACAGCCATCACTAACTGTATCCCAGTTGTCAGTATCAATATCCGCCATCTTTAATATCTTGCTTGCAGGTGTCTTTGTATCAAAGGTATGGGCACCCAGTGGCCAATTCACCAATTCGATGAACGTGTCTGAGCCTCCACAGACTTCGTTGATTTAACGATGAGTATCCTCAGCATACTCCTCCACAATGGTGAGACCTGAGCAACATATGCTAGGCATCAGAATAGAGTGAATAGTTTCCACCTTCACTGTTTCAGACATACCTCAGCATCCCTTAGCAGGACAAGGTCACCAACTCAGAGATCCTGGAGTGCGCTAATTCTATCAGATGTTAAATAGAACACTTAAATTATCAGAAGAATTGAAATAGCACAAAGGATTTTCAATAAAATGAATTTGTTTTTGCAAGAAAGGGAAAGCGAGAGCCAGCGAGAAAATGGAGAGAGAGAGAGAGAGAGAGTGAATGTGTGTGTGTGTGTGTGCGCGCATGCATGCGCATGCGTGGGTGTGCAGGAGAAAGAGAGAGACAGAGACAAGTGTCGATCTAAATTGTTGTGCTGTGGCCTGTTGTGTTGAGTTTTGAACCCACAACCTTGTAACTCAGGGGCAAGAATGGTACCCACTGAGCTATGGCTGACATAGAAACCATGAAAATGTTAAATCTTGAAGTCTGTTTAAAAATGCAAAAAATGAATAAAATGTACAATTGTTTAAAGGTGGTCAGAGCAAGTATGAAATTCTGGACAGTTGCCTGTTGATTGTGGGTTACGAGGCATGCTTCTTCTCGTAACCCACAATCAAGATACAATTGCATCCCTGACCAGCCAATGCCCAGGCATATTAATCTGAGACCACATTCTAGGCTTTTGAAAGAATCAACAGCACTACACAACTCCATATGTAACAGCCTACTTTGTCACAGGAATGTTAACTGATATTGGCAATAAAAAAAGGGGAAGAATTTATTGCCAGAATGGATCACAGCTGTGTTATTGCTACTGTTAAGTTAAAAACAACTGAAGCCTAGAATTCAATGTTACTAAGTCAATAGTTTTGCAAATCACAAATTGTTCTTATAAATTAAGTCCAACATCTGAACTTAAAAATAAATTTTCTGGTGCTTCCCAATGGATGAGTTGAGAAAACCAGCATGGAATTCTGCCGTACAAACAGAAGAAAATAAATAGCCTGTGGCCACTATTCAGTGACACCTGCAAGAAATTTCACGTGGCCACAGTTTTGAAAAACAGGATCAGGCTCAGCACATCAATTAACCCAATCATGCTGAACTCAATTCAAACATGCATCAACGCTTTCAGGAAAAGGTGAAAAATATAGAGGATGTTAAGTTTGCAACACATGCAAATCTAAAGCAAAATAGCTTCAGACTGAAACTTTGTACAGTCAAGTAAAAAGTAAATAACACAAATACAATATTCAGATCAATGATCTTGCCAAATACGCCAATATTTCTCACCAACAACCAGTTCATATGTTTCATTACAATACAAAGTATAAGACACAAATTCTAATCCACAATTACTTCAATCCTGATCAGAAACTTTGCTTCTGGCTTGAAATAAATATGATGTTAAGGAGGCAAGATGTCTACCATAATGACAAGTCTCTAATAAAAAATTCTGTAAGTAAGAGTCAACTGACCAGATAATAGAAATTCAAATTAACAAAACGTTCTGACAATTAGGACAGTGTAGCTAAAAAAGATTTTATTGCCTTTGGCTATCCTAAAAATATAATGCAGCATCCCTAGTGTTTCTGCAGACATAATGTGTAATATTGCAACTGTTTGTTGAACTCATTGACCAAGCTACACTCAGAACTTGTGACCTTAACAAATGGAACAACTTCGAAAATATAGACCAAACTCTCATTTGTCACATTACCACTGAATTCAATGGGTTGGATGACTCTACTTAAATTAGTACAGGTCTATTGCACAAAATAAATCATGATAATTCTAGCATATGTAAATACGCATGACATAAGTGCTTACCAATACCAATGGTTTTCTCCATCAATAAACTCTCTATTAGCTTCAGTCAACTGCAAATCTTCGCAATTAATTGATTTTGACATCATATCAATCCTGTAGGCTATTCCAAAAGTGAACATGTTCACATGCCAAAAGCATTAGGAAAAGAGGAAACAAAAATCCGTTGGACAACAGATTTCAGACATTGTTGTATGATGAATCAGTATAGCCCAATTTCACACTAATTTGGATTTATGCAAACTTACAGCATGTATTTATAACCATTAAACATTCAACAAATCAGTTATGTGCACAAGTTGTATTGCCACCATGGTCGCATTATAAAATCTGAACAGCATATTAAATATGTACACATATCTTTATATCACAATTAAATGTACACTGAATTGGTGTTGTGACTGATTTCTACATTAGTAACCTACTTTAAATAAATTACCACTATTACTACAGCCACAACACCAAATCAGTAAAGAACAAAAAAAAAATTCCAAATACAGCATCAAAAAATGAACAGTTCTCAAAACTCAAAATGCATTTCATTTTGCCCTTCCCCTACCAAACTTATAAATAAAAGACAAACAATATGTTTGTGTTCTTGTGGGCCTTTTTGATCGGGTCACCTTCAAAATGATTAGATTGGGCTGTGTGAATCTTGTGACCCATGCTCCTGTTGCTACTCTGGTGAGGGATTGGTCTGTAGAAACCATGCAATCCAGAAGACCAGGAACACACCAGACTGCTTTTTAAATTCTAGTAATAGTGACCACTTTTCCCACCTTTCCATCTCAAAATCATGTGTCCCTGCAATCTCACTCTCATTGCCCTCTTGCCACTCAATCCCAACCCCACTCTCACTGTACCCGCGTTTAGTGCACTTCAAAGTTTTTAACCCCTTCCAAGCAGTGTTCCCACTGGATGTGACAGGGGAAGAGGTTAAAATAGATCCCAAATGTGTCAAAATCAAGACCATTAGAAGAGGAAAGACCTCAGGAGACACTGGATGAGCCAGAAGGATAAATGACTTTCCTCATTTATTAGTTTTTCTCCAGGCTTCACAGAAGAACTCAAAACATGCAATTACCTCAATCAAATTTACCTTCCTAAAATCATTAGGCTTTTAAAACCAATCTCTACTGTCTGATTTATCTGGTCTTTTACTTTCTTTACCTCCAACTTTAATTTGGCGCTTTGGTCCTTAATTTTGGCCTTTGCTGATTGGCAATTTAACTCCACATGCCTGCTTTGCTCCATATTCCTTGAATGAATTTTGTTACAACCAGGTGAGGAGTGAACTGGCTCCCCTCTGTTCAGCCTCCTCATTGGTTACAAAGAGTTTTTAAATTTCTTTTCCATGGGGATGCCTTTTTCCGAATCCTAATGTATTTTTTAAAACTATCCATGCAGTGAACAATAAGGAGCCAATCAAACGAGGCTTTCCTGAATCAAAGAACGAACATATTTATTAGCCACTAAACCAGAGGGAAAATAATAAAAACACAATGTCACACACACACAGGTATCAGAAGGAAAAAATGAGAATCCAAATAAAAAAAGTTAAAAATATATGGTTTTGTGTCCTATTTTTGTCTTTGAGGCATAGATTGTTAAACATTGCAGCCGATTTAAGTTAACTTGTTCTTTGGATGCAGTCAGATGCAGATGGTGTTGCAATTCTTACGAGGTAGCTGTTCATTGGTAGGTAGATTTTGGTATGCTGACTTCTTGAACCGGGTACTGCACATACCCAGAGTGAGAAACAGAGAAGGATAGACCTCTTTAGCCTGTTCCTTCTGCTGAAGTATTTTTCAAAAATCTCTGCTCTGATGACCCTCCTAGTCTCTGGCTTGGTAAACCAGTTCTTAAAGCCCTGTTGGCAATATTTTCCAGAGGAATTTGATTACTATGTCTGCTGTAGTCATTGTGCTGTAGAATAAGTAATCACATCTTTTGATATTTCATCTCAGAAACTTTGATGAGTTTCAAGATGGTAAAAGCCAAAAGGAGATGGGGGTCTTTCGCACTTCACCAGAGCAGAGGTGGGGGGAGTGGGGGGTAAGGGGGTTGAAGATCTGTTCCTACTTGGGTGGAGAGCAAGTTGTATATCCTGGCTGGCTGCCAGTTCCCCATTGTCTTAATAAGATTACAGTTTATTAGAATCCAACACTTTGCATTTTAATCTCTCTTCCTTAGATAAAGTTTTGATAGCTGCAAATTACCAGAAATGTCTCGCTCTCCACGCTCCCCTCAGGGGGTCTTGCTACTTTTTCTCACCTTCACCTTGGAAGGTGGCCTCACATTTTAAAGTCGTTTATTCTGTCTTATTACAAATCAGAGAATTTCCAGTTGGAAGTTTTAGAAACCGTATTTCAAAAATAAAGCAGTATAACTTCATGAGAGTTTCCCAAATGACCAACAGAAATAACCAAAGATTTCACAGTTTAAGACTTGTACTCTGACAAACTAAAATCAACATAAAATCAAACATTATCTTTAGCTTGCATTAGGTACCTGTTAAATAAAGACACTTTAATATTAACTAACTAACACAATCGAGATACATCTTACAACTTTTCACACTGTGCAGATGTGTAGCATCATAGGAACCAGTTACTCCCAGCTCTCTGGCAGGCTCACTTCTCCCTGCCACACTACGTTGAAACTTCCAGCGTCCTTCAAAAGTCATTCCACTCAGCAGGAATTGTTCAGATCCCACTGTCACCAGCAAGGCCCACCTCAGTAACTCCTTGTTCCTCAAATCTCCAAAAGTCCTGGAACCCCTGCCTTTCCAACAGAAAACAAACTCTTCTAATCATCCTGCTTCATTGTTAACACAAAACAGTCTTCCCACTTCTCCACAGCAATAGCTGCTTTGCTTCTCCATACAACAGTGTTTGCTTCAGATCTCTCTCTGGATCTCAAAATGCTGTTGTCCCAGCTTTGAAAATTGTCATTTGAGAGGTCAACAGGTTCCTGTTCAAGTTTCAATCCCCATGGCAACCAGATTACATGGGCCTGTCTCTAAGCATAGATGTTTAGTATGACACCACCACCCCTCTATCCAGAACATTCTGTTTCACCTTAAGTGAAGGAAGGCAAAAACATAACCGTCTTGTAAAGTCCAGTAACAATGGTTATTTCTTATCACTTACATGGGAAGAATGTTACTAGCCACTTATTAGCACAAGCCTGAATCTTGTCCAGGTCTTGCTGCATGCAGGCATGGACTGCTTCAGTATTCAAGAAGTTGCCAATGGTACTGAACACTGTATAATCAGCAAATATCCCCATTTTTGACTTTTTGATGGGAACAGCTGGAGATAGGACACTACCCTGAGGAACTCCTGTAGCAATTTTCTTGGCTGAGATGACTGGCCTGCAACAACCACAACCATCCTCCTTTTATGCTAGGTATGTCTCCAACCAGTGGAACGTTTTCTCCATGATTCCCATCAGCTTCAATTTTGTCTTGATGCCACAATCACTCAAATGCTGCCTTGATGTCAAGGGCAGTCACTCACCTCACCTCCGAAATTCACTCTTTTGACCAAGTCTGAACCAAGGTTGTAATGAAGCCAAACGGCCCTAGCAGAACCCAAACCAAGCACTGGTGAGCAGGTTATGATTGTTTAACTGGTGCTTGATAGCACTATTAATGACACCTTCCATTATTTTGCTGTTTGAGATAGATTGATGGCACAGTACTTGGCTGCATCAGATTTGGCCTGCTTTGTGAACAGGATACACCTGGGCAATCTTCCACATTGTCGGGTAGATGCCAGTATTGCAGCTGGACTGGAACAGCTTTGCTCAGGACATGTCTGTCTGGAGCTCAAGTCTTCAGTACTACAGCCAGGATGTCATCAGAGCCCATATCCAGTGCCTTCAGCCATTTCTTGATATTACATGAAGTGAATTGGGTTGGCTGAAGACTAGCAGCTGTGGTGCTGATGCTGAGGGCCTCAGGAGGAGGCAGAGATAGATCATCCACTCAGCTCTTCTGGCTGAAGATGGTTACAAGCACTTCAGCCTTGACTTTTTGCATGCACATGCTGGGCTACTCCATCATTGAGGATGGTGATATTGGTGGAGGTTCCTCTTCCTGTTAGTTGTTTAATAGTCTGCCACCATTCATGACTGGGATATGGCAGGATTGCAGAGCTTTGATCTGATCCATTGGTTATGGGATCGCTCAGCTGTGTTTATCGCATGCATGCAGTTCTTTGTTGTAGCTTCACCAAGTTAACACCTCATTTTAGCTATGTCTGGTGCTGCTCCTGGCATGCTCTCCTGCACTCCTCACTGAGCTAAGTTTGACCCTCTAGCTTGATGGTAATGATATGAATGAGGAATATGCTGAGTCATCAGGATACAGATTGTGGTTCAATACAATTCTGCTGCTGCTGATGGCCCACAGTGCCTCATGGATGCCCGGTTTTTAACTTCTAGGTCTGTTCTAAATCTATTCCATTTCACACAGCGATAGTGCCAAACAATTGGCAAGGGCAAGTTGGCTTTTCCCTCACCACCTGCCAGAGGCCAGTCTGGCGGATATGTCCTTCAGCCAGTTCGATCAGTAGGTAGTGCCCCTTCTATGAAGTCCTATAACTAGAGTACATTCTGTGCCCTTGCCACCCTCAGTGCTTCTTCCAAGTAGCATTCAACACGGAAGATCACCACTATGCTGCAGTGCCCTTAGGTTGACTTGTTCCAACATTGTAGGAATGAAAAAGAGACGTTTTCAGTGTCCTGGTCTATATTCAACTGCCATTCACAATCAAAAAAAGATCAACAAGAATTCGTTCCACTGCTGCTTGCATCGAGTAAATACACTGCTGCCTTTAACTACATCAACAGTCACTTCAAAAGCTCATTGTAGGTGAAGTCCTTTGAGAGGTTTGAGATTTGACAATAAGCCATTAAATAGCCAGTCCTCATGAAAGCTCATCAACCTGAAACATTAAAACTATGTTTATCTCTCAACAAATGACAACTGACCTAGTGCTGACCTAGTGAGTGTATGCAGCATTTTCTGTCTTCATTTCATATTTCCAGTTTTTTCAGTATTTTGCTTTAGACAAAAGGCCATTGTCCCTTTGTTCTCACTTTGTACTACTTGCCTTTCAAGCCTTGAGAAGAGTTTACTTTCCTGATAAAAATAGTAAAGTTACACTGCACAAACATGTTTCTACTTGGTGCAGCTCCACTTGCTTTACTCCAATTATAAGACAGATTCCATGAACCAGAAGAAATTCCTGGTTTAAATTACCTCATAACTTTTAGTTTTCCCTTTACCTGTAGCGCCTTGAGCACAATTAATGGCTGTTACTCAGCTCTCTTCCCTTTTGTTTGCTTTTGAACAATTAGCCAGCGGTCTCCTCTACATTGGAGAGACCAAACGCAAACTGGGCGACCGTTTTGCGGAACACCTGCGGTCTGTCCGCAAGAAAGACCCAAACCTCCCTGTCGCTTGCCATTTTAACACTCCACCCTGTTCTCTTGCCAACATGTCTGTCCTTGGCTTGCTGCATTGTTCCAGTGAAGCCCAACGCAAACTGGAGGAACAGCACCTCATCTTCCGACTAGGCACTTTACAGCCCTCTGGGCTGAATATTGAATTCAACAACTTTAGATCTTAAACTCCCCCTCCCCCCATCCCCACCCCGTTTCTTTTCCCCCCCCACCCGCTTTTTTTTCAATAATTTATATAGATTCTTCTTTCCCCACCTATTTCCATTATTTTTAAATCTAAAACTAAAACCTTTAGTCTTTCCACCCCACCCCCACTAGAGCTGTACTTTGAATATCCTGTATTCCATTCTTAATTAGCACTTTTCTCAGACAAAGACCACCACCTTCAACACCTCTTTGACCCTTTTGTCTCTGACATCTTTTGATTATCTGCTCACACCACACCCTCAATGTGTCTCTTCCCCCCCCGCCCCCCACCCACCTTAAACCAATTTATATTTCTCCCTTGTTGAAACTATGCTGCAGTCCTGCCGAAGGGCCATGGAGGCTCGAAACGTTGACTGATTTCTTCTCCGCCGATGCTGCCAGACTTGCTGAGTTTTTCCAGGTAATTCTGTTTTTGTTTTGTTTTGGATTTCCAGCATCCGCAGTAGCTTTTAGCTTTTTGTTTTTAGCCAGACTACCTTTCCCACCTTAGCCTTCCCTTCCCTCGCCCTCGACCCTCCCTCCCCTTGCCCTCAGCCACCCACCCTATTTATCCTTTCCCACTTTGTTCACTACTAGAAGAAAGAATTATTATGCATTACAATCATTAGAGAGAGAAAAAATCACAAAAATGTGGTTTCCAGGAACAGGCAGGGGATCTTAGTTTTATGCTCAGATGTGCCTCACTGACTTTCCAGTCTGGTGACAGTTATTATTGTCTTACTGGCCATTAATTTCACTTCTTTTATTTTCCTTTGTATAGGTGATGTAGGCTCTTTCACTAGTTACTCAACAGGAACAAAAGGATGTCAGCCACGTGTGAAACAACCTGAAAACAACTAGATCAAAGTGTAAACAGGCAATGTAATTTAAAAGCAAAAAACTGCGGATGCTGGAAATCCAAAACAAAAATAAAAATACCTGGAAAATCTCAGAATACAGTTAACGTTTCAAGTCCGTATGACTCTTCAACAGAACTAAGTAAAAATAGAAAAGAGGTGAAATATAAGCTTTTTTTTTGTAAAAATATACTTTATTCATAAAATATCTTCAATCACATTCAAAACCATTTCAAAAACAACATTACAAGGGTACAATCTAGGTTAAACTTTTACAAAATGTATCACCAGGTGCATCAGTACAAACAATATTACAATCATTTACAGCCTTTCATTTTGATCTGTACAGCCCGAGGGGCTCTAAACAGTTCCCAGTCTCTCGGTGCGCTGTGGTAGAAAGGTCTTAGACAGCGACCCTTCCCCATTGTGCCTTTGCGGCAGCTGCCCCAAGCTTTAGTGCGTCCCTCAGCACGTAGTCCTGGACTTTGGATTGTGCCAGTCCGCAACAATCGGTCGGGGACAACTCTTTGTGCTGGAAGACCAACAAGTTTCGGGCAGACCAAAGCGCCTCTTTCACCGAGTTGATGATCCTCCAGCTGCAGTTGATGTTTGTCTCGGTGTGTGTCCCTGGGAACAGCCCGTAGAGCACAGAGTCCTGTGTCACAGAACTGCTCGGGATGAACCTCGACAGCAACCACTGCATCTCTCTCCAGACTTTCTTTGCAAAGGCACAATCCACAAGGAGGTGGACAACGGTCTCTTCCCCACCACAGCCACCTCGAGGGCAACGTGCAGAGGGGGTGAGCTTCCTGGCGTGTAGGAAGGATCTGACGGGGAGGGCCTTTCTCACCACCAGCCAAGCTACGTCTTGGTGCTTGTTGGAAAGTTCTGGCGATGAGGCATTCTGCCAAATGACTTTGACAGTCTGCTCGGGGAACCATCCCACAGGGTCCACCCTCTCCTTATCCCTCAGGGCCTCTAGGACGTTACGTGCTGACCACTGCCTGATGGACTTGTGGTCAAAGGTGTTTTTCTGCATAAATTTTTCCACCAGGGACAGGTGGTACGGCACGGTCCAACTACTTGGAGCGTTCCGCGGCAGCGTGGCCAGACCCATCCTTCGCAACACCGGGGACAGGTAGAACCTCAGCACGTAGTGACACTTGGTGTTTGCGTACTGAGGGTCTACGCACCGCTTGATGCAGCCACACACAAAGGTGGCCATCAGTATGAGGGCGATGTTGGGCACGTTTTTTCCCCCTTTATCTAGAGGCTTGTACATCGCGTCCCTGCGGACACGATCCATTTTCGACCTCCAGATAAAGCGGAAGATGGCTCGAGTGATCGCCATCGCGCAGGAGTCTGGAATGGGCCAGACCTGCGCCACGTACAGCAACAGCGAGAGTACCTCACACCTGATGACCAGGTTCTTACCCGCAATGGAGAGGGAGCGTCGCTCCCACATGCCCAGTTTCCTTTTCACCATAGCCACTCGCTCCTTCCAGTTTCTAACGCATGCCCCGGTCCCTCCGAACCATATCCCCAGCACCTTCAGGCCGTCAGCCCTGACAGTGAAGGGGACAAAGGATCGGTCAGCCCAGTTCCCAAAGAACATGGCCTCGCTCTTCCCACGATTTACCTTGGCTCCCGAGGCCAGTTCGAACTGGTCGCAGATGTGCATCAGTCTGCGCACCGACAGCGGATCCGAGCAGAAGACGGCGACGTCGTCCATGTACAGGGAGGCTTTCACCTGAGTGCCTCCACTGCCTGGGATCGTCACTCCTCTTATGCCCGGATCCTTCCTGATGGACTCGGCAAAGGGTTCTATGCAACACACGAAAAGGACAGGCGAGAGAGGGCAGCCCTGCCTGACTCCAGATTTAATCGGAAAGCTATCTGTTTCCCACCCATTGATTGAGACTGCGCTACTGATGTTAGTGTAGAGCAGTTGGATCCAATTTCGAATTCCCTCCCCAAAGCCCATTTTGGAGAGCACATCCCCCATGTAGGTGTGCGATATTCTGTCAAAGGCCTTCTCCTGATCCAAGCTGATGAGGCAGGTATCCACACCCCTGTCCTGTACATAGGCAATCGTATCCCTGAGCAGCGCCAGGCTGTCAGAGATCTTCCTGCCTGGCACAGAGCAGGTCTGGTCAGGTTGAATCACCAATTCCAGAGCGGATTTGACCCGATTGGCGATGACCTTGGACAGAATCTTATAGTCCATATTCAACAGTGAAATGGGTCGCCAATTTCTAATTTCCTCCCTTTCCCCCTTGTGCTTGTAGATGAGGGTGATGATGCCTTTCCTCATGGATTCTGACATGCTGCCGGCCAGGAGCATACTCTCGTACACTTCTAGCAGGTCTGGGCCGATCAAGTCCCACAGAGCCGAATACAACTCCGCCGGCAAGCCGTCGCTTCCGGGGGTTTTACTCTTCTCGAAGGACTCGAGGGCCTTAGTCAGTTCATCAGGAGTTAGCGGTTTGTCCAGGCTCTCCCGCGTACTGTGGTCTAAGACCTCCGTGATAGAGGACAGGAAGGACTGGGAGGCCGTGCTGTCCGTGGGCTTCACGTCATACAGTCCGGCATAAAAGGATTTGCTGATCCTCAGAATGTCGGACCGTGATGACTTTACTGAGCCGTCTTCTTCCTTCAGGCTGCTGATCACAGAGCGCTCTCTGTGTACCTTTTGGAAGAAGAAACGTGAGCACGTCTCATCCTGCTCCACGGAGCGGACCCTGGAACGGAAGATGATCTTGGAGGCCTCCGAGGCAAAGTGCGAGGCTTGCTGGCCCTTCACCTCTTGGAGCTCCTCCTTGACATCGACCCCCATCGACTGCAGCCGGAGCAGATTCTGCATCTTTTTCTGGAGTCGGGACATTTCCCTCTGTTCCTTTCTAGCTTTCTGGGTGCCTTTGCGGATGAAAAACCTCTTGATGCTTCCCTTGATCGCTTCCCACCAGTGTGTCAGGGACTCAAAGAGGGGTTTCACGGTTCTCCAACCTTTGTAATCCCTCTTGAGCTCCTCAATGTTCTCTGGGGTCAGCAGTTGCACATTTAGCTTCCATGCCCCCCTGCCCACCCTCAGGTCCTTCTCCAAGTGGCAGTCCGCCAGTAGGAGGCAGTGGTCAGAGAAGAACACCGGCTTGACCTCGGTGGATCTGACTGTGAATGCACGGGACACAAACAGGAAGTCTATCCTGGAACGAATGGACCCGTCTGGCCGCGACCAGGTGTATCTATGCTGCGCTCCGTCTGCAGGGTTGCTGAAGACGTCGTGCAGCTTGGCATCCTTGACTGTTTCCATCAGGGATCTGGACGTAGCGTCCAATCTGCTTCCGGCCCTGCCGGAGGTTTAAACCAGTTTATATTTCACCTCTTTTCTATTTTTACTTGGCAATGTAATTTACATGCCCACAGCCCCAACAGTCCACATTTTTACCACTTCAGCAAAATCCCAAATAGGAGAATCTCAGTGTAATTTCTAAATTAAGTACACTAAACTTATCCACATATCGACCCCGCTATTTCCAAATCCTGGTAATCTTAGTAAAGTGACAGGAATGTTCCTTAACCAGTTAGAGTATTCAGATTAGAGAACATTCTTTTCGTATCAGGCATGCCCAGAAAGTTTTTTTGAAGGAATTTTAACAAGTGTTTAAAACTCACATTTTAGCAGCTGGTTTGTTACATACAACTTTATGAAGTCACATACTGAACAAAAAAAACACTTGGAACTGCAACTCTTAAAAACTATCAGATCATTTAAAACTTTTCTGCTTCAGGTTTCTGTGTAACCAGTGAGGGAGAAAAAGGGGGTCTCAGTTTTCAACTTTCCTTCCAACTTATCTGATGGTTCAGTCAGCCTCCAGTGGTACTTTCTGACTGATATGTGGTGAGATCACATTGCAGACCTCCAAACACAGTAAAAAAAGAAATGTGAAATGCTGACAAGGGGTACTAATTTTCTTTTTTGCCTTTAGTTGTGCGCACACAAGGATTTTTTTGGAACAAAGTCTAAATGGGGTATAGACCCAAAAGGGATCTTGGAGTACAGATACAAAAATGCAAACATGGCATTGGAATTCATTTCTCGAGGCACAGCATTCAAAAGCATAGAAGTTGTGTTAAACTTATATCAAATCTTGAATAGACCACACTTGGAATTAAGATGCACAATTCTCATCTCCATATTAAAAAGAGAATAGAAGTATTGGAGAAAATGCAAAAAAGATTTACAAGAACAATACCAGACAGAGAGTTTGAATGTCAGCAAAGAACAAGCTGAGGATTTCTTTTTGAGAGGGGAGACTAAGAGGTCTTTAGAATTATGAAGGAATCTGATAGTGTAGATCGAGAGATGTTTCACCTAAGGAGGAGAATCCAAAATTAGTGCCCATAAATACCAGATGGTCACTAAGAAATCAAATAAGGAGTCCAGGGGAAACTTCTTTAACACATAAAGTGAACAAACCCACCAGAAAAAGTTAGGCAGTGCCCCTTCTAGCAGAGTGAATTTTTAAACAACATGTTAAGTCTCTATTACTGCCAATCAACCTCTCTCGTACCAAAAGTGAATTTTTACAAGTGTGGAGTCACATTCCTTTAGCTTTTAATCACGGGAGATTTTTAATAATCAAAAATTTTAAATGAAATTTTAACTTTTTGTCTCTTACCTCTCTTTCTCTATCTTAATTCAATTACAAATCAGGTACGGAAAGTAACTATTCTAACTTACACTACCTGGTTCAAACTCTGTGCGCCTAACGATTCTTCAATTTGATAGATTAAGAGGAGATAAAAAAGTTATATGAGGTCTTGTGGCACAATGGGTAGCGTCCTGCCTCCGAGCCAGAAGATCCTGGTTCAAGTCCTGCCCAAGGACTTGATGGCCAAGAAAGGCACATTCATAACGTGGCCGAATACATTAAGCATCAACCTGTAAATCTTTCCAATACATGCCAATGGCAAGCGTAAGATTTCTGGTCAGCCATGTAATGTTCATGCAACATGTAATGCACAGTTCCATGTGATGGAAAGAATGTTGGGGCCTCTATCATCACTATCTATAGCTCCAAACTACAATGTGCATGTAAAAAGTGCATGTCACCAAAGTAACTCGGACAATCTGAGTAAACTATAACACATCACCACCAAAGTTGTTGTTACAACAAGTTGTATACCCTGTTCAGATTCCCAAAAAATGAGCACCCACGCCAAAATGGTTTACTAAAATCATATTAGGCTCCAATGCAAAAGCCCACAGAATTCCTGTAATTTTAAAAAATTCATTCTTGGAACATAGGTGCTACTGACAAGGCCAGCATTTATTGCCCACCCCAATTGTCCTGAGAAGATGCTTGTGAGCCACCACCTTGAACCATTGCAGTCCATGTGATGTAGGCACATCCACAGTGCTATTAGGGAGAGAGTTCCAAGATTTTGACCCAGCGACAGTGAAGGAACGGCAATTTGGTTCCAGGTGAGAATGGTGAATGGCTTGGATGGGAACTTGCAATATTGTAATGAACGGCCAGTGCCGATCGTTTATCCCAAAATCTGAGCCATAATGGATGAACCACTGCTTTGGAGTTTGTTTATAGTGACCAGGTGGTTTTTTTTGTTTTAAAAAAGGGCAATATTGGGAAGAATGAGATGGAGAAAGAAGCTGCCTTTGCCTTAGCTCGGACAAAACGTATGAGAGCAATTAATCTACAAACCAAATAAAACCGAATAGGAAAGATAAAACTTTTGCCAGGGCTATGGACGGGGGAAAGAAATTCACAAAATCTTATTCACTATGCTAAAAAAGATGTTACTTTCTGTATCACAGTGTGCTACAATTAGCCATGCTGTGGGTTTATGATCAGGTGAGCAAATTAAGAGAATTCAGAGTACAGCAACATAGAACTTAAATCAATAAGATCTCACAGCAAGTACAATTTTCCCATAAACTCAAAAATAATTTTCCTAACCCAATTGTTGGCATCAAATTGAAAAGCATACAACCAAAGAACAGAATGCTTAGTGCCGGCAAGCTTTACACTTGTAGCAGGAGCAAACTGCTGCACAGTCCTGGAAGCAACGTGGGTCAGGAAGCCTGGAAAAACTCAGCAGGTCTGGCAGCATCTGCGGAGAGGAACACAGTTAGTGTTTCGGGTCCATATGACTCTTCATACTCTTATGAAGAGTCATATGGACTCGAAACATTAACTGTGTTCCTCTCCGCAGATGCTGCCAGACCTGCTGAGTTTTTCCAGGTATTCTTATTTTTGTTTTGGATTTCGCTTTTAAAAGTTTTTTGCTTTTATCTTAGGTCAGGAAGCTATCACTTGCCTGAAAACATGCTATTTCCTATCTGGATTAGATCACTTCCAAAATAACAAGGAGTTATAGCTCTTCTCTGTTAAAAGCTGTAAACTGTAAAAAAAAATTAAGCATGCTCACCACTGCACACTAAAAATAACTTAGAATTTCAACATTTCCTTTTTAATTGTTTAGTACAATCTATTTGTCAGGTGTCTTAATGGTGCAATTCTGCATGTGAAAACTTCTATATGTTGCGATACAAGCCCTCATGCATCCTTCATCTGATTTTATACACAGTAGTTTGGTACGATTGTTGATGGAATTGAAATAGTGGTGGGAAATCAGCAAAATTAAGGATTCGTCTTTGTAAAATTTCTTGCACACATCTACATCACAATTTTGTTCTCTCTCACCGGTTATTCAAATCATAATAGGCAAAACCTTAGATCCCCAATTTCAATTTTTATCATATTTTAGCAAAAATAATTTCTAGAGGGGGAAACAAGTAGCCAATAAAAGTCAGGGCAGTTCCACATTCCCTATACATTCCTAAAAAGAAATCAAACAGCATATTTAAAAAACCTACACAAAGTTGGTGCCAGCAGTTCTTCCTTCCCACCCGCTACATCCCCCACCTAAAGCTGTACATCGTGCTGGAGAGAAGCCTAGATTCTGTTACACCTTCGTCACAACCTCATGTCATGATCCCTGTCCAACTAGAGGGCTGCCTATGCTCCAAAGTCTCCCTATACCAAATCCCCCAGCCCAACACTCTGACCCACATTGTGTGACAGCGCACGTTCCAAAGAAAATGAGGAATCCAATACATATAAAGGTTTAAAATCATTTTAAATTGACAAGTTTGATGTGTCTTATTTGTAAACAAACATCTGTAAATGTGATCTACGGATCACAAAATGTTTCACTGGCACTTTCTATCACAATATCTTTTCAATTGTTGTTTGAAACAATATTTTTGTTCACATATACTAATCCTTTAAGAAGGGGCTGCAATTTACACTTATGGAGTGCCTTTAATCGAACAAGCAGCCTAAGGTGCATACAGAAATCAGAGGGCACAGCGGAGGTTGGAGAAGAGAAAATATTAGGGTGCTGCTCAGATTTAATTAATTTATATGACTGA
Organism: Cetorhinus maximus; assembly: GCF_964194155.1. NCBI lineage: Eukaryota > Metazoa > Chordata > Chondrichthyes > Lamniformes > Cetorhinidae > Cetorhinus > Cetorhinus maximus. Next base: position 7,115,084 of record NC_135887.1, read on the forward strand.
TTATGCAAAACACATGTAACTTAACTTTTCTATATCTCTAGCCACAGATTCCCAAAATTAATTTGTAGAAATGCCATTCTTAATAGATTTTGGTCCTTGTTGTTTCCTGCTCCTCTTCACTTTCACTTTCCGCATCCACCATCCACCTTCCCTGGACCCCGCTCCCCTCCAGCTAGTTTCTTTTGTAAAGAAAGGGTTAACGGACTGACCATGAGTTCAGAGCAGTGTTTCTTATGTGGAAACCAGATGAGTGCAATACTTGATAATTGCATCAATGCTTGTTAATTGCAATGCTACTGTCAAATTGAATAGAACAATATCAATTGAATAGATAAAAGCAAAAAACTGCGGATGCTGGAAATCCAAAACAAAAACAAAAATACCTGGAAAAACTTAGCAGGTCTAGCAGCATCTGCGGATAGGAGCACAGTTAACGTTTCGAGTCCGAATGACCCTTCAACAGAACTAAGTAAAAATAGAAGAGAGGTGAAATATAATCTGGTTTGGGAGGGGGTGGTGGGTGGGACAAGAAGAGCTGGATAGAGGGATAGTGATAGGTGGAGATAACCAAAAGATGTCACAGACAAAAGGACAAAGGAGGTGTTGAAGGTGGTGATATTATCTAAAGGAATGTGCTAATTAAGGGTAGAAAGCAGGACGAGCAAGGTACAGATAGCCATAGTGGGGGTGGGGGAAGGGATCGAAACAGGCTAAAAGGTAGAGATAAAACAATGGATGGAAATACATTTAAACATAATAATGGAAGTAGATGGGAAAAGAAAAATCTATATAAATTATTGGAAAAAACAAAGAGGGGGAAAATCGGAAAGGGGGTGGGGATGGAGGAGAGAACTCATGATCTAAAATTGTTGAACTCAATATTCAGTCCGGAAGGCTGTTAAGTGCCTAGTCGGAAGATGAAGTGCTGTTCCTCCAGTTTGCGTTGAGCTTCACTGAAACAATGCAGCAAGCCAAGGACGGACATGTGGGCTTGAGAGCAGGGTGGAGTGTTAAAATGGCAAGCGACAGGGAGGTCTGGGTAATACTTGCAGATAGACCGAAGGTGTTCTGCAAAGCGGTCACCCAGTCTGCGTTTGGTCTCTCCTTTGTAGAGGAAACCGCATTGGGAGCAACGAATGCAGTAGACTAAGTTGAGAGAAGTGCTTGTTCTCACACTGAACAATTTCTCCTTAAACTCCTCACACTTCCTCCAAATAAAAGGTATGACTATGGGTACCCGCGTGGGCCCCAGCTATGCCTGTCGCTTTATGGGGTATGTGGAACATTCCTTGTTCCAGTCCTACTCTGGCCCCCTCCCACAACTCTTTCTCCGGTACATCGATGATTACTTCGGTGCTGCTTCATGCTCTCGTCTGGACCTGGAAAAATTTATTAATTTTGCTTCCAATTTCCACCTCACCATCATTTTCACATGGTCCATCTCTGACACCTCCCTCCCTTTCCTTGACCTCTCTGTCTCAATTTCTGGTGATAGACTGTCCACCAATATCCATTACAAGCCTACCGACTCCCACAGCTACCTCGACTACAGCTCCTCACACCCCGCTTCCTGTAAGGACTCCATCCCATTCTCTCAATTCCTTCGCCTCCGTCGCATCTGTTCTGATGATGCCACTTTCAAAAACAGTTCCTCTGACATGTCCTCCTTCTTCCTTAACCGAGGTTTTCCACCCACGGGGGTTGACAGGGCCCTCAACCGTGTCCGGCCCACATCCCGCACATCCGCCCTCACACCTTCTTCTCCCTCCCAGAAACATGATAGGGTCCCCCTTGTCCTCACTTATCACCCCACCAGCCTCCGCATTCAAAGGATCATTCTCCGCCATTTCCGCCAACTCCAGCATGATGCCACCACCAAACACATCTTCCCTTCATCCCACCCTGGCGGCATTCCGCCTCCGGGACACCCTGGTCCACTCCTCCATCACCCCCTGCACCTCAAACCCCTCCCACGGCACCTTCCCATGCAACCGCAGAAGATGCAACACCTGCCCCTTTACTTCCCCTCTCCTCACGGTCCAAGGGCCCAAACACTCCTTTCAAGTGAAGCAGCATTTCACTTGCACTTCCCTCAACTTAGTATACTGCATTCGTTGCTCCCAATGCGGTTTCCTCTACATTGGAGACCAAACACAGACTGGGTGACCGCTTTGCAGAACACCTTCGGTCTGTCCACAAGTATTACCCAGACCTCCCTGTCGCCTGCCATTTTAACACTCCACCCTGCTCTCATGCCCACATGTCCGTCCTTGGCTTGTTGCATTGTTCCAGTGAAGCTCAACGCAAACTGGAGGACCAGCACCTCATCTTCCAACTAGGCACTTTACAGCCTTCAGGACTGAATATTGAGTTCAACAATTTTAGATCATGAGCTCTATACTCCATCCCCACCCCCTTTCCGATTTTCCCCCTCCCTTTTGTTTTTTCCAATAATTTATATAGATTTTTCTTTTCCCACCTACTTCCATTATTATTTTTAAGTGTATTTCCATCCATTGTTTTATCTCTACCTTTTAGCCTATTTCGATCCTTTGCCCCCACCCCACCCCCACTAGGGCTATCTGTACCTTGCTCGTCCTGCTTTCTACCCTTAATTAGCACATTCCTTTAGATAATATCACCACCTTCAACACCTCCTTTGTCCTTTTGTCTGTGACATCTTTTGGTTATCTCCACCTATCACTATCCCTCTATCCAGCTCTTCTTGTGTCCCGCCCCCCCCAAACTAGATTATATTTCACCTCTCTTCTATTTTTACTTAGTTCTGTTGAAGGGTCATTCGGACTCGAAACATTAACTGTGCTCCTATCCACAGATGCTGCTAGACCTGCTGAGTTTTTCCAGGTATTTTTGTTATCAATTACATAGAACTGTTACTTCTAAAATCAACAGAGGCTGATTGAAACCAGACAGGTATTCACAGGAGGGACTCCTTATATGGCTATGCCAATGGAAGACAACTTGGGAACATGCTAACCAAACAACAGCCGATCATGCACCCAACTAACAAATCTGCATCCAGAAGAGGATTGCGCACAAACTCTTCCAAAAATTGTATTCTGGACGCAAACCCCTGGAAAAAAAAAAGGCCCCACATGGGAGTGCTCAAGGAGGAAGACAGAACACACCTTTCGATTGGCAGTGCTTCAAAAGAAGACAGAAGATACATATCAACAGCAAGAGTCCCAGTGAAATAAGCCAGAAGATCTCAGTCAAAGGTCACTCCTAAGAGACCTACAGTCATCTCAGATTGACCATCTGAGGAATAATCGAATGACTTACTTGAAATTGTTTTGTTTAAAATTCTCAATAAAAAGGTGCTGGATTTACTTTGGGATTGTTTCGATCATAATTCTCGGTCTCCAAACTTAGAGGTAAAATAATATACAATTTCAAAAATTGTTTGGGATTTTAATTATATTCAAATTGCATCTACGTTACTGATAACAAATAATACCTAGGAGACCACAGACAAGACAGACAAGAACACAGTCCCTGAATTTCCTTGGGACTTTCTGCCACTGCACTGCCATAACTTTTGTCAGAAGAAACCCCATTTACCTCACACATCTGACCAAGTTACGCTGTTGAGGCAACAAAGTCCAGAGAAACTCAGCATCATGATGTTTATTCAAGGTACTGCTTTAGAACTGGCACATGACACAAGGTGGCCTTCCCTTATTTTCACTTCGTTGCTATCACTACCTACTGATGCAGTACCTATGTAATCCTAAGGCTGTCTACCAATTTTAAATTTATAATGGTTACAGGTACTGCATCTCCCTTTAAAATGCTTTACTTTGGATCATTTCAACTTTCAGGAAAAACTGTTGAATTAGTAAAATAATGATGAAACAAGATATGTTTTAAGATTTTAAGACTGTCAAGAAGTAGTGATTCAACTCATCTCCTGATTCCCTAAAACCTGCTCATCATCTATATGGCACAAGTCAGGAGTCTGATAGAACACACTCCACTTGCCTGGATGAGTGCCACACCAACAACATTCAAGAAGCTCAACTCCATTCAGAGCAAAGCATCCCATCCACCACCTGAAACATTCACTCCCTCCACTACCGTCGCACAGTGGCAGCAGCATGTACCCATTTCAAGATGCACTGCAGCAACTTGCCAAGCCTCCTTCCCAACCAGCGGCCTCTACCACCTAGGAGGACAAGGGCAGCAGACAGATGGGAAAACCACCATCTGAAAGTTCCCCTCCAAACCACATGCCAAACTGACTTGGAACTATATCATCATTCCTTCACTGTCGCTGGGTTAAAATCCTGGAACTCCCTCCCTAATAGCACTGTGGGTGCACCTACATCACCATGGGTATACCCACATCACAGAAGATCAAGAAAGTGGCTTATCAGCACCTTAAGAAACATTAAGGATGATAAATAAACGTTGGCCTTTCCAGCGACGCTCAAATAAAAAACTCCTTGTGAATTCTGGTATAGTACAGCACAGTGCTATTCTGAAATTCTTTTCAGTGAACTGGAAATAGGGGGGAAAAAAATCCTAAATGCTGGAATTTCCAGAGAATTAAAAGAAAATGTTTGCTTTAAGTCAGGAATTTGTTGTTGTGTTACAAACCAGAGATAAAAGACGACTCAATGCACAATATGACAGAATAGCTTTAAAAACCCACAGTAAGAAATCTTAGAACCGCATCTGAATCTAAAGGGAAATTCAACTTTGTTCAGAGCACAGATTTCATTATCCGAAACCACAAAAGCAAACCCACATCCTCACCATTAAAATTACATATAAAGAAAAAAACATTTTATTTTCAACTTCTCAAATAATATGCGTAATTGAGAAGCTGAAAAAAATGTTTCATTTTCAGCTTCTCAAATAATATGCATAATTTGAGAAGTTTTTGTATTAGTTTTCTTTAAAAGCTTTAAATGTGATGCAACATATGCGGAATTTTTTTATACAAACTTACCTTTGTACACAACACCCTGCACATAAGTAAACAAATCATTCCGTGAAGTGCTTAGTAGCCACCTTATATAAATTGTGCCAGGGTTCAGTCACCTAATTTTCCTTTCTTTCCTATTCCACCCATGATTCGGAAGGATCTCGAATTTGTCATCATAAGAAATGCCCACCAAACAGTGTCACCCAAGTAAATCCCTTCCAATCAGGGAACCGAATATGTGTGGCTATTCTGCAGATGGCTTTTTGACTGGTCAAATAAGAATATATTCTATGAAGTAGAAAACATTTTAAATAATACTAATGCATTTTGTGAAGTGGAAAATGAGAATGCATGCTAGACTGAAAGCACTTTCTTCCGAAGAATACCATTGTCATTATGGTAAAAATGAATTTTTTTTTTCAATTAACTGTATTAAAGCGCTGGATTTTCTCAGACAGATAATCTAGCCTAGATTCCTTCCACAGCACCTTGTAATGGTAAATAAATAAAATAAAGTAGTTAGTTAACTTGAAGAACTCTTCACTGAACCAGGATTTAATTCAATAGTTCTCACAAGTGGCAATTCTTATTTTACAAGACAAAAATAGCACACATCAGGAAACTAGCATACAAAGCTCAACAGCTAGACTAAATACAGATGTCAACACAGTTCAATATGGAATTTGTCATTTCCTCACATGACTACTTTCCTTAGACAATAAGAGATTGGAACAAAAGCAACCCCACAGGCAAAAAATGTTTAGAAAACCTTTAATGTGTGGACTTAATCTTGGCTTCTCTCTAGCAACATCAAGCTCAGGCGACTTGTCAGGTCTTTGCGCTGTAATCATTTTATCATGTTAAGAATTCAACTCGCCATTGCTCTTTGTGAAATTGTGGTTCATTGCCTGTCTGACATCCTGTCACAATCTAATAGCATAAACACAGTGTGGGGTCAAGAGAGGTGGAGAGGTAGAAATCAGTATAAAAATATATATGAAAGTGACTCCATGTCTGCAGATGATATCAAGGGGCAGTATGTGATTAAGAAAGGAGCATGGATCTGGGGTGACTTCCAAGCTGACTGTGCAGGTAGTGAAGAGGAGCTATCACCAGAGATGTGCTGGTGAGGGCCATGGGGGAAAAAGACAGAGATAAATGGGGTGGTCAATGACGTCAAAGACTGTAGAGAGGCTGAGAATGACAAGGAGAGATACTACATCATAGTCAGTCACAGGGGCTGCCATTTGTGATTATGTTTGGGGCTTTTAGTGATATTGGAAACAAATTACTTCGGAAATATCTCCAATTTACAGTATATGAACTTTTCTTAAAATGCAAATTTACAGTGTGATGTATGTGCAATTTTTAAAACTGCTTTTGCTCAAGAGGGCAACTTTTGATCCATAATTAAGGTCTCAAAGAAGACTGCAAGGGACAAAAAAAAGACTTCAAATGCAGTTTAGGATACAGTCTGCCAGAGTTTATAATGGAGAACAGGTCAAGTTAAAATTACCCTATTGCCTACAAATTTTTAAAACACCTACATGGATGAGTCTTTGATTATTTGTTTATTGGATTTTTGGTTTATATTTAAAAATAGAAGAAACAGTAACTCAGGTTGGAATTTTCCAGCCCCCCCACCCACCCCTCCTCTCCAGTGGCCGGGCCATCAAGCCACTGATATCTATCACGTCAGTGGGACCGGAAGATCCTGCCAGCGTGAGGAGCTGGAAAATTCCACCCTCAGTTTCTGCACAATTAGTTCGTAGATATTACTATAAAATGGGTATAACTCTAGTACCTAGCTTAATGATGTTTTAAAGAAAACAAGCAAGTAATGCACAATTGTATTCAGCATTTTCAAACTCAAGATTTCGGAATAAGAAAAAAAACTTGCATTTATTTGCAAGAGCTGTTCAGTACTCTGTTTTAAATGTTACATATCATCTGCATTCATTTCTAAGCTTTATGTTTGAAAAGCCACAAATTGTTTTAAGTAACCTGTCTCTGATGTGAATCAAAAAAATAAAAAATTCTGAACATTAAAAAGGAAAATGATAAACCTAAATAACAAAATCAAGTGCAAATATATCTATAATCTAATTCTTAGCAGACGTCATGTGTCTGAAGTATGAATTTCAGTTTTTATACCTTCTACAAGTCTTAAAAACCAATTCTAAGCTAAAAAACCTACAAAAGCTAATCAAAACCTTTCCTGCAAGCTGAAGAGAGCTCAGCTGCCAAGGGTTTTTGAAATGACCATTAAATATAACTCATATTATTGCAAGAGTGCCTGACTTCCTGTGTCTCACATCTCTATAATCAGCAGTTTAGCCTCCAAACTATTAACATAACACCTCATTTCTGTACAAGATTCCATGAAAATGTGCATCATAGCTGCATATCAGACTAAAGATCTGGTTTAAATTGAATTTAAAAACCACCTGTCTTTAAGAATTCCAAAAATGCCAGGAAGGAAGGTTTTCTTTTTTAAAAAATGCAACAATGCTGTAATTTACAGAGCTGAGTTCAAGTGACTTCAACACACCCTTTATTGCTATTTGAATCCGTCACAGTTCAATGTTGGGCAATTTGAGTAAACACAATTTTCCAGTTAAAACATGTCTAAAAAAAATCATTGCACAGTCTGCTTTTTATTAATAAATGACATAGCTTTTGTAGTCAAGATGAAGTGTTGGCATTCACAATTGTAATTTGACATACAGGAATAAACAATTTTGAAATTCAAAATTAAATAAAACCATCTGCTGGAAAAAGGCCCATGCAAAATGATAAAGTATGTCTCTTGGGTCACAGGAATTGAATGGCATCAGCATTACAAGGAGGCCTGCATGCATTTGCAAAAGATTTAGATTTGCCACATTAGTTACTTGGAAACGTAGTAACCAGTGAGGAGGATAGTAACAGGCTTCAAAAGGACATAAACACACTGGTAAAATGGGCAGACACATTGCAAATTAAATTTAAATACTGTACAGATGTGTGAAGTGATGCATTTAAGTAGGAACAATGAGAAGCATTGCAAATTAAATAGTACAATTTTAAAAGGGGATGGGGGAACAAGGAGACCTTGGAAGGTATGTATACAAATCTTTAAGGTAGCAGGATAAATTACACAGGAAGACTACAAAAATGGGGTTGCTGTCCTTTGAGTAGGGAAGGCAAAAGAGGGACGTAATAGAAGTGCTCAGAATCATCATGAAAGGGTTCTGATAGAGGAAATAAGAAGATACTGTAGAAAGGTCACTAGCCAGAGGACACGGATTTACAATAGTTACCAGAAGAACTTGAAAAGGGACTTTTCTTGTTACACAGGAAGTCGTGATCTGGAATGCACTGCCTGATTCAAGAATAACTTTCAAAACTGATTTGGATAAATACTTGAAGTGCAAAAATGTGCAGGGCTATTGGGGAAGGGCAGTGTAATGGAACTAATTGGATAGCTCTTTCAAAGAGCAGACACAATGGTCAAATGGCCTCCTGTGCTGTCTCATGATTCTATGATTTGAACTGCACAAAAGGCAGCAACATCCCCTTGCACATCGATTGCATTTGTCCACAATTCTGTACATATAATAAGTAAATATGTGCGCTATTTGGTCTCTAAGGCAAATAACTTTAGTTATATTTATTATTTTGATATTTTATATATTAGAAAGAGGGGAAACAAGCATGTTGGTTGTCATCTTCCAAAATTTTGTAGATTCTGGATCAGTCCCGCCAGATTGAAGGATGGCAAATGTAACCCCACTATTTAAAAAAGAGGGAGAAAACAGTGAATTACAGACCTGTTAGCCTAACATTAGTAGGAAAAATGCTAGAGTCTATTATAAGGGATGTGATAACAAGACACTTAGAAAACATCAACAGGGTTAGACAAAGTCAACGTGGACTTATGAAAGGAAAATCACGTTTGACAAACCTACTGGAGTTTTTTTTTTGAGGACGTAATTAAAGAGTAGGTAAGGGAGAACCAGTGATTGTGATGTATTTGGATTTTCAGAAAGCTTTTGATAAAGTCCCACATAAAAGAGGTTAGTGTGTAAAATCAAAGCACTTGGGATTGGGGTAACATATTGGCATGGATTGAGAAATGGTTATCAGACAAGAAACAGAGTAGGAATAAACCGGTCTTTTTCGGAGTACAGGCAGTGACAAGTGGGGTACCACAAGGATCAGTGCTTGGGCCCTAGCTATTCACAATATATATCAATGATTTGGATGAGGGAACCAAATGTAATATTTCCAAGTTTGTAGACAACACGAAACTTGTTGGGAATATGAGCAATGAAGAAGGCGCTAAGAGGTTTCAAGGTGAAATAGACAGGTTGAGTGAGTGGACAAATACATGGCAGATGCAGTATAATGTGGATAAGTGTGAAGTTATCCACATCAGTAGGAAAAACAGAATTGCAGAGTATTATTTAAATGGTGATAGATTGGGAAATGTTGATGTACAAAGGGGCTTGGATGTCCTTGTGCACCAATCACTGAAAGCAAGCAGGCCAATACAGCAAGCAGTTAAGAAGGCAAATGGTATGTTGGCCTTCATTGTGAGAAGACTGGAGTACAGGAGCAAGGATATCTTACTGCAGCTGTACAGGGCCTCGGTGAGACCACGCCTGGAGTATTGTGTGCAGTTTTGGTCTCCTTGCCCAAGAAAGAATATACTTGCCATAGAGGGAGTGCAGTGAAGGTTCACCAGACTGATTCCTGGGATGGCAGGATTGTCGTATGAGGAGAGATTGGGCTGACTAGGCCTGTATTCACTGGAGTTTAGGAAAATGAGAGATCTCATTGAAACATGTAAAATTCTGACAGGGATGGACAGACTGGATGCAGGGATGATATTTCCTCTGGCTGGGGAGTCTAGATATGAGGTAGACCATTTAGGACTGAGGTGAGAAGAAACTTCTTCACTGAAGGTGGTGAACCTGTGGAATTGTCTACCACAGAAAACCGTGGAGGCCAAGTCATTGAATATATTTAAGAATGAAATAGATAGATTTCTAGACTCTAAAGGCACTAAGGGGTCTGGGGAGCGTGTGGGAGTACGGCATTGAGATAGAGGGTCAGCCATGATCATACTGAATGGCGGAGCAGGCTCAAAGGGCCGAATGACCTACTCCTGTTCCTATGTTTCTACAAGTGTGTTGGTTATATATGGGTGGAATTTCCTGTGGGGGCACAATTGGAAAGTTACACCTGAAATTGCACCCATTCATGCATCAATTTTGCTGATGTCTATTTACATCAAATAACCTGCGAATTTCATTATCAGAATCATAGAATTGTTAAGCGCTGAGGGAGACCATTTGGCCCATCCTATCTGCACCAGCTCTTCAAATGAGCAATTCACCTAGTGCCATTCCCCTGCCTTCCCCCTGTAACCCTGTACATTCTTACTCTTCAGACGGAGAGGAGGTGGTGTAGCAGTATTGTCACTGGACTGGTAATCCAGAGACCCAGAATAATGGTCTGAGGACCCTGGTTCAAATCCCACCATCTGGAATTTAAAGTCTAACGATGACCATGAAACGATGGTCAGTTGTCATAAAAACCCATCTGGTTCACTAATGCCCTTTAAGGAAGGACCTACATGTGACTCCAGACCCACAGTAATGGGGGTGACCCTTTAATGCCCTCTGAACAAGGGCAATTAGGTATGGCCTAGCCAGCGACATCCACACCCCATGAACGAAATAAAATGATAATAGTCTCTTCTTCTTAGGCACAGAGGATGATTTTCTTCCCCTCCAGGGGCCTTAGATGACTAAGAAGTCCAGTGCTGGATCCGCACACTCTGCCACACGTGGGGCAGGTAGTGTTTGATGAGGCGGATGGATGGGATGCTCAGATTTTGGTACGGTCCCTCCACTGTTTGCCCTTGACCTCCACCTGGGCCTGGCAGACACATTCAAAATGATTGGCACATTCACAGATGCCTCTTCTCCAGTTTAGACGGTCTTGAGCAAGAGATTCCCACAAATCGGTAGGGATGTTGCATTTTTTCAGGGAAGCTTTCAGGACATCCCTGAAATGTTTCCTCTGCCTTCCTGGTAACTGCTTGCCGTGACGAAGCTCGGAGTAGAGTGCTTGTTTTGGGAGCCTTGTGTCAGGCACGCAGTCGATGTGGCCCATCCAATGTAGATAATTAGCCATCACCAGTGCCTCGATGCACTGGCACACTGGAGGCAATACTGAGTTATCATCATCGTCGGCCCGAGAGAGGACACTGATATTGGAGCGCCTATACTGCCATTGAATTTGCAGGATTTTGCGGAGGCATCACTGGTGATATTTCTCCTGGGAATTAAGTGTCTGCTGTATGTTTTCCATGTCTCTGGCACATACAGGAGGACAGGTAGCACTGCAGCCCTGTAGACCAAAAACCTTGTGCCGTGCTTGAGGTCTTTGTCATCAAACATTATTCCTCAGTAAGCCGAAAGCTGCACTGGCACACACTGGAGGCAATGATGAGTTTCATCATCGATGTCTGCTCTCGCTGAGAGGAGGCTCCCAAGGTATGGGAAATGATCCACACTGTCCCATGGTTGACCGTGGATCTTGATAGTAAGCTGGGTGGGAGGGGGAGGGAACCAGAGTGTTGCATTGCAGGAGCGAGCTGGGAGAGGACCTTTGTCTTCCGGATGTTTAGCCTAAGGCCCATTCTTTCATACTTCTCCATGAATGCATCAACAATAGTTTGGAGCACAGCCTCTGAGTGAGTGCATATGCAAGCATCATCAGCGTACTGCAGCTTGATGACAGAGGTCAGGATGATCTTGGTTCTGGACTGGAGGAAGCGTAGGTTAAATAGTTTCCCGCTCGTCCTATAGAGTAGCTCCACTCCGGCAGGGAGCTTTATGGAGATGGGGTGAAATGTTGCAGCAAGGAAGATGACCAAGAGCATTGGTGCGATGACACAGCCTTGCTTGACCCCAGTTTGCACTCGTATTGGGTCGGTGACAGATCGACTGGTATGGATCACGGTAAGGATCTTCAAAAAAGGAGACAAGACCAACTGCCGCAACTACTGAGGTATCTCTACTGTCCGTCACAGGGAAGGTCATTGCAAGAGTCCTTCTCAATTGCCTTCTCCCCATAGCTGAAGAGCTCCTACTAGAGTCACAATGCGGATTCCGTCTATCAAGAAGCGAAGTGGGGCCTTCACAGCAAGACAAGTCCAAGAAAAATGCAGAGAATGGCAGCAATCTCGATTCACGGCCTTCTTTGACCTCACAAAGGTCTTCGGCTCCATCAACCAGGAGGTATTATGGAGCGTACTCCTCAAATTTGGCTGCGCGCAGAAATTCGTCACCATCCTCTGCCTGCTGCACGAAGACAACAGTCTAATTCCCTGTTGAGTGCTTCGATTGAACCTGCCTCCACCACACTCTCAGGCAGCACATTCCAGACCTTAAGCACTCACTGCGTGAAAATGTTCTTCCTCATATCACTTTTGTTTCTCTTGCCAATTACTTTAAATCTGTGCCCTCTCATTCTTGATCCTTTGACAAGTGGGAAGAGTTTCTCCCCATCTACTCTGTCCAGGCCCCTCATGATTGAAAACCTCTATCAGGTCTCCTCTCAGCCTTCTTTTCTCCAAGGAAAACAGTCCTAACTTCTCCAATCTATCTTCATAACTGGAGTTCCTTATCCCTGGAACATTCTCATGAATCTTTTCTGCACTCTCTCCAATACCTTCACATCATTCCTTAAGTGCAGTGCCCAGAACTGGACACAATATTCCAACTGATGCCGAACTAGTGGCTTACACAAGTTCACACTTGCTCATAGTCCATGTCCCAAAAAGCTCATTATTAACCACTCTCTCAACCTGTCCCGGCACACTGTGTTATGATACATGAGCAAAGAGGTTGAAGTGAAAGTTCAGGAAAGACTGTGGAAGTTTAGAGTTGGTAGAGGGATGATTAAAGCACTTCATTGAGATATTACAATTATAACAAGATAAATGGTGAATATTACTTCAAAAGGAGCAAAAGGCATAAATGGAAATTAGTGACAAGCAACCTTAGAACAGATATCTGCTCAATTCTTTGAGTGCCATTTTGGTGCTATGTTTAGAATATTTACCTCCAGAAGCAAAGGTACTGGGCTTGGCAAAATACAATCAGTGCCAGTAGAAGAGTCAGAGGATTTGAAGGGTGGGTTTAGGAGAAAGAAAAAATTTTGCATTTCACAATCTCAAGACTTCCAAAGTTAGTTCTTTTTTTTTTTAAACAGGCCATGAAGTAATTTTGAAATGTAGTCTAAATGTAAGGTTAAATGTTCTTTAAATGTCTCATCAGGATACACAAGAGAACATAAAAATTGGCGTAAATAAATATGAACTCAATCTAAAATAAAGAGGCCAAAACGCTGAACTCAACATAATTTTCATTCTCAAAAGAAGGAACATGAAGTTTCAAGCTATCTAACCATTATTGATATACAAATGTGCACAACACATTGGCCTGGAATTATCTCTGCTGGTGTAACCCAGAATTAGACCTGAAAATGCCCCTTTCCAGCACCCATTCTGCCACTGTCAAACTGAATGTAAATTTCCTGCTAATCTCATTAAATAGAATATGCCTAAACATAGTTTCAACTTTTTCAACTAATCATGCATAATAAGTACAGTATATTTAAGAATCAACAAGTCAGGAAAACAATGTTACTTAATCAATATAGTGCAGTCTCAAGAGAAGATACAAAAAAAGTTCAAAACATATTAAAGAAACATAAAAAATGACCTTTTCCTGTTACTCCTGAAAATTTTGTTACAGGTGGAGATGTGGTCAGGTGAAGGGATCAATAAACAATTATTAAAGATCACAAAGATTTGGTCATACTGTAGTTGGGCACATAGCTCACTTACACCCAAAATTCCACAAATTTTAAGCCACATATTTGGTTTCCGCCCAGGTTAAACACATATCCAGACAAAGGTCGCAGGAAATTGTTGCAACTTTTAATGTGGCTTACATCAAGGTCATTAAATGTATCCAGAGAAATAGGAAACAGAGTTGATCTGGCCACACAAAAAAAATCAAATGTAATTAAACACTTCAACTATTACTTTTCTGGACTTGATTTTACACCTGCTTTGAACCTGCTTATCTTCAGGAAATTTGCATGTGTGGCTCTTAAGCCTGGAGAGCAACTGAGTATTAATTCGAGCTGAAACGCATTTAAGTACAGGGATCAACAGTAACAACAACTTCACAGGATCACAGACTTTAACACTTTAGAAAGGATGTAAAGGCATTGGAGAGAGTGCAGAAAAAGATTCACGAGAGAGGTTCCATGGATGAAGAACTTTAATTATGAAGACAGATTGGAAAAATTAGGACTGTTTTCCTTGTAGAAAAGAAGAGAGGAGATTTGATAGAGGTATTCAAAATCACAGGAGGTCTGGACAGTAGATAAGAAGGAACTGTTCCCACTTGTGAAAGAATCGAGAACGAGAGGGCACAGATTTAAAATAATTGGCAAAGGAAGCAAAAGCAACGAGGAAAAACTTTTTCACACAGCAGGTGGTTAAGGTCTGGATTGCACTGACTGAGCGTGTGGTGGAAGCAGGTTCAATTGAAGAATTCAGAAAGGAATTCGACTGTTACCTGAAAAGGAAGGATGTGCAGGGTTACCGGGAGAAGGCAGGAGGATGGCACTAAGTGAACCGCTCATTCTGGGAGCCGGTGCAGACAGGATGGGCTGATTGGCCTCCTGCACAGTAACAATTCTGTGATTCTGAACAACTTGTATTTAATGTAATAAAAATGTCCCAACGTGCTTCACATGAGCAATATAGAACAAAATATGACACTGAGCTGCATGAGAAAATATTAGAGCAGGTGATAAAAAGAAACTTCTTTAACCAAGCTGAGGAGCATCTTGAATGAGTGTTTAAAAAAAAGAGAAAGTGGAGGCATATGGCTATTACATGTGCAACACCATCGCACCAGAGCTTACTCAGTCTTTTACACTGGGTATTTGTCTTCCTTACAGTTATATTTATCTCTGGACATAAATACACAGGAAATTCCACCATTACATGGTTTTGGCATTGAAATTTAGTCTCAACTAGTGAAGTAAAGCACATGTTTTTTAAAGCAGGATTGCAACAACAGCCACGGGTAAAAGCCATAGTGCAGCCATATACACACACATGCATAATTCAGCAGTATAATAATTGAGAGAGTATCTTTTTGCCCCTTCTATACTGGCTCAATTCTCTATCCTTCTCTCCCCCACCCCCCTTTTTTTTGGAGCCAAATGAAAAAGAAAATGGAGCACCATGTAAAGACAGCTGCCTATTCACTGGCTCATGTTTTGCACCCCTGCCCAAGACTGATATCACAAAACCAAAACAAATGAACCATTAAACATGCCAAAAGGTTGCATGGAATTTTAAAGATAGCAACACAGAGGTGCGTCAAAGTTAAATACCAAATGCTACTTACAACTAATTTCCCAAAACAATTTTATTACTACATTTTCATCAATTTTGCATTATTCAATTACACCAATACCAATAGTAGTTGTTTGAAAAGAAACACAAATCTCTGTAAATATTATGAAGCACGCTAGTATTAGCTTAAATGCAAACCCTATTATGTTTATGTTCTAGTCATTAATCATAATTATTGACAACCAGAACAAAACAAAATGAGTTTGTTGGCCAAGCTCCTGAAGGAATAACATCTTCAGGTATCACTTCATTTTTAAACAACTGCAATTGTAATTACAGAAACCATATGCAACACAATCGCTCAGATCCATGCCAAGAAAAAATTATACCATTGATATATAATCCTACTGCACAACGAGGAAACTTGAAAGGTTGCAAGTCAATAATATTCTCAACTGTGGGATGTCAGGTTCCTGCTCAGTAAAGATGCCAGAATGATCAATTAGCAGAACCCTTAACTTGATAAGGACAGAAAACTAGAATTCCCTCAAGTAATTTGGAGCTACAATAAGTTTCAAAGTTGAACACCTGATCAAATCAAGGTGAGAGTTAATTTTAATTTTTTTTTAAGTACTTACACCAAAAGTATCTCTGCGAATTCCTTTGTGGTTTCTCAACCAACATCGGCTGAGCTCATTCAACTCAAGGATTGGCTGCACTTTCAACCTCACGGTATCTCCAGATTGACGGATCATCTCAACTATTTCATCTCGTGATTTATTTTCAACATTCTTACTGTTAATTTCCACCAGTCTGTCACCCGGCATCAAACCCAATGCCAGATCTTTGGTACCAGCCCCAGGCTCTGCAAAGTGAACCATTCTACGGTAAACCTGCCCATCAGGTCCTCTGTCCAGCATGGTAGTTCTCCGCAAAGAGAATCCAAAGTCTCCTGTATTTCTTCTTTGCAGTACAAGCTCTCTGGGTTCTGTAGGTAAAGGTGGTACCACAGGAGGAAGCCGTAGATCAGCAGCAAAACTTTTATCCACAATTTCCGGAATCTGAGTATTAGGACTTGCTAGTAACACTGTATCCGACATATTTTTTGGCATTGCCTCTAGATACCCCAGTAGTAAGCCTTCATTTCTCATTTCTACTTGTGGTGAAGGAGTCACAGAATTTTCTGATGGAGTTGACATTTCTGAAGTCTCTTCTCGGCTCTTTTGTGAAAAAGAGAACCTCTTTACTAGTTGGACTGAATTCTGTTTAGCAAGAGAGCCAAACAAAGCTGCTCTCTGAAGTACAGATCCCTTCAAACTACTCTCATCAATTTTGAGGTCATCACTGGAACTGGCAGTACTCAACTGCTCGGAATCAAAAATCATGCTTCCTCTGTTACTAACAGTGTCTGAATCAATATCAGTAAGATTGAGATCTGAACTACTAGCTACCTTTATTGGTATAGGAGCTGAAATTTCCAGTTTAGTCTTTGATTCCCGCTTCGAAGATCGATTCAAATTAAAGAGTCCTCGACGAAGACCAACTTCCTCGAGACTTTTCAATTCTGCTACAGACATTTTCTCCCGCTTTTCCTTCTTTTCTTTCTTTTCCTTTTTATCTTTGTCTTTTTTAATTAAGTTAAACATTTTCAATGTTTACTTTTGGGTGCAAATTATTGACGAGTGAAAAAATAATTAATAAAGATAGAATCTTTTGATGATCCAGCTGCAATCAGGGACAGGTCACTTTTCTTCTTAAACAGGTATGACCAAATGTAATGCTGTGTGTCTGAAATGAAATCAAAACGATAGTTACAACAGAAATACATATAACTCTATTCAGTACTCAATTTCAATGTCCATTTTACTAAAATTACATTCAAGTTACTATTTCAAATAAGAAAACTTATTATCCACATCACCTCAATTACAAACAGCATAATAACAAATTATAAAAATTAATATGCATCCAAATGTATAATTATCTTTTAACTTCTCAAATAGTTAATTTGCTAGACTTGCTGGTCAGTACAGGTACAAAGCTGTGGCTCAGTTCATAGCACCCTCACCTTTGAGTCAGAAGGTTGTGGGTTCATGTCCCAATCCCGGAAAAAAAAAAGTCAAGAACTGTGAATGTACTCGAAAGAGTTACAAATCATGTAGACCAGAAAGGTCCTAAATTCACTGCCTTGATCTGTGTAGAGGTAATTGATCTCAGGCAGGTAACTGGTGGAACTGCCACAATTGGCAGGTGCTCTTTAGCTATGGGGAAGAGGAAGCAAGCTATAGCCAAGTTTCCCTCAATTATCATCCTCAATAAATCCTGATGAAAAAAGATATCTATGTGGATGCCAATTGAGCAGTGGCTGAGGTTTGGCTGTGATAGCTCTCCGCAGTTGAATTTACCATCTGTGCTCATAAATGAAGAACAGTCACGGGTGAGGTACCAACAGGTAGTGGCACTTACAAAACCATACACAAATCTGAACAGAAAAGACCCTGTCTGACCAAATTCCTAGACTTCTTTAAGGAAGTGACAACCCAGGTCAACTGTGGCAAGTCTGTGGGGATTTAGAATGGTTAAGAAACTGATAGAAGGGTGGTGTAAATGGAGAAGAGCTGAGGTGGTGTGTCAGGACTCAGTGCTACGGCCACTGCAGTTTCTAATTTACAAATGATCTGGATTCAAAAACTCAATGTAAAGGTGCCAAGCTGCACAATACCAAAGCAAGAAAGGCAGCAGAATTAATGGAGGAAGCACTGAAATTACAGAAGGTGTTGGACAAAATATGTAAATGAACAGGACAGTAGCATTTAAAATTTAATGCAAACAGGTGTAGAGTGCTACACATAGGAAGAAAAAGTAGTTAACATGCAAACATCATGGACAAAGTTAAAAATAGCAAAGAATGCACCCAAGAGATACTTAGTGACCAACCAATAAACCAAACAAAGCAGTGCAGCAATCAAAAGTCCACAGGATATTAAACTCCATAGTAAAAGCAGTGAAAAACAAGTCAAAGGAGGGAACAATCAAACTTTATATTGCTCCAGTCAGGCCAGATTCTACACATTACATCCCTTTTGGGTTGCAAGAAACTAGACTGATCCCAGTGTTGTGGTAGGTGGTAGAAAGTCAGTTATGAGAAAAGACTAAAGAAGCTTGGGCTTTTCAACCTAGAAAGATGGTGTCCAAGAGATGACCTAATAGTGGTATACAAGATGGTTAAAAAGGTAAAGAAAAAGTTAAACTTGAATATAATTCAAAATTAAACTAAGTAGCAGAATTTGGAGACAGGCTCAAACCAGTAAAAGGTAAATTTAAGACAGGTGACAGGAAAATTTTCTTCATGTAAGAGTGATGAATAAGTGGCATAAACCTCAGCTAGAATAATGATGGCAAAAACCTTGAAATTATTTAACAACTAGATATAGGATATATCAGGATCTAGGTAAATGGCCCTCTTTGTCCATAATTTGTGATCTTCTGAGTCAACATACATCAGGAAAGGAGGAAAAAAAGGAGTACCATGATCCTTTTGAAAATAAATGATTAAATGATACAATTTCAACTTGCTTATGACAGTTTTAATTATATTTACAGCAATGATTGCTAATAGCAATAGCTATCATAAAAGGATTCATTAATAATTAGAAGTTCAGACACATCAATAAATGCATACATAACACAGAAACAATACATTGTGTGTTACATCCTTCACATTTCAAGGCTCAGCAGCTCCTGAGCCAGTATCCCTAATTACATGAATGTAGAAAAATGGAGAGAACAAAAGAATGTTACTTATAAGTTTATATGTGGTTCTTTTTCCTTTAACAAAGGAGACCTGATGGCAAAATCATTACCTGTATTATCCTATTCTGATGCACGATAATCCAAATATTAAGCGGTCCTTCCCCCATCAAACGACAGTACAGTTTTTATTCAACATATTATTTGGTCTACTTAAATTATCTGGTCATCTTTCAGGAACAATAGTTGAAAACCTTCACAAAATATTTTTAAAACTAAACTAAGACTTGTGCAACTATGGCAGATTATAATTAGTGCCATTTCCATGCTTCACAATAATACAAACTTCCCTAATTTCAGATTATATTTGTACAACGCAATTGGAAGCAGATAGTCATAAATCATTGGCCTAAGGGGTATAGGACCAGCAGGAAGTCTTATAATATTTCAAGACAAATGGCATTTTTACACTGGGGGAATATGTATTTTACAGTAAAATTGTACATACATCAATAAAGAATATATTGACAACTTCAAAACAAATTACAAAGGGAACATGCCCCTCAGGACCTCAGGACTTTCCCATCTGCTCCCAATAACACTTCACTCCTTTGTGGTTCAAAAATCTGTCTAACTCAGCCTTGAATATGTTAAAATAACCCAGCCGCCACCGCTCTCTGGGGTGAAGAATTCCAAAGATTAATGACCCTCGAGATGAAATTCCTCCTCCTCGTCTCCGTCTTAAATGGGAGACCCCTTATTTTGAAACTGTGTGCCCTACTTTTACATTCCCTCATGAGGGAAAACATCCCCTTAGCATCTACCCTGTTAAGCCCCTTCAGAATCTTATGTTTCAGTGAGATCACTTCGTATTCTTTACATTACATATTTTGCTACAGCCAAACTGGCATCAACATGGTTTGCATGCAGTTTCAGTTTTACATTAACCACATTTTTTTCTTCCTTTTAAACAACAGCACCATCTATACCAGCAGAAATCCCAATATTCTTGCATCAGAAACAGTTACAATTTCCTCATCTGCATCCACCAAAAAAAAAACAATACATGCGACAGAACATCATTTAGGTTCACCATTTTGATTTTACTGTCCATATGGTGTATGCATAGCTTACCTTACAGGCCAACAATGATGGTCTCTACACTCCCACCCTCAACATCAGGTCAAGTCCACAACCAGAACAGCAAAATCATAAATGTGATCAAAAATTAAGTCACACTGATATCTTCTGAAAAGCTAAATGCACAGGCTCCAATTGCTTCCAAATTCATTCCACAGAACATAAAAGCCTCATAATTGTTACACTATAAGATTATCATATTTTGGGATTGTAGCTTTAAATTTAAGGTTACTAAAAGGGGTCATGTGACCTGAGTCTTCCTGACAGGAAGCCTGGATGCTTTGATTGTTAGAGATCAAAGGAAGGCTTAGATTGCTTTACTGAGAAGAAGGTGCAAGGTATTTATGCTTGGAGACAATGGCAACATTTACAATGAGCAAACTCTGAGTATTCCTAAGTCCAAGAAAGGTGTTAAAAGATATTGGGTGTACGCAATCCATTATAAGATGAAAAAGAATTGGGGTCAAAGATAGCTAATCAGCAGTTCTACCTGGACACAAGGTTAATGTATTTCACGTTGCCATGGGAAGAGAGCCAAAGAAGCCAGGTTACAGGCTTCCCTACAAATCAATAAATATCACAGACAGACGGCAGTTCTGTGTAGTCAGCTGAGAGAAAGACTGTTTTGGCTTTGCGAGCTACCACAGCCAGGTGGGGTAGGGAGACAGACTCTAGTTGAAGAGTCACGTCATACAGCCATCTAAGGATTTCGGGAGATTCGTCCTGACATGGCCAGGGGGATGAACAATCACTGAAGCAGGCTTTACTCCTGGGGGTAGATTTAAGAAACACTTGGAAAACTGAGGAAAAGGTCTGGTGATGATCACTCAGTTATTACTCAGTGAAGCGGGGACATGGGAACCTACTGGAAGCCAGGAGCAACTGTAGACTTTTTGCTATAAGGCCTGTAATTCTATGGGGAGTATGATGTGTGATAAGTGTAAAAGGGAAATGTTCCTCTCTGTAGTGTGAAGTTTAAGTTGCCTACAAAAAAGAAAATAGCATTTGGTCAATAGTACTTTTAGCCATTTGTTACAGTAAATGGTTTAAAACATGAAATCTTGCTGTGTCATTTTTTCAGCTAGTAACTGGAAGCTTGAATCTCTTAAAAAGTTATCTGTCTCTACAGCGATAGTAACAAAGATTCAACACAACAAAAATCAGTATACATCACTGAGCTGTTCACAGACAATTCACTGAATCTCAATCTAACTTTAGTAAAGAGCTGACTGCCTTGTTCCCTCTATTCTAATATATATTTAAAAAGATCAATAAGCAACTTGTGTATGATAAGATCCTTCAAATAGCAGAAAGTGCCATGATCAGTTCATCCATTTTGGCTGGTAACTGGGTGATGAATCTTGGCAGAACGCCGAGATAACTTGTTGTTCTTTAGGTATTGTCGTGGGCTATTTCATAGCCACTCAAAGAGATGTACACAGCCTGAATTTAAATGGTTTCACCCAAAGGACAGTAACCGATGCAATGCAGCGCTCCCTTCCTACTGCACTTATGTGCAGTTTAAGAGAGGGAGCGCTGCATTACATTGGGAGTTTAAATTACACACTTAAGTTTTGGAGCGGGATAGCAACCCCACCCATCAATTTCTAACAGAAGTGAAGGTAACTAACTGAACCAAACTGGCATATTTTAGTCTAAATGCTAAAGCTCTAAGAGCAGCAGCATCTTTTTGTGCTTATCACTGCTCTATTTCCATTTCATTGCAATTACTGGTTTATTTCACTTATAAAAGCAACTGCTCCTACTATATTAATGAGAACTGTAGTGCAGCAAAAAAACCGAAATTCCAGAAGTCAAAAATTAATGAGAAATATATTTATATACATACATACCTACTCAATATTAATTAAATTTTCAAACCCAAATTGTTTCATTAGAATGTTTAGTCAAGTTATGTTGAAACTTGACTAGAATTGTCCAAGGAAGTAGGTTAACAGTTACGCTTATTTTTAAAAAGTGATTTATAAAAAAACAAACATTTGATTTGCTCCCTCACAGTGGACCTTGTCAAAGTTGTTCAAAAATAAAAGTGATAAGTGGTGTCCACAGATTTGTCTTGACTTCATTCCAGAGGTTAGCTTTTCTTATTGAGAAAAAGTTTTTTAAAAGTTATTATCCTTAAGAATAGAGCCAAGTTTGTATTTTTTATTTAAAATGTATTCAAAATGTAACCATTTTCCAAATGTTCTGTATGTGCTCTGGAATTATGCCATTTGCCTGCTTCGCCAAATTACAATGATTGGAACAACAAACATGTAAAAATTATTTAAACTGTTTCTGAAAAGCAACAAATTACTCAGCTAACTCACTTTCATAGTAAACAAGCTACACAACTAAGTTCAACAGTCTTAAAGTCTATTTGGATATTTGAAAGATTAATAATTTTAAAACTATATTATGATACATAGCATTTTAAAACGTGAAAGCTTCTGTGATCTTCACAAAATGATCTAAGTTACTTTATCGTTTGGTAGCCTTTTTAAAATTTATGTTTTTCTCACTTTGATGCTCCCAGGCATCACACAACGGTAGATTTGATTGTTTACTTCTGCCAATCCAACCTGGATTCAACTGCTTACAAAAAGCATACGAGTCAAAGGTAACTTCTCTGTGAACTCCTGTTTCTCCACAACTACTACGTGGAACCTATGTTTAAGTGAGTCACAGGACATCACACTACTTATAATGCAATAGATTGGAGCATCAACGTGCTATATCAACACAACACATTTTTAAAAAGGGACCAAAAAAGTATAAAAGTTTTGTCACTGCACAACACTGCCATATAACAATACTTCAAAAGGGAGCATTGAAGCTAAAAAACACCTAAATCTTCATGTTGCAGACATGAACACCGACTCGTGTCTCTGGATCAGTAAAAAGGTACTTTGTGAACAGTGTTTGTGTTGCTAATGCTCTGGTGCAAATCAGCAATAAAAGGAAGTCATATATACAAACACAATTTAACTGATAAAGACAGTAAAATGTTGCTAAACTTTATTCAAATCAGTACCCAACTAAATTTTTCTAACAGAGGTAAAAGTCCTCAATATAAAACATATAAGATTCTGAGGGGTCTTGACAGGGTGGATGAGGAAAGGATGCTTCCTCTTGTGGGAGAATCTAGAAGTAGGGGCCACCCATTTAAGACAGAGCTGAGGATTTTTTTTTCTCTCTGAGGAGTGAGAGACTTTGGAATTCTCTGCACCATAAGATGTTTGAGACAGAGTCTTTGAATATCTTTAAGGCAGAGATAGATGGATTCTTGATAAGCAAGGGGATGAAAGGTTATTGGGGGTGGGCAGGAAAGTGGATTTGAGGTTAAAATTAGATCAGCCAT
The DNA here is from genome assembly GCF_964194155.1 of Cetorhinus maximus. Taxonomy (NCBI): domain Eukaryota; kingdom Metazoa; phylum Chordata; class Chondrichthyes; order Lamniformes; family Cetorhinidae; genus Cetorhinus; species Cetorhinus maximus. Next base: position 7,138,727 of record NC_135887.1, read on the forward strand.
TATCTTATTGAGTGACGGAGCAGGCTCGAGGGGCCAAGTGGCCTAACTCCTGCTCCTAACTCCTATGTTGAAATGTGTATTGTCCTGGACAGAAGGCAGGAAGGAAAATATATATCTACATCAAACTGGCTAATCTATGTAATATTATTTTATTTTAATAATGAACAAGGCTCTACGCTGACTCACCTCGACTCATACCAGAGGAATTTCTAGCCTTCAGAAACCAGCTGGGGCCTTGTTATCTTTAAAGAGGCACTAATGCTTTCTGTGACTGCAGAAAATAAAATTGCAAAGAAATGCACCAACACCCGTTTACATTTCTACAGCAGAGCTGACCAACAGAGACAGCATGTCTGCAAGGACAAAAGGGACTGTGAATCCTCTATTAAATACCTCAAGATTCCAGACCTGGGAAAATACGTCTTCTGTGCAACACCCAAGAGAAGTAGGAGGTATGTCACATGACCTTCCCCAAGCTGCTATAACCTATAATATTGTTAGGTGGAACTGAACCAGGCAGTCCACCATCTTACCATCGAACAGGTAGCTGCAGAAAGAGCTCTGTCGAGGTAAATTGCCTGGCCCTCGTCTACATTGTGTACTATTGGAATATTGGAACTCATGTATCAGTGCCTATAAGACTCATTCATCTCTACGTGCCTTCTTCCATCATGGAAGTCCTTGCTTCTGGAAAGTCAGATCACCCTGCAACAGTTTCAGCCTGCTCACCTCTGAGGGAGTAAGCCACTGAACTTTTGATTCTGCACTATGGGCTTAAACGTGAAACAATAACTCTTAGTTTTATCATAGTCTTGTCCTGTATCCCTGTATTTCCATTATCCCTCTTTTATTGTATGAGTGCAAAAATGAGCTGACATTGTGAAACCCCTTTCCCGCATTTCGTGTGTATGTCAAATAAACCAACCCTCTTATTTTACATGATCCCGAGTTTTGCTGTGGGATTAATAGATGTTGGATCACTCCAAACTGAAAGGTTGGGGAAAACACGCCATCACTTATAAAGGGCGAAAACAGAAATCAAAAACACCTCTCTGTTTACAGGCGGGTAGTGAGAGGAGAAATCAGGACTCTTTAAATTGATCCTCCTCCGGTCCGTGACACTATGCACATTTTTACAATAATTAAAAATCCCAAATTTTTTTAACTTTGTTAGCAGGTCATTAATTAGGAAGAAAAATATGTTCTCACATTTATCATTAAGAAGAATGACACACCTAAATGTATATTAGAGAGATTTGCTGTGGTGAAAACTACAGAATGTTTACTAGCGTTGCAATGGTTGTATAAATAAGCAAATGGAATCTCAAAACTATTATATTTTTAGTAATTATAACAGTTGCAAACAAGAGTTCTAAAGTGTGGGTCAAACAGTACCAAGTTAAGTACCCAACTAATTATCAAATTATTTGTTAATATGCATTAATGTTGCAACCAAGAGCAACCTTGACTCAGTGCTTTGAGCATGGAATGGCAAATTACAAACTTAATCAATGTGAACAAAAAAGCCATTATGCAGTATTAACCTTTCCTACAAGTTAATGGGTAAATAAATACTGTAAATTTTATATGCAATATAAAAGGAACTCAAAACAAAAATTCTCAAGTGTTTGATAAAAACAAACATAACATTTAATACAAGGAAATTGAGAAAATGGACGTAACTGGCATTCATTTGCAGTATGGTATACTGAGAAAAATTAATTAGACACAAGTTAAATAAATTGAAGGAGAGATCCGTAGCTGTCAATGCCTTGCCCAAGACCACAAAGCAACATTGATATTGTCCAGCACAGGGCACTCCTTGGAGGTGGTAAAAGGCCAAATTGCATTCTTTGAGATTTTTGGTTAGAGAGAGAGAAAAAAAAAGATGGACCTTGGCATACTCGAAAACAAATAAATCATCCATGTCAAATCTGCCACGATTTTTTTTTTTTGGCAAGTTTTTTTAAAAGTCTGGCCAGTAAAAAAAGAGAAAAATTGCTACCATGTTAGCTTGGACATAAATCAAACGCATTTGTTTGCAAAATTCGTCCCTTGCGGTGCACAGCGCTGTGCCTTTAAAGGTTAAGTCCAATTTGCAGCTTTTACCTTACGAAATTCCCATTCCCAGATGCCAAGAGCTGTAGGTGCAGCGCTGAGCTTGGCCTACAATCGAAATCAGGAACACAATAGATCCACAAACGATAGGGGAAGATCAACACACAAAAAAGGGGGTTTGGGGGTTAATTTTTTTTGTTGTGTGTCCGATCTTCCGTCGAAACAGGGGGCTTTAATTTCCCTCGCAAGATCGCAGCTTTTCATCAGTTGTCCTGCCCCTTTTATTTTGTTGGATCATCCAGGAAACGCTTGGCATTCGCTTCCTGAAAACTCGAACCTCCCCCTCCATCCACACAACAAAAAAATCAATCTAATATGGGGGGGGGGGACATACATATCACTCGGGAATGTGTTCATGATGGGGGGGGGTTAGACCTCGAATAAAATGGGGGCACCAGTTAAGACTCACCGGAGGAAGCAGGAGCCTGCATCGTTTGCCGGGTGTTGGTGGTGCTGCTGCTGCCTCTGCCTGTGCAGCCGTTGACAGCGCGAGCCTCTGTCCGGCAGTCGTCGTCGCCGCCGCCGCCGCCGCGCGACTCCGAGGCGGTTAAAATGGCGCTGCGCGTGTCTACATGCGCGCGCGTGCGCTGGCCAGCTCGAGCCGCCTCCCAGCCAGCCGGACAAGGATAGGGATGGTTGGGTGTGGTGGGGCGGGGGCGAGCTACCGTCCGTCCGTCCGTCCGTCACTGCGCAGCTGCTGGCCCGGGCCACGCGCCCCAGCGTTCGACACCAACCGTCAACCGCCCCCCACCCCCACTCAGCAACACCCCCCACTCCCTCCCTCCCTCTGCCCAGATCTGGACTCCGGCATTTCAGGCTCTTCACTCAAGAAAACGAATGTAAGAAGAAAAAAAAAACAGGAGCAAGCGGGACGAGATGTCACGGAGCCATTTCAGCAAAGGAGGAGGCCGCTCGGCCCATTCAGTCCATGCCAGCCCTCCCAGTCACTCCCCTTTCTCCCGCTCCATCCCCTTGCAGGCGGCAAACGGCAATGGCCCAGCCGAGAGTGAACAGAAACATCCATCGCGGCTCCTCCGTGCAGGAGGCAGCCTTGGAGTGAGAAAAGGCAGGTGAAATCAGTTACCTTCAGATTATGCACCAGTGTGTACACCACAAGCATACGATGGCTATCCCTTCCACCAAATGGTGACTATCCCTTCCACCAAATGGTGACTATCCCTTCCGCCAAATGGTGACTATCCCTTCCGCCAAATGGTGACTATCCCTTCCGCCAAATGGTGACTATCCCTTCCGCCAAATGGTGACTATCCCTTCCGCCAGATGGTGACTATCCCTTTCGCCAAATGGTGACTATCCCTTCTGCCAAATGGTGATTATCCCTTCAGCCAGATGGTGACTATCCCTTCCGCCAAATGGTGACTATCCCTTCAGCCAGATGGTGACTATGCCTTCCACCAGATGGTGACTATGCCTTCCACCAGATGGTGACTATGCCTTCCACCAGATGGTGGCTAGCCCTTCCACCAGATGGTGGCTAGCCCTTCCACCAGATGGTGGCTAGCCCTTCCACCAGATGGTGGCTAGCCCTTCCACCAGATGGTGGCTAGCCCCTTCCACCAGATGGTGGCTAGGCCCTTCCACCAGATGGTGGCTAGCCCCTTCCACCAGATGGTGGCTAGCCCCTTCCACCAGATGGTGGCTAGCCCCTTCCACCAGATGGTGGCTAGCCCCTTCCACCAGATGGTGGCTAGCCCCTTCCACCAGATGGTGGCTAGCCCCTTCCACCAGATGGTGGCTAGCCCTTCCACCAGATGGTGGCTAGCCCTTCCACCAGATGGTGGCTAGCCCTTCCACCAGATGGTGGCTAATCCTTCCACCAGATGGTGGCTAGCCCTTCCACCAGATGGTGGCTAGCCCTTCCACCAGATGGTGGCTAGCCCTTCCACCAGATGGTGGCTAGCCCCTTCCACCAGATGGTGGCTAGCCCCTTCCACCAGATGGTGGCTAGCCCCTTCCACCAGATGGTGGCTAGCCCCTTCCACCAGATGGTGGCTAGCCCCTTCCACCAGATGGTGGCTAGCCCCTTCCACCAGATGGTGGCTAGCCCCTTCCACCAGATGGTGGCTAGCCCCTTCCACCAGATGGTGGCTAGCCCCTTCCACCAGATGGTGGCTAGCCCCTTCCACCAGATGGTGGCTAGCCCCTTCCACCAGATGGTGGCTAGCCCCTTCCACCAGATGGTGGCTAGCCCCTTCCACCAGATGGTGGCTAGCCCCTTCCACCAGATGGTGGCTAGCCCCTTCCACCAGATGGTGGCTAGCCCCTTCCACCAGATGCTGACTATCCCTTCCACCAGATGGTGACAAAGCGCATTCTTATTTACGAAGTGACAGTGAAAACACTACTCGGCAGCGAGAGAGGTGTGTGAAATAGGTGATAGGTAGGTAGAGAGAGAGATAGATAGTTAGTGGGTAGGTGGATAAATTACCTGGCATTGCAAGCAGATCTGTCAACAGACTCATTTGGCGTCATAAATAGCTGTCAAAAAAGCTGCTGCCTTCAAGTAAAAAGACATCAAACGGCTCATGAGGCAGATATAAAATAGGGACTGATGCTTTCCACCTTGATTTAAATGCTGTCACTCCACAAATTAAAAATCAACTCATTTAAGTGGAATGTGTCGTTAAAGACAGAGCTCATGGAGAGAAAATGCATTTCAGGATCAGTGAGGCACAGCCTGGCATAAAATTATTGGCATTCTTCCAATCAAACTAGGGAATCCACTCGAGTAATACTGTATCTGGCAGGGGTTTCAGAGATAAGCTGTGAAACCATTACTGAATCTGGGTCAATTTCCTCTTTTTTTAAATTTTCGCACTTAAGATAAATTTAGCCTGTTCCAAATGATGGTTAACTTATAATGCACGTTTGGTACTAATGCATTTGTGTGGTTGATTTTGCATTGGTAGGGGATTTCACATTATTTCCGTTTCACAGGCTTTGTTCCCCACAGGGCAAATTCCTGAAATGTGCTGTCAGAAAGTAGGGTTGGACATATTCCTGCAGGTTTCATGCCTCAAACGCCCTGCCATCCTTTTTTAACCACCGACAATGAGTTTATAATAAATAAATGTTTAAAGAAAATGAAACAAAAAAGCCTATTTAAAAAATTCTGCTATGACTTTTCTCCTAGGTTGTTGTTCACAGCAGTGTCCAGGAGTGTAATCTTGAATTCTGAGAGACTTTTGGACAATCTTGGAATGTTGGAAACTTTACCAGGAAGGGGTGTAAGTACAGAAAGCAACAAATAGCAAAAGGAAAGCAAGATAACCTATATTTACCTTAGCACTTCCTGATGCCCAATTTTGGATAGTGTTTGGCAAGCAGAAGGAGCTTTACACCTGGCCTCATAGCAAAGGAATGTCAGGTGCCCAACCAAAACAAGAAGAAACAAAAATAAAAATAGCTGGAAAAACTCAGCAGGTCTGACAGCATCTGCGGAGAGGAATACAGTTAATGTTTCAAGTCCGTATGACTCTTCATCAGAACTGAGGAAATATAGAAATGAGGTGAAATATAAGCTGGTTGAGGAGGGTGGGACAGGTAGAGCTGGATAGAGGGCCAGTGATAGGTGGAGGCAAAGAAGAGAATGCCAAAGATGTCATAGACAAAAGGACAAAGGGGTGTTGACGGTGGTGATATTAACTAAGGAATGTGCTAATGGTGACATTGAGGGTAGAAAGCAGGACGAGCAAGTAACAGATAGTCATACGGACTCGAAACGTTAACTGTATTCCTCTCCACAGATGATGTTAGACCTGCTGAGTTTTTCCAGGTATTTTTGTAACAGGAAGCCCTAGTTGGGGTGGGGTGGGGGGAAGGAATCGAAATAGGCTAAAAGGGAGAGATGAAAGAATGGATGGAAATACATTTAAAAATAATGGAAATAGGTGGGAAAAGAAAAATATATTGAAAAAATATAAATTATTGGAAAAGGGGGGATCGGAAAGGGGGTGGAGATGGAGGAGAGAGTTCTTGATCTGAAGTTGTTGAATTCAATGTTCAGTCTGGAAGGCTGTAAAGTGCCTAGTCGGAAGATGAGGTGCTGTTCCTCCAGTTTGCATTGAGCTTCACAGGAACATTGCAGCAGGCCAAGGACGTTCAAGTGGGCATGAGAGCAGGGTGGTGTGTTGAAATGGCGAGCGACAGGGAGGTCTGGGTCATGATTGCGGACAGACCGAAGGTGTTCCGCAAAGCGTTCACCCAGTCTGCGTTTGGTCTCTCCAATGTAGAGGAGACCACATTGGGAGCAGCGAATGCAGTAGACTAAATTGAGGGAAGTGAAAGTGAAATGCTGTTTCACTTGAAAGGAGTGTTTGGGCCCTTGGACAGTGAGGAGGAGGAAAGTAAAGGGGCAGGTGTTGCACCTTCTGCGGTTGGATGGGAAGGTGCCGTGGGAGGGGGTTGAGGTGTATGGGGTGATGGAGGAGTGGACCAGGGTGTCCCGGAGGGAACGAACCCTGCGGAATGCCGCCAGAGGGGGTGAAAGGAAGATGTGTTTGGTGGTGACATCATGCTGGAGTTGGCAGAAATGGCAGAGGATGATCCTTTGAATACGGAGGCTGGTGGGGTGATAAGTGAGGACAAGGGGGACCCTATCATGGTCCTGGGAGGGAGAGGAAGGTGTGAGGGCGGATGCGCGGGAGATGGGCCCTGGGTGGAGAACCTCGGTTAAGGAAGAAGGAAGACATGTCAGAGGAACTGTTTTGGAAAGTGGCATCATCAGAACAGATGCGATGGAGGCGAAGGAACTGAGAGAGTGGGATGGAGTCCTTACAGGAAGCAGGGTGTGAGGAGCTGTAGTCGAGGTAGCTGTGGGAGTTGGTAGGCTTGTAATGAATATTAGTGGACAGTCTATCGCCAGAAATTGAGACAGAGAGGTCAAGGAAGGGAAGTGTCAGTGATGGACCATGTGAAAATGATGGAGGGGTAGAAATTGGAAGCAAAATTAATAAATTTTTCCAGGTCCAGACGAGAGCATGAAGCGGCACCAAAGCAGTCATCGATGTACCGGAGAAAGAGTTGTGGGAGGGGGCTGAGTAGAACTGGAACAAGGAATGTTCCACATACCCCATAAAGAGACAGGCATAACTGGGGCCCATGCGGGTACTCATGTCTCACTTCCTCCAAATAAAAGGTGTGGCTGAGTTTAAGGAGAAATTGTTCAGTGAGAGAACAAGTTCAGCCAGACAGAGGAGAGTAGTGGTGGAAGGAACAAAAACATGCTGAAAGTGAGGGAAAATGAAAGAAGTCAAAAGGGTAATGTGCAGAATCAGAGATTTGGATTTGGATGCATATAGCAATATCTAGGCCAAATTTGATGTTGAAAACATTTAATTGGACAGTGTAAGTTGGAACCATTAGTACATAATGGTGTTCATTGTTAATGTGTTTGTTTGAAAATAGTGAAGGGAGAAAAACAAAAAAAAGATTTTGTTTTATTTTTCCCTCAATATTTCCAGCTGAGAGACCAGCTGTTCCAAGTTTTTATCTTGAGCCAGTCACTGATTGTACAGGATGACTTGTCCTCTGACATTTTTCTTCCTCACTGCAGGGAAAACATCTGTGCCTCTTTCAATACCACTCTGCCAATGTAAAAGCCTAGATTATGAACTCATTGTGTGTAGAGTCATGGGTATGAACACAGATCTAACCACTCCTTAGTACAGCACATTGAATAACTTAGATTTTTATTTCACAATGTAAATTAGGTCTTTGAGTCACAAACAATAAATATGCAAGTTGCATACTCACAAAGTTACACCTTGTTGGTGTGTACTGACCATTTTTTTCATTAGAATGGTTTAAATATTCATTCAGTACGTATCATTTAATATTTCATTTTAAGATTCTGTTCTATACAACTTAAGTGATAATAAGAATCCTTAATTTTTCCAAAATCAGACATTACCAACTTTCATTATTGTTTCAAATTCTTATGGTTAAACCATCTTGTCTTTCTCAACTCCTCTAACATTCAACACAGCCTATCGATCTGTCCTCCTCCATATTCTGTCTCCGTTGTCTACCTACAAGACACTGCTCTTGCACTCTATTTACAAAACAATAGTTATTCCACAGTTAGAGTACTGTGTGTTGTTTGGATGCCTTATTGTGGGAAGGATATGCCATCCATTGAGAGTGTACAGCATAGAGCCACTATGATGACCACAGTGATGAGATGCTATGGGGGCTCGATTTTAACTCTGTGCAACCGGGTGAATTTGAATGAGTTATAATCTTATTTATGAGGAGAGAGTTGAGATACTGGGCTGGAATCTTAAGGGGCACCACAGTCCTAACCCCCAAACCCCCACCCCCTCGGCTAAAAGGTCAGAAGGGGGGAATCGCACCCAGTTGTACAACAGCTGTCCTGCTACCAATAAACATCTGGTTGCCAGTTGGGAGAGGTGAGGCAGGACTTCTACCACTCAGGAACAGGAAGCCCCGCCTTAGAGAGCTATCAGCCATTCAGAGGACAGCAGCTGTCTGGGGGTGGTTGCCACTGCTGGTACTGCAGTGAGGCCTAGATTTGGTGAGTTAGGGGTCTTGCTAAGTGCCAAACTGGCAGACCCCAGTTTTTGGTGGGGGTTGGGATGAGGGGATGGGGGGAAACACCGGGAGAGAGGGGAGCATGAAGGGGGGTTACACCTTTGAGGGCGGCCCTCCGTTGGGCCTAGCAGACCCATTAAAGAGGGCTCCCCTACCCACCAACAGCCTGCGCAGGGAAACCTGCCGGGGTGGGTATTTGACATGCACCTCTCCCTCTCTTAAATCACAGCAGCAGTGGGATGAGGCCTTTAAGTGTGAATTAATTGTCCATTTAAGGGCCTCAATTGGCCTACTGGCGAGCAGGCTGCTCATGCTATCCCACTGCTGGTAAAATTGCACTGGCAATAACGACAGGGGTAGGCGGGTAGTTGACAGTCAGGCTGCCCGCTGGATTTTATGTCCACCCCCAGCCTTCAACCTGCCAGCAGAGGAGCTTAAAATTCAGACCACTAGGACTGTCCTCACTGGAACATAGAGAGATAAGAGAAAATTGATAAATTTTTTTACATTTTTAAAAATTCATTCTAGGGATGTGGATGTCAATGGCAAGGCCAGCATTTATTGTCTACCCCTGAAACTGAATAGCTTGCTAAACCACTTCAAAGGACAATTAAATATGTACAGGATTGGTGCGAGACTAGAGTCCCATACAAGTCAGAGAAGGTAAAGGTGGCAGGTTCCATAAACCATTAAAGAACCGGTTAAATTTTTCCCACAATCTGCCAGGTTTTTGGTCAATTTTAGTAATGCCACCAATTTTTCCCCAAAATGTTGAATTTGACTCCTGAAAACAGGATTTTAACTTATGCTTTCTGGATTATTAGGGTAGGTCTACTTACTATTACGGTAACAAAACCATGCCACTAACATACCCAACTAAAGGTTGTGATAAGATGATGAAGGAATAATAACTTCCATGGTTGGGGATTCAGTAATGAGGGATCGTCAATTTAAAATTGTCACTAAGAGAAGTCAGGAGAAATTTATTCACACAAGAGTTGAAGCAGAAGCCATTGCATCTTTTAGTGGAATATTGGATAAATATTTGAAACAAAAATAGATACAAGAGTTTGAAGAGATTGAGATACAATGGAATTAATTTTGTATTGTTCTAGGAAAGAACCAGCCATGATGAGCTGAGTGGCCCCTGTATGTGCTGGAAGCTTTTATGTTTCTGACCCCAACTCATCCAAACTCCACACCCATTTTCTGTCCTTCACTATGTCCTTTTCACCCAGTGGTCTTGTTCTCACTGACTTCCACTAACTCCCCCAAAATTCCAAATTCAAAATCCTTGTCTTTCATTTCTTTGCTATGTCTTAACTTCTGCATTTTTTTGCACAGGTATGCAGACAACAACCAGCTCCACTTCACCACCACCTTTCTCAATCCCTCCACAGTCTCTAAATTCTCAGACTGCTTGTCTGATATCCAGTATATAACAAGCAGAAATTTCTTGCGACTAATTATTGGGAAGACAGAAGCCGTTGTCCTTAACCTCCACTACAAATTCTGTCTCCTAGCCACTGACTTCATCCCTTTATCTGAGCTAGCAGGCTGAATGAGACTGGTCTGTACCCTGATATTATATTTGACCCAGAGATGAATTTTCAACCACAGACCTATGCCACCACTAAGACCATCTATTCCTACCTCTGTAACATTACCTAACTAAGCTCATTTGTTGCTGAAATCTTCATCCAGGCCTTTGTTAACTCTGGGGTTAATTATTTCAATATAGACACACTGGTATCCTATCTTCCACCCTCCATAAACTTAAGCTCATTCAAAACGCTGTTGTCCTATATCTTTCAACATGGACTGCATTCAGAATATAATTTTCTGGAACTGTCTTTTATTTAAAAATGGACACTAACAAGGTGGCTAAGATGGCTGCCACGAGTCAGGTTACTTTTGCAATTTCTGCACAGATAAAGGATTAACTCATGTCTGAAAATGCCTCTGAAAAGTTCTCAAATGCAAGTGGGTTTCTCAGTTGCAGAAGGACCATCCTTACCATCTCACTGGAAGCAATCTAACAAACGATGATTGCTGGATGTGACAGATTCGTGAGGATGGAATATCAAATAAGGTCTTCCAGTGAGCTAATCATAGTTGATATGTTGATGAGTTATCAATCATAGTGTATCAATCTCTGGCTCCAACCCATTGTGTGGAAAATGGAAGGCACTGAAACTTGACTGAAATGGGCTGCAAATAACATATCTATTAACCCAAGAACTAGAGAGAAGCCAGGCAGTCTGCAATGAACACCCAATGCAAAACACCAGCTGCAGACCAAGGCAATAGCACCATTGCTTTTTTAAAAAAAAAACTGGAGACTGGTATATTTTAACAGTCTCCCCAGCGGTTCCTATTTCTGAGTCCACCAGAACAGAAACTTGACCTCCTGGTAAAAGAAACCATAAGTAATCTCGTCTGGACCTGGAAAAATTTATTAATTTTGCTTCCAATTTCCACCCCTCCATCATTTTCACATGGTTCATCTCTGACACTTCCCTTCCCTTCCTTGACCTCTCTGTCTCAATTTCTGGTGATAGACTGTCCACCAATATTCATTTCAAGCCTACCAACTCCCACAGCTACCTGGACTAAAGCTCCTCACACCCCACTTACTCTAAGGACTCCATCCCATTCTCTCAGTTCCTTCGCCTCCATCGCATCTGTTCTGATGATGCCACTTTCCAAAACAGTTCCTCTGACATGTCTTCCTTCCTTAACCGAGGTTTTCCACCCACGGTGGTTGACAGGGCCCTCAACCGTATCCAGCCCATCTTCCGCGCATCCGCCCTCACACCTTCCTCTCCCTCCCAGAACCATGATAGGGTACCCCTTGTCCTCACTTATCACCCCACCAGCCTCCGCATTCAAAGGATCATCCTCCGCCAACTCCAGCATGATGCCACCTCAAAATACATCTTCCCTTCACCACCACCCCCCCCCCCCCCCCCCCCCCCCCCACCCACCCCCCGGTGGCATTCTGCAGGGATCGTTCCCTCCGGGACACCCTGGTCCACTCCTCCAACACCCCCTACACCTCATCCCCCTCCCACGGCACCTTCCCATGCAACCGCAGAAGGTGCAACCCCTGCCCCTTTACTTCCTCCTTCCTCACCGTCCAAGGGTCCAAACACTCCTTTCAAGTGAAGCAGCATTTCACTTGCACTTCCCTCAATTTAGTCTATTGCATTCGCTGCTCCCAATGTGGTTTCCTCTACATTGGAGAGACCAAACGCAGACTGGGTGACCGCTTTGCGGAACACCTTCGGTCTGTCCGCAAGCATGACCCAGACCTCCCTGTCGCTTGCCATTTCAACACTCCACCCTGCTATCATGCCCATTTGTCCGTCCTTGGCCTGCTGCAATGTTCCAGTGAAGGTCAATGCAAACTGGAGGAACAGCACCTCATCTTCCAACTAGACACTTTACAGCCTTCCGGACTGAATATTGAGTTCAACAACTTTAGATCATGAACTCTCTCCTCCATCCCCACCCCCTTTCTCCAATAATTTATATATATTTTTCTTTTCCCACCTATTTCCATTATTTTTAAATGTATTTCCATCCATTGTTTTATCTCTACCTTTTAGCCTATTTCGATCCCTTCCCACCCCCATTAGGGCTATCTGTACCTTGCTTTCTACCCTTAATATCACCATTAGCACATTTCTTAGCTAATATCACCACCGTTAACACCTCTTTGTCCTTTTGTCTATGACATCTTTTGGCAATCTCCACCTATCACTGGCCCTCTATCCAGCTCTACCTGTCCCACCCACCCTCCTTAAACCAGTTTATTTCACCTCTTTTCTATTTTTCCTTAGTTCTGATGAAGAGTCATTCGGACTCGAAACATTAACTGTATTCCTCTCCGCAGATGCTGTCAGACCTACTGAGTTTTTCCAGGTGTTTTTGTTTTGGATTTCCAGCATCCACAGTTTTTTGCTTTTATTATAAGTAATCAATTTTGTGATCTGCTGGAAAAACCTTCAAGGGAATCCTGCAACAATGCTGATATATGACTCCCAACTATTGAAAACAGCTAGACTAGTTTTTCAAAATGAGCCACTTTCTTCAATGGGCCTGCAATGACCCTTTTTCCAACAATAAGCCAAACACATGAACTATGAACTATTCTTTTGTTTATAACTTGTAAAACTGTACCATTCTCTTGAACTGTACCTTTCTCGAGTGTATGTGTGTGTGTGAGTGATGTAGAGTTTAGACTTTCGGGGTAAAGGCGTGAATAAATAATCCTCTTTATTTAAACCCACTAAAGCTTGCTGCTGATTGTTTAAAAATTGACTGTCCACTCAGCCGTTGAGAAACATACATACCTTCCTTTCCAAAAACACTAAGATTGTGCTCAGTATGGGAAATGCTACAAGGGTTTTGGTTCTCTCCCAACCTATCTGTAACAGTATCTTAACTTGCACCAATTCTCACACACCTATCACCTTGGGTTCGCTGATCTACATTGGCTCCCAATTAAGCAATGCCTCAATTTTAAAACCCTTATCCTTGTTTTATATCCCTCCATGGCCTCACCCCTCTGTAATCTTTTCCAGCTCCACAACTCTCCAAGATATTTGTGCTCCTCCAGTTCTAGCCTTATGTAATATCCCTGATTTTAATTCCTTCACTATTGGCAGCCATGCCTTCAGCTGCTGTGGTGCTAAGGTTTGGAATTCCCTTCCTAAACCACTCCGCCTCTCTTCTTCTCTTTCCTCCTTGAAGCCTACCTCTTTGGACAAGCTTTTGGTCATCTGACCCAAAAACGTGGCTTAGGATAAAATTTTGTTTGATACGTATCATATGAAGTGCCTTGGGATGTTTTGTTGTTAGCGGCACTATATAAACGGAAGCCGTTGTTGTTAGCATGAAATCTACCCCAAACATTTGATTTATTTTATGCTGGGATCATTCAGAGTACTGAATTTTTGCTGGTAAACTTTGTGCCCTTTCTGATCTCCAATTACTGAGATAAACAAAGATTATTTACTCAGCTAGGTTACCGAAAAGTTTAGGCTGGAGACAGGAGGGCTGATTTTCAACTCCTGGTGGGTAGCCATCAGAAGTAAATGGTAATCCCACATGGGAGTGGGAATCAGGGATGTCTTCAGTTGGCACCCACTCAGGACCAAGTTAAAATTACACCCGAGGCTCATTTGTTTCTCGGGACTCTGATGGAATTTTATTTATTTATTAATGAAGTTCCTGCCAGAGGTCAATGAAAGTCTCATCTGATGCCAAAACCAACAGTGTAAAAATTGCAGATCAGAGTGGGGAATGGAGATGCTTCATTTTGACTTCTCTTCCACTTCTTTCCTGGCAATTGAAGAGAGTTCAAAACACGCTACAATGTTTGTTTTAGCAACGTTTTGATTAGTTATCCATATTAGCTCTTACAAAAAGTGGAGATATACAAACATGGACTATTGAATATGTTGGTCAGTGAAATCAATTTCAGAGTTAGGAAATTGCACTTCAATCATTTGGCAACATTTGCATAGTTAGAATGGAAACAAGACTTGCAGATTGGAATCCTACAAAACAGGTAATGTATTGTGCAATGAAGAATATATTACACTCAAATGTTGGTTGCACAGTCAGAAATGCCAGTTGCTATAAAATGAGAAAAACCTAGCACCCCCTGGTGGAAGATGCTTGCAGCTTGAAACTTCATGTTGTTCACTGAACTGGTTAATAGAATTTCAGTTATTCTTTAGCATACTATATGTAGAAGTGTGACGTGATGCATTTTAGGAGGAAGACTGAGGAGCGGCAATATAAAATGAATGTTACAATTTTACAGGGATTGCATGAGCAAAAAATCCTGGGGGTTTATACATAACTCTTTGAAAGTAACAACAGGAGTTGATAAAAGCATATGGGTTAATTTTTCTTTATTTTTTCATTGGATGTGGGCATCACTTGCAAGGCCTGCATTTGTTGCCTACTTTCCCTTTAACTGAGTGGCTTGCTACACCACTGTAGAGAGCAGTTAAGAGTCAGCCATATTGCTGGGTACCTGGAGTCACATGTAGGCCAGAGAATGGCAGATTTCATTCCCTAAAGGGCACTAGTGAACTAAATGGGTTTTTACAACAATCAATGATAGTTATCATGGTCACCATTACTGAGACTGGCTTTCAATTCCAGATTTATTAGCTGAATTGAAATTCCACAGCTGCCAAGGTGAGATCTGAACTCAGGTCACCAGAGAATTAGCCTAGGCCTCTGGATTACTAGTCCACTGATATTATCACTATGCCATCATCTCCACCATAGCTAGACTTCAGTTATATGGAGAAAAACTAGGATTGTTCTTCTCAGAGCAGAGAAGGTTAAGGGGAGATTTAACAGGGGTGTTCAAAATTATGAGGGTTTTGATAGAGTAAATAAAGATAAATTGTTTTCACCAGCAGAAGGGTCAGTAATCAGAAGTCACAGATTTAAAATAATTGGCAAAAGAACCAGAGAGCAAATTAGGAGAATGTTTTTACACAGCTCTTATGAGCTGGAATGCACTATTTGAAAGAGTGGTGGAAGCAGATTCAATAGTAATTTTCAAAATAGAGCTGCATATGTATTTGAAAAAAATCTGCAGAGCTGTAGGGAAGAACAGAGATGTGGATAGATCCTTCAAAGGTATGGCACAGCAATATGGGCCAAATGGCCTTTTATGCTCTTTAGCCCAATTTTGCAGAAATACATATTTGTGCCATTAAATTTAGGAACTACATGTTTTACCACAGTACTAACAGTATGCTGATAAAATTAATCAAATTCATCATAATTTATCAACATCCAGTTTTTAACTTCATTAAAATTAACTTTTTTATATAAAATGCTTATCATAACAGTTAAACTAATTCCTGAAATATGGGTTATTATATTCTGTAACATGCAGTAATTCCATGGTTACTCAGTCAAGACAGATATGACTAAAGCTGCCTTTAACTCCTACATTTAGCTGCAGAGCACTCTGGTTATGAAGCCATTGTTTTTAAACCATGAAGCGGCATGGAAGAGAATTGATCCAGGGATCTTGATATAACATTCTCGATGCTGATCTTCAAGACTCCAGAAAACATGATGAAAATCTATCTTTAATCTTTTAATGTAATCATAATTGCCTTTGAACAGTTGCCCAATAGTACAGCATTCATGGACATCTGCACGACCCTGAATTGCAAGCTCACAATTTCGACTAGGTCATTAGGGTAAGACTATCAGAGAGCCCATCAATCCAGGTTGTTTTCCTGCACGCAGATACACAGTAGTATAACACCAGCGTGCTTACCGTAGGTTGGTTTTATGCTCTTTTCATTGAAGTCTAAAGGCAAGGAACGGAATGAATGTCAAAACTGGAGAATCAGCTAGCCTATTACAAATAACGTGGTTTCTTCAACTGAAAACAAACTTATTTTGCACATTCTTCTGTCTTATTTATAAAATGGTAATGTTTTACGGTTTGTAAATATCAACAGTTACAAAGGATAATAGCTTTGTTCTTTGGAAGTAAATTTATTTGAAATTTGTCAGAATATTTTTCACAATAATGTATCATTTTCTTAGAATATTGGTAAATATAAACTATTTTAAGGATGGCAACCCTAATATGATAGTATATTGGGATTTGCATTGTTTTTGAATTCTGGTTGTTAATAAAAACATTTAAAATTTTCAAGAAATGCCGCAGCATGGTAAATATAACTAAAGCACAAACAGTATATCACTCTGTAATCTTTTTTATCTTTACACTGCATGGTAGAAGGCAAGTTTTAACTCAGCAAGTAACTATTTCAATGTGCCTAAAATAATCAAAGGAACATGTCTGGCCAACACAGCATTAAGCATCAAATGATATGGTTTGTTTATTCAGTTATACATTTTATACAGAAGATAGTAGGTATCCCTGTCTTACCTCTTCCTGTCTTGAGATGTGTGTATGCAGACTTGAACAGTACAACTTGGTATTATTGGTAACAGTGTAAAATACTAAACCAAAATGAGCAGAACTGTCAGAGGTTGCAGAAGTATTCAGTTCGAACTGCAAGAATATATAGGTGACATTTGCACTCATCTGCACAAGGTTTGGTAACGTTGTGTGCTACCACAGCGCTTAAAGTCACCGTCTCACATGCAAGATACAAATATAGCACAAGCATCTCACATAGCATGGCATAACATAGAATTCTAAACCTTTTCAACAAACACCTAACCCAAACCTCAAAGGACCACCTTCCTACTAGTGCACCAAGGTAACATTTTCCATTTCTCAGACAAGATATCTTCCTGGCTTCACTGAGTGAAAGTGCTAATTTGAAGCTGACTTATAGTTTTCTATTGTCAACTAAATCACTACAGACTTTGTTGGAACTATCTAACTTATTCCCATTAGAAACAGTGAAGTTGACCAAGGCAGGAGATTTCTATTTTTCTGCCTGAGATGCATTAAATTTACAGCTCATAGATGGAAGGACACAGTACTATCACCCAACTGCCTAATTAACAATTTAATCCTGTGATTATATATATTAGAAAGAACAACAACTAGGAGAGGTAGTCATAGCCAAGGAATTCAAAATTATTTTATAAACCACTCAAGTTTGTTTGCAGTTCATATCAACAGAACCCATGGATTGTCACACCTTTGAAACAAATTGTACAGCATTGTACTTGAAGAGATTAAAACAAAGTCACAAATGTTTATATCTCCATTAAAAACAAAATTCTAGCATACTCAGCAACACGTTAACATCTGAAACAAAAAGATAGGCTAATGTTTAAAAAGTTAGGTTAATGTTTTGGGTAACATCCTTTGTCAGTTCTGATCAATTCTAACAAAGGTCTGATATGAAATGTTAACCATTCTCCTTTCAGTTGCTAACGCACATGCTCTGTTGATGAATGTTTTTGCTTTAATTGCATGACGTGAGCTGAATATTCTTACTTCCATGTAAAAAAATTGGTTAATATAACTAACTTATTTTTTAACATTATCCTTATGGTATCATTGGAGGTCTAGGATATACAAAGTTACTGAGAGCCTTAATTACTGGGTAAATCTAATGTCATCTCAGAAAAGTAGAATGCTTGATTATTTTCAAACGGAGGAGGGTCTTTGCTTCAATAAGTTATGCAAAACAATAATCTCTCAAGTCAGCCAGCATCTGTGGAGAGAGTAAATTCTCCTACCTAAAATATTGAATATTCTGTTCTCTCCATAGATGCCAACTGATCTGCTGTGTGCTTCCAGAATTTTTTGTTTCAGATTTCTAGCATCTGTGATATTTGATTTGATTAGGACAGAAATCTCTTAATTTTGCTCAGTGTGCGCCCCATCTCTACATTTTTCTTTTACTCAAATGGCTAGGGAAGCAATTAAATTTCGATGTTGAGGTTAACAATCCATTCAATGTCTTCAGCTGATGCACTATGAATGGTTGTGATGCCACCAGGAATGGACCTCTCAGGGCAGAGGTTCGGTGTATGAGCGATGGTCTGACTCGGATGGCCACAGTCACAATTTGAGCTGTCCCTCATGTTGCACATTGAGCAAGTGGCCACATCTTCCCTGGCCCAACCTCAGACGGTTGAGGGTTGTCCAGATTTTCCATGGAAGCTTGAAACCTAGGACTTCACCACTTGGGTCAGTTACCAGGTTGTGGTTGGTGATGTTTGCAGTCAGCCAGGAAATGCGCCATCAATTGGTGGGGCTGCATCAGTTTGTAGGACCTAGAATGTGTTCCAGTGGGGACTGCAGGATTTCAGACAAGGGTGTGGGGATTTTTGAGGTCTTGTGTCAATGGAGTGCTTCATTAGCTGTCAGCCAGTTGCGTTCTTTGACGAAGATGTTTTCCCTGCGGACATTAGGAGGTTCAATATGCATGTAAATCTATTAGTAAGTAACATGCAACTTTTCACCTTTAAAATAAACTATTGTTTTATATATTCTTTCAAGAAAAACACCTTATTCTATTTTTATTAATCTACAAATAATGAATGCAAATTGGATATCAATATATAAATGAGAGAAATTGTGTAGTATGTTAATGTTTAACCTGTGTTGCAATGAAATACATGCTTTAAATTGGTAATTAAACACAGCTGTTCCCAACTGAGGAAAGATTAGGGAATCATTGTAAGAGTATATTCTGTCATCCTGCGTGTTAGGAGGAACTGGGAGAGTCTGTGGTTTTGTTTTGCTGCCTTAGAAATAAACTTGGTTTAAGGTACAGGCTAGCTTCAGGCTCGTTCTTTCTCAACATACAATTATTGGAATTAAGGTAGTGTACCTTAGATATGAAGTCATTCAAATTAAATTTAGACAAGCATCTTAAGATAACCCCAGAGAGCTACTCTCACAATACTTTAGCTTCACACGAGCTGCAGAGTAACTGTAGGTGGAAAGCAAATTTTAAAAGGTTCCCAGGCATTCCAATGGTGCTCTTAAGAACTTTTGAAATTTCTTTTTAATTCTGTTGGTTCTTCGGCATCATTAAAATCTTTCCACAGAGCTCGAGACATGTGTCCAAGCAACATGCACAGATTTCCAGAGGGGAGGGGGAAGGGAGGCGGAGGGGGGGAGGGGAGAGGTGGGGGGAGAGGGAGCGGAAGTGGGGAGAGAGGGGGCCGGAGGAGAGGGGGGAGGGGGTTGTTAAATGGTTGAAAATCCATTCACTCTGAGAAGCCAGCCTCAATGCACCAACTTCCAAGTTTAACTCGGGTACATTGGGTAACTCCTGCGAGAGAGGTGGGTTGCAAATATAAATATGTTAATTGCTGTATTATAGCAATATTTCAATGTTCAGTCGAATTTAATGGCACATCCATGGGTTTTCTGGTCTTGAACTTAAGGCAAGAACAAAATGGTAACTCATGGGTCTCATTAAAAGTAAGGCAAATAATACAATAAGTATTTAGTACTCACAGTTGTTTTCTTACTTCCACTGAGATAGGGTTTGTTCAAAGTACTTGTGGTGAGAGATTAGTTTCTATGAAACTCAGATCAGGATTGGCGGTGACTTGGCTGCCTTAGATTGGACCTTGCATGAGATGCAAGATGACCATCGGCAACAGTCAGCTTTGGTAAAACCTGCAGGCGATGAGCAGAGAGGGGAGCAAGAGAAAGGGGAGCGGCACAAGGGTCAAACTCGCAGGAAGCACTATCCGCATAGCATGGTGTGCAGGCAGAGGTTCAGCTTCTGAGACGTCTTGGAAGAGTATTGCTTCTACAGGTTGTTCTTGGCAGACATCTATAACTTCCTAGAAGAATAACTGTTTCCTGCTGAAGGTGGTAGACATGTGTTGCCAGTGGCTATGAAACTGCCTTTAAACATTTTGCCTCTGGATCCTTCCAGGATGTTGCTGGAGACATATTTAGGATCTCCCAGTAGACTACACACAAATGAAAAAGGCATTTATGGCATGTTTATCAGGGCTGGCAATTATGTCAACTGCATCTATGATAATGCCAGTCAGAAAGAGTGGATGCTTGGGTTTGCATAATAAAGAACAAAAAAATGCTGGAAATACTCAGCAGGTCAGGTAGCATCTGTGGAGAGAAACAGAGTTAGATGCCCGAATTTTCACTCCCAAGGCGGGTGCACAGAGTCAGGAAATTTCCCAGCTCAGCACACCTGCCTTGGGAGAAACGGCCCCAAATAATAGGATCTTCATTCCAGGGGAGCAGGTGCATGCTGGAGTCTGGCCTACCACCCCTAGAAACAATGAAGAGATATCCACGGGGACTGCCAAGCTGGTTAAAAGGCCTGCCTAAGTGCTCTGGGACTTTGTCCCAGTTGTAAAAAGTGCAGATAGACCCTCTATACCTCACCCATCACAGCCACTCACTGCCCCCACTCCCATTGCCCATTCATGCCAACATATGCCCCTCTACCCACCCTGCCACACTAGGACCCCCCATTCATCCCCATGGCCCTGTGTAAACTTAGTGCCAACCCATGCCCCTCCACCACTCTTTGCCCTTACATCCTTCATGCTAACTCACCTAGTATCCACCATGGGCAGACCTCAGGAGCCATTCTGAGGTGAAATAAAGTAAAGTTCTAAATATCTGTTACGGACTTCACAATTTAAAAAAAACAGTCATTGATAAAAGCCCACTTAAATTCATTCAAGTGCATAATCCCTTATAAAACAAACGTGTATTCATAGCCCCACATCAAGAGACAGCTAATCCCTTAATAAACTCTTGGAGCCAATCAAACTGTCAACGTACATTCCTCCCCCCTAACTCTAATAATGGCAGATTGTGTAAGCAGTAATAATACTACAATGATATCTCTCAGGCCTATGTCAACAAACAGCTATTGAAATTGCAAGCACCATTTTCTTCCAACTCGGAGACACACCGTGTTTTTCTTTCATAATTTAGAGCAGGGGATTTAAATAACCTGACAGCTTGACAGTTCCACAGATCTATTCCACCTTTTATGCACATTCACATCTACTCTTAAAAAATGTAAGTCACACAGTGTGGGAAACTGACCTCACTCCAGCAAAAATGGAGTCTGCTTGAATGCAGCACTGAGTTCAAATGGCCCTGTTGAGTTCAGTTTTCCCACATGTGTGAATCACATCCTGTCCCCTCCCCACCCGGAAGCTGGGAATTCTGTGACAAGTAATGCACTCCTGATTCCCCAAAGCCTAACCACCATCTTCAAGGAACAAGTCAGGAGCGTGTTGGACTACTCCCCACTTGCCTGGGTGAGTGTAGCTCCAACAACATTCAAGAAACTTGACACCAGCCACATCAAAGCAGCCACAAAAACACAAGAAATAAGAGCAGAAGTGGACCATATGGCCCATCGAGCTTGCTTCATCATTCAATAAGATCATGGCTGATCTTGGGCTTCAAGCCCATTTTCCTGCCTGCTTCCCGTATCCCTTAATTCCCAGAGAAACCAAAAATCTATCTATCCCAGCCTTAAATGTATTGAACAATCCACAACCCTCTGGGGTAGAGAATTCCAAAGATTCACAACCTTTTGAGTGAAGTTATTTCTCCTCATCTCAGTCCTAAAAGATTGGCCCCTCATCCTGAGACTGTGCCCCTGTGGTTTAGACTACTCAACAAGTGGAAACAATCTCTCAGCATTCCCTATCAAGCCCCTTCAGAATTTTTTTACATTTCAACTCCAAAGAATATAAGTCCAAATTACTTAGCCTCTCTTCATAGGACAACCCCCTCATCCCAGGGACCAATTTAGTAAACCTTTGTCTCCAATGCAAGTATATCCTTTCTTAAACGTGGAGACCAAAACTGCACACAGTATTCCAGATGTGGTCCCACCAAACTCTGTACAATTGTAGCAAGACTTTTTATTCTTGTACTCCAATCCCCTTGCAAACAAGGCCAACATGCCATTTACCTTCTTCATTGCTTGCTGCACCTGCATGCTAACTTTCTGCATTCCTTGTTCAATTGTTCCTTGCTGTATTCTCATCCCAAAGTACATGTGAAGAAACACTACCTTGAAAATATAGAAAAAGTACAAAGAAATTGAATTCAAAAAGTCTGATCATATTAACAAGTAATGGTTTTGATGCAGCCCCAAAGAATAACAAGGTACTCCCTTTCTTAGATTTCAGCTTTGGCTCATTAGTAGCACTCATGCCTCTCTGAATCAAAAGATCATGCACCCAAGACCCAGCCTAGATACTTGAGCACATAATCTAGGATACAGATGAAATGTTACAGAGGAACCTATTTGCCCTCTCAGGTGATGTGAAAATCCCATGTCAATATTCAAAGGAGAGCAGTGCACGTTCTCTTCATATTCTACCTAACATTTATCCTGCAAACAACAACTGAATGCCATTTATCTCATTGCTGTTTGTGGGACCTTGCTGTGTGCCAGTTGGTTATCACACTCCCTCCATTGCAACAATGATGCTTCCAAAGCACTTGATTGGCTGTACAATGTTTTGGGATAGCCCATGGTTGTAAAAGGCACTATATGAATGCAAGTTCCTTCTTGTTACCTGAATTTTTTATATTGTTGAGTATCTTGAGTGGAAATTGATGTAATAATAAAAGGTTTTTAATACAATACAACTAAGAAATAAGTTGAGAAATGTATCAGATGTTACTAATAATTTTAATTTATTTCTAGCTTATATCGATCTGTTTGTTTCCAATTCATTTTCAGTTTTGAACATCTACAGTTGAATCTAAGATTGTAAGATTGCAAATGCTTACATTTCTTATTGATGATTTTAATTGCCATTATTATCTTGTGATGAGTATTTTGGTTGAATTTGTGTATATCAAAATGAGTAAGAAAAAGGGCTAGAGAGTGGAGCAATTTTTTACTTTTGGTGTCAACTGTCACAGAATCACAGAACTGCTACAGCGCAGAAGGAGGCCATTCAGCCCATCATGTCTGCACTGGCTCTCCAGATGAGCAATTCACCTAGTCCCATTTGCCCGCCTTCTCCCCATAACCTTATCCTTTTCAGATAACAGTCTAATTGCATTTTGAATGCTTCAATTGAACCTGCCCCCACCACACTGTCAAGCAGTGCATTCCAGACCTTAACCACTCACTGCATGAAAAAGTTTTTCCTCATGTCACTTTTGCTTCTGTTGCCAATTACTTTAAATCTGCGCCCTCACATTCTCAATCCTTTCACGAGTGTGAACAATCTTTCCCTATCTACTCTGTCCAGACCCCTCATGATCTTGAATACCCCTATGGTATCTCCCGTCAGCCTTCAATTCCTCAAGGAAAACAGTCCCAACTTCTCCAATCTATCTTCTTTACTGTAGTTCCTCATACCTGGCATCATTTTCCTGAATCTTTTCTGTACCCTCTCCAATGCCTTCACATCTTTCCTAAAATGCAGCAGCCAGAACTGGTCACAATACTCCAGCTTTGTCAGCATAGAAAATTATTAATAACATCTGATACATTTCTCAACTTATTTCTTAGTTGGTCTTGTTGTATCAAAAATCTTTTATTATTACATCAATTACTCAAGATACTCAAGTCTAAAAAATTCAGCTAACAAGAAGGAACTTGCATTCATATGGTGCCTTTCACAACTTGCATTCATATCGTGCCTTCCACAACCACAGGGCATCCCCCAAAACATTATACAGCCAATCAAGTACTTTGGAAGCATCATTGTTGCAATGGAGGGAATGCGGTAGCCAATTAATGCACAGCAAGGTCCCACAGACAGCAATGAGATAAATGACATTCAGTTGTTGTTTGTGGGATTAATGTTAGATAGAACACAAAGAGAACTTGCACTGCTCGCCTTTGAATATTGACGTCGGATCTCCTCATCACCTGAGAGGGCAAATAGGTTCCACAATTGAAACATGAGTCCACATCCACTTACTCCTCCTCATTCATGCTCTATTGTGTATCCTAGACTATGTGCTGTATAGCAAGGACCAATTTTAGAGTAAATCACTGTATTTGCTGACCCTCACCTCTAAAGACTACTATACACTACATTATTATAACTGTTCTGAAAGGTATCACTTTTGTCCTGCCTAGGCAAATTTTGTGCCAGATTATAAACAATCTTGTATCGTAGATTCACATGATGTGGAAGTACATTATGACTATCCAAAACTAATTTCAGATGGACGTTTACTGGCCATGGGCTGGATTGAAGCTAAGATCCCTAAGTCAAAAGAATAGTATGCTAACACAATGCACTAACCGAAACTTTAAATAGCTGTTTTAAACTTTTTTCTGAGACACAATGAAATTGTTATCATTTGTCACCCAAAACCCCAGACTGGGTATGGCATAGGAACACAGGAAGAGCAGTATGCCATTCAGCCCCTCAAGCTTGTTCTACTATTAAATTAAATGATGGTTAATCTGTATCTTAACATGCCCTTGCCTAACAGTTATCTCAGTTTTGAAATTTTCTGTTGAACAAGCCTCAACTGCTTTCAGGGGGAAGAAGTTCAACTTTCTACCACCCTTTGTGTGAAGAAGGGCTTCCAGACATTCAACTTTGAACTCTAATTTTAAGGTTATGGTCCTTATGCCCGCACCAGAGGAAATAGTTTATCCCTATTTTCAATAGAAACCCTTTAATCATTTGAAACACTTCAGTTAGCTCACCCCTTAATCTGTCCAGTTAAAATATGAGTAGAGCATATTTATTGGTTGTCATAGTAAATGTGCACATATACTTGGTGTTGGCTATGCTAAATGCAGTCAAACTTTGAAAAATAATTTGGATCTCCTTATGAACTGGCCATTTGTTTAGTAAGCTAATTGGCAAATCTATGATTTAAAACATAGAGAAGAAAATTGTAATTAGAGTTACAGTATAGTGAGGAAAGTAAAATATATATGAACATTTGCATTAGGAGCAGGAGTAGGCCATTCAGCCCCTTGCTATTCTGGACTGCTCTGCCATTCAATAAGATCATGGCTGATCATATTGTGGCCTCAGCTTCACGTTCCCACCTATCCCTGATTACCTTTGTCTCTCTTGTTAGTCAAGAATCTATCTCCCTCTGCCTTAAATATATTCAATGATCCTGCCTCCATTGCTCTCTGGGGAAGAGAGTTCCAAAGACTCATGACCCTCTGAGAGAAAAAATGCTCCTCATCCCTGTCTTAAATGGGTGACCCGTATTTTTAAACTGTGTCCCCTAGTACTCATCTCTCCCACAAGGGGAAACATCCTTTTAGCATCCACCCTGTCAAGTGCCCTCAGGATCTTATCTGTTTCAATAAGGTCACCTCTCATTCTTCTAAACTCTAATGGAATGAGAGCAGAATGAGAACTTCACTTAGATTTTAGAAGTGTGTTCTCGCCATCACAATTTCAAATGAGGATATTTTCCTTAATTCTGATTAGCTGAACTGACTTTTGCAACACCGTAAAGGGGTATTCCAATACTAGATCAGACTTAATATTTAGCTACTTTGACTACTATTTTCTACTTTTCAGTGGCAAGCTGTTATATTTACTAGAAAACTTCCTGTTATCTTTTGAATTTAAAAACGTGTAAATATGAAGTTCAGAATGTAACTAAATCTGTTTCTAAACTTCTTTTATTTTTTAAAGCCAAGCCTTCTTGCTCATCCCAGGCTTGTTTAGATTTCCATGTTGCAACTTGCCACATTCCTTTTCATCAGGATACCTTCTTATGCTTTCTATTGATTCAGATTCAAATGATACTGCTGCTTGACTTGGGAGGTAGTCTGGTCTCTGCTCCAATAATCCTGCTGATGATTTCAGTATTAGTTTGTCATAAAATGAATCTTTTAGTGCTAATAGAAGAGGGTTTTGCTGTGAATACCGATGCACTACTTCCCTTTGTTTCTTCTTCTTGCAGCAGGGTGAACAAGTAGTGCATAACACACGAGCAATGTAGACCCAACCCAAATAATGGAGCTCAACAATGTTCAGCAAGAAGCACGCAAGACTGACACAAAACATAAAGTTCAAAAAGATGGTTTTTTCTGTTGCTCTGGATATGAAGCAGTCTGTTTTGGTTGGACATGGATAGGTCCAACACACAAACAAACATGGAACATTAAATCCATACAGATAGTACTGTCCCAACAAAAATGTTATCTCCATAACTGCTCTCAGCATTACATGTATAACATATACAGTTAAAACTTTATTTGATAGATAGATTGGATCACTGTTTCTATTGCTTTTAATATGTTCAACTTCATAGTCCCCATCTCTTCGATAAAATTCGATTTCCTGAGAGTCGCTGCCAAGTGATCTTTGATTTAAGGTTTCAGTTTCTGGAAGGCGTCCACTAGTTATAGGATTTTTTGACAATTCCAGTGCACTCACATTTTCCATTTCATATTTTTCATCTTTTGCTATTTTGTGCAGGACATACACTATGTAGAAAATGGATGGTGTTGAAACCAGAACAATTTGGAAAACCCAGAACCGCAGGTGAGAGATAGGTGCAAAGGTGTCATAGCAAACATTGTTACAGCCTGGCTGGCGGGTGTTACAGGTGAATTTGGACTGCTCATCACCGTACACTGCATCGCCGACTAGTGTGACCAGCAGAATACGAAAAATTAACAACATTGTCAACCAGATCTTCCCAACCACAGTGGAATGATTCTGAACCTCAGTCAGAAGGCGGCCAAGTAATGACCAATCACCCATTTTTTATCTGTAGGAAATAAAGAAGATTATATTGATATCGGCCAAATGTGGTATAATGTTAATTTTACCTAATATGTGACTGAAGGTAAATGTTTCTTTGAAAAGGCTCTTCTTTAAGTTATTAATTATGTTAACTCAAGAATAATTCACCATGGATATCTGAGTTTTAAGTAATACAAATAATCAAAATTTTAAAGTGGTTAAAGAATACACGTAGTTAACGGTTTAGTGCCGTGCTATGGAAATGACTGCATAACATTATTTCCAATTGAGTTCACAAATTACACGAATAATGCTATTAGATGCAATTCATACAAGTTACATGATGAATAAGCACTCCTGTTATAACACAATCATTTCACTTCACCGTAATATTTTTTTAAAATCAAGGCTTATGTGTATGCCTTTGCTTAACTAGACACAAAGCATCACCCAGCTCAAACCCATAATGCAGTTTTACTTGTACTGCTGTTATGTTGTTAAGATGCCCAGGAGAGGTATTGTCAATCCATTGATACCAAACCAGTTTGCATCGTACAACGGCAAATTCAAAAATCAACGGATGAAGTTAATACAATTACTTTGCCTGATTTGGGTAGACATTATATTTTAGCTTTTCTGATTGGAGTATTCCAAATTGTACATTTTCAATCAGGTACATCCATACAAATCCATGACATGTTCCCAGGACCTGATGGCCCACATCCCAGGGTCTTAAAGGAAGTGGCAGCGGAGATAGTGAATGTATTGGCTATAATATCCCAAAATTCACTGGATTCTGGAAAGGTTCCAGTGGATTGGAAAATGCTAATATAACACCCTTATTCAAAAAGGGGGGAGGCAGAAAGTAGGAAACTATAGACCAGTTAGTTTAACGTCTGTCTTTGGAAAATTGTTGGAATCCATTATTAAGGAAGTAGTAATGGGGCATTTGGAAAGTCAAAACGCAATCCATCAGAGTCAGCATGATTTTATGAAGAGTAAATCGTGTTTGCTAGAGTGCTTTGAAGATGTGACAAGCAAAGTGGATAATGGGGATCCTGTAGATGTAGTATATCTGGACTTCCAGAGGGCCTTTGATAAGGTGCCGCACAAAAGATTAATACACAAGATAAGATCACACAGAGTTTGGGGTAATACATTAGCTTGGGTAGTGGATTGGCTAACCAACAGAAAGCAGAGAGTCGGGATAAATGGGTCTTTTTCTGGATGGGAAGCTGTAACTAGTGGGGTGCCACAGGGTTTGGTTCTTGTGCCCCAACTATTTACAATCTATATTAATGAGTTAGATTCAGGGATAGAAGGTACTATAGCTAAATTTGTAGATGAGGGCAGGAAATTGAAGTTGAGGCAGAAATTAGATCAGCCATGATCGTATTGAATAGTGGGGCAGGCTCGAGAAGCTGAATTGCCTATTCCTGCTCCTAGTTCTTATGTTCTCATCTATGGTCTAAATTGATGCTTTCTCATGAACATTATCTCCTTGGATATATTTTTAAACATTTTGAAATTTATACTCCAAATAAATATGACTATAACTGACACATGCAAAATATGAATAATTAACAGTAACTGACTTTGTTCCAATTTACAATGGGTTCCTTTGATGAGGCACCAAGGAAAATAAACCTTGAAAAACCATGTACATTGAAGCATAACAGCTCTACTTGGAAGACTAGTTCTACAAATATTCCTCTTATATGACAATGTAGAGAATACATGGGTGTATTAATGGGAATTGAAAGTTGGAAATTATGGAAATACACAATAAATCTATTAACATCAGAAAAGAGAAGTGACAGATTGACACTTCAGGTATATATCATTTCCATTTACCTGTCTTTTCTGTTTCCAGACTTTGAACTACCTACTTTTTTCATTTCAGATTTTCATTTTTCCTATTTTTTGTATATTTCTTTGGATTCCACAAATGGGAAGTCCCCAGTCCCCATCAAGCTCTCTAGAATGGAGGTGAGGTGCAGAATGGAGGTGAGGTACAGTAAGCTATCTATGTTGCCTACCCACAGCGAGTTGGGAAAGGCAGGTTGGGTAAACAATTAATTAAAAGGGGGTGGGGAAATCAATATTTAAATGATTAAAACTGATAATACAACTTCAAGAACCTAAACAGTCCCTTGTAAAAATATTAGAGCAGACCCAATGCCATTTATATGACTATGCCGTAAAAGAAAAACTTGCATTTAGATAGTGCCTTTCCCGACCTCAGGATGTCCCAAAGTGCTTTACAACCAATGAAGAGCTTTTGAAGTGTAGTCACTGTTGTAATGTAGGAAAACACAGCAACCAAAAACATTATAAATATGAAATAGAAGTAACAGAATTAAAGAAAATACTTTGTAAATAATTAAGAGTTCATTTGGTATATTCAGAATAATGTATGGTATTTCTTTGCAGCCCAGTAAACTTAATTTTTTTAAAAATCTGATAAACAGCTGAATTGCATTACAGAGATAAATGTTACTCTACAATGTATTGGAAATGACATGTACTAACACTTATATAGTTAGTATCAGTAGCTTTCATGTCACAAAATATTATCATCACATGGAGCATGATAAAAGGAGACTGGTGCAGGGTACATGTTATCTTACAACAATACTGTAAGTTTTACTTGAATCGTCAGAACACAGCCAGATTATATTTTAAACATAAATACACGCTACTTCCAAGTTTTCATTTTTCTATTGTACAGATTAACAAAATGTGCTCACCTGGATGAGAATTACTTTTTGCTCTAACTTCTGCAATAATCTGGAAAGTGGTTTAAAAGAGCCAAGTGGGTTGGCAGTATTAGAGCCAGAAACGCAGTTGTCCCAATGGTACCATTGGGCTTTTGATGATTGGACTGGGCTGACATTACATAGGTCAAACTAAAACTGTCCCTAAAACTGTTACTGTATTGTAAATGACAAAAAAAGTGTTTACAGATAATCCAGGATGAATTGTACAACTTCTCTGTTGAACCATTCACAGCTGAAAACAAAGAATGTTCTGGAAATGATTAAAAGCAGCAAACATGCTCTCTGGAGTGTTGCAAAGCACTATACCATTTGCATCTATGATTAACATGATTGTTTTTTGTGATTTAATTAATTTTATGCTACAGAAATGTATTGAATCATGAAAACATTTGTACAAACAGCATGTAAAGCCTAATATATTCATTTCCATCACATGGCGTTTTATCTCAAAACAATAAAATGGACAGCAATTTAACAATAAAGAACCAGACTAGTTTGCTCTTCACTGAAAAGGACTTTCTGTCTATATTCAGAGTTAAATGAATGGTAATTATGTAAAATCCACTTGTCTAACCTATCTATTCTGCCCAAAACATCCAGCATATTTTCTATTGAATATTATCCTATTTATTGTGTAAGCCTACTGAAAACCATGTGTGCCATTTACATATTTGTACTTCTGCATGGATTTATCTTATTTACAGGGAACACAAATATGGATGTAATGATAAAAAAATAGAGAATAGCTGGAGGGACAATGTCAACATTTTTTTAGTTTTGTACTGGAATCTCAACTATTTTTGTTTTAACAATATCGGAGGTGGCTGTAGAAACATGTGTATACAATCTGCCAGTCTGAGTTTTAATTGTTCGGTTAAATTTCTTTGCTGAAAGGAGGGATTACATATAGTGGTGGGAATGTTAGTCAACCCATGCACATAATTGATCAGTTGATTTAATGAGGGATGCCACAAAATGTCTGTGATTATATTAATCTCTAATCTCTGTATTCTTAATTTAATCAACCTGATGCCTTAATGTTGCAATATTTTTATTCTCAAAACTGTTTCTGTCTGATAATATGAAATCAGTTTGCCTGAGGAAAAAGGTTGCTTTGTTCTAAATTGTTAAACTTGACCATGACTCTAATTTAACATTATATTTTCACATTTCCAAACTGAATGGATGTCTTATTACAACTCACTTTTCAGAGATATAAAATGCAGAATTTATATCTAAAATGGTATTCACAAAACTGTGTCACTCTGCCCTGGCTTATGCACTCTTCCATTAAATATCATAAGTTGAGTAGATAGGTGGCATTGATTCAGCCCGGATGTTTTCAGGGTACTCTCATCTGACAACATTCCTTTCATCTGTCCCCCAACATTCTCAACAATACCGTCCCCCAAACCCCATCAAGTCTTTCACCACCAATCACAAGGCCTCACTGGATCACCCTTCTCATTCCGAACACACACACACATCTCTTCCTTTGCTGTCTTACCAGATAGTAACAAAACTACACTTCTTATATCATAACATTTACAGAGCCACAAACTCCTCTTACGATAGCTGAAGGGGGTAACAAAAACTTTTAATGCAGATGGGGTTTTGTGTAAGCTTTCCAGGAAGGAGAACGAGCCAGACATAGGACTCACTGTGCTTTTAACTCATTCCTGGCATCTCTGACAGCAAGACATTGAAATTAACTCTCTTTCAGTTCCATCCTCACCTTCACCCTTGTATTCCTTATCTATGAGGGCTGCAGGCTTTGCTGGTTCTCCCCCAAATCCATCTTTGGATAGCAAGGTTGTGTAGGAGGCAAACCATAATATATTGTAGGGAACTCCAAGACCCGTTGAGATATCTGAACTTTATCTGAGAGTGCTGAATATGATCCTGGTGTTTCCATGGCTCTTATTATTCCTGTGGGGTTGCAGGGAGGTACCATGAGCCATGCACACAGCAGGTATCCCTTCTTCCTACAGGTTCCTTGAAGAGTCAAATATTGTGGGGGAGGGGGGAATATTTGAGTTAAGGGGTAAGAGCATTGTGATAGCTGCCTTGAAACATTAGACAAACTTGCATCCTCTTCTTGTGATCAGAGATGAGCTGCACAGTAATTAAGTATTAGCCCTTCATATTTACAAAGGCTAATGTCTGATCTTCTGGAGCCCAGATAACAACATGTGTACAGTCTACCATGTCCTCTAAGCGAAGGAAGCCAACCATTGCTGCAAATCCCATAGCTCTCTCTCCCAGTGATTGTTGAGCCCAGTGAGGAAAGTGATGTACTGGTTAGCCTTGGCAAACAGGGCATTTGTATCCTGCTTATGAAACTGTGCACCTTAGCTGGAATATGCAGGTGATGTCCCCTGGCAGCCTGGAATGAGCCAGTTGCAAAGAGGTTAAGGGCTGTGGTGACTTTGATAGCCGTAGCAAAGCATGACCACTTGATCCAACAGGTCTTGTTGCAAAAGAGTACAGAGATCTGCAACAGCCTACTTGAAGAAGTGCAGCCTCCTAATGCAATGTTCCTCAGATAGATCCAGAAAAGTGACTTGGTCTATACACTTTGTTGGCTGGATAATGCCTCATATGAGCAGCCTCCCTCATCTGCTGTTTTTCAATAGACCCACTTGTTGCTCATGCTGGTTCCTGAGGCTGCTGCAGTTACTCATCTTGTTCCATCTCTTCCTTTATCCTAATCAAAGTGGCTATAATTTCACTCATAATAACTTGAAGGAACAAATAATCTTAGAAAGAAGCATCTGGAAGCTGGAAAAATACCTGGCAATCTAAACAATACAATAGCATATAGATCCCTATGATACAATTATCTGCAATTGAGTGTCCCTTTCCCTTGAGGACCTGTCAGGCCAGTCCCACTAGCTTTTACTAGAGGATTGGACACTGGACAGGACTTTTGTGGTATCATATTAAAATCATGTTGGGGTCCAAGTGGCAACATAGGACTTCAGTCGCTGGCAGGCACCCGGACTAAAAAAGTGTGTGGTTAATTGTCAGTGGGAAAGTAATGGAAATGAAACAATAGGCCCTGATTTTCATGTCTGTTTGTGTCAGAACGGAGGTGGAAGAGATTTAAAAATGGCAGGTGGGACCGGATTCTGTGATAATATTTTTGCCAGTGCAGGATAAGGGTGTGGCACCTCCGACCTTGCTGGCTCCATTGCAGGGGTGAGCATTCAGATTCCCTCACTATTTGCAAGGAGGCAGGCCCGCTTTGATAGGAGACGTGGGTCACAGCACATCAGAGGAGTCGTGAACAATGGAGGAACCCTAGTCTTGAGTCAGGAACCAAGAGAAAAAAATAGGCATTCGACATTATGAATGCTTGGGTGAGCTCCAAGAATGGCTAGTGGACTCAGCTTTGCAGGGGTCTGTTTCACAGCTTGAAGGGAGAGCTAACTTTGTGTGATTGACAGCTTTATTACCTTGTAATAACCAGCTATTTCTTTGAAGAGCTTTTTCCAATGCCTCTTTGTTTATTTGGACAAGATTAAGAGGTGGGAAGTGGACTGAAGGTTTCCTCAATGGGACGTTTACTGCCTGTGTATGATTGACAACTTTATGAGATGATAAGAGGGACAATGTTTTTCAGAGGGAATGTTGAATAGCTGGCTTTTTTCCCCCTCATGAGCATTTCAAAGACTTGCCAGTATTATTATATGGCTCATTGTTGTATAACTAGTGCATACTGGGTGAGTGGGAATGGATGGGGTATGGGGTCATAGAGGGGGCATGGGAGCCATGAGAGACATGGAGGAGGCAATGGAAAATATAAGAGGAAATGGAGGTGATATGAGAGGGCATGGGGTGTGTGCAAGGGGGTGACGGGTGTTGTGGTATAAAGATGAGACCATTCAAGTCTGTGAGTAAAGGTTTTATTCAAGCATATGCTGGGAGGACACAGCCTAGTTCTACAGTTTGTCTCTCTGAAACAAAGGCTGTGTAGCATATTTATATCTTTTAGCTGTCATATTTCAATATACTGCCCAATACAACCTCCAGTCACATACCTAATGAGCAGAATTATTCAGGCTGCAGATGTCTCTCTTATCTCACTGGGAGGCTGGGAAATACCTTGGTTCTAATGCCTCCCAGTCTGTGCTCTTAACATTTGTTTACCCATCCTTTGAAAGTCATTAAGTTTTATGACTTGTGATTGTTAGTTGGGTTCCCACAGTACCATACCCATCATGCCTGTGTGTTGGCTACATTTCCCATCATGCTTAGAAACAGCTCTAATAACTACATTTGTCTATTCTAAAGCTCTTAATACATGTCCATCCTAATCAATTACCCAACTTCAGGGGTCAGGGCTAGAAGGCCTAACAACCATGAATACAACTGGACCAATGTCCCAGTAAACAGGGAGGGATCTTCTAACCGGCTGGCCTCGCCTTCTGCAAGTCTTCGTTGCCAGCTTGGGCCTGCCTCCGGAAACGGCAGGATAATTTTCTGTCAATGTCTTAATTACATTGTTAAGGTTTAATGGCAAACGCATTGTTAAGGTTTGTTTTATTCATTCACAGGATGTGGGTTTCGCTGGCTGGGCCAGCATTTATTGCTCATCCCCCATTGCCCGCGCGATTTCGTGCTCATTGCGCGGGCAAAACGGGCAGGTGGCCAGGTGACATTTTCAAAAACCTCATCCAAGGGCAGGATAAAAATGGTCAGTAGCATTGCCAGTGTGAGTAGTGAGGAGTTTGGTAGATAGTTTGCTCCTGGTGATTTATTGGTACTTGGCAGCTTCATTTCCGTTCGGGGCTTCATTCTTTGCATTTCCAGGCTTCATTTCAGGACTCCTTGGTATCTGCAAAGCCCCCAGAGGATTCAGACTGTGTGGACACTTCCAGGTATCAGACATCCTTCCGTTACCCTGGTAATGGGGATTGTGGTCTCCACTGGTGGCACCTCCTCAGAAGGGAGAGGAGGCCAGGTATCCCAATGCAGTTTCCAGGGGAGGGACCTATGGGAAGAGAGGCGCAGACACAAGGGGTGCAGGGCCAGCAGGAAGTCCAAGGCAGAAGGGGCCGCAGAAGACACCACTATCCTGCTGCCAGGGTTTACAGGCGGCAGTGCAACTACCTCAATGTGTCTGAGGTGCAATGCCAAAGGAAGCTCCGCCTCTCAAGGGAAACCGTGACCTCCATTTGTCAGATGATTGGGCCAGAGATCAGCTCCAACTGTGTGGGTGGACACCCCATGCCAGTGGCTCTGAAGGTCACAGCAGCCCTCAACCTCCATGCCTTTGGCTCTTTCCAGAGGTCAGTGGGAGATCTGTGTGGATTCTCCCAATCAGCTGTTCATAGTTGCATCAAGCCGGTGACAGAAGCTCTGTTCAGGCAGGTATTGACTTTCCTTCATTACCATACGGACGAGGCCAGCCAGGCACAGTGAGCCAAAGGCTTCACAATGATTGCTGGGTTCCCCCGCATCCAGGGTGCCACCGACCGCACACATGTGGCCATCAAGATGCCAGCGGGTCAGCTGGGTGCCTTCGTCAACAGGGAGGACTTCCACTCCATGAACATGCAGATAGTGTGTGACCACAGGATACTGATTCTACAAGTCTGTGCAAGGTACCCTGGAAGCTCCCATGATGCGGACATCCTCAGATGCTCCCAAGTGCTGAGGCTCTTCAGTGCTCCGGCCCGGCTTGATGGATGGCTGCTGGGTGACAAAGGATATCCATTGAAGAGGTGGCTTGTGATGCCCAACCACCACCCAAGAACAGAGGCAGAGAAGCATTACAATACAAGTCTTGCCTCCACAAAGGCGGAGATAGAGAGGACCAAGATGCACTTCCGATGCCTGGACCATTCAGGGAATGCACTATAATACACCCCAGAGTGGGTATCATTGATAGTGGTTGCATGCTGCGCTCTCCACAATCTGGCACTGACAAGGGGGGGACCCACTGCAATAAGATGATCTTGACATAGCTGCACAAGCCACAGGTGATGAATCCAGTAGTGAGTCCGAAGATGAGTACGGTGCACAGAACGCTGAGGGCATGGAGGCAGATCTCGATAACCCCCAGGGAGGCAGGGACGCCTTGATCCAATGCTCTTTCAGCTAGGCTACCAAAGATCAGCTTCAACCGCATGCCAGGGCTGCTGCCTCCATTCTGGATGTCTGAAATGACCCTTTCATTTGAACACAAAGAACACTCAATGCCTGGTGGGAAATTCTTGGTAGGAAAGAATAATAAATGGGATGTGAAAACAATAAAGAGGGTAGTTAAAAGCACCTTAACTGATGAAACACTGGTGTTAATAGGAGCAATAGATATGAGGGTGTACTTATCTAATATACTGAAGGAAAAACTATACAAGAGGCAATATGAGAAAAGTTTGCCCATAGAACGCTATGTGGATAACCATTCTCTTTGGGGCAATGTTCATTCGACAAAGGTTGTCACTGAATAAAGGTTGAGAATTGACCCTGCTAGCATAAAGGAAATGTTGGAAAGAAGAGAAATTTCCAAAATAAAATGGATGGATGCAAGTCACCAATTGTCAGACTGTTTTATTAAGAAAGGTGCTTGCTCTGAGAAATTATTAGGCGTACTGGAAGAGGGATCCCTTTTGTTATAACGAGGATATGAAAAACCAATATTTTCTTTGATTGCTTTGTAATTATTTATATGTGGCAAAGAAAAAAAATGTTTAAAGAAAGTGGAATGTGGGATCTGTAAATGGTTGGTTATCATATGGTATGAGTGTTATGATACGACAGGTGTTAATTGCCAGGCTGACTAAATCCTAAAGGGAAACTTGGCCAAGCTGTCACAATGATTTGCCATTTGTATTTTTATTACGAGAAGGTATGCGCACTGAAGTCAGAAGTAAAGAGTCCACTATCACTTTTGGAGATTTTAAAGATTAAATTAAAACATTTATTAACAAAGAAAGAAACAAACAAGATTGCAGTTACACAGTTAAATTTAGTCTTACAACATTTCCCAGAAAATTACTACTCAGCTAGACTCCCAAATAAACACCCTTTTCCAGGCAACTGTCCAAATAGATTCTTAATCTATAAAACATTCAGTAATATTACCACAATGCACCCACTGTCACTAAAAGGGAGATATTTCACAGCTTCTCTCTCCCTTTCATTCAACACTGGAAATTTAAGGCTTTTAACAAAACCTGGCTTTCTGGAACAAGCAAACATTTCTCTGGGGTGGCTAAAGGCTGCTTCTTCACAAGTCTGTCTTCACAATGTCCACCTTTCAAGATCTCAAATGGCCACTCACATACAGCTTTCAATCTTTCCATTATATATTTCTTCCCTTTGATCTCTAAATCTCACCATTTCAACCTTGCTTCAGAAGTTACTTGTCCCAGAATATAAAAATCTTTCATGTTTCCATCTTGTCTTTGCTTTTTGGATCAATAAAACATGATATCCCTATGACTCATTTACCTGTGAACTCCTGCAAGATGCAACCATTTTCCTTGTCATCTTCTAATTCCCCTTTGAAATTCAAACAACCTCTCAACTTACCTACAAATGCAAATGTTAGCTTGTCTATTTCCATTTCAAAATGCATGCTGTCTTGCAGTCTGACTGTCCTCAGTTTAATTAAAT
This sequence comes from Cetorhinus maximus, assembly GCF_964194155.1. Lineage (NCBI taxonomy): Eukaryota > Metazoa > Chordata > Chondrichthyes > Lamniformes > Cetorhinidae > Cetorhinus > Cetorhinus maximus. The sequence continues at coordinate 7,175,986 of NC_135887.1, forward strand.
TAGTCATACACACAAACATACATACACAGCCCCAAAATGTCAATTTCAGTATCCTGCAGTAATATTAGGAAAAAAATGAAATTTCCTTTATATGAGACAGAAAAAGAACAAAAATTTTGTTTATTTTCGATTAGTTTGAAAGTTCTTGAATTTTCAGAAGTTTTAATTCAAAAGAAAAGAGGGGAATCTGTCAATTGTCTTCATTACATTGTTAAGGCTTAATGGCAATCCCATTGTTATGATTAATGGCAATTACATTGTTAAACTGGTGATGGGTATTTGTATACCTGTAAATGGGGATAGCTGGGACAGTGATGGGTGGGAGTGGTGTTGACTGTGAACTAAGTCAGTTAACTCTCTTTAGCAAAGAAAGTAGCCGTGTCTTTGTTTTAACTTCGACTGACGTGGATCCGAGTAACATTTCCTACCCATGACTACCTCCCTGACATGAAAATAGAGTGGGCAATAGCGCATGCGGGCTCTTGCAGGATGGAGAGAAGATTGAGGAGTTGGGAAAATTCCTGACTCCCTTGATGAAAATCCAGTCCTAAGTATTTGCCCAGATAATGTGGTTTAAAATCATCCCCATTCTGTCATAGTGAGTACGGTGAATAAAACCATCTAGTAATTTATACTTTTTTGTCATTTCTGTTCCCTTTTCTGAAATAGTCAGGAGTAATGTTAGGAAACCCAAAAATACTTACCTAAATCGGGAGTTTGGAGTTCGGGAACGACAGTTCCCAGTGGGCCTTGGGCTTCCTGCACATGAACTGGCTAGAGAATGGCTGCACAGGCACAGTTCATTGATTTCATACATGCCCCAGCTGGGAGAGGGCCACACATGCACAGTGCGTCCATTTTCATGTCTTCAGGCTGGGAGCTGGCCCTGCGCACATGCACAGGTGATAAAGAAGAAAAGTGAAAAGGCATGAAACTGGAGGTCAGGTGGCCTGGAGGGGAGACCATTCGAGAGAAGGTGTCCCAGGGAGCAGGAGACAGGGAGAGGGAAAGGGAGAAGGTCACAAACAAAGAAGAAGATCCCAAACCAGGGAGTGAGGCAGAACAGGTCCCAGAAGAACGGCCCAGGTATGGGGCAAGGACAGAGATCAGAAATAGATTCTGTTAAGTAAAGTTGAGAAAAAGGAGCAGAGTAATAGGCTCTGAATTAAAGAGAAAGACCTGAGGGGAGCAGACTTGAAACAACGTGGGATCAAGAGTAGTCCTGAAGATCCGAGAGGGCAGCCGAAGGTTCGTACTCTGCTGCAGGCTGTAAGGGTAAAGGTACCCTTTAGAGCAGTGGTGTTCTGTTTGGCATAGCCGAAGATCTGAAATTCTACTTGGAAGGTGAAGCTTGAGCATATGTGGAGATCCAGAAGAAAAGAATCTCAGAAGATGAGACTGAAACCCTGGAGATGGACCGTGGTTGAAACCATCCGAGTGGGAGCGATGTTTGGAGGGAGTTTCAACGTGAGTTCTTCAAATGTGGAGATTGGAAACCCTCATGAGAAAGACAGAGTTTCAGTGAGACTGGTTGGCTCACATTTTGACATACATCTGGCTGAGTTGATAAGAAATCCATGGAATCTGTTTTGGTGACATGTCACTTGTTTTTGAGTTGGGGTGTCTGACCACAATCCGCCTGTTAATTCACATGTACCGCATACTTGCCATGAATATTAGAGTATAAGATAGATGTGGTAAATTGTATGTGTCTGTAAAGAGATAGCTGGGGTAAAGGAATTGTGAATATTTGAGTCATTTTCTTGTGTTTGTGTTGAGATATTTCCAACCTTTTTGCCTGGTGTGATATAGTTTGTTTTTCTTGTTTAACAAATATTTCATTTTTTTTGTATTAAAAGTTCATCAGCAGACTCCTGTGAATTTTTCAGTAACTTACCTCCACGGTTTCTAAAAAAACAAATAAAAGTTAGGATCTATCAAGCCTGGTTTCACTCTGGGGTCTGACTGGTCCAGTATTAACATTAGCTAGGATTGTAACAGTAGCTTAATAGTTTCCTTAGTGATCTCCAGCCTTTAATTTGCTGCAGAAAGTGATAATGTAACAGCATACTTTGGTTACCTCAATTTAAGCATAAGATAGATATTTTGACCCTTTAAACAGTCAATGTACTATTTTTCACTATGTTGACTCTCTCCATATAGTTAATCTTGTGAGGAAATTAATAATTGCCATATCAGTTTGTAAGAAAATATTGTGAAATTTCTCACTATCATCATTTAAGACACATTTACCAATAATGCATTTTTTAAAGACTTACATGTAATAATATAACACTTTTAAGATTATTTGTAAAATATTTAATTGATTCAGTGAGTTTAACCAATGAGTGGCTAAGCTATAAAATCCAGGAACATCTCTAGTTTGATTCACAGTCTGTGCCAAATGAGTTCATCACATTTGGGGCAGCAGTTGAGACAATATGATTGGCCTTAGTTCCCTGGGTTAGAGAGAGAGAAACTGGCCTTGATTCATTTTGTTATTCCTTTATGCAATGTGAGCATCACTGGCAAGACCAGCATTTATTGCCCATTCCTGATTGCCCTTCAGAAGGCAGTGGTGAGCTGTGTTCTTGAATTGCAGCAGTCCATGTGGTGCAAGTACACCCACAGTACTGTTAGAAAGGGAGTTCGAAGACTTTGACCCAGTGACAGTGATATAGTTCCAAGTCAGGATGGTGTGTGGCTTGGAGGGGAACTTCCAGGTTGTAGTCTTCCCATGCATCTACTGCCCTTGTCCTTCTAGGTGGTAGAGGTTGTGGGTTTGGAAGTTACTGTCGAAAGAGCCTTTGTGAGTTGCTGCAGTGCATTTTGTAGATGATATACACTGCTGCCACTGTGTGCCTATGGTGGGGGGAACATATGTTTAAGGTGGTGGGCAGGGTGCTGAGCAAGTGAGCTGCTTTATTCTGGATGGTGTTCAGCTCCTTCAGTATTGTTGGAGCTGCACTTACCCAGGCAAGTGGAAAGTACTCCATCACATTCCATTATGCTCTTGATTGCCACCTAGTGAATTTTGCTACACACGTGTGCATAAGGAAGTCTGGGAAGGACAGGACTAAGTTTGACTGCATACCCTCATACAGTCAAATAACCTGCTGGTAATCACTATCAAGGGTCAACAATAAATAATGGCACTTGGGTGAGATACTGGCATGCCCTCAGTACCCAAGAAATTGTATTCTAGCAAGGAATCATACCTTCAAGAAGGAAGCTAAGAGTCCTTAGAATAAGCAAATTAAAATGACTTTTGTCTGTTTAATCTGGGCTAAATTGAAACCTAGGTCACAGAGATAATCCTTGCACAACCTTAGTTGCAAAGATTAGGATATTTACTAAAGTGGCAGAATGGATAGAAAGCTTGGTTGGCAGGAGTAGCATGCAGTGTAGCCAGGGATCTGTGTTGGGGCATTTCTTGATTTCAGCATCAAAGAACTATCAGAATTTGCTGATGGTATAAAGCTAAGAGTCATGGCAAACTATGAGGAAGGACACAGGAAACTGCAGAAGCAAATAGACAGATTGGGTGAGTGGGCAGATCTGTACCAAATGCATAAATATGATACATATTTTGCAAGAAGGATAGAGATTTAAAAATATATCACAGACTGGATTTATGCTACAAATACAAAATGTGTCAAACAGCTTCCTGGAGTGGTTTTGTATTTCATACCTTTAGTGAACTTGGTTGTCTCCTGCCAATGCCACTCGAAATGAGCACTCTAAGATATCAACTTTGGCTTAATGGTAGCACTCTTAAAGGTTGTGGGTACAAGCCCTACTGTAGAGACTATGCTGATAATTTAGTGTAGCACCATAAAGCGATCCACCTTTCAGAGGAGATGTTAAACCAAAGCCATCTCTCTCAGGTGCACAAAAGAGATGTCATGGCACCAATCAAAAAAGAGCATTAGATTTCTCCCGTTCACCTGATCAATATCTATCCCTTAACCAACATTACTAAAAGAGATATTCTTCCTCATTAATCTCATTCTTGTTTGTAGGATCTTACTCAGCATTAATGGACTACCATATTTCCCAACATTGCAATAGTGACTACACTGTGCTCTATGTGTTTCTTCTAGGAATGCACACGAGACAAACATCAACTGTTGCTGGAGGACCAGCAACACGGTAAAAGATGTTTTTTGGTCTGCCCAAAATCAGTTGGTCTTCCAGTGCAAAGGGCTGTCCATGACCAACTGTTGCAGATGGTACATCCCAAGGTCCAGAACTACATACAGAGGGATGTGCACTAAAACTTGGGGCAACAGTCACAAAAGCTCAGTGGGGAAATGCTAGAGTCTAAGACCCTCTTACCATAGTACACCGAGGGATTGGAACCCATGTAAAACCCCTCAGCCTGTTTGACATGAAATGTACATTGTAAATATAATTATAAGTTTAGCGAGGCACCTCAGAATGCCACATACTGTATTGAAAGAAATTGAACTGTATTTTACTTTATGTAACGTCAAATTTGAAGTTATATAATGTACTTTTAAAATTTTATGAATTTTGGAAAAAAAAGTTGTACCTCAAAAACAATTAGTTAGTTATGAAGAGCTTTGGAACATCCTAAGGTAGTGAAACTTGTGTTAGAAATGTGAGTTGTTTCTTTCATCTTGAGATGAAGATTTCAGCATTGGTCCCGCAGACAGATTTTCATTTAAGGTTACATCTGTAGATGCAAGTCTTTAATTTCCCTATCTTGATCAGCCCCGTGTTTGATTGAAATATGTTAATTAGAATATAATTAGTACATATTTACAAATTAAAATTTTTTAAAAAATCTCTTATTTAATAGCTTCAATTAAAACCTTCCTGAGACCATTGTGCAAGGAGTAGAGTACTGTAATGCTTGAAACTATGACAGTTCTTCATTATATGTTTTCATATGATTTTAAAGCAAAATTGGCTATGACAGAGTTCCTTTGTCCTAATGGAGAGATAATAGCAAAGCAAGGCTATCACAAGTGGAATTACATATCTATACATGCATTGCATATTCTCTCACTCTAGAAATCACTTCAAGTTTTTGAAAGCTTAAGTTCATGAAAACTTATGGGCTTCTGCCATTTACTCAGATTATTCACAGAGTTAAGCTGTATATATGAGAACAGATAATTGTTTCATATGTCAGGTATCAAGAACACATGAAACTCAGCAAATAACCAGAAAAGCACTGTTCATATCCTATCTACCTGAATGGTATAATTAATTAATTACACAATTTCCAGCCTATTAGGAAAGATTATTTTGGATCTGATGTGTTAGTCCACGCTTTTGGGAATCCTACAAGTCCTTGATTGTTTCCCTTGTATCTCCAGTTCCCTGCTTCCCTAGTTGTTGCCACATTGTTTCACCGCCCACGTAAAATGGCGCCGTGCCCCCAATCGGGGGTGCCAATCGGAGGCGCGCCCGCACGCACCGGCTCCTGAACGTCCCCCTCCAACAGGGGGAAAGTTTTCCCCATGTTTCTTTTTTTAATGATGCACACATGCTGTCGACATTGTAGCTGAGCTAACTTTATTGATAACACATTTTCTTAACATGAACACAGATCTGCAGTGTCTGAACTCTATCAAGACAGGCTACAATCTGACCTTCAACCCCCAGGTCAGGTGACCCCGTATACAGTACAGAGTACTGTATAGTATCTAATACTGGAGTCCACAGCCACAATCAGCTATTATCATGACAACAATCTTATATTGATGGCGTCTAGTTATGCTCTTCCCTACAAGACCACAAAAGAGAACGCCCTCTCTGCATCCACACTATCATTCTTAATATATCCATTCTTTGCAGTGAGAGGGAGTCATGTAGTTGAATGCCCACATTATGTTCATCAGAGAGCCAATTATAAGAGTCCAGTTGGAACTGCTATGAAGTATGTACATCAAAATTGTACTGATAGGTTGGATTGCATCCAGGCAACATAACTGCTCTTATTTTCCTTCTATCTGAAGTAAAATGAGGCAAGTTCTGTGAACTCGTGTGTAATCTCCTGCCAGATTTTCCTTCCTGCACTCCCCCGAGGTGATGCTTAACCCAAATACTACACCCACATTTCTTCAAATTGGTAGATAAGGGTCAGAATTTACAAGTAACTAAATTTTGATTTGTTTTTTAAAATAAAAATGTTGAAATGGAAGTTCCTGTAGATTGACAACTTACAGATAAATGCTATTAACTGTTAGTTTCATCAAGACTCCTGAATGGCAACAGACCCATGTAGTGTGATAAAATAACAAACTGTGGCCAGCTAGTTGAAGTTACAATTTTATTATCTCTGTAAGACAGCAGAGATTACTTTTATTGGTAAAAGGAATGACATGAGTTACAAATATTGAAAGTAATGGAAATGAAAAAAAGAGACAAAAACTGAATACTGTGGTATGCATGTGAGGTTTGTCAAAGGTGTCTGCATCCCTGAGTAAGACACAGCGGAGAGTTTTCCACACTGCAGGAGGTCATCCATTCCCCGTTTTCCCAAAATCATATTCAGGGCCACAAAAAAAAAAATTATTCAGAATGCACTCTGAAGGGAGAGCTGAGAAACATACGCTGGACTAAAACTAGAGGTCATTATTACTTAATGACTCAAGAATAATTGAAATTAGCCAGCAAAAGGAAATAATGTCATGGACTTTAAAATGACATGATAATTTAAAAATGGGAAATGATATATAACAATACTTCTTACTGGAAAGGTGATTTTTAATTTCTGTGGGCCTGATATGAAAACAATAAAATTATTCCCGTGGCTGTCTAAAAGCATGATTTATTTTAGTTTATAAACTCAAAGCAGCCCCTTTTGTACCATTGCTGGTCCTTCACACGGCGCATGGACTGAATCAAAGGTTGTTGAGCACCCCATTCATTCCAGTGCTTGTATGTTCCACACTCTAGCACATACTGATATCCTCTGTAGCCTGGATATTCATAGCCAACCCATCTATAAAGTGCAAAAGAACAAAATAATTGATTAAAGGGCAAGTCTTCAATTATATCACCAAGCAAATACAGTGAATGCTGCCACTTGTACGCATTGGATAAAATATAACAACTCAAATCTGCGACTGCATCAATTGTGTATATGTACATATATTCTGTAAACTATGCTTAGAAGTGAAAAAGAATGAAATGAATGGTCAATGATAGAGAATTGATATGGCTGGCTCTCAAATTGGTGCAACTGGATTAACTGCATTTTTTGTACAAACAAGTATAGAACCATAGAACACTACAGCACAGAAAACAGGCCATTCGGCCCTTCTAGTCTGTGCCGAAATATTATTCCGCTAGTCCCATTGACCTGCACCTAGTCCATAACCCTCCAGACCTCTCCCATCCATGTATCTATCCAATTTATTCTTAAAACTTAAGAGTGAGCCCGCATTTACCACGTCAGATGGTAGCTCGTTCCACACTCTCACCACTCTCTGAGTGAAGAAGTTCCCCCTAATGTTCCCCCTAAACCTTTCCTCTTTCACCCTAAAGCCATGTCCTCTCGTGTTTATATCTCCTAATCTAAGTGGAAAGAGCCTACTCACCTTTACTCTGTCTATACCCCTCATAATTTTGTAAACTTCTATCAAATCTCCCCTCATTCTTCTACGCTCCAAGGAATAAAGTCCTAACCTGTTTAATCTTTCCCTGTAACTCAACTCCTTAAGACCCGGCAACATCCTAGTAAATCTTCTCTGCACTCTCTCAATCTTACTGATATCCTTGCTGTATATTTTTCTTGTAAAATGGTGTATGACTTTCACATTGTATATATGTAACGCCAAAAAAGATATGCAAACTATTAAGATTTACTTGGAATTTATTGATAAGCAATAGCTAAAGGATGGCAAAAAATTGACACTGACAGAAGCTGTGTAAGAGACGGTGCGGCGGGCTCTCGAAGCTGGAGGGGAACAATGTACAAGTGGAAAAGCAACAGGAAATATAAGAAAAAAGTCCTGTTCATTCAAACAAATAAAACAAATAAAAATCTTGGTGAAAAATTACTACTTTTAACCTAAATAGATTGAATGCATTCTGAAAGAAAAGATATGAATTTTGTACTTACGGCCTACTGCACATACTGTAAAGAGTATTCTAAGTATTTTGTTTCCTGCTTAAATTATTATTTCATGGCCTCTTTAAAATGATCAGCATCAAACCATAAGTGAATCTGCTCTTTTGCCAAGTACAGTAATTTTTTTAAACTTTGGAATTGAAGTGTTTTACTGTGTTAATATCAGCATTATTTCTCAGGCATTCATCCTCCAGCCACCATAACACCCTTCAGCTGTTACAGTTCCATGAGTTCTCAAACTTGTGTACCCCATCACCTCTGTCCTTAAAGGTCCTTGCATTCATTCTGAATTCCTCAAGGTCTTATTCCATCTTATTTTCACGATCTTCTCCAGTCATATGTCCCAGTTCACAATCCTCCCTCAGGATTGCTCCTTATCTACTCGTCCCTTCACGCAATCATCAGAGGCAGATCTTTCAGCCACTCTGTATGGCTGCTGCTTTGAAGTCTTGTGCAAAATCCAACTTGCCTCGCAATTTCTTTCCCTTATTCCAAAAATCTCCTTGGCCAAGCCTTTGTTTCCTTCTTGCATCCTTCTCATCTCCTGTTTTGCATCTTCCTCTTTTCCTTTGAGCAGTGTTCTGAGCAATTCTTCTGATATACCATATAAATGGTTGTCGCATAAAACTAATACTGAAATGTGATTTCTTTGAGATACTAAAGATACTTTGGGTTTTTTTTTTAATTTTCAAAACAGAAGACCCAATTTTAAAAATGAGGAAAGGATTGTTACTCACGTTCCACCAATGACTTTAATACTGGCAACTCTGTCCTGGAAACCATAGGCCCACAGGCTGGGAATGTCCTCGTCACAGATCTCCATTTTTCTTCCATCAAAGTTGGCACATTCATGAAGACATATTTTGTGGTCCTGGCCATCCTATAATGATTTTGCAGTTTTAAGAATTCTACGTGATTTCATTGCATTATTTACCAAAAAAGTACATTTTGTTCTGGCTTCATTTAAAGTAAATCTTAAACTTTAGATTATGATCACTAATCCCAAGATGTCCCCTCATGCTTACACCTCTTATCAGTTTCGGTTCACTACCCATCATTAGCAGCACTTCCTCTCTAGATGGGCTGCCGACATATTCAGCTCAATTTTCCCCTCGGCGATTTGGGGGCGGGGCCCGCTCGCCGAGGGGAAAATGACATGGGATGATGTCGGGAGGAACCATTTAAATCTTCAGGAAGGTGGGCAGACAGCGAAATCAGCTGTCCACCCGCCGACCTGTCAATGGCCAATTAAGGCCATTGACAGGCTAATTAACCTTGTTAAAGACCCTGCCCGTCCAAGCTTAAGGCTGGCGGGCAGGCCAGGAGCCCCAGCGGGTTCCAGATTATTCATGAAACTTCACTGGCGGGATGAAGTTTCATGTCTGTTTTTCAAAAATTTAATAAACTTTATTGTTTCTCTTATTAACATGTCCCAGCTCGTGTAACATGAGGGGGACATGTTAATAATTTTAATATTTCTCTATTTTTTTGACTTTTCTTACCTGTCAGTAAACTCCCTGAGACAGGACTTTGCCTCAGGGAGCAGTGCGCTAATTCGCGCGCGTGCCTGAAAGAGCGCACTTTGACAGCTGGGGATTCCCTCCCCCCTCCACTGCACAGGAAGTGCATAGCGCTTCCCGTCGGGCAGGCCGCTGGGCGGGCCTTAATTGGCCCGCCCACTTAAAATGGCGGCGGGCCCCGTTTCGGCGGCGGGTATTGGCTGCCCACCCACCACTGAGCCAGTGGGGCCCGCCCGCCAACCGAGGGCAAAATTCTGCCCATTGAGTTAGAAAGAAATCTTGTATACCCTGTAAAAACTCTATCCCTTCTGCCCTTTCACTCCATCTTCCTGTCAGTTTATGTGGTGGCAGCTGAAATCTTCCATGATTATGATTCTATGGGGAAACTTTTCTCCCCATCGGTGGGGGGGGTTGGGCGGGAGCGTGGCCGATCACCGCCCATGATCGGCTGCACACCGCCATCTTACAATTAAGGTTCGCCCAGCGTGATGCGCACCCAGAAGCACTGAGCGCTCTCTATGTGGGCGGGGGGTGTAGGCTGAGTCAGGGCCTGAGCGCAGAAATATCCTTAAGGCACAGAGCTGCCTCAGGGAGATTAGTTTGATTTTTAAAAATTTTAATAAAGAAAAAAAAAACCTCTAAGACATGTCCCCTCAGGTGACAGTGTCACATGAGCTGGGACATGTCAATGAACTTAAATTAAATGTTTTATTCAATTTATAAACACTTCATGAAACCTCATCCTGCCTGTGGAAGAGGCTTCATGAGAAATGCAAAGGCCGCCCTGGGCTCTTCGCCTGCCCCCCCCCCCCCCCCCCCCCCCGCCCCTCCTGCTGACCTTAAGGTTGGACGGGCAGCTCTGTTAAGTATTTCGATTGATATTTAAATGACCTTAATAAAAGAACAGGAAAGTTGTATGCGGCACATCAGCCAAGTGCATTCACCTGGCAGTGTTTCCCCTACAGACTGATGCACTTGGCAGCTCGGCGGGCGCACAGCCGACTCCGGTACGCGCTCGCTGAACCGAAAATCGGAATGACATGGGACACACGCCCGATGTCACCGTGAATCATTTCACACCCCCACTCGCCAACCCAAAGATTCTGGTCTATGGTTTTTACTCATTTTATATATTTGCCTACATATTTCTCCCTCCGCTTCCCTTCCCTTATTGGGTGGCCCTGATACTAATAATCCCTTTGTGTCCTTCATCTCCATCTATTTGGGTTTGCTTTCTATCTCTTTGCTGGCTATGTCCTTTCTCACTTTCATGTTGAGCTGAATTTTCCCCAGGACAGCAGGAACCCAACATTGGGGCTACTTCCAGCTTCCTAGCCTGTGCGTTTTGGTGTGGTGCCTGCTCGCTTAATTTTATGGGAGGCAGTCAAGTAGTAGGCCACCTCCGCTGTCCAATTAGGGACGGTGGAATGGTCATGGATGCAGGAAGGCCAATTGGAGGGGCCAAAGGGAAGGTCAGCTGGCAGCCCCACTAGGAAAGGTGAGCGCTGCTCAGGCAGACATGGAGAAAGTGGGTACCACAAGATGGAGGTACTGACCTCATGATCCAGACGGCATGCAGAAAGTGAGGGCCAGAGCTGCCAAGGTAGGGGAAACACTGCCAGATGAATGCACTTGGCGGGAGTGCCACATACAACTTTCCTGCTCCATTATACAGAGATATATAAAATCATATGATGGTGCTTCAACCCGCAGCCTTAAAGCCGCTCCTGATACATTGCCTGGCTCCTGACACAGCATGGGCTCATGCGGCGTTCATAACATTTCATTGAAGTGCAAAAATTTGGGGTGAATTGCCCTTTTAAGTACCTTAATTGGCTACCTGCCACTGCTGAGCGGGTAGCTGTAGCCACTAGGAGCCCCCCCACCCCTGGGAGTCAGGAACACGTTGGGGTGCCAACCCCACAAGCTGTGTTCTAAATTTCCAAGCGCTCCCAATTCCAAAGCTTCCTCGTGAGGTTGGGAAAATTCCAGCCATTATTTCTGACTAACATCAACCCAACCACCCTTTCATCTTTTCCTATTTTTAAATTCATTATAGCCAGCAATATTTAACTGCCAATTCTACCTAGTTTCCAGTAGTCTCCATTATCCCTATTAGTCTATTTCTTCACTTTGGATTATTATCTCTAATTCTCCAGTTTTGTTGCTGATGCTTTGTGTATTGTTATACAAGCAATTTAAGATGCACTTATTTTACTTACCCCTGCTTTATTCTCCCATTATCTCTTTTTGTACTCTGACTTTTGCTCTCTCATCTCTTTTTCTTATCGTTATCACTATCAAGTCCTATTTTTCCTTGGTCTCATACCAGTTCAGATGCAGTGCATCCCTGTGGTACAGCTCTATTATGTCTCAAAACTGGTGCCAATATGCCATGAAACTGGAACCCATCTTTCCAATACCATTCTCTCAGCCATGCATTTACATCCCTAGCCAGTTTACCCCTATATCAGCTAACACACCAGAGATTACCATCTTCAAAGTCCTGCTCTTTAATGCGATAATGCAGATATTATATATTATTCTATATTATAACTTCTTCTAACTCTCTCAGGAATTATATGATAAAGATTTAATAATGTTCCATTTCAAATAGCAAGATGTAATTTAAAAAAGAAAATTGTATTCATTGGGCCCAACATTCAGATTCATAGCTTTGCTGCAGGCAGCTA